>NC_092630.1:15963789-16647452 GCF_039555335.1 Amphiura filiformis | reverse complement strand
CAAGTAAAACACATGCAGAGGGGGACCCTGGGAGGGGGACAACAAACAACAAATGCAGGCACAGAAGTAGGTTTAAGTTTGATAACTAAATTTTACCAATTTCACAGTCTACAGACGTGTAACCAACAAAAATAACAGGGTCGATGATTTTTCATCATGATGATGAAAATCACTATGCACATAGGCAAGAGAGGGGGCAAGGCTTCTGGGGGGGGGAGGGGAAGCTGCCCCTTTCCACCCTGCTGCACCACTGCTTGCTTGCTGGATCACTGATGGTCCCTTTAAGACATTGCATTGTGTGATGACAAAGCATTTGAGTTCTTTATGCTAGACTCTGGAATAATGTATTCATTATTCACATTATACAGTGAGAAAGAAGATAAAATGGCTCAATTTGGCTTGACAGGATGCAGACATGCATATAAACAGACCTGATTATTACTAAGTCTGTTCTGAAAACAAATCAAGCCATCAGGAATGAATAAATTGACCCTTTCGGTAAATCCCATAAACCTTTGCGAGTACATAATATACCCAACTTTGTCAACCAATCAAACAAGTTCTTAGAGGCTGGTACTTAATTTGGCCAGTAGTGCCCCTGGGGTTAATGTTTTGGCTACTATCTCAAGACTTCTCTAGCCGTAATAGACAAATCCTCAATTTTCACCCCATCATCATCATCATCAGTCGGCTGCGGAGCAGCGACTACAAGCTTTCTCCAACTGTTGCGATCTTGGGCAAGCGAAACAATTTTGTTTGGCTGCAGCATCCCTTCAGTATCTCCCAGGCGGTGCTGTACATACTGTAAGTACAGTGTCCGCGGCCATCCCGGTTTCCTCTTCCCATGTGGTGGAATATAAAGGGCATATTCTTTCACAGGCTCGTCATCTTCAAGACGCAGTATATGGCCGAGAAATTTGAGTTGATGAATTTTCACCCCACTGGGTGCATTTTCCCTGATTTACCAACAATAGTGGAGGGGGCGGGCTCCCCCCTTTGCGCACACCACTGTTTGATGTGATAGTCTTGTCCATAATCACTAAAAACTGATGGGTACCAATCATTTTGACACAGTCTATACTGTGATGTTAAGCAGCCACACTGAGATATAATCAACAAACATATAACACCTTTATCATAATATATTATCTAACCTCACAGACAGAAATCATATATTATACATGTAACATGAAAGATGATAATTAAAAACAGGAGATACATTATTATCAGATGAAAGAGATGGTAATAGAAAAATGAATGTCAGCTATTCCCTTGTGTGATCCACTGAAAGAAGTAATAATTGGAAGTATATTAAAGTTGGTATGCTATTGTATGAACCTTGCATTTTCTGGGGAGACAATGAACAAGAAAATTATTATTTTTCTGTTGTACATGAATGAGTTAATATAAGAACAGATCAGATATGAACTCATTTCATATACTGTAATTCCTAGTCAAAGACTCACAATGTCAGAAAAATAAGCAATTGCTTGTTAACATTTAAAAATATTATCGAGGGGTGAGATTCATCCAATTCATCCTAAGATATATCTTAACATACCATCGAAGAGAAATGTACAAGAATCTGGTCCCTTGTTTGTTATACAGAGCCAAATTGTAATCCGTAAGTTGGACATGATAAATAAAGACATTAAAGGCCCATTCAGTGATTTGCTCATCCGGACGATCGTAAAAATCATCAAAATTCAGATTTTGGTACCTTTGTAATTGGCATAGATGTGCTAACATAGCCTGCTAAGCTCTGCTAGTGGTTCGGTCGAAAGCCGTGTATTTTAGACAAAATAAAGCATTTGCATGATTCTGGACTTTTGATACTGACAGTACAAAAAGTCCGACTCGAGATCGAAAGAAGCTCACTCTCCACGTACCAACACGCGTTGCGTATTGTTTCTACTACTTATTACATCGGTAGCTATTATTTTAAACAAAATACACAATTTTAACTGTTTTTCATATTTGAATTGACCGTTAGTTTGTCTCGGTGACCTAACTGACCTTTAATTGCTTATTTTGTTTTCTATTACAAAAATTAAACGTCTGTTTTAAATCAATTTAGACTCTACTTCCCCGTGTTAGAAACACTGGACTAGGAAGTTTTTCCAGTCGATTGGTGGCGCACTGTACGAAAATCTCGATTTTCTCGAGTCGATCTGAGTTGAAGTAGAAAACCTTTCTAAAACTTCTGTTTTTGACTAATTTGTCGATGTATTCAGGGGAAAAGTGGTTTAATGAAATTCTGTAGACTTATTCTTTATTTCTAAGCAACTCTGACAAATTTCCATTTTTTTAATGTTCCTGTGAAATCACTGAAAGGGCCTTTAAAGCTACATAATCAGCCCATGCTATCTACTGAAGATAGCAATGAATAAGACAATAAAGCTATATTTTATCAGCCCGTGGTATCTACTGAAGATAGCAATAAATAAATACAATAAAGCTACATAATCAACTTATGCTATCTACTGAAGATAGCAATTAATAAGACAGTAATTTATAAAGCTACATACCAGCTCATTTTATCTACTGAAGGTAGCAATAAATAAATGCAATAAAGCTAGTATATCAGTATATGCTATCAACTAAAGATATCAGTAGATAAAACTATGTGACACGATCTGCTCCATGGGGGCCAAAGGAGGCATTTTTGAGTTACTATAATGATTACCTTGTAGTAAAATCAGGCTTTCATATACTGAAAACACTAAAGGTCTAGCATACTTGGTTCTAAAGTTATGAGGTTTTGTGATGTGTATTTTCTTATGTATTTTATTGTTTTTTACTCCATATTTTTGCCATTATCTCAGTTTCAAATTTTCTGCCTTTGGCCCCCATGGACTAGATCATGTAACATATTCAACTTGTGCTATCTACTGTAGATAGCAATAAATAAGACATTAAAGTTATATATCAGCCCATACTATCTACTGAAGATAACAATAAATAAATAAATAAACTATTTTCCCTCGACCTGGCGGTCTCTGGAAAATAGTAGGCTCACGGTCTCCACTTCATCTCGGGGACCAATAGATTCCACCAGATCCCGAATTTAGAGCAGTAAATATTTGTTTTATATCCTTCATTAATATATTTGTTCATCGATTGGTTAAAATATTAGAAACGCAAGGCTTATGTCATAGACAGGCCCAGGCATAAATGTAGGCTAGGCCTATTCAAGGCTAGGCTGGCCTTTCTTTGTTTTGACTGAATGCACGTAGGTATGCACAAAGCATGCACACAGTTGAGTGGCTAAATCTTACCATGAAAATGTTTTAATTCCTCTACAATACCACGGTGAAACAAGTAACCATGTTCTCTGTTCACTAAATAAATTCATCAGGTTTGTTGATAAACATTATAAAAGATTTCATTGGAACAAAACCAAAATTGAACTCACTATTGATGGTTTCGCCTATCATGGTCGGTAGGCATCATCAGAATGATGGTTGTAGATCCTTACTTCCGGTTGGACGTATCCCGACTGACAGGACAATGCCAAAATTCTTTGTAAGGAGGATGACGGCAACACAAGAAGAATTAAAGAATCCATTTGGATCAGGAGATGAGGTCTGAACGTCATGAACAGAGACGATGGGTCCCACTTCCTTAGTCACATGTATGATCCTCTCCTGGCTGATAAAACACCCTCGTCAGGGTGTTCTCTGTTATTTCACTGTCAAAATTAGGATACTGATCCTGATGTAACTCAGATTATACTGCGGAAATTGCAGATTGTAATCTGAGCCGTTCGTATTGAAACTATTAATTTCTTTTCCCCAAATTGATGCTTTTAGCCAAACAGATGACCAGAATCTTAAGATTTGGTATATAAAACAAATATTGACTGCTTTTTATTCGGGGCATGGTTAAAATTATAGGCCCTTGATGATCTCAAAACCATGACTATGCCCCTCGTCTCGCCTTGGGGCATAGTCATGGTTTTGAGATCACCTTGGCCTATAATTTTAACCATGCCCTCATAGCAGTCAATATTTGTATACTATTTCCCTGGGAGATAGTAACTTGAATAGTACTCCGTTCCCTCATCAATTGGCTTTTTGACTGCTTTGCAAAATAGCAAAACTATTTTTGGTCACATGATACTCGTTTAACCAAATAATGAACGAGAATATATTAATGAAGGAAATAACAATAAATAAATACAATAAAGCTACATATCAGCCCATGCTATCTACTGACAATAGCAATAAAAAAACCCAATAAAGCTACATATCAGCCCATGCTATCTACTGAAGATAGCAATGAATAAGACAATAAAACTACATATTCAGCTTGTGGTATCTACTGAAGATAGCAATAAATAAGATATTAAAGCTCTATATCAGCCCATGCTATCTACTGAAGATAGCAATAAATAAAACAATAAAGCTACATAATCAGCTTGTGGTATCTACTGAAGATAGCAATAAATAAGACATTAAAGCTCTATATCAGCCCATGCTATCTACTGAAGATAGCAATAAATAAAACAATAAAGCTACATAATCAGCTTGTGCTATCTACTGAAGATAGCAATAAATAAGACATTAAAGCTCTATATCAGCACATACTATCTACTGAAGATAGCAATAAATAAAACAATAAAGCTACACAATCAGCCCATGCTATCTACTGAAGATAGCAATAAATAAGACATTAAAGCTCTATATCAGCACATACTATCTACTGAAGATAGCAATAAATAAAACAATAAAGCTACATATTCAGCTTGTGCTATCTACTGAAGATAGCAATTAATAAGATATTAAAGCTCTATATCAGCACATACTATCTACTGAAGATAGCAATGAATAAGACAATAAAGCTATATTTTATCAGCCCGTGCTATCTACTGAAGATAGCAATAAATAAGACATTAAAGCTCTATATCAGCCCATTCTATCTACTGAAGATAGCAATAAATAAAACAATAAAGCTACATAATCAGCTTGTGCTATCTACTGAAGATAGCAATGAATAAGACATTAAAGCTCTATATCAGCACATACTATCTACTGAAGATAGCAATAAATAAAACAATAAAGCTACATAATCAGCTTGTGCTATCTACTGAAGATAGCAATAAATAAGACATTAAAGCTACATAATCAGCTTGTACTGAAGATGGCAATGAATAAGACAATAAAGCTCTATATCAGCACATACTATCTACTGAAGATAGCAATAAATAAGACATTAAAGCTCTATATCAGCACATACTATCTACTGAAGATAGCAATAAATAAAACAATAAAGCTACATAATCAGCCCATGCTATCTACTGAAGATAGCAATAAATAAGACATTAAAGCTCTATATCAGCCCATTCTATCTACTGAAGATAGCAATAAATAAAACAATAAAGCTACATAATCAGCTTGTGCTATCTACTGAAGATAGCAATAAATAAGACATTAAAGCTCTATATCAGCCCATTCTATCTACTGAAGATAGCAATAAATAAAACAATAAAGCTACATAATCAGCTTGTGCTATCTACTGAAGATAGCAATATATAAGCTATTAAAGCTCTATATCAGCACATACTATCTACTGAAGATAGCAATATATAAAGCAATAAAGCTACATAATCAGCTGGTGCTATCTACTGAAGATAACAATAAATAAGATATTAAAGCTCTATATCAGCACATACTATCTACTGAAGATAGCAATAAATAAAACAATAAAGCTACATAATCAGCTTGTGCTATCTACTGAAGATAACAATATATAAATACAATAATGCTACATATCGGCCCATGCTTCCTACTTCCGAACTGTGCAGATTTGGTTCATATTGTTTTTGGAAGGAAGCGATGTCCTTGCCCTTTTGAAACAGAATTGACAGTAAACAGCAGCCAAAATGTTATAGGTTAAGAAAATACAACCTGGCATGGCCAGTTGTAATAAGAGAAATTGTCATTCATTATCACCTTGGTCAAGTTTACAGAATAAATATCATAAATCATTTGGGAATATGAATGTTTCTTGATTTGATAATTGCAATTCTTCTTGGTGTCACAAGGACATGTAGCAATTAAGGTTCTCACCAATTCCCCGGTGCCCAAGTTCTCGCTCGTCCTTGGCCTATCCAGGCCAAAATTCCAGTAACGGGTTACCCACATCCCCCCCAAAAAAGGTTTTTGACTTGGAAACCATTGGAAATCGGAGAAATACTGCTACTAAATAAATGGGTTTTTTTCAAAGCTGGATAAAGTTGTATGTTTTAATTACTTTTGCTTCTATTGAACAGCTAGCAATGCAAACTAATTTAATGTGTCCCTGGCTGTTCAGTAGAAGCAAAAGTAATTCAAATGTACAACCTTGTCCAGCTTTAAAAGGGCCAGACTTGTAGTACCCGTACCCGTACCCGTACTCGTAACCGTACCTGTACTCGAGTCCCAATTTCCGTGCCATTGTACTGCACTGCACCCGTGGATTAGGACCCGCACCCGCACTCATGCCCTACTTTGAATTCGGACCCGTACTCATGGACTGGGACCCGTACCCGTACCCGTACTCATGGACTGGGACCCGTACCCATGACCTGGGACCCGTACCTGTACCCATGGCTTGGGACCCGTACCCGTACTCATGGCGGGTCCCAATACTACAAGTCTGAAAAGGGCATTTCATGATCCACAGCCTCATCCGCAGGCTTTTTTAAAAAAAAGTTGAGATTTTTATACCACTGGAAACCTCTTGCTACATAATGTGTAATGTACCAAAAATTTCTTGCAGATTAATTCGTTTAGCAGAAATATCGTCAAATTTGAATTTTGTTCTGGTATACCAGAATGAAATTACAATATTGGGCTTTGAGCAGTGTAATACACATAATCATGCATATTACTTGCAAACACAAAATCGGAATCCACTGAAATTTTGGGAATAAGCTTTTTTCGTGGATATCTACTGAAAAATGTCATAAAAAGAGGATGCTAGGATCACAAAATCCTCCTTTGAAAAAAAAAAACCCAATTTTTTTAGTAGCAGCATTTCTAACTTTGAATAACAAGATTTTTTAGGATACCTGGATTCCTGCCCAAAAATCAATCAGGTACCCCAGTACATAATTACAAGTTGATGAGAGCCTTACTAGCAATATTAGTTAGTTCTGTTCATCATATAGAAAAGTTAGGCCCACTTTCGTGCAGAAAAGATTTGACCAGTCAGCTGTGCTATGAGCATGCACAATAATGACCTATCGTCATGCATGCATGCACGCACGTTATACATAGGGAGTTTATTGACGATAGTTCATTCCACTGCTTGATGGGCTTGAGGAAGGATGAGTTGATGAAAGGATCCAAGTGGGTAGTGTAAAGTTGAAGCTTTTGGTCATGTCCTCTTCTTGTCCTGTCGGTCTTGGGAGTGATGTAGGGTCTTGGTGATGTCCAGATCGCTGTGATTGATCATGTATAAGCAGGTCAGATGGTGAATTTTTCTCCACTCCTGAAGGCTATGCCAACCAAGAGTTGTTAACATCTGGAAGTAAACACTCCTAACCCACATCCACACATGCCCCTGATGTGGAAGCACCGGCAAATGAGGACGGAAAAAATCATAATATAGTTTTTACTATTCAACTGTGGACACAAATTGAAATTTGTTGCCTTACAGTGGACGTAGTTACACTTTACACTAATAAAGTGAGTTTCAAATACATTTAGTGCCACCTTTAATGTCTAGCATTGAGGACAATCACCTTTTCTTTTTTTCATTGAAAATAACCATAACTAATTAAGTTCCACAGAAGCTTGGCTATCCTTGAGACTGTGAGAGAACGTAATCTTTCCAGAATGTTTTCTGGGTGTCATTATATAATGAAAACATTTTCTCTGCTGCTTTTTAAATTATCAGTTTGCTGATTGAAAGCAATTGACACCCTCCGTGTTGTATAATCCACAATTGTAAATGTGTTTGGGACATGATACATTGGGCTATTCCATTTTTGAATCCACACCCATACTGAGGAAAATTTTTATAATCCACACCCCGGTTCCACACCCATACTGAGGAAGATTTTGTAATCCACACCCCGGTTCCACACCCATACTGAGGAAGATTTTGAAATCCACACCCCGGTTCCATACCCATACTGAGGAAGACTTTGTAATCCACATCTCTGTTCCATACCCATACTGAGGAACACTTTGTAATCCACACCCAGGTTCCATACCCATACTGAGGAAGATTTTGGAATTTAGTCTACATCCAACCATTTTCATTCATAGAAAGTGTAAAAAGTGTGGAGGATTTTCAACTGAAATTTATCAAAAAAACTAGCAAACATTGATAGCAGGATTTTTAAAACTGGCAGTAAATTCTCATCTTCAACAGGAGGGGTGTGGATTGCAAATGGAATAGCCCGTTTTAAGGGACCGTTCACAAACACTTGTTAGGGAGGGCCTGATGCAAAAAAATTTCATCACAAAAAAATTTCGGGGTCCCCCCTTTCAGATCTTAAAAATTTCAGGCCCCCTTTTCGGCATGAAAATTATGGGCCAACCCCATAGAAAAGCATATAAACTCAATTTTCCCGGGCAAATTTGTGCTCAATTTTTTCAGGTCCCCCCCCCCTTAGAAGGGTCAAAACTTTTAAGGGCCCCCAATTTTGCATCAGGCCCCCCTAACAAGTGTTTGTGAACGGTCCCTAACCAACATTTTTTGTAGAATGATAAATTGAATATAGTGTAATTTTGTGTGGTTTCAAACAGATTTGCATGGTTTTCAACAGATTTTTTGTTTTTCAATTTAGTTTCAGAATTCCAGTGCTGTATTTCAAACTGTTGGTTATTTGAGCGGCTTATCACCAATGTTAGAAATAATACCGGGAGAAGCAATCTCATGGCCAGGGAACAAAGTGCCTATGAAGCCATCATGTGGCTATCAGGGAGAAGAGTGTCTTGGTAAGTTGTATTCTGGTGGATGCAGATAAAAATACTTAGTATTCGTTTCTGAAGGCCATCATCCAGGTATAATTAAATATTAAATGAATCATAAAAGTAGTCAACTGGAGAAGCTGGAGTATCTTCAGGCCAACAAGACAAGATATCGGACATGCAGCCAGTTTTAAGCTTGCTAACTGGCATGGAAATTTCTGCATTTCTGTCACTTCCCCCCCCCTCCTAAAAAATTAGGAGAGGGGGCATTTGTTAGAGCGGAGCATATATTAGGGTACTTACAATTTTATTCATAAGAGAACCCCTTGCAAACCTTTATTAACTGTCACTTGTTAAAGTAATCTTAAATTTTCTTGTCATCTAGGCTATTCATTATCTTATTTTGTGTTGGGTTATTCAAGTTGAAATCCATACACCCCCTGTGAAACACATGACCTTGATCCCCACCCAGGGGGTGTAAATTTCAAATAGAGTCACTCATTCAGGTAACAATTCACACTCCCTGTGTGGAAAATTAAGATCATGTCTACAATAGGGGGTGTATTGATATCACCTAGAATAGCCCAGACTTGCAAGTGGCATTCTTAGTCTTACATAAAGAGAAAAACATTTTAATTGACTTGGTTTCTTGATTGACATCTTTAATTAGCCATTTTTAAAGTTCATCGTGTCCATATTTTAGTAGCTGTCGATATTTCTTTTATAATTATTAGGTTTAAACATTTTGGTAAGCAGACCTTTGCAAAAATCATGCTAGTGGTGATCAAATATGTGTTTTTTTGTTTTATAATCTGTGAAAGTGGAAATTTGTGCGCACTTAATTTTTTTGCACTTTTCACATTTTGAACTGTTTCCATTGTTTTTAAATTTTTGATTCTAAGTTTCCTTACATCAGGCAAAAGGAATATATTTATATGTTGTTATTTTTGCTGGTAGCAGGCTGGAACACAAATGGCGTTAATATAAATGTAGCACGAAAAATACTTTTACAGTGTGCAAGAACTACTATACATTACACCCAACCCTGCTTTTTGATATCGGAAGTTAAAGAAGATACAAAAAAGGAGAGAAGATGAACAACGAAGTCACTTGGCACCCCCGGGATTCGAACCTTTGACCCCCCCGCATGCCAACCACACGATCACAGACCGGTAGCTACACGGGTTATCGCTGCCCCATCGCAGACCCTGGGATTCACGCATGCGCAGCATTTTTCATCGTGGTATTTTGTGGGTTTTTTTGGGTGTTAGGGTTAAGCTTTAAAATTTGTCAGTTTCTACAGAACACCCAGATATTGGGCTGTTCCAGTTGACATCCATATACCCTCTGGAAGACATCAGGGAGGTATAGATTTCAAATATAGTCACCTATTCAGGTAGCCTCATTTGAAATTCACACTCCCTGTGTGGGAGATTAAGGTCATGTCTACCATAGGGGGTGTATAGATTTAAACTGGAATAGCCCATTGTTTGATTTTGTCTATATAAACTTAATCTTGAAATATTTTGTCGACAGCTTATCAAATTCATCTAAAACTGGAGCTTGACTTGAAGAAATCAATATAACCTAATGAAATACTTAAATTAAATTACATGAATTTAAAGTAAAAGTCTTATTTTATCGAGTCAGAAGATGACATTTGGTGACATTTGAAGGAGCAATTTTTTATTTAATGTTAATCACAATTCAGCTGCAGTATGGATATTTTCTGAATCCAGCCCTGAGGTTATTATGGTACAATTGGGCTGATCCATTTACAGTCCACATTCCCCCTGAGGAAGATTTAAGCAGCATCTTCCACAGGGGGAGTAATGTTTCAAATGGAATTACCACATTAAGCATCTTCTTAATCTCACCCTCCTTCTATGGAAGATTCAGGTTGAATCTTTGTCTGAGGATATATGAAATTCAAATTGTACTTAGCATACTGTAAGGATTATACTTGAACCACAATTTACATAACCAAATTTTCGATACTCCAATGATGTAGAACTAACTGTAAAGTAAATGCTGATATATTTTTGACGCAATATGATCCAATCAGGCCAAAGAAAAAGTATTTCTTCTTAATTTTGCCAGTGTATATCATGTACATTTCACATTTTCTTTATTTTATGATTTTTTTTTGATGAAAAAATTATTTTTCTTTAATTTATTTTTAATTAATTCTTTAGTGGGAGTAGGCTCTCTTATATATTTTTTAATGTTCCTCGTATCATGCTTGACAAGATAAGATCATGATTTTTATTTATTTCGCCCCTTTATGTATTTCTTTTTTTTTAAAGTGTATATCATTATAGCGCCCTCAATTTTTTCTGGGCGACCTGGTATTGAACTCCTGGGCATGTGGTAACCACAATTTGTGTGTTTTGTCATGATTTCTTCTTAAATACATCGATTTGGAGCGTTACATTTCGGGCTGGTAATATGAAAAATATGATTGATCTGTCATATGATACCAAAAACATATCAACAAGGAGAAAAATGGGGGGGGGGGGTGGGGGTGGTAATGATGCTGTCGATCGGGTTACAGACCTTAAAGTAACAGATTAAGGTAGTGATGATAATATCTCAGTTTTCAAATTTCCGACTTGGCCCAGATTGTGTCACATTTTTGCCAACAGTTAAATCAAATATTATTTTACTATTAACTTTCATTCCTTTAAACTATCTGAACTTTGTTGTATCAAAATCAATGTGGTCTTTGCAGGGGGTTGGGGTTGAACCCCCAAGTGAGTTGGTTTGCTAACTCAACCCCCAAAAGTAAATTTCAGCCCCCTATAACAAACCCCCAAAAAAATTGCAATCCGCCGATAATTTTTGTTGAAAAAGAGCAATTACAGTGTGGTCAACAATCTTATCAAATCAATTTGGGTTCTTTTATATTTTTAATTGTTACATTTATTGAAATATGCCAATACATTTCATACTGATGGCTTAAAAAAGTAAGCAACACTTTTTGTGTTAGGAAAAACATTAAGTGGGTGAATGAATTGCTCTCTATTTTGAGCTCCATCTCAATATTAATTGTATAACAAATTTGAGAATACAATGATACTACACAGGTATGACCCATATATAGCCATACTCAGATGGAGGAGGACCCTCTGATGTATGAAGCCTTGGAGTGTAAAAATCAAATCTGACGGCATATTCTTCTGAGATTTGTCCACATACCAAACTCAGATTAAACTCACTGGTTCAGTGCTGGAATCCGTGCAGTGGTGTAGCGTTGGTCATCATATTGGGGGAGACCAAACATGATTGGGGCATCGGGTCTGATGGGGGGGGCACAAGCCATTTGTTGGCAATTTATACCCCCTCCCATGCCCCTATGATGCTACGCCACTGTGCCTGAGGCTGGATGTAACAAACCATCCCCCTGGCAATAACCAATTGCACTACAGTCTGGTGGGCTTGGTGGGCATTGGCGTAGCCAGGGGGAGCTGGGGGTGTAAAATGGCCCAAACCAAAATTTTCAGAGATGAAATGGGACAGCAATGTGTAAAGTGACATTAAAATTTTGACTAAAAATGGGACGAAAAATTGACAATTGGGGCGGAAATTTGGCTTTGCCCCCTCACACAAAAAGGCTGCTAGCTGCTGCTGGCTTGGTGTGCTCTCTGCACACTAATCGAGGGCATCACGGTCAGAGAATCTAGTTTAACTCGGGTACAGTGGCGTAACTAGGGTTGGTACGGTAGCGTCCGGTGCAAGAAACAAAATTGGCGCCCCTACCCCCACCCGAGAATATCTTAGATGCGGGGTGTGGGAATGGCATTTACATTATGATTTGGCGATTTGGCACCCCTAGTGGTAGTGCCTGGGGGACATTGCTCCCCCCTTGTCCCGTAGTTACACCACTGCTCGGGTAAACACTGGAAGTAGTGAGACACATAAATTAATTATGTATCAAGTCAAGGCAGGGTTATGTCCCACTATATTTTTATATTTTTACATATCAAGAGATCTTTATCTTGTGATCTTTATTCTTCCATGACTTAGAAATGTGTTCTTTAATGGATAAAACTAAAAAGGGCATTTTTCCTCCAAAACTTTTTGAAATTGCTTTTTCTTTCATGTACAAATAATCATACGGCCTGAAAAACCTTTGAATGACTATTCCTTGGGGATTTGACGTCCCATGTGAACACCACTAATATTTGCACATACATATTGAGTTAATGTAGTTATTTGCACAGAAAAATTGAAGATTAAAAATAATATTGATCACATCTAGTAGTTTCCGGTGCATTATACTGAGTACATTGTCTGCATGGACATGATGCAGTGTATTCAGCTGAGTTTTATAGGATTGCTTTAAAGGCAGGGGTGCTCAGTACAGTTGACAATATGGGGATGTGCCGCAATTAACATGGGTCTCATTTTCTCATTTTAGTATATCAGTGACCCCTTTTCAAGGCCAAATTTGGTATAAGGATGGGTTGTTTTTTCACAATTTTCTGATTTGTTTTGGAAAAATAGGCAAATTAGCCTCACTGTAGCTAAAATTTTTGACAACTTTCCAAAAATTTGAGTAAAAGTTGTTGAATTTGGCTGAAAATTTTGTCTCTTGGTATATTATCAGGGCCAATATCAATACCAAATTTCTTGACAAATTGGTTTATTGATGGTTTCACTTTCAAATTCTCAGCGTTTCAGTACCCCCACAACGGTTTGAAGGTTTGTTATGCACAGGCTATATAATAATGTAATATCATTCAATCATCAGTTCTAACAATATGCGATCTATTGCGCTTTATTAAAACATAGATGATGTTATAAAGTATGTTAGGGCCAGGGAGCCTTTGTGGCAATAACAATTGGGCAAAGGATTGAGTAGCAATTTAGTTATTCTTTAAAAAGAGTATGTGGCAGTGGCGTAGCCATGATTTTAGTGGGGGGGGGGGTCGGACAAAGCCAAATCTTCATCCTCATTTGTGAATTTTTGGTCAGGGATTCTTAGTCATCTTAATGACACTTTAATCTTTGCCATCCCCCATTTTATCCATAAAAAATGTCTTTGGGTGGCAATTTCCCCATGGCTTCCCCTGGCTACGCCACTGGTATGCAGGGAAAATAACACTCGGACCCTCTATCCGGACTCCAATTGCTCCCCATTACCCCCAATGAGCTGACAGTTTATTGACCACACCACCCCACTAATACTTCCCCCCATACATTCATTACTGTGTAAAATGACAGCTATTTAAATGCAATTTTCTCAGCTACAAAGCAACTGGTTGCTTCAGATGTAAGAACCAAGTCGTGGTAGTCATAAAAGATGAAAAAGGACTAAATGGATGAATGGACAAAGGCATGTAAAAGACCAATGAATTAACCATGCTTTTGGCATTGCAACCATTTCTTGAACAAAGTAAAATGCAATCTGTGTAATTAAAACTAATATGTTTTTGTTTGTTTTTCAGAACAAAGCATCATAATAGCAATAGTTGTTGGAGCATTGGCGACTATGGCAATAATTGTATTCATACCATATATGAGGTAAGACATAGGCCAAGACACAAAATGGGTTATTCCATTTAAAATCCACACTACCACTGTGGAAGATTTTGGAAATATCTTCCACAGGGAGAGTATGAATTTCAAATGGAATTGACACAGTTTAGTGATTTAAACCTTTGATCACAACACAAAAATTTGCATACCTGGAATTTTTAGTCGACACTTCGACTTTCATCAGCAGATGAACTTTCATTCTAAAGGAATTAACACATTAGCAGCTCCATTTGAAATTCACTCTCCCTCAGCTGAATATTCAGCTTGAATCTTCCTCAGCGTGTGTATGAAATTCAAATGAGGCAGCCTAATGTGCTAATTCCATCTGAAATTCATACTCCACCTGTGGCAGATATTACCAAAATCTTGCACAGGGGTAGTGTGCATTTAAAATGGAATAGCCCAGTGTGGTTATTACTAGCCTATATGTTTGGGAAGAAGCATATAAAAGGTTGGGAAAAACACCCAAATTTTCAATTTTTGATACATTTTGAAAAATTATTGAAAAATGCATTCAAAATCACACAATTTTGGTGGTTTTTGTTAAAACAGTCTCAACCTCATCTGTTACGATATTTAGCATTTTGTAAGGCCTTATTACACCCAGTCTTTGCATCACAGTTCATAAAATGGGAAAAGCTGCTGAATTGCTTGGAAATGTATCTTTAAAAAATGTATGCTATGATTAGCTCGTAATAGGCAAGAATTAAACTTAAACTCCAAGTCAGTAAAGTCCCAATATATGCCTGCTGAAAGTTGAAAGATTCTGAATATATTTTTAACCAACAAAAAATGAAATTAGGTCTAGTGTTACAAGTGTCTACATTTGCATCATGGTTCCAAATATCGTGGGAAAAGGGTGCATTTTCATGAATCAGAACAGACTGAACAAAGAAGTTACCCTTTGCAAAATTCATAAAACGGGAAAATCTTGAAAAAGCTGCAGAATTGCTTGGCAATGTAATAGGCCAGAATTATTCAGTTTTAGTTACTGCACAAGTCAATAAAGTCCCATTTTACGCCCTGCTGAAAGTGGAAAGATTCTAAAGATATTTTTAACTAACAGAAAATGAAATTAGGTCTAGTGTTACAATTGTCTACATTTTGATCTTTTGCCATATTTTTCGTCAAATAGCTCCATTTCATGCATTTCCAAATTAAATTTCAAGAGATTTCCTTTTTATCTAATCATTGTATCAAATTTAGCTTTGCATGTCTGTGCACACAGTAACATAATATCGTACTAGAATCAAGTTGGGCTATGCCATTTAAAATCCACACTACCCCTGTGGAAGATTTTGAAAATATCTTCCACAGGGGGAGTATGAGTTTCAAATAGAATAGACAGCTGGGTAACTTCCATTCGAAATACTCACTGCAGTTGTGAAAGATACAGGTAAAGTCATAATACAGGGGGAGTGTGGGTTTCAAAATGATTAACCCTGGCTATTATATTTGAAAAACATACTCCCCCTGTGGAAAATATTTCCAAAATCTTCCACAGGGGTGGTGTGGATTTTAAATGGAATTGCCCATTGCAATATGTCAGGATACAGTCCCTTAGTATCAATATGCTTCTGCACTAATAGAATGAGCTTTGGATACATGCATGTTGGGTATACAAACTCAGTTAGGGACCGTTCACAAACACTTGTAAGGGGGGGGCCTGATGCAAAAACATTTCATCGCGAAAATTTTTCGGGCCCCCCTTTACAGACCTCAAACATTTTTGGGGCCCCCCTTTTTGACATGAAAATTATAGGTCAACCCCATAGAAAAGCATATAAACTCAATTTTTCCAGGAAAATTTGTGGTCAATTTTTTCAGGGTACCCCTTAGGAGGGTCAACATTTTTCAGGGCCCCCTTTTTTGCATCAGGCCCCCCTTACAAGTGTTTGTGAACGGTCCCTTATACTCCATAACTTGTGAGCTATATGCTTGTTAAGGGGTCTCATAGTGACCTTTTTCAGGTTAGCCCTGGTTGAAAATTAAACATGATCTGCACCAACTACTATGTGAGAGAAATGCCATGGGTTAGTACATGTCAAATATATTGGTAAGATTGGGGGGGGGGGGGCAAATTAGTGACAATTGGTTAAGAGAAATGTCAGAAACAATCGCTGTTAGACATAGACAATGATTTTCCATATGGTTTTTGTACCAGTAAGTTTCACAATTTACTGTTATACTTTGATTTGGTCCCCCATTTTACTGTTTTCAATTGGTTTTACTCATGTACCCAAAATAAGAATCATTTTCCACTATGGCATGGCTTAAAGTTATGTCTCAAGTATTTTGGTTGATACCAGAGTTTGCATTCGATAATTATAGTGTGTAACAAACCAAAACATCATTTTCCATATGATGCAATTTGTCCCTTGTTGGGTGACAAACATTGGTTTATGGGCTCTTTTTTTTAAATTCGCAAACAAATAACATAACATATTTGACATGTACTGATTGAACCATTGCATTTCTTACACATCAGTTGTTGTAGGTTATGCTTTACTTTTCAACAGGAAAAAAGGTCATTATGAGACCCCTTAAACGGAAATGGAAATGAGGAAATGAGACCTTTATATCTTATTGTTACATTTTTAGGTCACAAAGATTTCACATTCAGGTAAAATTACCTTCCATAATGTGGTTACTGAAAAAGTGGAAATTTTCGCATGATTAATTTTCCGTGCTTTGCCAATTTTGAACTGTTAAAATTTGTAATTCTATGTTTCCTTACATTAATCTATACACAAAAGAAATATATGTGCGCATTGTTATTTTTGTGGTAGAAGCTTTCAATGCAAAAAGCGCGAAAATATATGTAGCACAAAAATTTCCCCTTAACTTTTATTTGATTTTGTTATTGACATTAAAAATGAAGTGACAAATTGATACAGTTATTGACTTTTCATTCCAAATGGATATTTTCTTGCAGTAGAAGGATGAAAACTTGTCATCATATGAGACAAATGTAATATCTTTATGTCAATATGCGAATCAAACTAAATGAGTTGATCTTTGTAGACATATCAATATAGAATTCTTGCCGCTGAACAGACTGAAATATGCTGAAATTTTTCACAGTTCCTAAGATATGATTATTTTAATGTTGCAAACAATGGTAAATCAGGAAATTAATTAAGAATTTCTAGTTGGGTATTTAAGGGGACTGGAGCATAGAAGTATGTTAGTATACAGCATAATGAACATATCATAAAATTCCATTAACAAGCATATTGTCAGCCTGCTACGGTTTAGGGTGCCGTAACTGATGGATGCTTGAACCACATTTTGTTCTTTGTTCTCAAAATTACAAAAAATGACAAAAAATGGGTGAAATGTACCCTCAAATAGGCCGATTACGCAAGATTTTTCAGAAAACCCTAAAGTCATCCCTTGACACGCCACTTTACAAGGTTCAACATACACAGCAAAACTACTCCCTAAACAAGAGTGCATAATTAGTGTATGTCCCAAATAATAATTTAAAAATATTTCTGGGGGAAATATTATTACCCTAAACAATTTTAACATTATCAGAAAAAACTACCCTTTTCTATAATAAAAATTCCTTTAAAAGGAATAGGGTGGGCAAATGAAAAATTGTCAAGAGAAATGAAAGAATGAGTAAGTCAAGTTCACAATTAAAAACAGGAAAATATGACACAACATCGATTTCCAATAGGGAATAACACAAAAGCGTATAAACAAAGTTAAAAGAGTTTTTAACTTTATACGTTTATCGTTTGTTATTCCCCATTGGAGGTTGTGTCATATTTTCCCTGATTTTAATCTTTTCTATTGCTTATCCTTTGTTCTCTGCTGGTCAGTTGGAACAGATTTCCCCTGTTTTTATATTAACCCTTCACATCATATTAACACAAGACGTTTTATGTTAACATTTTATATAAAACATGGTTATAAAACTTTTGTAGATAATAGTTATTTAAAACATTTTCGTAATCATACCTAGAGTTTTTTTTATCATCAGATAGAAAGACTTCTGCTCATCTTCTCTGGTGAGACAACAGGGCTGGGGTATCTTTCCATATCAAAGTTAAAAAATCTGTCATATCAATTTCCTCAATATGTTGTATTGCAACTTATGAGGGGAAATGTTTGATTTTACAATATTTCGATTTTATTTTTTAACTTTGTAACTTTATTATGATTAACATAACTGTATTTCAAAGCGTCAAACTATATCATTATTTTGTCCCAACAAAAATAATCCAGGGAATAAAATATTCATTCATATGTTTATTTATTTTATTCAACCTGGGCCATTTCTACTGGTGCACATGCATTCTAATAATTTGTCTATAATACCTTATACAAGCATCACCAAGCACTATTTGTCACAAGATTTGAAAAGTAAATAGCCTATGTACACACTGAACACAATGCACATACAAGCTGTATTTAAGTACATGCGAAGCTGTCAGTATAAAATGATATATATGACCTTCACGATGCTATTAATTTAGCCCAAAGATTAGGAAAACTAGCAAAACTGGTGAACTGGTACTGTTCAAATAAAAACATCTGCAAATCTTGCTGCAATTTCCAAATAGTATTTCTATTACTTAAATAATTATTTTTGTTATTTCTTTTAATACAAACACATTACTGCCTATGACGACTTTATCGTATTACTTACATATCAAAATCAAGTAATAATTACAAAACTCGCCGTAAACTATCACCTTTGTGGGTGTTTGGGATATAACCGCACGAATATTTTCTCAACACTGCGGCATGTGAAAAAGTAGGTCAATAGTCAGAGAATACAGGGTGGGTGCGGCACGCCGCACGCCGCACCCACCCAAAAATGTGTGTTTTCCAGCCCCCAAGCACATAAATTGAGTAATACTTGCCTGTTCAACAAAAAGAAAACGTCTCTTTTGGCTCACATTTTTGAGTCACGCATGTGTACTGTATGTTACTTGAGAGGCACCTGGATGTTTTTTACAGTCTGATACTCCATGCAAAACAATTTTACTGGAGTGGCCCCTTGACACTTTTTCATCGTATAATTAGAATTGGATTTACAAGGTCAGACAATGTTTTCATGACAAGTATGTTAACATGGTTAAGAGGAATTTATAGTAAACATGATGGAGGAATCTCAACTCATGATGATGAGTCCCCGGGATGAGTCCCTGGGATGAGTCCCTTTGGGTGATAGATTAAGACTATTTTATTCTTTTTTAGGCTTTCCAGGGAAAAATTTAAATTTAAATACAAATAGGTATAGGAAATCTTTAGTGCAAGTGGTTTATGAGCTGTGTGTGTATGTGTCACAATACAATTGTGGTGCAGAGCAGAAGCCCGGGGGGAGGGAGGGGGAGTCATTCAGTGTGTGACTGCTAAAAATTGGGTGTCATTGACACAAAGCCCATAAAATTGGCAAATTTGGTGTATACTTAAAAAGAAAGAAAGAAGGAGCTTATTGGGTGTAAGCTGATGAAAAAAGGGGATCATTGGGTGTAGAGTTTACCTCAAAAAATCGATCTATTGACAGGCCCCAAATTTGTACAAAATTTGAACAAATTTAAAACAAATTCAAATTTGGGCCCCCAGTTGGGTGAAAATCCGGGAGTATTTTTTGAAGAATATTTTAATTGACTTCGCGCAACTGCATTTTTACACAGCTCACAAAAGTAGCCACTGAGTCCTTATTAATGGTCACACGCCAGTGAATTTACAGTTGTGGGAGGACAAGATGTTAATTCAGCTATCAAATAAAGTATTCAGACCAAATACCTCAAATTTTTAATCTAGTGGCATTTTTCAAACTCTACTTTATTTTGAAACACCCCTTTATTTTTAAATATTAATATATTGTGGACATGTCCTTTAAAGGACATGTCCACAATATAGGTCAAAACTCGCCCTACTTAAAATAAATTGCCCGTGATATTTGAGATGATAGATGGATGAATGAATGGATAGAGCAAAAAAACAAAACCCTAATTCTCTAATTCTACAGTCTTAAGTCACATTAATATATTGGATAAGTCACATTTAGAAATAAAATAAAAACTCTACTTACTTTGATCCAGCTAAATGGATGTTAAAGCTTGGATTAGGAAAATGTAAGCCACTTTTCACGGAAGATTGAAGTCTTGTCATTTGTCATGCTTATTCAATATATTGAGGGTTAGTCCAAGAAGGAACCATATGTTATAGCTGCCAGATGCCATACATTGTATCTTGTAATGTTTGTTATGCAAATTTTGTAATGTTTTACTTGTTTTTAATTGACCTATTCACATGCACAAATATATATTTGTGTGTTGTTCATGGAAGCTACTTGGAACACAAAAATACCAAAATAAAATATGTGCAAAAATTTCCACTAATCTGTAACAACCCTGACCTCATTTTTAAAGCTTTTGGTTGTTCATGATTTGATTAAATATCTAGTCTGTTCATCATTACAAAAATCTGCTGCCATATGTGTTGGTTATAGAGATATATAAGAGAAATTATTTACGGAGATCTGGTTTTTAGCATTTTGGATAATCCGCTTTCCGTGGAACTTCACGTTCCCTTGAGTGAACAATTCATTATCCTGAACTTAAGTGGCATTGATAACAATGAACGTGTCTATACTGAGCTTCTCGCATTACCACGCTTTTATATCCCCTGCATTTTTCATCCAGGGTTGCCAAACCCGGATTTGGTAGCCCAATTAGGCGACTTTTGAAGATTTTTCCCATGACTGTTGACAATTTCCTGTCCCAGAGAAACCAATGATTAAGAAAAAAATTGGGCGACTTTTTCAACATTGGCTCCGCGACTTCGATAGTTTCATGTCCCATAGAAACCAATAGTAAAGAGTAAAATTGGGCGACTTTTCGATTATTTGACCCGCGATTCGGGCTGAAATCTTTTGGCAACCCTGTTATCATCCTCCCACCGTCAACCAGGTCATTTCTGCTGTGCTGCAAATGCAGGGTAACAAATTTACTATCCATGTATGGGGAGGGTGAAAGTCCTGAATTTTTATTGTGTGTGTGATCATCATGCAAGCTGCTTCAAGGTCAGGTTTTGAACACTCACAGTGTATTGTAGTTTGTCACTGACTTCTGGTGTCACCCAGTAAATTGTCACCCAGTAAATTGTCACCCATGTTGATGGTGAGATTAAGTTTCATCATACCCCATCCTCCTTCATCCAATCAGGGAACCTCTATTATTATCGGGAATTGCCTGTTACACATGATCGCACACAAGGTCGTAGGCAATTGGTCGGACCTCATCTGCCCAGAACATATTGACCCAGGTCAGCATACCGCCATATCCTTCCCGACATGCTTAGTAGCCAAGTCCGTAGAAGAGTGGATCCACACACTATGTACACAAATATACATTTGGCCACATTTTATTATACGATTAATACTGAATTTATTAAACATGGTAACAAATATTCTCTAGCAAATCGGTTATAGATGGAACTGGTAGGCATATTATAAATTCGGGATATTAAATATCTTCCTGACCAGTCAGATCTGCGCATGGTCAAAGACGAGTATCAGACCGACGCAAACTGGCTTAGTCTCCACATCAGCCAGTTTGGTTCCGCCCCTCCACAGGGAGCGTAACCTGTGTAGGAGACTCGGTCGGACCTGGTCGGACCTCATCTCTCCCCATCGATTGTGTCCTATAATCCCTGACATTGCCCTTATGAAGTCACATCGCCCTGATCCAATCCGTTCCTACTAGGGTCATTTACCCCATATTCCTTGCATCACTCCACATTACCTGGTATTACCCATCAACTGCTTGCTCAGTTACTAAAACATGCTGATTTCTATGATCATCTTAAGGATTCAGATAGTAACGTTTGCACAGTATTTTTTGTGGGAGCTGAGAGTACACCAGACTACGAATTGCATTCTGAATATGAGGAATGTCCTTCTGATATCAATTTTGATTTCTTGAAATTCGCAATATAATACAAATTTTATGACAAATTATTGAAATTTGATATTTTCAAAATTTCTTATATTTAACAGTCCTCAAAGTAAACTTTATAAACCTAAGATATGTACTTAAAGTGTATGTACTTGGGATGAAAAGCCAACGATCAATTGAAAATGTTCACCTTTCATATTGAAGGTATACATTTTTTCCTGAAAAGACCTAAATTTTTTGGTGTTTTGGGGAAAAATCCATATCTTCAATACGAAAGGTCAACATTTTCAATTGATTGTCGGCTTTTCATGCCAGCTACATGCACATCATTAGATTAATAAAATTTAGTTCGAGGACTGTTAAACATCAAAAATGTCAATTTTTAATCATTTGCCATCATAATGTGTATTATATCGCAAATTTCAAAAAATCAAATTATTTGATATCAGAAGGACATTCTTGTTGAATACAATTTGATATGTCTGATGTGCTCTCAGCTCCTACAAAAAATTCTGTCCAAACGTTGCTACCAGAGCCTTTAACTCTCTTTAAGTTTACAATGTCACACATCATTGCCTTTAAATTATCTATTTGTCACTGTGGTTATGGATTTTATCTATTGCAGTGTTCATTACATTCCCTGAGTACACTAATGTGATATTTAGTCGATGCACGAAGCAATATGTGCGATACACTCTATGTCCATTCACCTGTGTAGGAACGACCTTGTGTGCACAAAACCCGGGGGGTCACTCCCATTGTGGCCTGTACACCATCCGCGATAATCAACTTTTGAAAAGCACCCTAAACACGGATTTAACCCTTGCTAAAACGATACTCTAAACAGGTAACATGCGCCTATTTTCATCATCAAATTTCATACCCTATATTTCATTTCCGCATATTAGCCATTGCAATATTGCTACCCTTTCCCCCGATTTTTCATGTTTTTGACACCCTAAACACGATACGTGCATATCGTGCATACCCACAAAAAACTACCCTTTTTACGCGTTTTTATTATCGCGGATGGTGTACAGCCCACAATGGGAGTGACCCCCCCGGGCACAAAATAGGGAAAGGTTATAGCATAATAAACAAAAGAGCAAGTCCGAAATTCAGCAGCTGTTGAATATGAAACTACCTCATTTACACAACTTTTTGAGAGCTAACACCCATTAGGCTATATCAAGTTAGTGTTCATCGGTTTCTCATGTAGCACACTTCCCTGGTTTGCATATCTTGATTTTGCTGTCTTGTTCCTCTTATCGAGTTGATATACCTGACAGTGAGGTTAACTCACATCATCCCGCATTACCCTTCACCTGACTGACCTTGTTTTAACTCCATATTACCTCGAATCTTTGTGTTTTTATATATTCTAGGCATCCTCTTGTATCATCTTTCGATCCTTGATGTGTTTCATCTCCTGGAGACACCATTACCTACCTACTTTGTAGATTTTCAGCATTTTCCCCCTAAAATGAAGTCACTGTCATCTTAAAATGCACCACTTCTCAGTCATATATAAATTTATACAGCATGGAATTCATGGTCATCGATATTTTCCATTGACCTTTGGATGAAATTTACATTTACCGAGGGGTTTAGGGCCTTGTCTGCAATAGCTGCCATTTGTTGTATTCTTTGATGTGTGTACACTACAGAATGCTGAAAATTGTAAAATGTGTACAAGGCAGCTATTGGGCCTTGTACTCAAAACCCTCGATATAACCCATATAAAAATCCATTATAGGACTTGTCAGAGATATGATGAAACTATCATCTAGAAGAAGGAATTGGAAAGTTTGATATTTATGGGTTAAAAAAGATAAGATTTTCTCAAATTTCAGTAATAAAATATGATACTGTGAAAGCCCTAAATCGCACAGTAGAATTACATTTATTATCAGATTTTCTGTCTGGCTTTCACTGTTAAAGTGGCACTCAGAAATTGTGTGGAATCATTGAAATATTTTTTTTGAAGAATTTCATTTTTCTGAAGAAATTGGTTATAATTCACATTGAAATCAAAGGGATGTACCATGGTAACAGAATGTTAATTGTGATTCTAGTATTCTCTTAGTATGGCATTTTTGAGTAGATATCTATGAAAAAGCGATATAATACAAATTTTATATCAAATTATGCAAAAGTTATATTTTCCCTATATACTTAAAGTGCATGTAGCTGGGAGGAAAAGCAGTCCATCATATGATAATTTTGACCTTTTTGTATTGAAGATACACATTTTTTCCTGAAAGACCTAAATTGGGGGAAAATTAATTTTATATGTTTAATTTTTGTGAATCTTTCAAGTTAATCATCTTTGTGTTAAAACAATATTAATTTTGTCAAAATTCTGATTGTTATGATGCATGGTATAGTACTTAACCGAAATCAAGTCCTTCATGACAAAGTGTAAGATTTTCAATTAAACAGTTGAATACATCAGTTAATTCGTAAAATTGATTAGACGAACTTGTTTATTGCTGAAATTTCTTGTCATCACTGACATAAAGGCTAAATGGACATGCATTCTTTATGGTCTACATATTCTTTATATGTCCATGCTTAAGGGATCTAAAATGAGCGTTTATTGCGTGCGTTTCAACAGTATTTTTTATGGGACATGAGAGCACCTCAGACCTATCGAATTGCATTCTGAATACTGAAGCATGTCTTTCTGATATCAAATAATTTTCATTTTTTGAAAATCACAATATAATACAAATTTTATGACAAATTATAAAAATTTGATATTTTTCAAATTTTTGATATATAACAGTCCTCGGTAAATTATATAAATCTAATGATATATTCTTAAAGTGTATGTAGCAGGGAGGAAAAGCCGACGGTCAATTGAAAATTTTGACCTTTCATATTGAAGATATGGATTTTTTCCCAAAAGACCTATTTTTCTTTGGTGTTTTTGGAAAAAATCCATATCTTCAATACTGAAAAGGTCAAAATTTTCAATTGATCGTCGACCTACATACACTTAAGTATAAATCATCAGATTTATAAAGTTTACTTCGAGTGCTGTTAAATATCAAAAATATCAATTTTAATGATTTGCCATAAAATGTGTATTAAATTGCGAATTTCAAAAATCAAAATTATTTGATATCAGAATGACATTCTTCATATTCAGAATGCGATTCGATATGTCTGATGTGCTCTAATGTCCCAAAATAAATACTGTCCAAATGTTCATACCCCAGCCCTTAATCTACAGAATTTTCAGAACTTTGACCTCATGAACAATTGATGCTTTGGTGATATATGAATTAAAATAGTGATTTTTGTGGGAAAAAATTCATTTTGTATGGCAACATTTCAAATTGCTTTAAATATTCTTCTAACATGATTGAAGCAGTTCATCAGGTCTGTTAATTAATCAGTTATATCAAGTTCATTTGTCAAGACCAAATAAAAAAAACGTTTTTCTGCTGACAGTTTCAGCAGCAACCTTCTCAAAGCGTTGATGATATGTCATTGATCCATCTGCTTGGAGTGGATAGATTTTGCATATTTGATCCTCTGCTCAAGATCAATGCTGGAGGCAGGAGTACCACTTCCGGGAAAATCAAAATATCCAGTCAAGGTTCCCGCTCCTAGCAGATGGATCAATAACATCATCAACGTTTTGAGAAAGCCAGAAGGTTTAAAGCGAAACTGTCAGCTGAAAAACATAAGTTTTTCATTTTGGTCTTGACAAATGAACTCATCACCCCGGTGGGTTCAGTTTGTATTTAAAGGTAGGACGTATGACCGTTCCAGGATTTGAAAATGACCCCTATTTCACGGGGAATCGAGGACATTTGCAGCAATTTTACCCCCTATTTTGCGCGAAATCAAGGAAAATATGCCCCCAAATACCTCCCCTATTTTTATCATTTTGAGGACGCATTTTCATTTCACCCCCTTATCACGAGGAATCGAGGACATTTTTCCGAAATAAATACCCCTATTTTTCCCATTTCAAGGACACTTTTGAATTTCCCCATATTTCACGGGGAAATGAGGACAATAACGAAAACTGTAGCGGTAAAACGCGGACGAAAGTCCTAGAAATACACCCTATTTTTCATTTCAAGGACTATTTTGCTCCAAAACACCCCTAATTTGGACAATCGCGAACAATTTTGTCCTCGAAAATTCCATGGACATTTCTTGAAAAGTACCCCTAATTGGAACCATCATGCGTACACATTGTCAGTGAAGACTGAACCCACCGGGCTCATCACTAGCTGATTCTTCTAACATGCTTGACCACACACTTGCAAGCAGTGTTGCCAAAACTTTTCAGCACCATGGCTGTGGTAATTAAGGATTCCCAAGTAGCCTAATTTTTAAGCTTAAAAAAAAAGCACCCAATAGGTATTTGGGCGGATTTACCCGAATTTTGAATGCAGATCATTGTTTGTTTGTTTACCCAGGCAAGTTTGTGAGGGATGCATGCTAATCCATGGGAAATCCATGGACCGTTCCAAGCTCATACAATAAAAATGCATATTAAAGCCTGGATAGCTATTGTAGGCCAATAAGATGCATGCTGGTCTAGATAGCTTTGATATTAAAACAATAAAGCAAGAAATGGAGGAAATCCAATAGGTACTTAATGGGAAGTTACGGACAGACCAATGGTCACAAACCCCATTGTAATTGCAATTTGGCGCTTCAGAGACTCAAAACTTAGCCTAAATTTTAAGTTGACTAAATTGAAAGGAAAATATGTCAAATTACTGCAACGCCATGACACTGGCAAAAGTAGCCCAGTTTTATGCGAGTGGCGGCATGGTTTTTTGAGTATTTTTCAAGCGGGAAGGAATCACCAAGTAGCCCAATTGTGCATCTATAAGGCATGGTGTTGGCATCACAGTTTACAAGTGATTTTTGTACTGAGTGGGTGTATTCAAGCTCCTAATGTACGCTCGTCGTTCTATTGATAGTGGTTATTGTGTATAATATAACAATGAATTAAACACATTGTACATAGCTATATATAGCTGTCATTCCATTGTGTAAGTTACCATTGAAATCTGTAAGACCTCTATTATGTTTGTTACGGTTGTGAAGAATAGATTGTTTTTCAAATGACATGGATATTTATCAAAATTGATGCGTGGGCAGTCATACATGTACCAAATTAATTATTTTGTTGGACAGAAATCATTGCTTAAATTTTTTTCACTTACAAGTCAACTAACAACATGTATTTGCTGTCGAAGTGACGTAATAAATCGGATTAACTACCATAGCAATTGATGAATACAATTTTGACTATATCGTCCCCCTCCCCATTGCACACCCATTACCCCTATCACACACCCCAAAAAATCCTGGTGCCACCACTATTACTCTTTTCTTTAACTTCAGTATAAATTGTATTCTACAATATCCTGTAAATTTTAAGCAAAATTCTGATGTATACAGGAAAAATAATGCCAAATACTCCAATTAGTTACCCTAGGTACAAGCATCAGTTTAATTTTGTTATTATTTTTCTTTGACGTCAATCCCAAACACAACAATATTTGTAAATGAATTATTTTTAGTTTAATAGTATGCCCAGGCAGCGATAACATCTTTGTCCCATGCCTCTGACATCAATCGCATCTTAAAATGCTGATATGGTTATAGTTCGCTGTCGGTAGGCATGGCGTATTGGTATACATAAATTTGAAGGTTAAAATAAAGATTGCAACACTAACTTCCCCAGTTTAAATCCTGAGATATGTTTTTTTTGTTGGAAAAATATGCTCACCCATAAAAAAAATGTTAACTAAAATTTATAAGCAGTATATAAGGGCAAAGCTGTACGTAACGTACCCCCAAAAAATGTCAATCTGAAAAAGGTATTTTTTTGTATAAAAAAATGTTGAAATTCAGTAATTTTTGGCTCTGATAGAATCTGAAACTATATACCTCTATATTCCTCTATTACTTGAAGCAAAAAACTTGCATACTGAGTCTTCAATCAGATCTCTATCCACGACTACTAATAGTTTTTGAACTGTTTGTTTGACTCACATAAAACCGTATCAAGTATAATGATTACATAAATAACTATGGACAATCTGTTAACAGCTCATATTGCTTATATTATTTTATTGTTTCAGTATAAAATATCGCAAGTTTCTGACCAGTCGTGACTGGATGATGGAGATGAATGTACTAACCTTTCTACCGCTACAATCAAGTATGGCAGCGGTAAGTAATTGAATTATATTAAAATACTTTGACTAATTTAAGAAGACAACCTAAATACTGCCCTCTAACAGGGTATTAAGACTAGGGCTATTGGATATGAATCATAAGTTTCCAATTGGCCACCTGCGGTGTTCATGTTTGCTAAAATTTTCATTATTTTTAACAGCACACCTTTGTTTCATAACCATTAAGGTATAGGACATTTTTTGTTTTTGCTATAGCCCCCGAATAAAATGTATTTAATTATGTTTGTACTCACTCAGGTAGCATTGTGGGTGAATTTTAAATCCGAACTAGGTGCTATTCCTTTTTTATGGGCATTTTAGTGTCTAAAATGGCCGAAAATGAGGGTTTTTCAATATTGCCGTCCATTTCTAATCGGACCCCCATAGACTTTACATGTAAAATAAAAAGGCTCATAAAAATTTATTAGCACTTAGTAAAGTAATGTAAAATTCACACAAAATGCTTTTTGAGTGATTACAAAGATAATTAAATACTTTTCATTCGGGGGGCTATGTGGAATTTTTTTAAATGTATTCCTTGTACAATGAAATTTCACAATAAAATGTCCATTGGAAACAAAAGTGAGCATGCACTTTTCCTCAGACTTTGAATGTTTGTGAATGTAGCATATTTTTCATTTGTCACATATCACATATCAAAGATGGCCACCAGACATCTTCCTTTACGCAACTCACACTATTGCAACTTGTGCTGAGAGTGGTTTCGAGTCAGATATGCAGTGGTGGTGCCATGGGGGGGGGGGGCAAATTCCCCCCATTCAGAACTGTAAAATTCCAAAATTACGCTTTTTGCTGCAATTTTGCACAAAATTTGTTGATTTTGCCCCCCTGAAATTCACTTTGCCCCCTAAATGCCACCCGAAAAAAATTCCTGGCGCTGCCACTGAAGATATGTTAAATGAAGGTCCAATGCTTCACCCTAACATTCAAAGTCTTGAGATCCACACTCAATGTGAAATGACATCATACAGTAAGGTGACGTCAATTTTTTTCTAAGAGTTTGAGTCCTGCCTTATTTTTAATATTCTGTGTGTAGGATGTCATAGAATTTGCTGATTGTTGAATGAAAGCTACTCAAATTCATTAGAATCTTGCAATTTGAGTGCATTATAACGAGGAAAATTGACACATATAATTTGACGCACTCACTTGGTTTCTGTAAAATCTGACTTGGTGAGCAGAGTTTCTGCTCGCATCGATGTGCTCATTGTTCAGGTATTGGGCTATTCCATTAAAAACCCACACTACCCCTGTGGAAGATTTTGGAGTTATCTTCAGCAGGGGGAGTATGAATTTCAAATGGAATGAACACATTAGCAGCTCCGTTTGAAACTCACCCTCCCTCTGTGGAAGATTCAGGTTGAATCTTCCTCAGAGGGTATATGAAATTCAAATGGAGCTGCTGTGTGTATTCATTCTATTTGATATTCATACTCCCCTGTGGAAGATATTTCCAAAATCTTCCACGGCGGAGTGTGGATTTTAAATAGAATAGGTTTTGACATACTCAGTGGAAGATTCAAGTTGGTTGCAGGATGAGTTTTTGTCATAAAAAATAACAATATAAAAATATAATTTGCAATTGTTTCATTCACAAGCAATTTTAACATTAAAGCTTAGGAAAGTTGACCAGTGTAGCACCAGTATTGCTAGTGATCTTCATGACTTGTCCATGATGAGGGTCCTCTATAAGGCTTAAGAAAGCAGCTGCTACTTCCTCAATTCTAGAAAGAAAAATAGTGATGAAATTAATTGGTAAGAATATTGCAGAATACCAAAAAACACCTTGTTGATGAATGTGTGATTTTTGACATTATTTTACCATTCAGAAGTCTCAATGCCCCATTAATATTTCAACAGAGATTTGTTGCCTTTTTTGAAAAATCGAAAAAAAAATAAGAGTCGGTATTCGCTTCTACAGTTCAAGCTTTTTTAAATAAAAAGTTTGATTGTGTTATCATTGCATGGACAGTGCCTTTAAAATCGAAGCAGATAGACCTGTGAAAAAACCCAAAATCACTGGTCATATTTGTCATGCTAATCTCTTTCCTGTTTTAAGCATTCAATAGCACAATAGGGCTTGGTGATATTATGCTATTGACTGGTTAAAATAGGTGACAGATAAGGATAACAAATATTATTATGATCAGTGAATTTGATTTTTCTTAGGTTTTTCTGCTTCAATTTATTAAGGCACTGTCTACCTAATGACACAGATACAACAATTCTTCAGGCGTAGATTTGTAAAAATCTACCTCACAAAAATGTTTCAAATCTAAATTTAATACATCCGTTTTAAACAATGATTTCAAGGTTAAACTTACGGTATAAATTTATAAGTGCTCTGTAGCTTCTTTGCAGTCTCGTCATCACCATCTATTGAACCCTTGTGTATAATGGGTGTTTTAACAAATAATGGACACAATGTGTTGAGTCGTATATCGTCAGGAGTAAAGGATGAATGGTATTTCTGGAAAGATAAGAGACGATCAATAAGCCGGATGAAAATAATACAGAATGTAGATCAATGAACAATACCGTGAGAAAGGAAAGAGTGTAATTTAATAAGTATTATTAGCCACTTGCGGTTCCGCCATTATGCACTATATGCGGGAGAGCCTCGAACTGGCAGCATACATGAAAGGAAGAATTACGTAACCTTACACAGAATGTTATATGACTGGTTCAATTCCCATTCATGTATGCTGCCAGTTCGAGGCTCTCCCCGCACATAGTGCATAATGGCGGAACTGCAAGTGGCTAATAGGAGAGAAGTGGAAATTATTTATAAAAAGAGGATTAGGAGACAGAATAGGGGAGATGAAGATAGGCAGATGTGTACCGACCGAGGGGGGGCAGGACCCTGGCTCAGAATTGTAAGGTTGTAATGTGCAACCTTCCTTTATGGCTCACTTTAGGGCCACTTGTCCTAATTTTGACCCATTTTAGTGTTAAAATGGCAAATGTTTTTGTGCATTTGTCCTGGTATTTAAAATCATTTCAGTAGCGGGGCAATTTTGAATTCCCCCCTCTCCCTCAAGCAGTGGCGTACCACTGAGTCACATTCCCAGCATTGCAGAGTCACCCCCTTACCTGCTCCCAGTAATAACCTGTCAAACCCAAGAAGTGTTTGAAATGTTTAGTCCAAAATGAGGCTGATTTGGGTCAGAAATAGTTGTAAAGGAAGTTGTCTATTGGAAATTTGGTTAATTTTGTCCCAGCACTGTAAAAGCGGTAATTTTCATGTGTGTAATTTTTCACGTTTTGCCGATTTTGAACTACATTGCTTGTTTTTAATTTTGAGCTTTGTTACACGGGAAAAGTGCGAAAACTTATTTAACCTCGAAAATTTCCACTTTTACAGTATTTCAAGTCAAGTTTGCTCCCCCGGTTGGTATGCCAACAGATTCAATAATTTGTACGTAAGGCTTACCACAAGTGCCCTGTCAAATGCAACCACCCCATGTTTAGTAGCCGAGTAGACTGGTGAAAACGGTGCTGGTATTACACCTGAAAATAAAAATTACAACAGTTTTGATATAGCATCCAGGCAAAATTCAATGAACATCAGTGTTGAGTCGGAGGCTGTATGTTGTGATTTTGGCCCAGTGAAAATTTGATTTAGTGCACATGAATTTGCAATTCCGTATTACTATTAGTCAATTTGAGAAAGTTTTAAGCCAAAATTGGACCAATTAGGGAATGGGCTACTCCATTTGAAATCCATACACCCCTAATGGAAGACATGACCTTAATCTTCCACACAGGGAGTGTTAATATCAAATGGGTTTACCTGAAAAGATGACTCCATTTAAAATTGTCACCCCTGTGTGGAAGATTAAGGTCATGCCTTCTATAGGGGGAGTATGGATTTCAACTGCAATCGCCCATTTTTAGACTGAGTCAGCACTGATGAACATTATATCTTGATGAACAGCACATACAGCCTGTCTCAAAAAAAATTGTGCAAGTGAAAAGCGCCCTCTATAGCAATTAGAGAATACCATTGTGACATAATGCTCACATCAACGTCACGGGCGCAGTCTTAGCTCTCTAATGCCGTTTGTTCTGTTCAATTTGCTTGTTCCAAATTTAAGATATGTTTATTTAACAACGGAAGGGTAAAATCACAATTGTGCCACTTTTACTAGGGAAGAGAGCTGTGCATGTAAATCAATGATTGCTGATGTTGATGCGTCTAATGCACTCCTCCTTTCGGGGCCCATGCATTAGACGCATCAACATCAGCACGCGTGCATTATTTGGTCTAATATCTCTCCCAACAAGTAATACGCGTTCATTAACCTATAACATGAAGTGCACAATATTTGTTTGTCTTTTAATATGTCTTAAGTGACTATAAAGAGAACAGCATTTACCATGATAAAATCATTGACATGCACATGTATTTAATTTTTACAGCAGAATGTGAAATATTTTTAATCTATTTTTTAGTGGAAAAAGGAGGGAGTCATCATTCCTGCATCATGATAAAACAGTAAAAACAGTCAAAAAGTTTGTATTGTGTAATTGATTCATTCTTTTGATTTCACGAAGGAACTCTTGATAAACTTGATGCTATCACTGTTACATATAAAGCCCTCTTCCCTAGTAAAAGTGGCACAAATGTGATTTTACCCTTTAAGTCTTTAACTAAACATATCTCGAGATTAAAACAAGCAAATTGAACAGAACAAACGGCATTTGAGAGCTAAGACTACGCCCTTGACGTTGATGTAAGCATTATGTCACAACGGTATTTTCTAATTGCCAGAGAGGGCGTTTTTCACTTGCACAATTTTTTTTGAGACAGGCTGTAATGAAAGGTGTTTGTGTGAATTTACCACTTTGAATGTGAAAAAAGCTCTGAAAGATTTCTAAAGGATATTATTTGAAATAGGTACAGATTTTCAGATATTTTACAAGACATTGTTACAGACTTGTCTTTTCTATTTGTGAGCACAATTCAAGTAATTGATATCATATTTACTTCGAATATAATAATTCCTCCCACTGAGACCGGATATTTATCCTAAATAAAGATACATTAGCCTCAAATTCATGCATTGTCTTGTTCCTATGGTAACCAAACTGCTGTACCACAAACAGTATTTTTTTTGCTGAATAAAATGATTTCACTGAGAAAAGTATCAATGAGCATGGTTTGAAATGGATTTTTTGATGACTGTAAAGGCTATGGAATTATTCTGTTGAATATCAGTGATAAAAAATGCATTTCCTGATGTAAACATGGCCTCTATATTAAAATTTGTTTACCATTGCTAGTAGCCATATTTTTTTCATTATCCACAGCCTTATCCCCCATTTTTCTCAAAAAATGCTGAGATTTTTATACCACTGGAAAACTCTAGCTACGTAATCTTTCTGTACAAAACTATTCTTGCAGATTAATTTGTTTAGCAATTGTCATATTTGAATTACGGTCTGATACACCAGAACGAAACTACAACATTGGCCTTTATGGAGTTAGTGTAATACACATAATCATGCAAAATCGGAATCAACTAAAATTTTGGCTTTTAAGAATGTTTTAAAAGATATCTTCCATATGCTGGGAAGGGCTGCACAAATATACAACACAATAAATGATACTGAAACAGGATACAGGAAATTTGGCTAAAAACATGTTGAACACACTGAATGAGAGAGCATTATCTGTCATTCAATCCTCAACTTGTTGGTCACATGACTGTTGTGGTCCAATTACCTGCAATGGATGCTATGTTGATGACCACTCCTCCTTGTCCACCGTTTTGTTTACTCATAAATTGTTGAGCTAAATATGTCCCATCAATGACCGCATTCTGAAAAGTTGAAATAAAAAAAAAAGAAATGATGAAATGAAACTCGCAATTTATTCATAACATAATTTATTCGAACACAATACGTGAACATATGACATCATTATAGTGTCGACTTTATGTGATGTTATCAAACTGTAGTTGATTTATTAAAATCAATTGATTTAAAATTTGCCGCCATAACAAGACCAAGTCGCTATAATTCATATAGCTAAATTATTATTAATTGGGACATTCTGATTTTTGTGTGTATTATTAAGAACTAAATTTTGAAAGTATTTACGGACGCAAAAGAAACTTTATTGATGGAAATGTTAATCGAGGCCAATACATTTTGTGTGTGTACAGATTTTAAAAGACCCCTTAAAAGGGGTCTTTAGGGGTTCTTTTAAATTAGTTTTCAGATTAGTTGCTGTCAAAGTAATACAGGCCTCCAAAAACGCATGGGAATCAGGAACAGCGTTCCCAGAAAGGTCACTGAGGTCACAGAAAAAAAATTGCAAAAAAAAAAAAAAAAAAAAAAAAAAATTTTAAATTTTTTTTTTTCCAAAGTTTTCGCGATTTGGAAACCACTGGACCTATTATGAAATTTCAGGATCATTCACAGTTAATTTTAAAAAAATTAGAAAAAAATCAGAAAAAATTACAAAAAAATTACAGTTTGTTATCCTGTATATGCAAACCATTAACTAATGTTTATTTCTTCATCTATCACATATTATAGATGCATTGGTTTTCCATGCATTTATAATATGTGATAGATGAAGAGGTAAACACAAGTTAATGGTTTGCATATATTAAGGATAACAAACTGTAATTTTTTTCCATTTTTTTTTCAAATTATCTGTGAATAATCCTAGCCCTTCAGAAGAGGTCTAGTGGTTCTTCAAAGTTGCAGAATACTTCTAAAAATGTTAAAAATAAATAAAAATTTTTTTTTTGAATTTTTTTAACGACATCCAATAATCGGTTGAGCCCTAGATGTGATTATACCCGGTATCATTCAATCATATACTATATGTACTATGACTTACGACAAAAAAAATGACAACATTGTTGGAAATTTGTGAGTTTTGACGGTAATACTTTGAAATTTTAAGTTGTGTTTTTTTGTGAAAAGGATGTAAATTTTTATAGAAAACTGTTCCAAAATAAGGCTCAGATTGCACAAGAGAGCATCTAAACCCTGAGAGCTTCCAGGGCCCTTAAGCGGGCCCTGCACCCCGGCCGTTAGGACTTCGCGCTCGTGATGTCCGCTATGCGCACATAGGCCTATTTCAGTTATTTCACAGAAAATTTCCAGCACTTGTCATTAAGTTCCCAGACAGCAGAAAATTTTCTGGAGGCCTGAAGTAATATACTACTTACAAGATTAATATTAACCATATTAGACCAATTCTTTTCATCCATGACACCAGCATTGTTTACAACTATGTCCAATCTCCCAAAGTGTTCCTTTGTCTTCTGGAAAGCATCTGGTGTGTTGATAAAACATATATGTATATGGAAATAAATAAATAATTGAAAGGGTGATGTCTTTGTTACAATTTGTTGTAAAGTTGTCATCTACTGCTGATATTGGTATTGATGATATGGTTGATGAAATGTTCTGATATGGTTGTTGATATAGCGTGTAGAAGGGCGATTTGTCCGTACGCTGGCAACACAACTGCGTGAACGCACCGATTCAAATCTACAATGCAAAATCCAACATGGCATTACTCTCAACTTAAGAAAAGACAGACTATAGGCTAGCTATCTACCCCTGATATGGGTGTTGCTGAAGTATCTATCTACTGCTGATATTGATAAAGTAACTAAGAAGTAATTATCTACTGCTGATATGAGTATTGATGAAGTAGCTATCTACTGCTGATAAGGGTATTGAAGAAGTAGGTCATCTATTACTGATGGGTGTTGATGAAGTAGCTATTTATTGCTGATAATAGTGTTGATGAAAAAGCTATCCACATCTGATATGGGTGTTCATGAAGGAATTATTTGTCATTGATGTGGCTGTTGATAAAGTAGATATCTACTGTTGACATGGTTATAAAGTAGTTAACTTTTGCTGATATTAACATTGTTGAAGTAGCTATCTACAGTCTACTGCTGATGTGGGTGTTAATGAAGTATTTTTTACTGTTATGTTGATGATATAACTATATTCTGATGATATGGATGCCAATGAGTAGTAGCTATCACCTGCTGATATTGGTGTTGATGAAGTAGTTATCTACTGCTGATATGGGTGTTGAAGTAGTTCTCTACTGCTGTTATTAGTATTGATGAGGTATGTATATCTACTAATGATGTTTGTGTTGATGAAGTAGCTATCTACTGCTGATATGGGTGTTGAAGAAGTGTCCATCTACTACTAATATTGGTGTCGAAGAAGTAGTTATCTACTGCTGATGTAGGTGCTGATGAAGTAGCTATCTACTGTTGATATTGGTATTGATTAAGTAGTTATCTATTGCTGATAATTGGTATTGATGAAGTAGTAATCTAATGCTGATATTGGTATTGATGAATAAGCTATCTACTGCTGATATGGGTGGTGATGAAGTAGTTAACTACTGCTGATATGGGTGTTGATGAAGTAGCTATCTACTGCTGACATAGGTATTGATGGAGTAGCTATGTAATGCTGATATTAATGTTAATGAAGTAACTATCTATCTACTGATGATAAGGCTGTGGGGGGGGGGGGGTAAGATTTCTTGCAAGGGGCGACTGCAAGCCCCCTTCCATGCCCCTTGGGTATGTCACAAGTAATATTGGTTTTAAATTTTGCACTGTTATATTTATGCTCGTTTCAAGGTAGTCCAGTTTAGCAAATCTCTGGTATAAAATTCCCTGCAAATAAATTACCTTTAAGCTGAGAACTACTTGTTACATCACACTGTAAAAAGATGGCTCTATCTGCTCCATATTTCTGTTTGAATTCTTGTTCTGTAGCTAGACCTTTCTCTCCTTGTATATCTACCACACTCACCCCCTGTAAAGTGAATATGTTAGCAAGATTACAAAGAGGATCCTGTTCGAAATATCTTAATGGATTTTTCAACATTGTATTCTTTGTTTAGCATGAAAGCCTAATTCAAGATAGAGTAGGTGATGGGTGTCTTTAATGTGTGCACATCATTGGGCGACTTCATACAACAGCAGGATCTACATCAATGCATATCATCTACCGGGATACACATCCATAATAGTAAGTGTCTACACAGCACTCAGATTCGCATCCGGAAAATGATCGCATAGTAAGTGCGTGTAGAGCGCTCATGGTGTGCTGCCGATGTTGTCTGCACTCACAACAGGAGATCACATTGATCCGCATCACAGGAGTGCGCATTGATGTGGATCATAATTCTTGTGTAGAATCATCCATTGTCTGGTATCTATTAAATATGTTAAAAGCAATTCCTTTGAATACTATAGGCATTTCATTGTGAATCACATCGGATGGAGACTAGTAGCTAAAATGTGGACCAATGAATAATAGTATTTATTTGTGCCGCCTACTTCTTGAGCAAAACTTACAATTACAGCATTTTAACTGGGTGTTATTGTACCGTACATTGTTATTTCAGAGTTATTGTAAATGCAATTAAAAGCTTGTTTACCCAGATGCTTGCATTGTATAGGGAAGCCTCCAGTTCCAACTTTCGAAATTATTTGTAGCTTTTTGCGTTCCTGCTGCCTTTCTTGGATGTGGTAGACATTTACAACTACCCTCCTAAAAATGCCAATCTGGAAGAAATGTCCTCTTTTTTTGTAAAAACATTGAAAATCAGCCCTTTTTTAAGGAAAAATGAATTGCAAGAAAGTCATGGTGACTAAATTGAACAACTTTCAATTCAATTTGAACTTCGACATTTAAAGTGAATTAACAACCCAAATGCGAAATTATGACAAATTGACCCACTATTTACTCTACTCAATAATGACTACCTATTTAAAGCTACATTTGAAAGACATTTATTCTATACTGTTTGTCTAGCACAAATTAATCATTAAGCATTCAGTACTGAACATTTGGTATTGCTTTGTCATGAAATACAAAATGTAGGTCAAGTAATTTCTTCTTGAAGTGTCACTATTGGCCTGTTATACATGTAGTGTCACTTGCCAAGTTGCATTGTACAGATGGTTGTTCATTTTGCTACACCTTGTACACAGGGCCCGTGACCTCTTCTGCACACTGCATGTAGGAGCATTGCTAGTTATATTATATATGATTGTTTTGGCAAAAGTATTTGCTCAAATTCACTGGAACTCTTACAAAACTTGTATTTGATTTTCATGGTTCCAAGTGTCAAAAGAAGACTGATGAGATGAGATTGCATTTATGAGGTGATGTCAGAACTATTGATCGCTCTCAAAATGTCTGTGTATTCGAACAACAAATTCGCTCCTAAAACCACTATATTTATATATGATTGGAAAACAACTTAACCTATACACACAGAACTGGGCTTTCTGTCAGGCTAGCCCACTGTGTCCTTATATATGGAATGCCAACAATTACTTTAATTGGCTTTTGGGAAAATGCAGCTTATGTCATATGTGAACAATGGTATTGATGTCCAAGTATCCGAAATGTATAGGTCAACACAATTGATTGCTCCATTTAAGTGACCCTCGATTTTTAAGAGCTTTAAGCTTACCTGCTGACTTTATTGATAATGTTACTAACCTTAGCTGCTTTCTTCAGAAGTTGTTCAGCAAATGCTTTCCTAGACCTTCTGCACCACCGTAATTAGTGCTACTTTACTAGTGATATTCATGGTAACCTACTAAATTTTAAGCTTCTATGATTAAACCGTGGCAATAGGTATTTCCTGACATGTATGCATGGCAAGCCAAGGTTCTATGCATGTGTTGTGCCTGTGTGCACTCAACGATAACAAGATCAAAGGTCAAAGTGTAACATTTAGCATTGTGTACTATTTACAGGGTGTGTCAAAATTGATAGGAATATGTTTGGCATGACACTGCATGACCAATCAAACAATCAATTTGATAGAAGTAGTAAATCATTGTAACAAATGAAATGTAAAAAGTGCTTTATATCTCAAAAAGGGCCACCTAGCATATGCACAAAAACAAAACAGTGGAAAGGGTCAAGTTTTAATAAGTATTGAAAAAGAAAAAATTAAATTTTCATACAACCTGTCAAGCTACAACCCAGGAAATTAATAGTTGGCACACCTGCACTAAACAATGGAAATGCGTGCCCTATTAAAATTGGGGAGGCGAGGGAAACTTGCATGCAATATATGTGAAGTACAGACTCCCCCCTATATCGCACCCTTCCCCCCACTCCCCATCATTCAATGTTGGAGGGTCTCACGGACCTGTTGACAACATGGCTTGGTCCAACATTGAATTGGGGGAGCGGGGGCAGAGATATACCAAAAGACAGGCAAACTGTGCCAACCTTTTTTTCCTGGATTGTCCGAGTCAAATCCTAAATATTGCATCTGTTTTCCGATTTTACTCAATAACTTTGCAACGGAATGTTGTATTATCTTCATATTTCACACAAACACATATAAGTGATAGGGCTTTACGATAAATAAAAAAAATAGAAAAATTGTATTTGTTTATTTAGGGGGTGGTCATTAAAAACATCGCTAATGCCTGGTTTTGCGGCTTGGCTTGGGTCTGAATTACGCGAAAACTCTTTGACAAAAAAAGAAAGAATGATTTTTAAATGCAGTATTACATCGAATTGCTTCTAATTCAAATGATAAATAAAAAGAACTGAATGAGCAATTTCCAATCACCTATTATTACATCAAATTAATGTAATTGCACCCGTATCATAGATAGGGCAATTTTACGTATGTTTATATAAAAACATCATCAGTGTGGAAATTACGATGATATTTGTACAGTGCCGTAAAATATAGGTAGACATACAGAAAAAAGACGGACATTGGCTTATGACAAATATAATATGATGAGAATATTGTAAAATAAAAATGAAAAAGAAATCTAAATACATTCAGGGGCTCGAACCCGTGTTCCACTGTGCCTGAGGCAGATGCCATATCAATTGCGCCACAGAGCTGTGTAACTTCAACAGGTTTAAACTATAATATAATGCTATTCAAGATGCATGTATATAAATATACGCTCTACAAACGGTATACAGTCAAACAAATCACACTTTTACGGCATTTGTTTCATTAACTGAATATTTATCATATAGCAGGTGTTGGCTGACATTGTGCTTCACATTTAGTTCAGTTTTTGTCCGGGATAAATGACTACGGGACAAAATCGGACGGTATACACGTCTTTAAAGAGTAAAGAATTTTAATATAATATTACTTTCTTTTTTTATTTATACAAACGTGTATATCGTTCGTTTTTGTCCCAAAGTCATTTTACCCCGGCCTAAAACTGAAATAAATGTGGAGCACAATATCAGCCAACACCTGCTATATGATAAATATTCAGTTAATGAAACAAATGCCGTAAAAGTGTGATTTGTTTGACTGTATACCGTTTGTAGAGCGTATATTTATATACATGCATCTTGAATAGCATTAGATTATAGTTTAAGCATGTTGAAGTAACACAGCTCTATGGTTCAATGGATACGGCATCTGCCACAGGCGCATTGGAACACGGGTTCGAGCCCCTGAATATATTTAGATTTCTTTTTTTTCTTTTTTGTTATTATTTTACAATATCCTTCATCATATTATATTCATCATTATATTAATTTTTGCCAATGTCCGTCCTTCTTTTTTTCTGTATTTCTACCTTTATTTTACGGCACTGTACAAATATCACCTTAATTGCCGCACCGAGTTGTTTGTCAAAATGGAAACTCGGATGGCTTTCAAAACAGAGCATCACGTGTCCACGGCCATGATGATTGAACTGAAAAAAGTTTGAAATTGCCAATCACAATGCCTAATATGGCCATTATATACCATGAGAGATTTTTCAATTCAGAAAAAATATTTGAACCGTTTTTTACGAACAATTTGAATTTTAAGGTGTTACAATCCAAACCGGAAACAAGTTTCGTTCATTCAGGTTGCAAGAGATATGATGTGCATATAAATGGTAAAAAAATGATGCTTTTATAGCACTTAGGAGAAAGTCATATTTATCAAATTACTGCAGATATACAGTTTTGTTGGTTGCGTGAGGCCTATACAATTTAAACATTGAATATTGAAAAGGATTTATTGATTATCTATAATCGATAATAATTGATTATCGATATTATTTTTGATTAATTTTAATTTTTGCATATTGAAACGAATATGGGGATTAATCCATGAAAATTTAGTGGCCATATGCTTAATGCTTTATATTTTATAAGCCAAAATATGAAATTAGATGCATTTTTGGAAGAATTAGCATAGCTTTAAACTACGAAAATAATCGGCAATCATATAATATTCTTCTTATTTCACAATATTTTTTATCAATATGAAATTTACATATTGATATGAATGTGAGGATTACTCCCTGAAAATTTGGTGGTCATACCTTTTATGGTTTTTAGTTTATAAACCAAAATATGAAGTTAGATGCATATTTTGGACGAGTTATCATAGCTTTAAACTTCGAAAATAATCGGCAATTATATAACATTCTTTTGACTTATACCTTATTTCACAATATTTTTTATTAATATTGATTTCATATATTGATATGCATGTGAGGATTATTTCCTGAAAATTTGGTGGCCATACCTTTAACGGTTTTTATTTTACAAGCCAAAATATGAAATTAGATGCATATTTTTGGAATTGATTCGGACAACCCAGGAAATTAATAGTTGGCACACCTGCACTAAACAATGGAAATGCGTGCCAACTATTAAAATTGGGGAGGCGAGGGAAACATGCATGCAATATATGTGAAGTACAGACTTCCCATATATCTCACCTTCCCCACTCCCCATCATTCAATGTTGGAGGGTCTCACGGACCTGTTGACAACATGGCTTGGTCCAACATTGAATTGGGGGAGCGGGGGCAGAGATATACCAAAAGACAGGCAAACTGTGCCAACCTTTTTTTCCTGGATTGTAGGGTACTGTTTTCTAAAAGAGTCCAAACAGCTATTAAAGTTACAGTAACAGGTAACCGCAAATTTAAACCACACACAAATATGTATAGGCTTCAACATGTAGCTCATTCAGACCGTGAATAAAAGAAACCTCAAAACTGTTCTGAAGAGTTAAATCATCGAAAAAATCACCCACAAAAATAACCAATTATACAGTACACCATTGGGAAAAGTTTAGGAAGACAAGGATTTTCAGGATGCAACATTGGATTTCCAGTAGAATTTTTGTGAAAAAAATCACTACTAAGTGAGATAAAAATTCCCTTTAAAAGGGAAAGCTGGCCTCACAATAATTTTATTGAGAAAAGGTCTTTTATGTTATTACTTTTGATGGAAGACTGAAGAATGACACGACAGGTGAATCTTTGAGTAGACTCAAGATGGTTGGTAAGGGTTATATTCAGAGGATGCCTAGTAGTACAACCATACTCCAGAATTGGGCAAACCAAGGCCAAGTACAAAGAGTGACGTATGCTGAAAGGGGCTGACTGGAAAGATCTATGAATGAAGCCAATGATTTTGCGAGCTTTTTTGCATATGTGATCGATGTGAAGATTCCAGGAAAGCTTGTCAGACAGCCAGACACCGAAAAATTTGGCAGAAGACACACATTCAATGGGCAGGCTGTTAAGAGTGAGATTGAGATCCGGAAAAGGGTCCTTCTTAGTGGAAATGACCATGACTTTTGTTTTGGAAGCATTGACAGAAAGGTTATTAAGGGAGAACCAAGAATGGATGGTATCAATGTCGGATTGGAAATCAACCAAGTCTTCAGGAGCAGAGATAGGCTTGAAGAGAGTAGTATCATCCGCATAAAGAACAAGAGAACTGTTTAAAGAAAAGGAAGAAAGACGCAAGTCATTAACATAGACAAGAAATAACAGAGGCCCCAGGACAGAGCCCTGGGGAATTCTGGAAGCACAGGAACAGATTGAGAATCCACACCACGGATAGCAACCAACTGGGACCTGTTGAACAGGTAAGACCTGAACCAAGAGAGGAGTGGACCGGAAATACCAACAGCTCTGAGTCTAGTGGCAGGAAAGTCAGCGCCATGCAAAAGCACTGTTTGCCGGTAGCCTTTTCTGTTCCATAAAGCAGTGCGAGATTGTCAGCACCAATGATTGATTTTTAAAAACACTGATCTATCACAACAACAACAATACATGACCCACCTAACTATGAATATAATAATGCATGAAAAAATGGCAAAATACAAAGTGTATTTGGTGCAGAAGGTGGCAAAAAATAGAAAAACTTATCTGACTTTATCTTCCAGCATCCATGGAAGTCTAAATGGTGCATCCCTTACACTGCCATTATTGATCAAAATTATATAAATAGCTCTTTGACAATTTTTGAACAGTAACAACTCTCTGTATTGATTCAAAGTGCCATTTCAGACATTACTTTGCATTTTAGATACACTGATTTTGCACCAAATAAACACTTTCAGGTCAGTAATTATTTGTACAGTATCAACCTTATTGAACTCAGAATGACAAGCCATTTACAACTATTTATAACTCATTGATTCAGTCGATACGCAATTCAAGATGGCATGTTTTATTCATATCACATATAAACATATTTGTGGCATTTTTGTTTTTGTTAACAACATTGAAAAAGGCTTGGGGCAAAGTCTGTCTTCAACATAATTTCAATGAAAGCATTGTTACTTGTATTTTACAAATTGTTTTTGTTGCTTTGGTTTAATTATTACCAATCAATGTCAATTCATATTTTGCCACAGAATCACATGTTATTGTGTAATGACACAAAGATAGCTCTGAATAGCCCTCATATATATGGGCAAGTTTTCACGAGAAATTCCTAGACATTTATTTATGTTTTGAAGAAACAATCCAAAAAATATTAACTTTACATTACTTTGCTCATATTCAGCAGACAAACTAGATGTAATAAAAATTCCCCTTAAAAGGGAATGTGACCTCATTGAGAAAATTTCTTAGAATGAGTCTTAAAGGTGCATCATAAGACATTTTGAAAATGCTCTAAACAGTTTTTATGAGTAAGATAAAGTACATTGCCCTGTATTAAGGCCAGTAAAAAGATGTCAAGTATATTGAAAGTTGCATAATTTCAAAGTGCAGTTTCATTGCATACTGTGCAGAATCAGGAGCAGTATGATCATGATAATAATGATGTTTTCCTTTGATGTGGTGAAATTTCTGTGTTGAAAAGGCAAGCCTAAGGCAGAATGTATTTTGCAGAAATATATAAAACAATTTTCTCATATGGTGGTTTTATAAATGGATCAGAGTGTAAAAAGTAAATAAATACATGAAAAATAATCAACATTCTGGATACAAATAAAACTTAAGCCGCATTGTCTTGAATGACTGAAGCAAGGAAGCTCCCCTAATGTTGCATGGAATATAAAGTTGAAATCAGGCCCGTCGGAACCGCTACGGCCGGTTCAGCCATGGCCGTACCAGTTTTCAGTCTAAAAAAACAGTCCATATTTCACATCATGAAAATATTCTTGCTATTGTACTCATAAACATTCAATATTTATAATATTGTATAAATATGATAACTTAATAACTTCGGTGATTTTTGAATGGTTGATTTTACATCTTATTTTATTTTTTTGAGGTATGACTTACGAATTTAGTATCATGTGTACTGCAATTGAGTCTTATCATGAATTGGTAACATGTTTTATGGTTGATCATTTTATCTTGAATGTCCTAGTTTTGAAGTTTAGTCCTATTAACCCAGCAAACACAAAAACATTTTAAAAACGTTTTAAATAAGTTATATTTTGGCTTTTGGTTTAGGTAAAAACGTTTTAATAACATTAAAATGTCGGGTTATATAAAGGTCATGATAACGCTTTTAAAACGCTTTTGTATTAAAACACACTACAACAATATTTTTAAATGTTTTCAAAAAATGGTATTGCAAACTATTTTTGCAAACATTTTTGCCAAATATTGTGTCAATACTTAAATAACATTATGTTAAATATTTGAACCCAGCAAACACAAAAATGTGCTTAAAATGTTTTTTTCAAAACCTTTTGATAACATTTAAATGTCAGGTTATATAAAGGTCATGAAAACGTTTTTAAAACGTTATTGAAAATATTTTGAGCAAGCATTTTTCGCAAAATATTTTTTCAACCCCAAAATAAAATTTTGTTTAGAATGTTTTGTATCAAGTTTTCGAGAATGTTTTTGGAATGTTATTAAAACGTTTTATACCCTTTATATAACCCGACATTTAAACGTTTTCTGACAACCTTTTATAACCTTTTGCGAATGATGTCGAAAACGTTTTGTGTTTGCTGGGAACTTACCGTTGAAATTGTACTTTTCATTATCAAAAATGCTTGAGCTTCCAGGGGGCCTCACCCCCTTGAACCCCCATGAGGGGCTCTGCCCCTTCAAACCCCATACCACAGGCCTGGTTGAAATACAGTGATTTGGTAGCAGAGTGCAAGGTACTGTGTTTCAAGTGAAAGGTCTATAATTATAAACTACGTGTAATAGACGCGAGTTCAGTTGATGTAAGTTCCGAGAATAGATGCATATTATATCAAGAAGACAATCTAATAGATGTTTTCTTTTTCATTAAATAACAGATTGTTTCATACCTAGAGGGCATAGCAGGTCATTGTTTGCATCAGTAGATTGTCAGAATTCTATGATGATTGCATCCCGGGGTACTCAGTACAAATGACCATACGGGACGTGCACGCAAACATGGGTAGCATTTTCAGCCTTCTGGTATATCAATGACCCCTTTTTCAAAGCCTATTTTGGTATATGAATGGGTCCTTTTTCAAAATTTTCTCAATTTTTTCGAAAACAGCCCATTTTTCCTTAATTTAGCTAAAATTTTCTCAAAATTTTGGGAAAATTTGTAAAAACTAAGACAATTTTGGGTAAATTCGGCCGAAAATTTTGACTTTTGGTATATAAATGGGTCCAAATTTCTTGAAAAATTGGTAGGCCTATATTTATCGGTCTACTTCCAAAATCTCAGCGGCACGTCCCTACCAAAACTAAACTTGAGTACCCCCCCGGGATTGCATCAAGGGGAATTAATTTACAGGCAAATACCTATTTCCTGTTTTTTCACCTTTTTCAGTAAATCCCATAGGCCTTTGCGGCTGGACCCTGACGTGTTCGCGACACTGACCTCTATACATGGATATCCCAACTCTTTATAAAGGTATACATTAAAATTGAAATTAAAATTAAAATTGAAGAAAAAACTTAGTTCAAATCGCCATATTAGTCAGGTCAAAAAGCCATAGTCAGTGGTTTCAATCGGCGACTATCCTATTTTCATAACCTCATTAATAAACGCGATGTGTGCGCGATCCAATTACATTTACTTATTTGTGAAAACGCGAACGCAAATCGAGGCAATTAATATCTCACAATTGACCGCAAAATGTGTAATTGTTCCAATGTCGCACACAATTGACCGGGCGTTTGCGTGTTGTTGTGCGTAGAACAAACTGCGCGCGCGCTGGCTGCCGTATTTGGAGTGCGCGCTACCATATTTGCGCAGATTGTGATACGTACTTTTGTTATTGGTCATGTTTTAGCCTGATCGATTTTTGGAAAGGGAAGATGTAAAAATCATCTATTTTTATAAACTTTTGAGCAAAATTTTGTGTTATTTTGTAAGGTGAAGAGATTAGTGACGGTTATGAATGAGGTTAATAACTTTGCATCTGTAATATATCGGGCATTGTGAAAATCTAAACATTTTGCTTTGGACCTCGGAATATCCCTCGGGCTCGCCCGGGATGTTCCTCGGTTCCAAAGGCAAAATATTTAGATTTTTCACAATACCCTCCAAATAACCGATGCGCAGTTATTAACTTCTAAACGTGCGAGCCCGCTATCCATGTATAGAGGGCTGTGGTTCATGTTTTTCCTATCCTGTACCATGTGATAAGACGACAGGCAGGTCCAATATTTTGAGTAGTGCATGCCTGTGGCAGCCTGTCATCTATCACATAGTACAGGATAGTAATAACAATAATTTCTATCATTCATTCTTATTCTTAATCACTTAAATATTATTTTAATTAACTATAAACTATTTTTTAGCAAAAATTAAGTTACCGTCTTCTGTTGCACATATAACTGCTAGCACGTGCGAGTATTCCACACTAAGTCTACACATACAACGCGAATCATACGTGCACCTCTACAAGCGTGTTATGGGTATTCAACACTCTCCAGGCAACACTCATGATGACTCATTTACAGCCTGACGACATTTGAAATCATGTGATTGTCCAATCAGATTATGTGTCTACGAACTAGACCACTCCCACATTGGGGCCAAAGGCTGATGGGATATTCTAAAAAGGTGAATTGATATAGACGACCTTTTCGGAAGGACTTTGACCGAAAATGCTGATCATGTTCCACTATCAAAACATATATTCAACCAATCAATATCTGGTGAAATGAACACATAGTAACAACCCCACTCCCCAAGTACTGGATGCTAATTTTCAATGAAAATTTCATTAACATGAACCACCTCTGGAGCAATGCAACCCTTTTCAAGAATAATACAGCCTTTTTCCTTTACCAAAAATAATTTACCACAAAATTGTTTTTCTATTAACCCTAACCACCTGGAATACTACAGCACAAAGCGACTGCGCGTGCAAGCATCCCATGTGGTGTGATTGCACAATCATCCGAGCATACATATACCGACAAAAATATGCTGGCCAGGCCAGCGCAACACATATGGTTTGCTATCCCCGGTCTTGTCCTCTGCACTCGATGGGTCCATGGTTTAATATGAGGCTGGACCAAAGCAAACATTTTTTTCTTTATCTTCTTTCTTTTTTCCTTCTGTTGGCTCCCTTCACCAAAAAGGTAAAATGGTGCTATATAATAGGGCTAGAGTCTATGGTTAGGGTTAATAACAAATGTAATAGAAACCAATTTTCTACACTGTGGCTGAAGTTTAGACCCACAGGGCATACCAGGTGAACATAGTGGACTTTCTGGACAGCTGCTGCGGAATTGAATTCTAATTTTGAAACAAAAAGTTCACTTACATGATGTTAGTCAGTGATAACTAGCTGTTAATCAGAACCCTCGTGATATGACATAACGACTGCTCAGTCCAGAGGTGGGTAAGTGCAATAGCTGCCATGTGTAGATGAGTACAACATAACTGTGTGTAAATTGCCAAATGTTCACAGGGCAACTATTGCATATTCCCACTTCTGGCACTGAGCAGTTGATTAGTCCAGTCTGACTTTCTCTTTTTATCAGATGGTACTTTTCTCTTTTATGATACTGCTATATCAGAAGCTGAGGCATGAAGCAACTTTTTTTTACCTAGATGACAACTAACTGTAAGAATTTTGCATGACTTGACATTTTATTATGTAATTGCTATTATAGTGTGATAACAAGCAACAATACCAGCAACCAATTGACCATGTATAATAGCTACAGTTTACACCCAGAGGGTATATACCAGGTGGCTATATATAAGAGTCTAATTTTTAAAACAACAAATAATTAAATTCATTTGCATGAAGTGAATCCCCCTTCCTCCGGTGACTCCCTGAGTTTGAGGTGATGCAACCTTTTAGGGTTAGGGACCGATCGTTATTTACGACAGGGGGGGAATGGGTGTTTTGGCAAAATATCGACAACAAATTTCGCGTTCCCCCCTCGCGTCCGCAAAAAAATTTCGCGTTCCCCCTTGTTTTCCCAATTTTCTCCATTTAATATTTAACAATCCCCCCTCCTGGTTCAACTAAAAATTTCAGGTTCCCCCTCAAGACCACAAAAAAAATTCGTGTTCCCCCCTAAATTTACCCATTCCCCCCCCTGCCATAAATAACGATCGCTCCCTTAGAGACATCTGATCAGTCCGCTTACTACAGACTAGTTTGGTCATAAAAAATATAGGCAAAGTGTCTTGCTTAGTAAGTTGAGTTTGTCATGCAGCAGAAAAAAAAAATTTCTTTCTGGGAACATGAACTGCTGTTTGGAATATTTTCTGCATTCTGAGGCACGATTACAATTATTTGCATTTCCAAGTTAGCTTCTGATACAAAATCAGGCCTCAAGAAATTTGTCTACTTTCTGGGAACTTGATGACATATTTTCTGTGAAATTACTGAAATATGCGCACATCACGAGCGTGAAGTGCAAAGTAAATTTTCTGTGAAATTACTGAAATATGCGCACATCAAGAGCGTGAAGTTTTATGTAAAAATGTATACAATTTTTCACAAAAACAAAACAGACTTAAAATGTCAAAGTCAAATGACTTACTGTCAAAACTCAAATATTTAAATAATATTTGACCTGCCTGCCACTTGTGGCCGAGTCAGGTTGACCCCTGACTTGAGATAACAATAACTACACTGCAAAATTCCTGGCGACAGAGTGACTACATCGCACTGGAACTCTGAAGTCACTACCGCCGTCACTCCAGAATAACCTACCCTATGGTGGCCGACAGAGTCACTACAGGAGAGTGACTACGCCGGAAACAAGGCAGTAGGGTACTATGCAGCAGTGTCATCACGTAGTGACTACAACTGCTAGCCTCCGATGTGTTACCTGCTCGCTGCCGCATCGGCGACTCATGATGTACACCACCGACTAGATTCCGACAGTGGTCCACATCTTGTAGTCACATCAAAGTGACTTCCGTAGCCAGTGTCCCATGCGCCGCCTGCTCGGTGCCCAGTCGGTGAACTTCAAGGTGACTACGCTGCGAAAGGTCGCTGACCGAACCCTGTTATGAGTTCGAACACTCTGGGGACGCGCAGCGTATATCTACCAAATACTACGCTGATGATGACAAATACGCGTATCATGCTTGTTTACTGCTTGTATACGCTCATGACTGAATGGAATGAGTTGGTTTTATAATTAATTGATTGATGCATGCTGTACAGTGGGTCCGTGGCTGTAGGCTACTGTCGTCTTTGTGTTTTTTTTATCGTGCTTTTGCATTCTTTATCATTTATATTTCAACTGTGAGACTTCCGATTCATTTTGTTTCATTTATTTATTGTTCTCTTTTATAATATTTTAATTCTTTTCGTGCTGCCTGTTTAATAATCTCATCAACTGTGTGTGTTATTTGCAGTTCTTGTTCTTGGTTTATTTGTTTGTTTCATTTCAAACGTTTTTATTTTGTTTATTTGTTTGCTTGTTTTCCCACAAAACTTATATCATTGCCTTGTTTACTTCAGCATGTTTTGCTATCAAATTAGGCCTATTTTTTCATATTTTGCATGATAACGTTATAGGCCTATTAAAACTTGTTTTATTTAAAACGAATTGTGTTTTTAAATGTTTTAAAAGAGATTTTCAGCCGAAGTTCGCAAAGTATGCCTATTATAGGCCTAGCATTTTCAATTTATACATTTTGATTTGCCAAAACTGTACTTATTTGAAGCAAGAACTTTTTCTGTTATATTTAAAATTGATTTATAGGCCTAGCATGCATTTTGTTTTACTTCTTGTCACTTTCCTGAAAGGTCTACTGCAAAGTTATACTTTTACTGCCGTAAGTTTATGCAAAATTTTGGCTTGTGCTATTTTCTTTTTCTGTTTTTCAAAATGGTGTTTTTATAGGCCTATTAGTTTGATTTGTTTTTCATGTTGATTTTTTTACGTTATCAAATTATGCCTATAAATCGGTGTCACATCAATATAGGCCTATTGGCTATTGCAGTGTTTGTTTGAAATTGTGTCTTATTTTTTATCATGCAAATATTAATGCTTGTTATGAATTATTATTGTTATAATTATTTATTTTACACATTTAATATTTTAATTCATCAATAGGCCTACATGCTTTTTATAATATTCCTGTACTTTTAACTTCTTTATTTGCAAGTTGTTTTCTTTCGAAGTGTTTCTTTGTTTCTTCCATTCTTCGTTTATTGGTTTCTCCCTGCTTATTTATTTCTTAATTTGTTATTTATTTAGTTATTCAAATAACCACCAATTAACAAAAATGTATTTTATTCATCATATTAGTTTATTGAATTATACTTTGTTTACTGATCATGTTTATTTCTTTTATTAACAAATTTATTTTATTCATCTAATATTTTCCTTATTTTTAAAGTCCAGTTTGCAGTTTCCCCTCCCTAATCCCTTAAAAAAAGCAAGAAATAAAGAATATTATTTGAATAAATCAAGAGAATATAAAAAATATGGCAATAGGCCTAAAAGCAAAACCGGCAACCCAAAACGCCGGTCTGAGCACCCAGGCCCAGTCGCGTAGTCACACGACTCACACCGGTGTGACTCTCCTGCGAAGTCACCGCGCCGCGAAGTCACTCTGTAGAAACCTAGGAGGCTGACTACCCGGCTATTTCGGACCGGCGATATGGAAAACCGAGGTGTAGTTTCCGATGCAGTGACATTGATGTGACATCGGCGTCACACAGATGAGAATCTTGCAGTGTAGGAGTAGTTTATCAATACTGATATTATTCAAATAGTGTTGGCCGATCCAAAATCATTGGAAGACCCCCCCCCCCAAAAAAAATAAGAATTTGCAAGTGTAGCAATCCAAAAATTGGGTTTTTAAAGGTTTTTTGGTCAAAAAAGGTCAATATTTGGTCAGAAAGTCCACTTTTCACAAAATTGCCCACCCCCTGGAAAAAAGTCCACTTTTTCAAAATCAGTACCCCTCACAAAAAATCAGGCCTGATTATATTGAAAATTGAAGTAGGCCTTTTTGTGCACGCATTGGATCATCTTACTATAAATAGGCGAATGTTGTATGTATCTATCTATGTATCTATGTATCTATGTATCTATGTATCATGGAAAGGCTCCGTCAGTTTCGATCCAAATGTCGCCAAATTCATACGGGAGATCGATGAATATACGGGAACGTGTTTAAACTTTATTTGGTTGAAAACGGTCAAGAATTGGCCTCAAAATCAGTGAAAATGTGGTACGTTGCTATGCTGGGTAAACAAAAAAGGGGGTCAGTTGTCAAGCTAGCCCGCGCGTCGTGCGGGCCTATCTAATGCCAAGCCGCTCAGTAGCACAGCGATAGCCACTGGTAACGCAACACTACGCCATTTCACGTAAACGACGAGAGTCGCGCAATGAATGATAATACGGGTGAACGACCGACCGTGAGGCGTAATAAATACGGGGAAAAGATGTGTGTTAAAAAGTACAAACAACATGAAGAGGTAAGCCTACTGTAATTAAAAAAGAAAACAAAATGAGGACAAACAGGTAGGCCTACGAGTATGTGGGTTAGCCTATAGTTAGTCACAGTAAGAAAATGAAAACGGGAACAAAATAGGCTGAAGAAGGAAAGAATAATAAAATCTAATAAATCTAGATGATTTAAATATAAAAAAAAGCTATTAAACTGAGGACAGAACTAAATAAATAACATGAAAACGGGAAATCACAAGCTAAGCAGCAAATAAAAAATGAAATCAACAGGGAAATGTAAGAAAGGACAGATTTAGAAAATAATGGGAGCGGGATTGAGTAAATAAAAAACATGGTAACGGAAATTTGCAAGCTTAGCAGCAAAATGTTTTTAAAAAATGGAACAAAATTGGCCCATGTAGAAGAAACTAAAAAGAAAGAAAGAAGCTAAAATGGAAACTTAGGCTTAACGAGGGTCAGACTCAGATAAATGAAATTTACCTTTTCAATGATTCTACCTGTTCAGTAATTCCTCCCGCTTTAGTGAACGCCCCATTTACTCACCTAGCGGGGACTCATGCAGTAGCCTGGTGTCCCGCTAGTTATTATAAAAGCAATTACAAACAGGAAACCCCCTATCTAGGCTTTATTCAGTGGTAAATTAATAAACGTAATAGTGTGTAAACTCTTGTTTGCATCTCATTAGAATTACCACAGCTTATTTTGAGAATCATCCCATAATTATTTAGCATGTGTACAGAAGAAAAGCCTGTGGCAGAGAATGACCTTCAAGTCTATTCAAAATTGCGCATTGTAATTTGTCCAAATGCGTCACATGAGCATCCTATATTGACATATATGCCCGATTGCATTTTGTGAGGATACTTGTATAATATGAACGCAATATGCACTGCTGTCACTTGTGCTATTGGTAGGCATGCAAGCTTGCACCTTGATGTTAACAATTTAAATCGGTGTTAGTTGTTTGGTTATCAAAAACTTCCTTCACCCAATGGAATTTGGTTGGCTGCATAGATAATTGGATGTTACAATCTAAGTGTGGATAGGTTTGCCCCGGGTTTGGCTGCAACCTGCCTAGTTGATGCGATCTGTTTCTGATGATTCACAGGTGGTAGTGAAATTTACAGCACTTTGAATCCTCTAGAAAAATGCGCTATGTTAATCTAAATTTTTCATTACTATTGAATTTATTATTATTATTCTATTTTGGCAAAGAAGTGATATACATGTATTATGCTGTCTTTATCCTTTACACCCACATAATGTGTCCTCTGCAGTAAAATTGTTTAAGGTTGGTCTGAACCCTAGAATTATGAAAAATTTCGGGCCTCATAACTTTGAGAAATTTGCACCAAAAATGGTCAAAAAATGCAAAATTTTCAAAAAAATCATAAAAAGCCTGATTTTTGCCCAAATTTCAAATATTTTTGGTGAAGTTGGTCAAAATTCAAAAAAAATGAAAAAACGGTCCCTAGATATTTTTATCTAGTTTTTAAAAATTAATAAAAATTTTTTTTGGCCAAACAATTTTTTTGTTACGTTGCAAAAAAAAAATTTGGGCCAAAAACCCTGTTTTTTTGGATTTTCTCCAAAAATGAGCATTTTGGCCCAAATTGGACCGCACAGATGAATTCATCAAGTCATTTCCATTCTAAAAATGTATACTTTTATATTCTTTAGACTAATAATTTAGCAGTTATGAAGCCCGAAGGTTTCCATAATTCCAGGGTTAAGACCACCCTTAATAATGGATTCAACAGCACCTGCACTTCACCCACCATTGACATCTTTAGACCAACAATTTAGCAGGCATGAGGCCCGAAAGTTTGCATAATTCAAGGGTTAAGACGCCCTTTAACACAGCTAGAACACTACAAGGTGAACCAGATAGAACTAGACGGGAATATTTGATTGTAGAAAAACCGACAAAGATGGTCGTGATCAACAGCGGCACTAGGAGTCTACTAGGGGAATCTAACCTGAGCTGTTGTGGGCTGCACTGGGGAGAGTCTCCTTCAATGTCTATGCTCAGTGTTGTAACCATCACATATTAAATTAATGAACACATGATTAAAGGAGAATGCAAGTGATGAAAACATGTTCTTTTATATGTTATAAACATAATTATTGAACACATTTTTACTGGTTTTACTGAAAATGGAACAGCATTTACCGTAAAATCAAATAAAACGTGTCTGTTCCAGCCCCATGATATTTAGATTTTTGTCATACATTTCAGTGTGGGCACAGTGATGTCGTCATACACACAAAGGTTTTGAATAGCTATGACATGACTGACTGATACCTACACTAGAGCGTGAAGCTATCCCATTGGCATGTTCAACACAGGCGCGAGACATACTTACCACAGGGTGGGAATTTCTGGGAAACGGCACGTTTTATTTGATGTTGTGTAAATATCATCTCGTTTTCAATAATTACATTTATAACAGATTAAAGCAAATGTTTTCATCAGTAATATTCTCCTTTAACAATATAATTATATACTTTTGCTTAGTACAACAACATCTTTCAGATAATTATCCAATTAGAATTATTTAGCATGTGTGAAGAAAAGGCATGTGGGAGAGGAAGTTCTTTAGCTTGACCATGATGACAGGTCTTTATACTTTAAGGACAAACAAGACAATTATGAAATCTGCAAATTGACTTATTGATGCTAGAACTTGATTGTAAAATATTTTGCACACAGAAAATCTATGAATAGGTCTTGAGAAAAAGCCTTGCAAACCTTTATAAATATAGAAATGAGGACTTTGCTTACAAACTGATTATACACTGGGAAACTGGATATCCCATCACTCCTACATCAGATCCTGGCCTCAGATAGCTAATTCAATCAGGTGTGCATGTCACAGTGGTGAGTGGCATGACCAGATTTTTGCATGGAAGTAATAGGACGGGGCGAAATACGAAATATGGACCCTTTCTATACATTTGTGTGTTGCCTCATAATAGGGTTTCCTCTGCCTGGAATGCTGTGAATGGTCCCGATGTATCCCCAAAAGCAACCATGACAAAAACGGCATATATTGTAAAGTTCCCACTATATGGCCCATTTAATTCATAATACATTTGCATAAACATTGCAATACACATACCAAATGGGTTATGACCACTTGCTAAAAGAAGAAATTTTATTCTATATTAACAGAGTACATAGCATTGAACATGCAGTACATGGCTTCACCTGTATGGTTAGCACACTAAGTTATATATATTAATATATCATCTGTATCAGATCAACAGAGGTCAAAACATCATGTTCTCTACTTGTAAAATAGTGTTATAAGTACAATAGTGTGTTGACATCATTGGGGATGCTGCTGCCTCAGGTTTGTGTACAAATGCCCTTTAAAGATACTTACTGATCTTTCACAGAATTTTTATAGAAGCATCTTTACATCTACATATATCTCAATAGTAGATCAGCAGTAGCTAAAGATAATTCACCAATACCAATATCAGCCATAGAAAACTACTTCATTAACATCCACAACAGTATGCATATAATTGTAGCTATCTACTGTTGATATTGGTTTTGATGAAGTATCTATCTACTGCTGATATTGGTATTGATGAAGTAGCTGTCTACTGCTGATATCAGTATTATTGAAGTAGCTATCTACTGCTGATATTGGTATTGATGAAGTAGCTGTCTACTGCAGATATCAGTATTATTGAAGTAGCTATCTACTGCTGATATTGGTATTGATGAAGTAGCTATCTACTGCTGATATTGGTATTGATGAAATAGTTATCTGCTGCTGATATTAGTATTGACAAAGTAGCTATCAGAACAGAGATTTAAGGATATGTACCATCTGTGTGTACTAATAGCATACTAAGATATAAAGTGTTATCCTAACAGCAAACAGGTGTGCTATTCGCCACTTGCACGGTTCCGCCATTATGCACTATATGCGGGGAGAGCCTCGAACTGGCAGCATCCATGAAAGGAAGAATTACGTAACCTTACACAGAATGTTATGACTGGTTCAATTCCCATTCATGTATGCTGCCAGTTCGAGGCTCTCCCCGCACATAGTGCATAATGGCGTGAACCGTGCAAGTGGCGAATTCACTTAAAAGTTGCAAGTTGCATGTATCTGTAATGTCCGTAATGGTGGAATTGGCCATATATGTAATTAATGTATTTTAATCTTGTTATATAATATATTTGTATTTTGTATGCTATTTTATATGGAACCAAATAAAATCAATCAATCAATATCTGCTGTTGATATTGGTTTTGATGAAGTATATAGCAATCTACTGATGATAATGTTATTGATGAAGTATCTATCTACAATTGATATTGGCATTGATGAAGTAGAGCCCTAGCCACTGCTGATATTGCTGTGGTATTCAAGAAGTAGCTATCTACTGCTGATATTGGTAGTTAAGAAGTAGCTATCAGCTACTTATATTGGTGTTGATGAAGTAACTATCTATAGCTGATGTTGGTGTTAATGAAGTAGCTATCTACTGCTGATATTAGTGGTGATGAAGTAGCTATCTACTGCTGATATTAGTGTTGTTGAAGTAGATATCTACTGCTGATATTGGTGTTGATGAAGTAACCATCTATAGCTGATGTTGGTGTTAATGAAGTAGCTATCTACTGCTGATGTTAGTGTTGATGAAGTAGCTATCTACTGCTGATGTTAGTGTTAATGAAGTAGCTATCTACTGCTGATATTAGTGGTGATGAGTAGCTATCTACTGCTGATGTTAGTGTTGATGAAGTAGTTATCTGCTGCTGATATTAGTGGTGATGAAGTAGCTATCTACTGCTGAGGGTGGTGATGAAGTAGCTATCTACTGCTGAGGGTGGTGATGAAGTAGCTATCTACTGCTGAGGGTGGTGATGAAGTAGCTATCTACTGCTGAGGGTGGTGATGAAGTAGCTATCTACTGCTGAGGGTGGTGATGAAGTAGCTATCTACTGCTGAGGGTGGTGATGAAGTAGCTATCTACTGCTGAGGGTGGTGATGAAGTAGCTATCTACTGCTGAGGGTGGTGATGAAGTAGCTATCTACTGCTGAGGGTGGTGATGAAGTAGCTATCTACTGCTGAGGGTGGTGATGAAGTAGCTATCTACTGCTGAGGGTGGTGATGAAGTAGCTATCTACTGCTGAGGGTGGTGATGAAGTAGCTATCTACTGCTGAGGGTGGTGATGAAGTAGCTATCTACTGCTGAGGGTGGTGATGAAGTAGCTATCTACTGCTGAGGGTGGTGATGAAGTAACTATCTACTGCTGAGGGTGGTGATGAAGTAGCTATCTACTGCTGAGGGTGGTGATATTTCTGTATGAGGAAACACACAAACATATATTACATGCTTATAGATTACTGTTACTATATTTTCAGATCCAAGGGTACCCTTCCACGTACCGGCTTCCCAATGTTTCCAATCGTATCAGCCTTCATTCCCTACACTCCACCAGTCATTCAACCAGCCAAAAGACGATGGAAACCAGCAAACTTGTGGTAAATCCATTGGAAAATAAAAATCCAGATGAGATGCCAGCATTTGTGTTGGCTACCTATGCAAATGAGACGGCAGTACTACGGAAGGCTAAGTTGGATGGTTCTAATATCAATAAGGTCTTGCGACAGGAGTTGAAAGAGGTTGGTAAAGTCCTTCACTTATGTGATGCAATCAAGCTAAATGAGTCTGGTGTTGATCAAAATCAAAATTCAGTTTTCAATTTTATTACATGCCTCATTCTCAGAGCTTTATTTTGCATTATTTTACCTTTTAAGGTGTTGTTTTTAATATACAGTGTCAATTTTATATTGTATATTTTATGTATGTGTATTTTCCTTTTTTAGTTGTTAATTGTAAAGCGCAATGGGGCATCTGCGATGCAAATTGCGCTATAGAAATATTGGTTTATTATTATAATTCAACTTATGGTTACAGAGATATGGCCATTTTAGTATTGCTCAGAACAATAAAATAAAAAAGAAGTTGTATACTGTTATTGGCTACATCTCAAAATCAATATTCCCGACATCCGACTCATTTTGCTTGATTACATCACATTATGACTGGCATTTCTGTTGATAAGGTCATTACATGTGTATTAATGCATGTTCCCAGTTCTCAGAAAGCCACAAATAGCACAAAGTTATGTCTGGTCTGCTAAAACACACTGGATATTACAGCATAGCAAGTTATTTTAGTAGTATTTATTTTGGGTCATATTAAAAAGATTTGAAGAGGTGAATTTGTGCAGATAAAGTCATTTGAGGATACTCAAGCAACTTGATGCAAGAATTCTTGAAAAAAGAGCATAGGTTAGAGTGGTGGGGTGAACACTTCGATCTGAAGAGCTAAAGGGTCATTTGTGTTACCATGCCCAGGGCTCAGCAAAAGGTTCCCCTAGCCCTGGCTCTCTTAAGGATATGTAAAGCTCTTATTGACAATGTGTTGTAATTTGTGATTACTAATTGTATAATTCTTTCTTGGTCATATTTCTCCAGATGAAATGGTTGGTCCATGACAACCTGAACCGTTTCCTAGGCATTTGTTTTCCTGTCAAGAATTCAGACATTTTTTATCACATCTCAGAATACTGTGCCAAAGGGAGTCTACGTAGCGTGTTATCAAACGATGAGATGGCGCTGGACCTCAGCTTCAAATTGTCATTCATATTTGACATAGCAAAGGTAAGGGCTGTGCAATAATTATCTGTCAGGGGGGCAAAAGAGGGGCAAGCAATTTTGTCAGGGCAAAAGGGAGGGCAGGCAATTTTTAACAGGTTAAAAGGAGATTTTGGGCAAGTCAAAGGGGGGGGGGGAGAGATTTTGGGCACACATTCAAGAAGTACCATTTAAGTAAAATGCTATAAAAAGGCTTAGGAAAACAGCATGGAAGGTTTTAATATGCAACATTTTCTGCTTGTTATGCTTGTATTATATTATATCTGGACCATTTAAGGCTTTGGCGTGTGCAAAGGGGCAAAAGTGTAAGAATTTTTTTGTAAGCACACAATAGAAAAAGTCAAAATCCAAAATTTGGGTTTTGTGGGTTTTTTTGTAATCCATAAATAGACTCCATTTCAGGAACAGTTGGATTTTACTTTATTTTTGGAATTATTGACCAAATAAGCCAAATTTTGGACTTTAGCAAAGCTGAAAAAAGTAATAGTTTTGGCTTTATTTGGTAAATAATGTTTAAAAAGCTATAAAATAAAGCCATATCCAAAAATGAAAAACAGTTTTCCTAGAATAGAGTGTCTAGATTATAAAAAAAAACCACACAAATTCAAATTACTGATTTTACCTTTTTCTGTAGTGTGTTTACAAAGATTTCAGGAAAAAGAATGTGTTGTTTGTGATTTTCTCCAAAATCCAAAAATCTGTGTTTTTATTTTGGTTCTATGACAAATTTCCTTTCCTAAAATGGATACTTTTATATATATTAAGCCTGAATAACGAAGAAGTTACAGCACTTTTAATTAACGTCTCATCCTCATAATGCATTTGTCATGCTGATTCCAAATATAGTCATGAAAATGTAGAAATCTGACATTTTTGAATTTGTAAAGAAAATTTGGAACTTGTCGTCTACTGTCACCCATATGGAAAGGGTTAAGCTAGGCTGAACCATACAATGTATATATACACTCCCGACATTGCTTAATATTCTGCTGGGTCAGCAAGTTCTGCATCAAATCGAGCCGTTATAAAACACATCTCTTGTGGAGTAAATTGTATTATTTTTTTTCAAGTTTCAGTTTCAGTTATATTTGAGTTCGAGTTCACTGGGTTTCGATTCAGAGTTCAAGTTGCATTGTAGCGCTAGATTTATTTGATTTTATATTTATGTAAGTACCTTTATGCTTTTTGAACATGTAGATTTACTCAAAATCCATCAGCCATGACTCTAACTCTAAATGAAACTCTAAACACAACTGGAATTTGGACTCTAAAATGTGACACTAACTCCAACTAGAACTTAACCCCATTTGAAATTCATACTACCTGTGTGGAAGAAATTTTGATTTTGAAATTTGACACAATCATAATATTTCGTATATATTTTTCATAACAAAGGACAATGCTAAAATATTTAGAAAGTTATCGCTGAAATCACCACTTCCAGTCAAATATTTACCCATTCTCATATGTTTTTCGTAAGCATCAAAAAGCAATTTCCTATAACTAATACCATCAGCTTTACCAGAATCAGATCTTGTTAGAAGGGATCAATCAGGATTTTATAGAATAATAATTTTCATGCTGTGTAGTTGTACCAAAGTTGATCATATTTCATTGGGAATTTTTTTTTCAATAAGTTCCATATTTAATTGAATTGGAATTCAAATAAAGCTTTATATCATAAATTTTGTTTATTTTTTGTTCAATTATTACAAAAAAATAATAATATATGAAACAAATTTAATGTTTATCATCTGCTGTTGTTAGCCAGATGCAAAGAGTTATGCGTATAATGCATTTCATATTTGTATTTGATTTTCAATGCCAGGGAGACTAGCCTTGTCCAATTTGAGCCATTCAATGTTCAATGGGTTTGCTATTGATAGTAGCATTCGGGGAAAGCTTCTATAGATTTTCTTTAAAATGTGAAAGCTTCTAAACTGAGCTCAAAAAGAAACTTATAATTGTTTACAACTTGTGAATCACAAGGTCATATATTAAAATACTGTCAATCAAAATGAACCAAAATTACACACAGGATTACCTTAATACTCTACTCAAAACACACATCAGTAACCAAGCAGTTGTCCAACTGACACAACAGCAAAATGCACTGTCATGGGACAGCTTCCTGGACATCCTTCACTTTCACAGCCCAACATTTGGCACCCAGGACAAAAAATCTGTGAGAATGCACACAAGATCCTTGCACAGATGATAAAACGGTGCTGCTTTCTGCCTTTCATACACTTTTTTCATGAAACAGGGCTGGGCTGTGAATGTGGTCCAGTAAGCTGTCCCATGTCAGTGCATTTTGCTGTTGTGTCAGTTGGATAACTGCTTGGTTACTGACATGTGTTAAGAGTAGAGTATTGAAGTAAATCTGTGTGTAATTTTGGTTCAATTTGATGGACAGGATTTCAAGATATAAAATTGTGAAAAATTATAAGTTTCTTTTTGAGCTCAGTTTATATTTTGCTTTTAACAGCTTACAGAACATATGTTTTAATGTCATACAAACCTTCACATGGTTAAAGGAACAAGTATTGTTATTTTTTATCAAATTTTTTTAAATTTCCATGTGAACTATTTAGCAGAATATGACTTTGTAAAGCTTTTCAAAAGGAACCTTTTTTGTCCTCACTGGAGAACCCTTTATGGTTCTTAAAAGAACCATAAAAGTATCTTAGAGCCTTCTGAAGAACTGTTTTTGGTTCTCAGAAACTAGAACCTTTATTGGTTCTACAAAAAGGTTCTTAGATTTTCATGAACCCCTTTTGAATTTGAAGGTTCTAAAGCGAACTTAAGCTTCCCTATTCAATCCTTTAAGGTTCTTAAAAATCTAGAAGCCTTTGGAGAATCAAAAAATCTAAATGACTTTCTGAGAACCAAACAAGCTCTTCCCATTATCATATACTCCGCTTTTTAATGACATCTTGCTTTTAAAAATTAAAGTTTTGAAGCCCAGTATTACTCATAGTATAAACCTTGATAGTTTTGAATTGGTTTATATCTTCCTATTTCTCATGCAGGGAATGCAATATCTCCATCAGTCGGCCATCAAATCCCACGGAATCCTTTGCTCAAGGCTCTGTTTCCTGGACGCCCGATGGGTCACCAAGATCTCTGGATTTGGATCCATATCTAATCAGATGTTCATGCAGAAAAACACAAAAGGGGCTGACCCTGAGGAAAGATTTGGAAGTAGGTGCACATTTCTGTTGCAAATTATTTGCAAATATTATTATTTTATTTTACATGCATTTGGCTAGCTGGACCCCTTATTGCACATGCTGTGTAACTCACATGATAACATTTTAATGCATTTCGTCAGTTTTAAAATTTCTTTGACTCTTATTGTTTGCTTTAGGCCAAAAAAAAATAGTTTGTTTGTCCAAGAGGCTTATGAAACAGTTGGGTCGGTAGGTCGGATTTTTTTTTTTTTACAGATATTACAGAAACTGACCATTTGAAGACTGGTAAATAAGTCAAAACACACAGCACTTTACTGGTTTAACTCTTGAGATGGTTCTGCATGTTATACTGTTCATTTTCTTTACATTTTCTTTCTTTAAATTTATACTAACCACTGTTTTATAAGATGTCCCATCGATGCCAAAAAAAAAAAAAAAAATCAAAAAAAAAAAAAAATCAAAAAAAAAAAAAAAAGGACACGGTCGGGACCAGGGTACACGGTCGGTCGGACGTGGACAAACAAACAATTTGGTCTTACTCAAAGCGGAACTCATTTACTATTCTGTAAAAAATTGCACTTCAACTTATTTTGATCACAGTAAGGATTCATGATAACAGTTAATACATCAAAACACTTAAATTACACAGTTAACGCTTACAATAATCCACCCCCGGACAGGAGTTGCCAGAATTTGGCCAAAGATGCATCGAGCCATGCACATAGCCGGTCAGCTTTTGCGCGAGGTACTTACACCTCCTCCATTCCAATTTGCACTGACTTCTCTACAGGCAGGTCTGATACGTAATTCATGGATAGGTCCAGGGTGCACAGAAACCAAAATTATTAACAAAATATCACTTCCTACCATGCCTCACATGTACATACATACATACATAAGAGCTTTTGTTACACGCCATTTCAAAAGATCACAGCGTGAAAAACCAAAACATATGCAAAAAATATACAAGAAACAATTGAAAAACAAAAGAAAAATGAAGCAAGCAAAATTCTGGCAACTCCTGTCCGGGGGCGGATTATTGTAAGCGTTAACTGTGTACATGAAGATTAAGATTTAAACTTTGGTGTATGTGTGTAAATTTTGAGCATATTTGAAGGGGTAAAAATGACTAGATTTGTGACCAAATTGATGATCATCATTTTGCCTGCAGTTCACGAGGGTAGAAACCAGGTGCAAGACTAAATATTCCTGTCCTCAATACTCGCATACGGTCATGATTATCTGCCATGTTTGATTAGTTGTGAGAGGGTGCAGTGGGACTCGGGCTAATTGGGTGCCCTGGAATTTACAGACATATGGCTTTCATGACCCTATGGTGAGGAAGGAACAAATAGGGCCATGATGTTTCAGGCTTTCCGAGGAGGCAAAAGCCCAATCACTGGGAATTTGGTCTCAAGTAAAGGGAGAGAGCACCCAAAAAGGGATGTTTAATTGTTTCCTTTCAGATTTTACCTGAAAGTATTTTTTCTGAGTATCATAACCCCTCTGGTTACATCAGTGCAGCAACTTAAGCATGATCAAGGCGGCAGTGTGCAGCGGCTTGAGAAGCCCAATTATTATTAGACATTGAAAATGGCACCCAAAATCATAATTTTGGGTGCTTTTTGCACTAGACTCTTGCAAAGAAGACACCCAATTGGCAGATAACCCCTTGATTGAAAACTCTTTAGTAAAAGGACAATTTGGCATTTTCCAACCTCAAAAACTAAGAAAATTGACAAAATAAATCGAAATAGACTAGAAATAAATACACTAAAAACTGCCAAGCCTTGATTATTCACCCAGGTTGTTCAAAAAATTATCCAATTGTTTAGAAAAGCATGGAAGCCTTTTTGAGGTGTGTAGCCACTTGAAAGTAGCAGAATTGTGCGAGTAAGGTGACCTTCCTGGCAACCCTGTCCCCAGATACAATGATCTGTTCTTCTTATCTGACCAGTTGTCAAGATGAGAATTACAGACAAAAGCCTTAAATCTGACTTTCCTCAGATGACAAAGGTGTGCACACACAAGCTCACTAACTGAAGTGTTGTCAAATGTAATGTATTGACTGCAGGCTTACACCGGGGTACTCAGTACAAATGACCATACGGGACGTGCCGCAAATATGGGTAGCATTTTCACCCTTTTGGTATATCAATGACCCCTTTTTCAAAGCCTATTTTGGTATATGAATGGGTCCTTTTTTTAGAAAATAGCCCAATTTTTCCTTAATCTAGCCAAAATTGTCAAAATTTTCCTAAATTTTTGGGAAAATTTGTAAAAACTATGACAATTTGGGTTAAATTCGGCCGAAAATTTCTTGAAAAATTGGTATATTTATGGGTCCACTTTCAAATTCTCAGCGCACGTCCCTACCAAAACCAAACTTGAGTACCCCGGCTTACACCATACTTGAGGTATCAAAACATGGAGAAAACACCAAGTTTAGCACTTGGTGTGATCTGGGCCTTGGGAGGTTATGGAATTAGAAATTATTATCCAGTCAGTCATATCTGGTTTATATTGCACTTCAGCATGCGATTACAAAGTTATGCAGGGGATGTCCAAAGGGGATATGCCCCCTCAATGTTGGTATTTGTTTTCAAAATGAAGCCCCCAATTGGAGCCATTTGGTGAACAATTTTTTTTCAAAATGTAGGTTCCCGGGTGTTGGTTACAATAAACTATTTGTGAGCAAATTGGTGCAGTGAGGTGGACTTTTTTTTTAATTGGGGGAAGAGCTTCTGCCCCCTTGCCTTCACTGGCTATACTGCCCTCCCATGGCAAAAGCACTACTAAATGTCCCAATTAGGATGGGTTACCATGTACAAGTCAATACAGGCTGAACACGGTTTTAATCAATTATCTTGAAAAAAATCAATTTGTTAGTTAGGCCCTTTTGCCATGGTAGGGCAGTATTGGCCTGCTGAACACCAATTCCAGCTGTTGGTCCTCTTATATGATATCAGCGATATCCAAAATATCAAGTTGTTATTATTGGGCTACTCGTTGTTGCATTTTATGTTACAGCAATCATCTTGACAATCCTGGAATCCTGAGATATTGACCACCGTTTGAATATAACTTACATAAAGAAAAAGTAGTAGCAATTTGTAACACAAACTTAAGCCTGTTAGAAGATACATGGCACAGACTGATATCCATCATTAGTTCTGCGTATAAAGGGGGTAATCTTGTTCCCTGTGGCACACCCAAGAGTCAAAGGAGTTGAAGTGCTTAAAGGGACATTCTGAGATTTGGACAATGTCCCTAACTACTCTTAACGTAAAAGAGTGATACATTAACTCTCCAGAGTGAAATGAGGAAGAACGACTCTAAATAATGCAAAGAAATGAAAACCACTCCAAAAGAGTGGAAATCCCTCTTTCAAGGAGCCATATATAAGGGACATGCTTGAAAAAGAGTTTCCCTTATAATGCATTAATGGCTCCATGAAAGAATGATTTGTGCTCTTTTTAAAGTGGTTTTCATTCTTTTCGGAGGATGATTTTCACTCTTTTGGGATGATTTTCTTGTGATTGAGTGTTGAGGTAGAATACGTTTTCTCTTGCTCAAAATTAAATTAATTTTTCTCTTTTAGAAATGCTGTGGACTGCACCGGAGGTATTGCGTTCAGAGATGCCACCCAAAGGTTCCCAGAAAGGCGATGTGTATTCATTTGGTATTATGTTACATGAAATTCTCACAAGAAATTTGCCTTATAGTGAGTCAGGCAAAGGCAACAAAGGTAAGCTTATTTCAGGCATGAACATTCTCCTGTTTCCTGCTTAAGCAGAAATTCCTGTGTTTTTTGCCACATTTTTACATCCTTTTCCTGCAGCTTTTAAGAATCCTGTTTTATCATGGAACTGTATCCTCATGCCTTTTGCATATGTGATATTTATAGAGATGTTTATATCTGTTAATTTTACTATTATTCTAACCTTGGGATTTTTGATTACATCACCCAGGTAGGAAATTCCCTGCCCGGGTACCAAACAAAAATTTTTTTTTTAAATTAAGGTTAGGCGACGAAAAAAGAAAACCTTGTTCTACGGCCCCGACCGACCCAGATTTTGAACAAATTGGGGAAAAAATTTCCTGTACAAATGAATACCGACCCAAATTTCAAAACATTTTAGGAACAAATTTTTTTTTGTATTTTCCCAAATTGCATATATTTACAGATTTTGGTGATTTTTTTGGGTCATTTCCGTCCACCCGTAAAACATGTTTTTTTTCGTCGCCTTAGGTTATTTTTTTTTCTGGTTAGGAGTGTCCCTGGGCCTACAGCTACATGCTAGGATCATTTGTGGTTGACCTACAAAAAACCAAAAATTGTTAGTGTTTTTAATATATTATGTGTATTTTATAGTGTTTTTTAAATATGCTTATAATTATGTACTGTGTAATTTTAGTTCTTTTATTTTGGTGTGTGTATAAGGGCCCCCATCCAGTGGGCCTGCGTGCCTGTTCGGGGTTGCCCTTTTGCACCACACACCGCATTTTGATATTTTGTGCAATAAAGATATTAAACTAAACTAAACTAAATTAATTTTGAAATCATTAATAAAGCCAAAGCTTTAATGTCAAATTCCTTGACCAAGTTACTCAATACTCGCATTGTTTAGGTGTGAAACAATTGATATTGTACTTCCATTAAGTAAATCAACCACAATTTTATGTTGTGGCTTTTTGAACACTCGAAAATGATCTTCAAAATTGAAATTTTAAAAATCAAAATCTTATTATTAAAAACGCATTCCACATTTGTTTTTGAAACTGCCATTGGCTCTGAGACATAACAATTTTTTTGTTTAGCTTTATAAAGAATAAATAATTTTAGTTTAGCTTAATAAAGAATAATTAATAATGTACTACTGAATCCAAAACATTGACCACGCAGATTTGTTTTATAAATGCTGCTGTAAATTTGGTTTATTTAATTCATATTATCTTTTTTTTTTTTCTAGCAATAATTCGAGATGTAATGAAGAGAAAGGAGCCACCATTCCGTCCCCGCTTGCTGAATTAGAGGCGCCTGTCAAGAGGCAAATGTCATCTATGAGTTAGTGGATTTAATGAAACTATGTTGGGAAGAGTTACCTGAATATAGAGCTGATTTCAATGCAATAAATGCCAAGTTAAAACACATACAGAAAGGAAGGTAAGGGATAGAAATGAAAGAAATCTTATCACAAAACTTGGGCTATTCCAGTCAAAAACCATACACCCCCTATGGAAGACATGACTCATACATACAGGGGGTATTGATTTCAAATGGAGTCACCCATTCAGGTAACCCCATTTGAAATTCACACACTCTGTGTGGAAGATTATAGTCATGTATTTTATTTTGGGTGTAAGGATTTCAACTGGAATAGCCCATTGCACTAATGGGGGTGGAGAGGGTCAGAGACAAAAGAGAAACAGATTTACAGGGGAGGGAGAAAAAGAGATGGATAAAGAGAAAGAGAGCAGCATAGCACACTGGTTAAGGTCTTTGCATTTGGTGCGAGAGGTCTCGGGTTCAATTCTCTGCAGGACAAAAAAAATCTAATTCCCCTCTTCCTGTGGCTCATCTGGTAAAGGCGGGGAAGATGACCCATTTAAAAGACCTTGTTACAGTCAGTTCCAATCAGGGTAATAAGCCCTATTGTTGGCTGCACTTGCCTGTCCTGTAAAAATCCCCCTACCAGCTATCTATGGTGACCCCCGTCGCTTGTGCCTGGCCAAAGTTCCGCCAGCATTATCTCCAAGATTTCAGCTGTTATAATGCTTAGATATGCTTGACATAAAAAAATTAAAATTCGATAAGATAAAATACTTTTGGAGATGCTATGTAGGCCTACTTTTACAGTTTTTGTCAGAGAAGAACGGCACTTGTTTACATTTTGAGAGCATGCAGAGCGTAAACAAGGAAGTGTGGTTTTGATTGGCTAAATTTAGCGTCTGACAATCATAGCAACAGACCGATAATCTGAATGGCCAATTGTGTGTCAAATCATTGGTTGGCGCAGATCGGCACCCTCGAAGTGAACACAAAGCTCCGCGTGTGTCGCTCATTAAAACAGGGCGCTCGCATCAATTTGAGCAAGGGACTGCCGTTCTTCTCTGAAACCCAGTGTAAAATACAGAGACAAATAATCAAGTCTTTAAAATTAGCAAATAATTTGAAATAAAAGCCCATAGAGGCCGTCAGCCTTTTCCGCGGGATGCATATCATGCATTAGACATTATGCCCCTGATTACGCGGAAGTCGCAGTGCGTGCAGCGTGACGCACTTCTTCAGGCAAGCATCAACGCGGTGATCTTAACAACAAGGCACTCCGAACCCACAAGATGGCGGCATTGACGTCACAATGACTACCTCTATTGCAAATGACAACCTGATCTACAAAAAGACATATTTTGTGTTTTATTATTCTGACAGAAAAGAGATGAATATAATGGACAGTATGTTATCTAAGATGGAGAAATACACAGAGAACCTTGAGAAAGTTGTGTCTGACAGGACAGGTCAGCTACTGGAGGAGAAAGCCAAGACGGATGAACTACTGTATAGGATGCTGCCAGAGTGAGTACAACATGGTCATGTTCTTATGTTTTTCTTCATTGTGACCAATTTCAGATTATATGTATACTTGTGATATCTTTGTTTTTTTGCGGGTGCGCTGCATGTCAACACCACCCTTATACGGGTGTAATTAACCTTAACTTTTACCGACCTCGAGATGAACCAAAGTCTATAAACCATCCCTTTATGAAGTGCCTTTCCCAAGCACAGGTACCCAGCAAACACAAAACGTTTTCGACATCATTCGCAAAAGGTTATAAAAGGTTGTAAGAAAACGTTTAAATGTCGGGTTATATAAAGGGTATATTAAGAGTATAAAACGTTTTCATAACCTTAAAAACATTATTTGATAATCTACTGCTCAACAAACAAAAATGTTTTACAGAAAACGTTTAATATCGGGTTATATAAAGGGTATAAAAACGTTTTAATAACATTCCAAAAACATTCTTGAAAACTTGATACAAAACATTCTAAACAGAATGTTATTTTGGGGTTGAAAAAATATTTTGCGAAAAATGTTTGCCCAAAATATTTTCAATAACGTTTTAAAAACGTTTTCATGACCTTTATATAACTCGACATTTAAATGTTATTAAAAGGTTTTGAAAAAACATTTTAAGAACATTTCTGTGTTTGCTGGGTTCAAATATTTTAACATAATGTTATTTAAGTATTGACACAATATTTTGCAAAAATGTTTGCAATAACATTTTTTGAAAACATTTTTGAAAATATTGTTGTAGTGTGTTTTCATACAAAACGCTTTTAAAACGTTATCATGACCTTTATATAACCCGACATTTTAATGTTATTAAAACGTTTTACCTAAACCAAAAGCCAAAATATAACTTATTTAAAATGTTTTTAAAACGTTTTTGTGTTTGCTGGTAGTGACCACCATCCATCATGACCATGGTAAAAATAGCTGTGTACTGCAAAAATGTGATAATGTCGCCATTGTTGAGAAAGAGCAAGAATGCAAGGATGGTTCATATAAATCTGGTATTTGTCCAAATGATTGAATGTCCAAAAAGAGAATATAGATATATTTCATTTTGGTCCAGTTTTTGTGACACATTGTTGAAAGAATGTAAATATAGATATGTCACTTTGGTCTAGTTTTTCGTGACACATTGTTACATGTGAAGAAAATACACTGCACCCAAAAATACCAGGAAATGCAATGAAACAACCTTTTATAAATTTCTAGACATATGGAAAGGTTTCGCTACAAAATGATTCTCTTATAAACGTATCTATGCACAGTTTCCACCTCGATACACCTGAGCACACAATTTTGTCCAAGCAGCAGTACCTTGTAAAGAACACAGTCTGTGTTTACTTTACACGGTTGAGTACATAGCATCATAAGAGCTGTGTGAGCTTCTAGCTGGTGACTAGTGGAAAATAGTCATATGTGATTGGTTTTTGTCAAAACCTAAAGTGTTCTCTTCATCCACTCAGAAAAATCGAACGAAATCTAACACTTCCCGCTAAAAACATTTCTTTTTTCATTACGTCAACAGATGATGCAATTCATTGTTTATAACAAGGCGAATGTAGTAAATCTGTTGAAAACAGCCTATTCACGCACAATTTTTGGCCAAAATATAGGTTTTAAAAAGTCAAAACCTCAAGTGATACTTACAATACTTCAAATTTTATGTCATTAAATGAAAGAGCACACTTACATTGTCCATATACAAGATTCATTTCAATGAGCAATGGCCAATTCTCTTTAAATTGCAAATCTCGTGCAAAAAGTTAGTATTTTCGCCTGTTTTGTCATACAGTTGTAAAATCAATGAATAATTACTTTTACTTAAAGAGTGCTTCTAATGTGTGTTCCATTGCATTCTATATTGTTTTAGGGCTGTAGCAGATTCCCTCAAGAAAGGTGAACCATACCTGGGTGAATACTATGACCATGTGACTCTGTACTTCAGTGACATCGTTGGATTTACTTCTCTCTCAGCTGAGAGCACACCTATGCAGGTTGTTACACTTCTCAATGATTTATACACATGCTTTGATGCCGTCATTGAGAAATTTGATGTCTATAAGGTAAGAATTTGATATGTTCACATGGCAAATTGTCTTCAGATTTTTGTAGTCAGAAGAATTTGTTGAACTTAGTGCAATCACCGTTATCCATTAAAATGGGGTTTCATCCACATTAGATCTAAGTCTGTAATGAGTTGCTATATTGACCACCACTTATTGTCCTGGATCATAACTTGGATCTTTTGTAGAACTTGCATCAGGTAAACAACAGGCTAGCTACATGTCTGTTAATATTGCCAAACAATGTATATTCACCGAAGTGAAACTGATCCAAGTATAAATGTTGCTAACCCTTCAGGTGGAGACAATAGGAGATGCCTACATGGTGTCCAGTGGATTGCCTCGTCGCAATGGCAACCAACATGCTCCACAAATAGCCAACATGTCTCTAGCAATGGTAGAAGCTTCCAAGACATTCCGTGTAAGACATCTACCAGACAGACCGTGCCAGATCAGAATTGGAATCAATTCAGGTAAGAAGGCGTCAAGACATTCCGTATAAGACATCTACCAGACAGACCATGTCAGATCAGAATTGGAATCAATTCAGGTAAGAAGGCGTCAAGACGTTCTGTATAAGACATCTACCAGACAGACCATGTCAGATCAGAATTGGAATCAATTCAGGTAAGAAGGCATCAAGACATTCCATATAAGACATCTACCAGACAGACCATGCCAGATCAGAATTGGAATCAATTCAGGTAAGAAGGCATCAAGACATTCCGTATCAGACATCTACCAGACAGACCATGTCAGATCAGAATTGGAGTCAATTCAGGTAAGAAGGCATCAAGACATTCCGTATAAGACATCTACCAGACAGACCATGCCAGATCAGAATTGGAATCAATTCAGGTAAGAAGGCATCAAGACATCTACCAGACAGACCATGCCAGATCAGAATTGGAATCAATTCAGGTAAGAAGGCATCAAGACATTCCATATAAGACATCTACCAGACCGACCATGTCAGATCAGAATTGGAATCAATTCAGGTAAGAAGGCATCAAGACATTCCGTATAAGACATCTACCAGACAGACCATGCCAGATCAGAATTGGAATCAATTCAGGTAAGAAGGCATCAAGACATTCCATATAAGACATCTACCATGCCAGATCAGAATTGGAATCAATTCAGGTAAGAAGGCATCAAGACATTCCATATAAGACATCTACCAGACCGACCATGTCAGATCAGAATTGGAATCAATTCAGGTAAGAAGGCATCAAGACATTCCGTATAAGACATCTACCAGACAGACCATGCCAGATCAGAATTGGAATCAATTCAGGTAAGAAGGCATCAAGACATTCCGTATCAGACATCTACCAGACAGACCATGTCAGATCAGAATTGGAATCAATTCAGGTAAGAAGGCATCAAGACATTCCGTATCAGACATCTACCAGACAGACCATGTCAGATCAGAATTGGAATCAATTTAGGTAAGAAGGCGTCAAGACATTCCGTATAAGACATCTACCAGACAGACCATGTCAGATCAGAATTGGAATCAATTCAGGTAAGAAGGTGTCAAGACATTCTGCATAAGACATCTACCAGACCGACCATGTCAGATCAGAATTGGAATCAATTCAGGTAAGAAAGTGTCAAAACATTCTGCCTAAACACTACAAACAATATATAAAAACAGGGAAAATCTGTTCCAACTGACCAGCGGGGAACCAAAGGATGGATCCAAAAGGATACAACAGTGTCACACTAGCAATGGATATGACAAACAATGCCATACACTTTTTAAACATGTTAGGTGTTTAGCCAAATTGTTATTATTGTTAGTATTATCTACATAGATGTAATTTTTCAGGCAAAGGTTTCATATTTTGAAACCTATATCCTCCTACATGTCACAAATCCAAAATAAAATCAACACCATCCCTTTGGTTTACAAATTTAGACTTTGACTTTTTATCTAAATGCATCCTAAACACTAATATCCATCCTAAATACCTGTATATAATCTAAACACAAGCTAAACACCACCACTGTTTAGCTTGTGTTTAGATTATATACAGGTTGATGTTTAATATCTAAATATATAAAATGTAAACACAAGTTTCCAAATTTAAAACCTTTTTCTGAAAAGGTAAATGTAGATAATAATAAAAATTTGGCTGAATATTTAATGTTTTTAAAATGGGCAGCTAGGGATTTACAGTGTACATTTTGAATTGAAAGTGGTCTTAGACCTTATTTTGAGACCCGACCAACTTTTATCTTTGCTAATTTTATCAATGTCATTTTGAACAGGTCCAGTTGCAGCAGGTGTAGTAGGCTTAACCATGCCAAGATTCTGTCTATTTGGTGACACTGTAAATACAGCATCCCGTATGGAATCCAATGGTCTACCGTCAAAGATCCATGTGAGCACCTCAACAGCAGATTTACTCTTTGAACTTGGTGGCTTTAAGCTGGAGGTCAGGGGTCAACTGAAAATAAAGGTAGGAGGGTGTAACAAAGAGGCAGTATGAATACAAGAATTAAAGCAAGTGCTTTATTATTATTATTAAACGCCCATTCAGTGATCCCGTCTAAAGTATTCAAAAATTAAGAGTTTGTATAAATTGCTTCAAGTGAAGGATAAATTGTTAAAATTGTCATTAGGTATTTCTGAAATAAAAAATTTGGCAAAAAAAATGAGGAAAACAGCAGTATTGACAAAGTTGAAGCACCATTCAAATACATGTAACGAATTTCTCTACTTAGGTAGAGATATTACATTTTCATGTAAAATGTCCCATTTTGTCTTGAATACACATCTGTTGGCTTAACCATTAGCACACCTATGCTACCAACACACACATGCTACTAACAAAGGTGCAAAAAAAACCAACAAATTTTGATCATTTTTACGATTTTTCCAACCACACTGCAAAAACAGTGTATAGCATTTAACATTTTTCTAAACATTTTCTTGCCTTCACCTTGTAAATGTGTTTAGCCATTATTTATGCATTGATATGTAATATTTAGTTTCCAAACATGGTTACATTGTGAAGGCATGAATGTGTTCAATGGCTAAACAGAGCTTTAGGATACCCAGTGGGCACAAGAAGACATTGATTCCATGACGGCTGTCGACTCATCAATCATCAACTTGATTTCAACCTATGTTAAAATGTGGTTGAAATTGTCACCATCTCCAGCCCAGCATTGACCCATTTTCAACTACATTCCAACGTGAAGTTGATATCGGATTGAAATATGGTCAAATTGCGGTTGAAATTTGATCAATATCAGGTTGGAAATGCAGACGCACATTGATACAATGCTGACTTGACGGCTGTCATTGACGTAAAGTTTCAAATCTGACCGTTATTTCAACCGTTTATTCAACTTTGATTTATCAACCCTTTGCCCACTTGCTATTGAGCTATTTCAGTTGATATCATACATCCCCTATGGAAGACATAACCTTAATCTCCCACACAGGGGATGTAGATTTCAAATGGAGTCACACATTCAGGTAACTCCATTTGAAATTCATACTCCCTGTGTGGAAGATTAAGGTCAAGTCTTCCATAGGGGGTATGGATTTACAAAGAAGTTGTAGGTATTTAGGAGTTCTATTGTTGATAACAACAACAAAAACAACAACATCAAGATTTGCCCAAAACCTTTGCATCACACAACAACAACAACAACATCAAGATTTACCCAAACCTTTACATCACACTGATGCTTTCTGGATCACACGTTTTCATCCTCAATTGGTAACAAGTGAAGTATGACTAGTTTCACACAATATACATGCCATAGAGATATATTCATGAAGTTCTTGTGCCTTTAAAAAACATTCTTTGGTTATGGCAAAAGAAAGTTAAGGTATCTACTATTATTTTATTATTCACCCTGACTAACTTATTGTTTTTATTGTTTGCTGATTTAGTATGATTTTCCTATATTTTATCTTGTTTTGCTGTAAATTCACTTTTCCTTTTTTTCACTATCTTTTCAGGGAAAAGGTGTGATGAACACTTTTTGGTTACTAGGGACTGATGACCAGGTCGAAGGTCAACCACAACAGGTAGCCCCTCCTGTTAATAATGGAGGAAAGAAAATGTAAGTGTAACAACTACGGACTACTACAGACTAACCACAGACTAACCACAAACAGTCAAAGTCTCAGCATCACCTGATAATGAGGGCCGATCGTTCCATGAAGTGTGACAGGCAAAACTGCAGTCTGCAGTGGCGGCGCCAGGAATTTTTTTTGGGGGGGGGGCCATTGGGGGGAAGTGAATTTCAGGGGGACAAAATCAACAAATTTTGCGCAAAAATGCTGTAAAAGTGGAATTTTTCGTAATTTGGGGGTTTTACTGGAGGGAGGGGGCAAGAGTTCTGCACTCACATTCAATCTTAAAATGTTACATCTTGATCAGTCAATAATGTAGGTAAATATTACTTCAGTTTTAAATTGAGGGTCAAATAGGTTTTCAATGACATATTCAAGGGGATGTGAGCCCAATCATTCAAAGCCCATGACCCTGTGGTGCAACCCCTTGAGCTATCAAATAGGTATGTATCTGTAGAGGTTAAGGGGCTTCTTCAAAACTTGACAGGCCGTTGACTGGCAGTTGAACCACGTTCTGTTAGAGAGTGGAACAAGCTACCAAATCATTTGGTTGACATTCTAGACCCCACTCAATTTAAAACCAGCGTAACAAAACACCTACAAGAAATCAAGAAAGCAAATAGAGACTAATTTACACGAACCGCATGCATGCGCATATCAACCTATCCGTGTGACTCCGCAAGGAGTGTTGGAAAGTATTTACATCAAGATCAAGATGTTGTTTAGAACAATAGAAACCGGTTCCAACCAGATGGAACTGCAATGCAAGACAAAATAGGTTGGAATGAAAAATAGAATGTGCACCTTGTAATGGCCATATTTTCGTTATTTCTAGAGTTGATGAAATGGCACTTTCTTGAGTGTCAAGTCTAAACATTACCCTCACCCCAATACCTCCCCTGCCCCACCAATCAATGTTGGGTACTACTGAGCGCATTATGAACAAAATGTCAGGATTCAACATTGATCGGGGGAACAGGGCTCATTTGCAATACCGTTAATTTCATTCCAACCCTTTTGTCCAGGGTTGTCTCTAAGGCTACCCGAAATTACATAATGACACATGTTTTATAGCTATAGTTTTTTTATTCTTTGTCCGATTTACATGAAAATTTCCATCAAAATAAAAAATTAATTGTCTTTTCCTCAATGACAAAACCAAAATTGTTTTTGTGTCACTAGTGTAAGGGAGCGGTCAATTGATGTACATGCAGCCTTTAATTTGAAGTTCATGCAATTCAACTAAAGTAGCTCATATAACGTCATATATTGCATTATAACTGTTGTACGTCCAAGAAATGTTCATTTTACCCTTTACATGTAAATGAAATATTATAAATGCAATTCATGAAAGTATAATCTTAGAAACAGAACATGAAAAACTGAAATAAATGTTTTTTTGAAGTTAAAAAATATACAAAATACATAGAAAATCATTATTTCGTCTTCAGTAGATAGTTAACATGTGTAGTATATTTTACATGTTTTATAGCTATATTGTTCTTATTGTAAGTCTGTAGAAAGGAAAATTAAAATCAAATGTTCAGTACAAAAACGAAGCATTTGATTTAATTTTTATTCATAGGCAAAAGCAAATTTAAAAAAAAAAAAAAAAAAAATCCCGGAATTGAACCCAAGCCCTTCCGTCAACTGCCAGGCGCCTTATCCACTGAGCTATTGAGGCGTTGTAATTCTACGTGCACTTTTGTACTATAGATTCTTTATAAATGAATAAAAAGTGTTTTGAACTAATCCACTTGTTTTATGCAATAATAATTGGCTTATTGAATAGAGAACCACGGTATTCAGACATTTTCTTCACAAATTAGATTCCAAAACTTGACATAAATAGAAAAATGCACGGTATGCAAGCCTGTAAACAGTATAGAGACATAGTATTAAAATCTTTATTGTGTCTGCATACCGTTAAACTCATACATTGATATGGTCTAAATGATCGCAAACAAATCGAGTAACATTGAATAGCTCCATTGGTAGAGCGCGTACCAGTTGAACGAGCAGATTTGACCGCACTGGTTTGAACCCTGCATGGTCGCTTTTTTATTTTAATCCCGATATTTTATTTTTCCATAGTATTTATTTATACAGAATAGATTTCAGATTTTTGTTGATCTAAATAATGTTTTACAAGTTTGTAGACATATTTTTTTGGCATTTAAAGTGATCAATTGTGTTTCTAAACAGGGCCAAAAATAGGATATTAGGAATTTTAGTGACCAGTCCCTAAATATGACAGATTAGGTATTGTTTCTTTTTGTGGTAAAGGATAATGATAAGAGCTGCTTAGCCTCCAAATTGCAGGTCCATATCTTATTTACTTTTCATTTTATGGCCAAAAAACCAAAATTAGATGATTTTTTTTTCAACTTTTCAAATACAATGCAAGACAAAATAGGTTGGAATGAAAAATAGAATGTGCACCTTGTAATGGCCATATTTTCGTTATTTCTAGAGTTGATGAAATGGCACTTTCTTGAGTGTCAAGTCTAAACATTACACTCACCCCCAATACCTCTCCCTGCCCCACCAATCAATGTTGGGTACTACTGAGCGCACATGAACAAAATGTCAGGATTCAACATTGATCGGGGGGAACGGGGGCTCATTTGCAATACCGTACTAATTTCATTCCAACCCTTTTGTCCAGGGTTGTGGGTGGAAGTGGCTGGCAATCAGCGGTTGTGTTTTGAAACCATCCCTAATCAGATTTCAGCCCCTTTCATCCTATGTTTGCCCTCTTTGCCTCCCCCATGATTATGAAAGTCACTTTCAGATGTGTGTTTGCATTTTAATCCTTTTGAATATATTTCAATTCAACAGATCAACCGATACCGTGATCAGTCAGGATAGTGTGCTTTCCCCACCTAACACGGATGCAACATCAAACGTTAGTTCAACCGACTGTGTGGCCAAGGACCAAGTAGTCTATGATCATGACACAAACGCTAAAGTACCCGAAAGCAATACAGCAAATGGCTCAACGCAAAAAGATTTGAACGATGCCAAAACTTTGAATGGTTTGTCAAATAGCACAGATGGAAGAACGAGAAGTATTTCTGATGTTTCAACACGGAAGTCGTATGGCTTCCATTGTCGAAGATTCAGAGTCAAATCCAACAGCAAAAGACGACAGCACCTTGATTAATAATAATGCAGTAAATGCTATGCAACAGAGGGGGCAGAATTCGGAAGGTACGGTCGATCCTTCAGGAGATCACCACTCATCGCCACGGAAACTAGCCATTACAGTGCCACCACAAGTGACTGATATTCCTGATCCGAATCCCAGTATAAATACAAAGAATGAAATCCCTGTCTTGCCTAATGTAGTTATATATAATGCGGAGAAAGTCGACGGCGTAGAGTCATCATTTTCGTATACTATAGTAGGAGCAAAGACTATTGAGCTTGAAGCTTCTAATTCTTTTGTTGAAGTTTACGATGCATGAATGTGTCAGTGTGACAGTGTTTGATAATAATTTTGAATATTTCTTCTTTAGAACTTTTTATTACATTCAGTATTATGCGCAATATGAATCAATAAATGAAATCAAAGTAGCAATATAAATTACTTTAATTAAATCATAACTTATATGTATTTGGGCAATTTGGAGGACAAGTTCCAAATTTCCTTAACAAAATTTAAAATTCTTCATTATCATCATGACCATTTGGAATCAGCATGAAAAATGCATTAAAATTAGTATAAACAAGCCCAGAATTTAGGTTCAGTGGTTCTGGAAATATATCTTGAAATTTTAATGACAGTATCTCAAAACTTGAACTTTTTATGTTGAAGCCTGTGCATGGCCAGCACACATACTTTCAGATGTCTGTAGACTGTGACTGCAGCTCTCGACTATAACAACTTTGCACTTTAAAAAGTGTGTTTTACTTTTTGTGTCTTTTCTTTTAAGCATAGAAAACAGGCATGATTGTAGATGTCCTGTTGGGCTATTCCAGCTGAGATTTATACCAGGTGCAGATCCAGGCATGGGTGCACTGCCCCCCCCCCTTTTCGAGGTTCATATTTCTATTTTTTTTACAATTTTGTTGGAGAAAAAATAAAATAAAACCCCTTTTGATTTGCTTTTCATTTCTACATGTTTCATGCAAGATATAAATTACACCGCATTTTGATCATGATCAAATACCACTTGATGGCAGTGGTGGATGCAGACAGGAGCACACCCCATTCATGTTAAAAAAACACTGTGATGGGCTCTGAACATCACGCAATGATAGTGGAAAAATGATCCATGAAATGGCTTCTATTCAGCCTTTATTTTGAATTTTTTCCAAATACTATGGGGGTGCGTCCTCCCTCGGACACCCTCCCTCCACGTATGGATAAAGAAGTGCCCACTTTGGCTTCTGTTTGGACATTTGTACACTTTTTGTTTAAGCAATGATAACAACTGAAGTGTCAAAATGGTCCACAAAATGGCTTCAATCCTCCTCAAAGTCCTCAGACACCCCCCTGCATTGAGTGTGCACCCCCTTCCAAATTCCTGGATCTGTTGGGGGTGTATAGATCAGTGTATAGAAGACATGATCGTAATCTTCCACAAAGGGAGTGTGAATTTCAAATGGGGTTACCTGAATGAGTGACTCCATTTGAAATCTACACTCCTTGTGTGGGAGATTAAGGCTGCGTCTTCCATAATGGGTGTATGGATGGATTTCAACTGGAATTGACCATTTGGTTTACTACAGAATTAATTTACAATAAACATGAATTTGGCAGTTATGTGTATCCCATTTGGTTTGTTCTCTCTATGAACCATTTTTTAATTCATGTATGACACAATCACACTCCAGGATTCTTGTTGTTCGGGATAGAACAGCTTCTGATCCAGGATGGTAAAAAAAACCAGGGGGGTGGAGAGCTGTTAGGACCCAAAATTGTCAAAAATGGGATGATTTTGCCAAAAAATATCAGGGGTGGCACCTCCTAAAACACCCCTGGATCTGCTACTGTAGAACACTGTTGACCAATTGGTACACACACAAAAAAACCCTGAACTGTGAACTATCAATGACAATTTCCGACACCTGGAAGTTTCCCCCACAATGTTTAGGGGAGATATAACGTACCCCCTAAATGCGGCTGTTGTGATATGTACAATTATCATAATTTCTTGGGATTGCATTGTTGATTTCCGATCCTGGCATATATTATTTGGGTCTCGGTTTTAAGTAGGGGCTGGGTCCAGGGGTGATGTGTTGTGCGGATTTTACATGCTAATCCATGCATAAAGTTGTAGGCTTAAAGTTTATACTACATTTGATATTGGACTCTTGGTAAAAAATAACAAAGGTTCACTATATTTGGCCCCATGCATGACAATTCAATGCAGGGGATTTCACTTAGCATTCTTCAATGGGCCTATAACTAGTTTAACCCCTTTTTCTAATCAATTACTAGTATTAGTTAAAAGTGAGATTAATGATTTTGAGTTATCGATTATTGAATTTGATATTTCCTAATGTGTGTGATTAATTGGGCTATTCTGTTTAAATCCACACACCCCTATGGAAGACATGACCCTAATCTTCCACACAAGGAGTGTGAATTTCAAATGGGGTTACCTGAATGGGTGACAATATTTGAAGTCTACACTCCCTGTGTGGGAGATTAAGGTCATGTCTTCCATAGGGGTGTATGGATTTCAACTGGAATAGCCCATTTAGTGTTATTACCTGCCATATAATAAATTGAAATCTGAAATGTTATTAGGTACAATATATTGATTATGATGTTTGTCCCAGGGGGGGTCACTCCCAATGTGGCCTGTACACCATCCGTGATAATAAAAACGCGTAAAAAGGGTAGTTTTTTGTGGGTAGACACGATATGCTGGTATCATATTTAGGGTGTCAAAAACATGAAAAATTGGAAAAAAAGAGTAGCAAAATTGCAATTGCTAATACGTGGTAATGAAATTTAGGGTATGAAATTTGATGCAAGGAATAAAATCCCTGTTTAGGGTGTGAAAACAGGCACGTGTTACCTGTTTAGGGTATCGTTTTAGCCAAGGGTTAAATCCTTGTTTAGGGTGCTTTTCAAAAGTTGATTATCGTGGATGGTGTACAGGCCACAATGGGAGTGACCCCCCCTGGTGTGTGTCATGATCTGATCCAATCAGACCAAAGTCAACAATAAGGCAACAAAAATTTGTTTGCTTGCCCTCCACCTACCAACCCAAAATTGGCCAAAATCAGGGTCGGCCCTTTAATTTTATTTTTTTTATAGTTTTTAGTTTATAATTTTAATGGTTTTTTTTATTACTTTTTCTGTCTAAATTTCATTTTACATGTAAATTTTGCCAACAACATTTTTCTTAAGAAGAAAATCATTAATGTTAACTCATTATAAAATTTATAACTGCCCACTCCTGCATGAATGTTACCAATAAACTTGGCGTCTTATGCCTGTGAGTATGCACAGTCATTCTAATTAAATATATTTCTATGGTGTATAGTCTTGTGTATTGAAGGTCTGAAGTGAAGTATTGATGTATCTTTCCACATGACCTGGGCCTCAAGGAAGAACAGATGATTAATTGTGTTTTCAACTAATTGAGTGTCCCAGGTTAAAGAAGAAATAAAACAAACAAACAAAAACCAATTGTCTACAGGCCTATACAGTAGTGAGTCATTACAAAAAAAAACTCACCCCAAAAGTCCCACTGGAGGGCAAGCAAACAATTGTTTTCTTTTGACCTAATGAAATTGAGATATGTGCAAAAATAAGGAGCAAAGGAAACCAATAAATAAATACAAAAATGGATATTTGAGGGTTCATATGTGACCGTCCACGGCGAATGAGCCGTAAATTCCTCCCCCGGTCAATTTTGTTTTATTTCGTGTTTAAAAAATAAACATCATAAACTTAAAAATGGTATATCATTTGACTTCAAACGATATCCAGAAGCGGAGTTATGGTTAGTTAAACTTTGCTCCTTCAACAAAATTATAGCTCTTTTCGTTTCTATGTGTGTCTCTTTTTCCACATTGCTGGCAATAAATATCAAACAGTCATTTCAAATTATCCCCAAGTCAACGAGGTTTAAGAAGGTTCTCTCATTGTTAATTGTTGGTCATGCATACCTATACAAATAACCCACCACTTGAAAAGGATTTAACAAAAGCAAACAAAGACCAGAGCTAATAAAAGTTCTATAGCCATCTAAGGTAGAAGCTTATTATCCACTTCAACAATAGGATTATTGATTGGTGTTGTGACTATCAAAATAAGACAGATGTCGCACCAGCTTAAGTGACCGATGAATACGACCTTCGTACACATTTTACACCATAACTCCGAATACAATTTAGGGAATTTACGGCTCATTTGTGCTGCCGGGTCACATATAACTTTGCAACCAAGTATGCCTGGTACTTATGGTTTCAACATCAGTTAGCTTATTCCCCATTCCAGAAAAATACAGCACTAATTTTTGGGATTAAAAATTATTATCAAGTTCTGCCAAATGAAACGTAGCTCAATCCTAATCATTCATTTAGTCCTAACTGGAGATAAAAGAAAAAGTTCACTATTCTACTAATTTCTTGAAAAAAGAGCCAAAAACTTGCATTTTCTGCATGTTTTCTGATAATCGAGTCACAAAAATCACAGACTTGGAACAAGTCTAAGCATTCAAAATCTTGAGTATGTGCCGAAATTTTGCTCTAATTTTCACTTTTTTGTGTTACTTTAATAAATGGTTGGTTATAAGAATGAAACAAGTCTTTTCCAAATTTGAATGCATAAACTGAAATTTAGTCTTTGTACAGGTCTTTGGGCTTGATTGTCACAGCATACAAAAAACAACCTAAAAATGCATGTTTTTGGCCCTTATTTCCAAAAATTGGCTAAATATTAAAATTTGAATTTTATCACTAGTTAGGACCAACTAAAGGATTAGGATTTAGCTTTGTTTCATATGGCAAAACAGGTTAATATTTTTTGTATTCAAAAAAATTAGTTCTTTATTTTTCATGAATAGGGAGTAGGTACTGTGCAAGTTAGTAGGGTTCATAATCTCAATTTTCAAAATGTTTGACTTTGATCTGAGAGGATCAAATTGTGCCACGTCCTGTGCAATTTGCAAAAGTTATTTTTGAGTTGGCTAAATGATATATCTAGATGGTATAATTATAATATGAATATATAATTTATGTGCAATTGAAGTGATTGGTAAGTAAGTTGTCATGGTTATAGCTATTTTTATAATTGAAAGTATCTTGTTTTCCATTGTGCAATTGGTTCAAATTAGATTATTCAAAATATAGAACTAAAACCTCACAAAAAGAAAGTGCACACATGTTTGAGTGCTCATAATTCTTACATGATCAGACCCTTTTAAATCAAGATTGGTAAAGTTTGGAACACCAGGTGCAGTGAGCGGTATTTATTCAGTAAGCTAGAGGGTCAAAATGGCAGACTGGAATTGTTACGAATCAATGAGCAAAAATTAAGCTTATTTAGCCAATGTCAACATGAGGTCATCAAGTAAAATATTATTTCCTACCATCAACTACTGGCACCTGGCACCTCTGCTATCTGGCACTTCACAGTGTGGCAGTATTGGCAATAAAAGTGCAAGTTGTGTGCTTGACTTGACATAAATTCCTGACATTTATTCAATTTGAAGAGCTTTTGTGTGTGGTTGTTACCCATCAAAGTGTATCTTTCAAACAGCAATAGAGACATTGCAGCTTTCATATTGCAACAATTTACCACCAAATCATACAAATCTGGATGATTTGAATTCTTTTTATACAAGTGGGGTATCAAATTGCAGTTAACAAAATAATTCAGGTTTTTTAAGCAAATTTCCCCAGTAATATTAAGCAAATTTCACCAGTAATATTAAGCAAATTTCACAGTAAAATTGATATGGCTGTTGCCATGAAAACCATCTTCTCTTTGAATTCTCCTAGTAGCTTAAAAAAGATACCCATGTGTTATGTATTATGTACACCAACTATGGTGTTTCTAGTCCATTTAGTTTTAAAGAATGTTTGAGCAAAGTAAAATATGACATTTTTTGGATAATAAGTGACAAAAATCCTTAAATAGCCTGATCGTTGCCATGGAAATGGAATAGAATGTGTGTGTTACAAATTTGGAAAAAAAAGTGGAAATTTTTGCGCGATTACTTTTTCACACTTTACCAATTTTGAATTGTTTCCCTTGTTTTTTAATTTGCGAGTTTTATTACATTGACCTACAAAAGGAATATATATGTGCATTGTTATTTTCACGGTAGCAGTTTGGAATGCCAAAAGCACAAAAATAAATGTAGCATGAAAATTGCACTTTTACAGTAATAGAAAAGATTTCTCCAGACTCTTCTGAAGAGTTTGATGTATGATTGGTCCATTTGAAACATCCGTCCAACGATGCAAACATTTGCTGGGGCTGGCCTCTATACAGTCACATGTGTACACATTAATGCCATTTTAATATTCTTAATCATGTTAAGAATTTTGACCACTCAAAAAAATATGGACTTTCCTTCTGTGCTGTATTTATTTGGGTAATTTTGGAATGTGCAAATCATAACTAAATGTAAATAATGTTTATATAGAAAAAAGCAAATTATTTGATATTTCTGTATTATAAATGTGGATAAATAGTTTTGTATTGTTCAAAATATATTGTACATATATTGTGAAATAAAATAATGAATAAAAATACTAAAACCATAGATTAATAACACATAGATTGAAATGTTCCATGCCTGTGCCCTATAAGCATACTTGAATTCAGCTGACGCCGGTACAGTGTTTGGACCTGGCAACATCGCTCATCTGAGCGTACACGGATCCCTCAACTTGTCAGCGCTTACGCGTGAACTCTCTTTCATGTACGCTCATGCTATTAACACTATTTATGAGTTCCCTAACAACTCCATTGGCAGTGGTGGTGGCATGGGGGTCATGGAAGGCAAATGCCCCCAGTCAGAGATCTTTCCCCGTTGCTAATGGACATACGTCTTTGTGCTGCTGAGGTGTCAATACTCTACTGTTCATAGAGAGCACACAGGATGAGGCTATTCCATTTACCCCTGTGGAAGATTGATTTCAAATGGAATGACCACAAAAGGCAACTCCATTTGAAACTCATCCTCCCTCTGTGGAAGATTCAGGTTGAATCTCTCTCAGAGGGTATATGGAATTTTAATGGAACTGCCTAATGTGTCCATTCCATTTGAAATTCATACTCCCCCTGTGGAAGATATTTCCATAATCTTCCACAGGGGTAGTGCAGATTTTAAATAGAATATCCCAATTTGGTTAAACAAATCAATACAATTGACACAGACGTGTTAGTCACACTATTGCTTTTATTAACTTGTAAAAACACTCAAAACATATCATAATTAAGTTTTTTCGAGAAGGGAGTAAGAAAACAAGTATTTTTGATATTAATACAACTTAGTCATACTTAAATTTAACTACAATTTTGGCTGGGACCAATTTGTCTCGGTCCCAGGTCATAGGTCACACACTAAACCCACAATAAAGTTAACCATCTCCTTTTCAATTGAGTAGGGTACATTTTGATGACTCAGTGGCACAAAGACATATCTCCACAGTGGAATTTTGAGTCGGTAATCTTTGGTCTAATCTCTTTGATTCATACACACAGCTAATGGACATATGTCTTTTAGCCGCTGAGCTATTAGTTTAATAAATTTTAAGGGTGCATAATTTGGCAAAGGTATATGTGCAAATCTATCATTTACAAAAAAAACACCACATAATAATATTTTCAAATGTATCGCTACCAGATTCCTATTCCTAACCTCAGAGGTTCACAGCTGTGCAGCTACTTTATTGGTATTTTTATTTTTTCAAAATATTTTGTGACAAATTATCCTGATTTTATAAGCTTTACAGTGATATTTGAGAGACATGTAGCCTCTTCCAGAAAAATAATCAAAATAGTAACCATCGGACCCTATTTTGCAAGTCCATCCGCTCATAGAAAGTTTTTTTGCCTTACATTCAGAATTTCATATGAATTCTCAAAATTGAATATTTTATGTACAACTTCTTAAAAAAAGTTGCATGGATATTTGTATTCCAGCCTTGCAGAAGATGATGATCACAGATATAATGAATTTGGAATTTTATTATCTTTATCTGTTACACGATTTAGGGTTGAATTAAACAATAATATCATAGATTCAATCTTAAAAATTCAGTGTATAATATCTTCATAAAATCCCATTAAATGGGAAACTTTCTGCATGTAGAATGGTCTCTGGTCACTAGAAACACAAGATGTAAAGGCTTACATGCATGGTATCTATTTGAGATCTATTCTGTCCAGTGGTGTAGCCAGGGGGGCAAAGGGGACAGCTTCCCCCTTGTGAGAAGTCTTGCCCCTTTCTTCCCCCCTATCCCTCTTAAAAGTTGTCTTGCCTCCCCTTTGCAGCTCTTTGCCCACCCTCTGAAAAAGTGCTGGCTAGGCCACTGGTTCTGTCATAAATCAGTATGCTTCACAATAGGAATGTACAAATCAACAGAATGGTCTTTTGTTATCTATCTAAGGAGTCATGCAAATATGAGTAATGAATGTGGGTACATCAGATGTTAGCTATAATTTCATAAGGTAATAATTATTTATTAAATATCACTCAACTGATATTTTGGAATACAAATCAATAATCCATTAATATGACTCAAGTTGTCCTTAAAAAAGAAAAGAACAAATTAGTCACCAACTTGTGCATTATTAAAGAAGTATGACAGACATGTGACTAACTATATTGCCAAACCAATTATAAACTGACTTTCATTCATCTCTACACATTTATATAGTCTCCCCCACCGCTGGTTTGATTCCACTCACTTCACACAATTCCGTCTGCCAATTGTAACATAACACCATTTCTGATTGGCTATAAAGATATGATACAAGAAAGGTACATCCAGAAACTTTAGGCTCTGAGTTCTATACTAAAAATAGGACTAGACAGGGCCCTGTGGTGTATATAGGTCACTCTATATGACTATATTCACTGATGGTCACGACTCATGAATATTAAGTAGCCGATTAACATATTGAAAGCCGTGCTCGATGATGTTGTGGGAAAGAGGGTTTGTAATGCTATCATTGTCACATGGTTTGTGTGGAGAGCAAACGGAATCAAACTGTCAACAGACACTAACATTTACATTGTCATTTCAAACAAACTTATACTACTAACAAAATAGTTTCCCTCCTAAGTACAAAACAGTATCTGTAAAGACATCCTAAGATAGATACCGCCTTCTTACTTGAGTGACAGGTGGTTTTGAATCAGTATGCTTTCAAAGTTAAAATGCAGTATAAAAGTGTGATTAACAGATTTCTGTTGCTGCTGACCCATAGGTACACTGCTTGGGGCACAGCTTCTTTGTAGCTACTCAGCACCAGTGTATTATACTGTATGTGTGATTTCGATTTGTGTACTCTAGAGTACCCACACAGGTACTCTAGAGTACCAATGAAATAGCTGCACAGTAGTGTACACTTGGGGCAGCAGCAATAGGCATCTGGTAGTGGTAATTAGGATATACTGCATTTTTATATTTGGAAGTAGATATTTTGTATCTCAAAGTAAAGGGCAGTATGTGCTAGGAATCAATCAATGAGATACTGCACTGTTACCTGTGAGAGCATATCTTATGCATTAGGTTTCACTACATGAAGAGAATTGATCAAAAATCAAAAAACCTCCTGAGGTTAGTATCTGTCAATGACTTGACCAGATCACCAGGCTGTCATTATAGCTAGAGGCAGTATATGACACAAATGGGTCAATGAGTTACATAAAAATGACCTTGTCTGGTATTTAGTTCTCAGGAAGTGAGTTTTGCCTGAGGCAATTTGTGGCTAAATGTTGATCCCTCACTATAAGAGTTATTACCGTCGATTTGGTTGAAAAAGGAGGTGAGACATGATCAATTCTGTTCAGACAGTGAAACCTAATGGTAAGCTTACTAGGCCTACATTACTTTAAAAGTACCAAAGTCATGGACATGCATGATAAATACAACAACAAATAAATCCAAATTTAGTGTGACTTCATCAAGAAAACCTTGAGCTCTAAAGTTCTACCAAAGTTATATTCTAAAAGATGACAGCATCCACTGCACAGCTAGTATTGTACTATATACTAACAACTACAAAGACCTCAAAATGTTGAGGTATACTTTGTAACAGAAGTTAACCAACTATGCCGTTGAACGTTCATTTTTTTTGTACTCTCATTTTATAATACAGCAGATCAGTGCTTTCCCCAAATTGCTTTGGAATGGTGCAATGTTTTACAATTTTTTCACATTATACATACATCTTGTCTAGTATTATATTAGGTCAGTCAGTTTTAACCAAGTTGTACTTTGGTGTTAGTCAATTTGTAAGGGTTTTTTTTCTCAGAAAAATTTGTATCACAATTATAAGACCATACAATTTGGTATTTTGAATTTTTTACAAAAAAGAACCTTTTTATTCTATAAACATGATGATGGCAAAATTAATTGATGCAAAATAATATCCCACATTCCCACTAGACTAACACCCATTTGAGTGTAGAACTTGATTTGTATCAATTTTTGTAAAGGCTGACCTATATTAATAATATTTTCACTCAACTCAAACATATACAAGTAGTGGTAACAATCTACAACCAATCATAAGATGGATGGCTCTTGACAATTTTGACAATTTTCTTGACATAATTTTGAAAGGCTATCAATTTTATTTCAAATCTTTAATTATTTTAACAAAATTGTATTTCACAAACACATACTTAACTGCGTTGGATTATGCACAAACCGAATATGAGTTTTTGTGTAAAATATGATATTCCCAATAAATTTTATCTCATATAATTAAGGCACAAAATACTTGATTTATTTAAAAATTGCATTCTGAAATATTGCAATTGTTCTTCCTTTTTTATATACCACTCGATTTTGTTTGTCATGATAAGTCCATCTACATGTCAGACAATTAGGAAATGCCAGGTTCAAAATATTTGTCATATTATAGTTATATAATTAATGTATGAAGTAAACATTACCATTGTTTTTATCTAAGGCACATTACCCATTACAGCTCACAGGTACGATTTATCAACTTTTTAGGATTTACATTTGTTAACAATATTTAAGGCACACCAATTTGAATGCTCTCTTTTTCGTTCAAAGGCACGACCAAACTATGCAATAACAGTCTACTCTTTCCTGTACAAATACAGACAATTTTAAAGAAAGTGTTACATAATATTTCATTCATCCCACCTTCATCAGGTTAGTACATCAGCACTTCATTTCCGCTGTTTGAAAAGAATTAAAGTTCCTATTTACAGAAGCCAAAGTGATGCATAAAAAAGTTTCTTAAGTTCTTACTTATGACAATTTTGCCACCTTACAACCATACCAGAATAAAAGTTTTGAAGAGCGTCCAACCCCAATGAATGTATTTAGTTTAATTACTGCAAGTTTGGTCAGGTGCGTAACCAGTATGGTCGTTCCAAGGGAGCAAATCTCTAGTTGATCTGTGTCCCGGTTGGAGAGAAAACATTGGTCCAAAAGAACTCCGATTTAGCAATAACCTTCATTATTTTTGTTCCAATTTTACCACTTCCAAGGGCCATTCTGCCCAGTCGACTCCATCATGGTTACGCCTCTGATAATGGTTCTTGGTGAGGTTGAAGTTTAGTTGGCTACTGCTCCAATCGCTGCAGTCATCCCAGCTAGGACTAGACTGAGACAGAAGGACACCTCCATTGCATCACTAGTATCAATATCCGTAGTGTTGCTATTGGTCATGTTCATGTCGGTGGTCATGTCCATGGTGGTCATTGGGGCTGTCGTTTGGGCTGTAGAAGAAAGACATGATGCATATTATAAACACATTCAAGACATGGAATGGTTCACTGTGTAAGTTTTTGGCAATTCTGTCTTGTGAAGAGACATGTCTTCAACGACATAAAATTTTTAAACTACGCCATGTCTTAGTCGTACGTAGATGCAATCTGATAGACGTCTCAGTTGGGACATGTCCAAGTTCCAGTAAGTCATGTCGTAACTAGCAGACACCTACTCATGAGTTGTCTCGATATTTCGGAAGAAATAACTTTGTGTGAAGATGTGTTGCAAGACGTAACCTGTGAGTCTCAAATCCAGCTTCACAGGACATGTCTTATATTGTGTTTTTAGGCAAGCAGCACATGTGGTTCTATCATGTTAGTATAGCTAAAGACATTTCTAATTGCAAGAAATTTTTGATAAAACAAGACTAAGGTTGGTCTCAACCCTGGAATTATGGAAATTATAAAAGTTGGCACATTTAGAATGGCAAACACTTGACGAATCCATCTGTGAAGTCAAATGTTGGTAAAAAAAAGCTCAATTTTGGAGAAAATTTAAAAAAAACCAACATTTTTGACAACATAGCAAAAAAATCTGCTGTAATTTTTTTGTATATTAATTTTCAGATATAAGATATAGGCTAATTGTATAAAATGAATTTTGGGTAACTATATTTTATCACAAATGTTCACCAAAAGTGGTTAAAAAATGCTGAATTTAGTTTAAAAAATTGGTAAAAATAAAAAAAAAGTTTAAAAAATATTTTCTGAGACATTTTTTGATTTTATATTTTAACAAGATGAAAACAAAATTATGGTCAAAAACACATTTTTGGATTTTCTCCCAAAGTGGGCAGTTTTACCAAAATTTCACAGATGGTTTTGCTAAGTGATTGCCATTCTAAATATGCCTACTTTTCTATAAACCTACTTGAGTTTCCATAATTCCAGCGTTAAGACCAATTATGTTTTTTAAGGGCATGAGCTAGAATTTGTTTGCTTTTTATTAAAGTTAGACCGTGAAAAGGACATTTCGCTTGAACAAACAGGTGTTTCATAAAAAAGGTTTTCATGGTGTTTTCTTATTCCATAATTTATTTGCATCTTTATACGCCTGTCTATATAGATGGCGTACTTTCATTGTACTGTGTACTGTGTTGCATTCGCAGTGCTAACGATAACATATTGTGCTATCTACGGTAGACAGCAGAGCAACGTACTTGTCTTTAAACTGACTTGCACAGGTGAATCATTGTTTTATCGACTAATTGTCTGAGTCAGAAACCAGACAAATGTTTCGATCAATGCCAAGGCAGAGATGAGTATATATGAGTATGTACAACAGAAGTCCAATTAATTATCTTGGAATAATTAGCATTTTGCAATCATTTACGCATGAACAAATAAAAAGCATGAGTCGGTCTTTTGATACGGTTGAGAAACATCTATCATGATGATGATGAAGACGTTTTACAAATGTTTTCTAGTTACAAGCTTTAAAAGATTACATTCCAATAAAAGGTTTTTTATACATCTCAAATTTGGTTATTATATTGGGTGGCTGTTAAAATATGTTTGCTTTTAAATGCACGAAAGAACTGATTTGGGATTTTTAATCGATAATTAACAGCCAAATTATGCAACTCGTTATCAATTCATAAGTAACATCTTATTGGCCAATCATTCAGAACGATAATTAGACAATTGACAATTAAGCAAAAGTTCCCTTAAAGTTATTCACAATGAAAAACTGTAAATTTAATTTAATTTAATTTTAAAGCTTATTTGCTAATGATTTTGCTGTACTAAAAACTGAAAATGACCAAAATAAGATTTGTTCTCTATTTTAGTCGAAGTGGGTCATAGATATTACAAAATGACAACCACGTATAGGCCTACCTGCTAACAGTGTTGCATATAAGAATACGCTTAAAACCACAGCGGTGAGTACATGGAGTCCATTCATTTCTGTAAAAAAAAATCAAAAGTTCGTGAAACAATTTATTGTAAAACAGGAATTAGTTTACCTTTCAAATAAATTCTTTTTACTTTTTTTAGATCCAATTGTAATAGATCATCGGGGTTTTATGCTTTTTTAAAGAATTGTTTTATCGCAATTAAATCAGTGATTTTCTCATCCGGAGAATCGTAAAAATCATCAAAATTCCGTTTTTGACACATTTGTTAGTGTGATATATAGACGTGCTAACATAAGCCTTAATTTATACACAATTTTATTTATTTTTGTAATACATTTTCGCTGGGATCACTGAATGAGCCTTTAAAGGTTGACATCTAAAAGGAATTCAGTTTCGTTGGGATCAAAAGTAAGCCATATCGTCAGCCTGCTACGCTAAATGCCTAAGTCATTTTTACATGTTTCTCATTTGCAGTTTTGATTTCTGAGTAATAAACCCATAATTAATCGAATTTCCAGCCATATTTTTGAAATAAGCTGGAAATTTGATTAATTATGGGTTTATTACTCAGAAATCAAAATTTAGCATTTAGCGTAGCAGGCTGACGATATGCCAAAAGTAGGGTAAAGTACATATCGATATTAAATAGGCCTATATAACACATCAGATATTGCACTGCCATTTACTTTTAATGCTACTCAGTACAGTGGCCTCGGGGCAAGGCAATTTGCACCAACAAATTTGACGAAAATGGGCCAGAAAACGCATTGGGCACGTGCCCCCCGTGTCCCTATGACGCTACTGCGCCTTAAAATCTAAAAATGACGGCGACCAGCATCCTAAAAAAAGGAGGGGGCTTTCTCTTGCCTGGATACGCCAATGATGACATAACAAAGTATCTGCTGCTATTTATCGAAGGAGATGTCCCGGGAGATGTCTATTATTTTAATATTTATATTCAAACAATCAAACTATTTTTTCCTTTTCTGTTTGTTTCAAATTAAAAACGTCTTTGTGCATTGATGATACCTTGTAGAGTACACAAATTAATTGTAAAAGATGGCATAATTTGTTTTATTTTGATTTATTTTTGTTGTTATTTTCTGGTCCAGGAAACCACACCCATTTCCCCTCCCCCAAATATTAACGAGAGATATATAGTAACTATATAACAATATTGAATAAAACAAAAGAAGAACCATGTACATGTATTACCAAGCGCGGTTCTTAAATTCAACATGTCTAGCTATGTACAACCGAAATTCATATACCCCTTTTAGAAGACATGACCTTGATCGTCCACACAGGGAGTGGGAATTTCAATTACATAAATGGGTGACTCCGTTTGAAATCTACACCCCTATGTGGGAGATTAAGGTCGTGCCTTCTATAAGGGGTGTATGAATTTCAACTGGAATGTCCGATATGCACGACTTCAAAAGCAACAGGTATAATGTTGAAATGAGAGTATTACATTTCAAACAAAATTTGCTACAAAATTGTATTAACAAAAATACTTAGCAATGCTAAATATCGCATAACAAACAAACAAACAAACAAACAACAGAACAGAACTTACCGTATTTTGGGTTGGGTTAAGAACTCTCTAGGTTTTAAGAAACAGTTATTCCGGAGTAAAATCCGATCGAGTGAGCAAGCGAGTTGAAAGAATCTAGAAAAGTAACGTGCTTCTATGGTGAGTGTTTCGATGCAAAGAAGCAGTAAGAACCAATGGCATGCTTCCAACAACAAGTGGTTGAATTATTAACCGTTCATTAAGAATACCAGTCTCAAATACCGCACATTGGTTGGTCACGCCCTATCGAATCAATAATGACTGAGAGAAAAGGTATAATTTTGGTAATTACATTGACTTGGACTTGTATGAGTGAGTGTTATAGCAATGTAGACACATGAACAAACATATTATATCAAGTAAAGTATTCCAATAAATTTGGTCAAGGATATAATTATTTTCATCAACCTGGAATCGCAATTTACACTATATCGATAATATAAGGAAATATTTATAATATTTTTGTCATAAAACGTCTTTTGAATATGTATAAGCAGTGAAAATCCAATTTTCTCTACCGATATCAGCAGTAGCTTCCAGATAAAAAGCTACTTCATTAACACCAATATCAGCAATAGATCAGTTATACTACATTATTATATAAGCAAGCAATAATACATCATAACCACTATCGTTCAAGGCAAAAAAGTATGATCATGCCACACCTCTCCTTCGTGAACTCCACTGGTTACCAATACCTAGTCGCATCCATTTCAAGCTGTTAACCATTGTCTACAAATGTTTCATGGACTCAACAACATCTCCATCATACATCACTGAACTCATTCAGCCTTACATTCCCAGTAGAAGTGGATTACGCTCTGCCCAGGACACCAGACTTCTCATTGTTCCGCATACACGCACTCTAACTGGTGATAAAGCCTTCTCTGTAGCAGGACCTTTTCTTTGGAACAAACTCCCTCGCCATATCCGCCACTCTCCAACGCTGGCAAGCTTCCGGTCTAATCTAAAGACTCATTTATTTGATATTTGATTTGTTGTTTGTTCTTGTATGTTTTTTTTTTGTTTTTTTCTTCTTTATTTTCTTTTGTAAAGCGCTGTGATACATGGTTTTCTTTGTAAGAGCGCTATAAAAGTGCTTGCATAGTATAGTATAGTATAGATATCATACAACACCCATATCAGCAGTAGATAGCTACTTCATAAACACCTAGGTCCTTTGTCAACACCTATATCAGCAGCAAACAGCTACTTCATCAACACCCATATCAGCAGTAGATAACTACTTCATCAACACCTACATTAGCAGGAGATATAGGTAGTTCGTTAACACCTATATATCAGCAGTAGGTAGCTACTTCGTCAACATCCATATCAGTAGTAGATTGCTACTTCATCAACACTTATATCAGCATTAGATAAAGGTACATCGTCAACACCTATATCAGCAGTAGATAGCTACTTCATCAACACTTATATCAGCAGTAAATACAGGCACTTCATCAACATCTATATCAGCAATAGATAGATACTTCATCAACACCCATATCAGCAGTATAGATAGTTACTTTATCAACACCCATATCAGCTGTAGATAGCTACTTCATTAACACTTTAGCATTTATAGATATAGGTACTTCGTCAACACCTATATCAGCAGTAGATAACTGCTTCATCAACACCCATATCAGCAGTAGATAGCTACTTAATCAACACCCATATCAGCAGTAGATAGCGACTTCATCAACACACATATCAGCTGTAGATAGCTACTTCATCAACAATTTGGGTTGGGGGGGGTGTGATAGCGCTCACGCGGTTATGAAGCAAAATCTCCAGTCTGCAGTTCTATAAGACCCCTAGCTCAGCATGCACGAGCTTTGCCAATTTAAACCGTGATTTTGGCCGGTTGAAAACAATTCATTATGCGAATCTCGAAACATTACAAAACCAAACGAATCAAATACATTTTAAAATCAAAACGAAAATCAAAATATCTTCAAATGATAAGGTATCGAGCAGTAGTTTGGCGGGTGGATTAACCTTTTGCTGGCCCATGGGCGCAACATGATTGGCCCCTGGCTCCTTGGATCGAAGTGTTATTCCCTGTCCCCACCACTAAGAACTGAGGTTTTGTCAAGAATTCTTGCTTCAAGTGTCCTCAACGACTTGTCCGGGCAAATGCTCGTGAAAATGTGCAGGTTTTAACAGGGCCGGATTTACCTTTTTTTGGACCCTGGACCAGGCTAAAATTTGGAGGCCCAAACTCACCGTGAGCAAGGCATGTCATGCAAGTGGCCAAGTTTATTTGGTTTAGATATAAGGTCGACAGTGGCAGCGGGAGCATTACAATTATTTAGTGGCAGACGAGCATAGATTGTACTAGAACTTTTGCGCGCGAAATTTCATCTAGGCCTATAGACTGTGAAGGTGATTGCTGTATATCGTAGCGGGCCAGTGCGACGAGCGAAGCGCGCAAAAATGAGTAATTTTAACCTATTTTGGCGCAAAACATAGTGTTAATGTTTGGGGCTAAAAAAGGTGCACAGAGCAATTTTGGGGCCTCCAAAATTTGGGGGCCATGCAGGCCCATCTGGCCCAATGGTAACTCCGGCCCTGAGTTTGAATGCTAAGTAAATAATTGTGACATAAAACGGGGCAAAGGAAGATGCACGTTACAACTTATTCTGATTTCCTCTTCCTTTATTGTAAAATTTTCTAATAATATTAGTATTATGTTTTTCCTCAAAATTTGACTCTTCATATCGTGGCCCCTGGGTCCGGACCCACTGTGCCCTGTGGTAAATCTGGCCTTGCTGTTTGGACGCACGTTCTCATCGTGATGTATTCAAATAATGTTGTTATTTCCGTTCACAAGACCCAAAGTGACGCTCTCAGACGGTGTATGTTGGTGTCACAGCCACGATTTCGGCGTTGCCAGTCATTTCCGTTGGCACGACGTACTGACAACTGTTGAAAAAGCCGCCAACTTTTGAAACAAATGTCAGCTTTGTTAAGACCCAAAATCGTCAAAGGAGCCCAAATCGGTGTAAAAGCACAATCGACCTGTTGCTATCCCGTTTACGAGCTATATTTGATATAGGGAAAATACGTGGCGATGAGAATGAAACAGTTGGCTATCCCTGGCTTCAAAGAGACGAATGGTGGCGTATCGCCAGCTCATAAATAACCCGTAGGCAGTGCCCTTTAGGCAATGCGATGAACTGTCGTTGTTGTTGCTGTTGATGTTGTTGTAGATGATGATGATGTTGATGTTGTTGTAGATGATGATGATGATGATGATGACGATGATGATGATGACGGTGAAGTTTATGAAGAAGATGCTGCTGCCAAATTTCATTCCCCCTGTGGAAGATATTTCATCAACACCCATATCAGCAGTAGATAATTACTACATCAACACCGTGAGTACATCAGCAGTGGATAAATACTTCATCAAAACCTACATCAGTAGTAGATAACTACTTCATCAAAACTACATCAGCAGTAGATAGCTACTTCATCAAAACCTAGACCTACATCAGCAGTAGGGTGCTACTTCATCAAAACCTACATCAGCAGTAGATAACTACTTCATCAAAACCTACATCAGCAGTAGATACTTCATCAAAACTTACATCAGCAGTAGATAGCTACGTCATCAACATCTACATCAGCAGTAGATAACTACTTCATCAAAACCTACATCAGCAGTAGATACTTCATCAAAACTTACATCAGCAGTAGATAGCTACGTCATCAACATCTACATCAGCAGTAGATAACTACTTCATCAAAACCTACATCAGCAGTAGATAGCTACTTCATCAAAACTTACATCAGCAGTAGGGTGCTACTATATCAAAACCTACATCAACCATGTCAACAGTAGATAGCTACTTTATCAAAACCTATATCAGCAGTAGATAGCTACCTCATCAACACCTACCGGTACATCAGCAGTAGATAACTACTTCATCAAAACCTACATCAGCAGTAGATAACTACTCTATCAAACCTACATCAACAGTAGGTAGCTGCGTCATCAACACCTACATCACCAGTATAGATAGCTACTTCATCAACACTTACATCAGCAGTAGATAGGTATTTATCAACAAATACATCAGCAGTAGATATAATACTTCATCAACACCTACAAGGAGTAGATAGCTACATCATCAACACCTACATCAACAGTAGATAGATACGTCATCAACATCTACATCAGCAGTAGATAACTACTTCATCAAAACCTACATCAGCAGTAGATATAGCTACTTCATCAAAACCTACATCAGCAGTAGGGTGCTACTATATCAAAACCTACATCAACCATGTCAACAGTAGATAGCTACTTTATCAAAACCTACATCAGCAGTAGATAGCTACCTCATCAACACCTACATCAGCAGTAGATAGCTACTTCATCAACACTTACATCAGCAGTAGATAGGTATTTATCAACAAATACATCAGCAGTAGATATAATACTTCATCAACACCTACATAAGGAGTAGATAGCTACATCATCAACACCTACATCAACAGTAGATAACTACTTCATCAACACTTACATCAACAGTAGATAGCTACATCATCAACACCTACATCAGCAGAAGTTAGCTACTTCATCCATCAACACCCATATCAGCAGTATATAGCTACTTCATCAACACCCATATCAGCAGTAGATAACTACTTCACCAACATCAATATCAGCAGCAGATAGCAACTTCATCAACACCCATGTCAGCAGTACATAACTACTTCAACATCCATATCAGCAGTAGATAGCTACTTCATCAACGCCCATATCAGCAGCAGACGGATACTTCATCAAAACCAACATCAGCAGTACACTCTTTTCACACTTTTCAATTTTCTGAATAGAATCCCTACACTCTAATTTCACACTATTCATTTAACTATTCGTTTTGATGAGATATATTGTTCATTTTGATTAGGTTTATTATCAATTTGAACCGACAATCTTATGAAAATGAATAGTTTTCGTTTTTATTTTAAGTGACTATTTAAATTGAAAAGATCTCCAACTCTTTATTTGACAAGATTATCCATTTCAATTTGAAAAGGTTCTGTTATATCCCCTCAGAGAAGACAACATATTCAAACTTCCTTTTTCTTGGTTATTTTTGATGAGAACCTATTAATTTTTATTTAATTTGATGAGTTACTTATTACTTTTCATTTTGATGAGAAAATTCCGACTCATTTTGAAGAGAAATTGGTTAATTTTGAAGAGAAATCTGCGATGCCCCCCCTCCGAATAGTCATAGGCCTACTTGTCAAATTTGAATAGATTCATTTGTGAATTGTGAGGAGTAGAGTTTACTCATTTATTTTTGATTCTTGACTATTCGTTTTGATGAGATATATTGTTCATTTTGATTAGGTATATTATCACTTTGAACCGACATTATTATCAAAAATGAATAGTTTCCGTTTTATTTCAACAAGTAACTTTTTAAATTAACAAGATCTCCAACTCATTATTTGACAAGATTATCCATTTGAATATGAAAAGGTTCTGTATTATCTCCCTCGGAGAAGACAAACTATTCAACTGTCATTTTTTAGGTCATTTTGGGTCAGAACCTATTAATTTTTGACAAGAACCTAGTCATTTCTCTTTTGAATAAGAAGACAATTTTTATCAAATTTGATGAGTTTAAATTTTATTAAAATATCCGATTCATTTTAAAAAGAACTTCATTTTGACAAGAAATATGTTATATATCCCCATCCGAATAGTTTCCCTGGTCAAATTTGAAGTTTCTATTAAAAAATCAGTAGATCGTTTCAAGGTACTTCATCAAGACCTATATCAGCAGTAGATAGCTACTTCATCAACACCTATATCAGCAGTAGATAGCTACATCGTCAACACCTATAACAGCAGTAGATAGCTACTTCATCCAGCAACACCCAAATCGGCAGTAGATAGGTACTTCATCAACACCCATATCAGCAGTAGATAGCTACTTCATCAATGCCCATATCAGCAATAACTACTTTATCAATGCCCATATCAGCAGTAGAGAGCTACTTCATCAACACCCATATCAGCAGTATAGCTACTTCATTAACATCAATAGTAGCAGATAAAGACATATTGAAACATTTGCTGAGGATGCTCTAATTTTTTTCCAAAATTCTTTTTTATTTTACACGATTGCAATGCACTTTCAGTACAATGACTTACCCTGTAAAAATCAAGGCATTGGGTACTGTAGTTGGGACAAAATCTGAGATTTTGAATAAAAAGACGGGGTACATACATCGTTTTATTATTATGTTTGAAATATTAGTCTAACGTGTACATGATGTTCATAACATTGTAGGCCTATTTGATATGCGGGAAGGTCTGAAATCAACAGCACCGACCTCGGTCATGTTCGACGGAGTGGCTCGCATTGGCAACATATCTAGTGCGCTGGTATTAAATAGTGATTTTCTTTGTATTTTCCCATCTGTTCCAACTCGGGCCAAAATTTAATTGAAGGGGACATACCGGTATCTGACAGTAAAAACCAAACATATTTCTTGTGGAAATGTTACAATATGGCTTTAATAGCTACTTTATCAACACTCAGTAGCAGTAGATAACTACTTCACCAACACCCATATCGGCAGTAGATAGCTACTCCGTCATCACCCATCTCAGCAGTAGATAGCTACTCCATCATCACCCAAATCGGCAGTAGATAGCAACTTCATCAACACCCATATCATCAGTAGATAGCTACTTCATCAATGCCCATATCGGCAGTAGATAGCTACTCCTTCATCACCCACATCAGTAGTAGATAGCAACTTCATCAACACCCATATCAGCAGTAGATAGGTACTTAATCAACACCCATATCATTAGTAGATAACTACTTCACTAACACCCATATCAGCAGTAGATAGCTACTTCATCAACACCCATATCAGTAGTAGATAGCTACTTCATCAACACCTACATTAGCAGGAGATAGCTACTTCATCAATACCCATATCAACAGTAGATAGCTACTTCATCAACACCCATATCAGCAGTAGATAGCTACTTCATCAACACCTACATCAGCAGTAGATAGCTACTTCATCAATACCCATATATCAGCAGTAGATAGCTACTTCATCAACACCCATATCAGCAGTAGATAGCTACTTCATCAATACCCATATCAACAATAGATAGCTACTTCATCAACACCCATATCAGCAGTAGATAGCTATCTCCTGCTAATGTAGGTGTTAAAACACCTACATTAGCAGGAGATAGCTACACTTCATCAACACCAGCATATCAGCAGTCGGGAGCTACTTCATACAACACCGAACAGTTGAGTAAAATATACTATTTCCTTTATTTCCAAAATGGGACCAAGATTCAAAAAGGGCTTTAACGTTTGCCGGGCAGATAATATATCTGTAGGCATACTATAAACATAATCAAACATTGAACTGTGTGCATCCAAGGTATAAAATTGATCCTTGCTTGGTCAACTGGTTCACGCTATCTGTGTTTGGAACCAAGATAAAAATGACCACAACACAAAGTCAATGGGTTGGTAACAGGTGTGCAAACCAAGTGTGAACCAGTAACTAAGGTATGACATATTCTCTACGATTGCTGGAATAAATGAGTTGACTTGTGACATCATTGCCTGGCAGTATGCGCCTGCATTATCACAATTTCCATTATTTTTTGCCTGGCAGTATGCGCACGCATCATATTTTGTTCAGGGCCCATGTTTAAAACTCCCAGCACATCACATCAAAATAAGGCAATTGAGCAGTGTAGTGGTTGTATGCAGTTCGCTCAAGCATATCATTATACCAGTCCCTTGTCTTTGTTGATAAACATTCAGGTCAACTCATCTACATAACATGTATATTGGCACATTGAAAGTCAGACACAATGCAAATGAATCAATAAGCAACACGCAGACGTAAATCTTAGAATTGTTCCAAATACTTCACTGGCAATTTATTGGAATAAAACTTACAAATATTTCAGTTGAAAATCATTCCATTTGAACCAAAAAAACTTCACTAACTGAATTTCCCATTTTCAATGCACATTTAAGGGATCTGGAATGAGCGTTTTGAGCGTTTCAACAGTATTTTTTGTGGGACGTGAGAGTACATCAGACATATCGAATTACATTCTGAATACGAAGAATGTCTTTCTGATATCAAATAATTTTCATTTTTTGAAATTCACGATATAATACAAATTTTATGACAAGTTATTAAAATTTGATATTTTTCACATTTTTGATATATAACAGTCCTCGAAGTAAATTTTATAAATCTAATGACATATTCTTAAAGTGTATGTAGCTGGAAGGAAAAGCCGACGATCAATTGAAAATGTTGACCTTTCATATTGAAGATATGGATTTTTTCCCAAAAGATCTAATATTTTTGGGTGTTTTGGGGAAAAAAATCCATATCTTCAAATGTAAAGGTCAAATTTTTCAGATTTATAAAGTTTACTTGAGTACTGTTAAATATCAAAAATATCAATTTTAATCATTTGCCATAAAATGTGTATTACATTGCTAATTTCAAAAAATCAAAATTATTTGATATCAGAAGGACATTCTTCGTATTCAGAATGCAATTCGATATCCCCGATGTGCTCTAATGTCCCGCAATAAATACTGTCCAAACGTTCATACCCCACCCCTTAAATAATATTATTCTGGCTGCATTTTGGTCATAAAATATTTTGTGATTGAGGATAAAACCCACACTCCCCCTGTGGAAGATTTAGTTCAAGTCTTCTGCAGAGGGAGTGGGTTTCAAATAGAATAGACAATTGGGTAACTTACATTTGAAATACCTTTTTTTCCTTTCTGGCGCATTTAGCCTCAATAGGCTATTTACACCAATTTGAAATACTCCAGTTGTGTGAGATATTGGTAAAGACATATCCAGGGGGAGTATAGGATTCAAAAGTAATAACCCTAGCCAATTCCATTTGAAAAACAAACAAAGAGTAGGATGAACAAATAAAAGAAACCAGTAAGTGCTCATTAAAGAGGCTGCAATCTCAACTGCTACAGAATACAATTTAAAATATTGATATAGACTTGTCATCTTTTGCTGATGATACAGGCTTTTCAAACATACAAAAATGCGGCAGACATTCTGTGTCATTTTTTAACACAGAAAAAAGCCTAGCATCTATTTTGATGCTCACTAACATAAAATTCCAAAGGCTATTTTGCATAACAAAAGGTTAGTTTCCGATAGATGTATAAGTTTTGTGTGGCATGGAAATTGGTTATTTGTGCATTTGTGTATAAATGATGTCATGATGAGAAAATGATGAGCTTTATTCTGATACCAAAGTCTCAGTTTTCAAGTAAAATGGGGGATGAGGCGTTCAATTGGTCGCATCCCTTTGATAAAGGTTGTATTTCAAATTGGGTAGGTGTTTTTATAGAATTTAAAAAAATACAAAAACAATTAGCATGAAAATTGACATTACACATATTGCAGATTCAAACATAAGAATTCATAACACAATACTTAAAGAATTGTTTCTGGATAATTTTCTTTCTTTACAACATACAACAATCAGATATACATTATTATCATTTAAACTTAAATATACATATTAAAATATATACCTTCAATTGAATTAAAAACAAGAAATAATAAGAAATAATAAGCAAAATGAACATGAAATGATTCTAGAAACAATAAATTAATCCATTTGTATGTAGCCACTATACATATATATTTGACTAATTAACACAAGTTAGAGGTTTAATAGTCAGATATTAAGCCTGGAAATGTGTACATACCTGGATACAGTGAAGCATAGCCATATAATGGGCTATTCCAGTTGATATCCACACACCCCCTATGGAAGACATGACCTTGATCTTCCACACAAGAAGTGTGAATTTCAAATGGGTGTTACCTAAATGGGTGACTCCATTTGAAATCTACACCCCCTGTGTGGGAGATTAACCCTAACCCAACTAAAGCTCACTATTAAAACCACTCTGCGTGCATGCATTCCACGGGACTTGATGACGCAATCAGACCAAGTCATATATACCCAGGGAATCGTTGGCTGGGCCAACGTCACCTGTGTAGCTACATGCTGGGGATCTTCTGCATGGCATGCAAGGGGTCCGAGGTTCGAATCCCGGGGGTGCCAAGTGACTTTCTTCTTCATCTTCTCTCCTTTTTCGCTCCTTCTTTCCCTTCCGATAGCTCAAAAACCACGGGTAGGGTTAGGGTTAAGGTCATGTCTACCATAGGGGGTGTATGGATTTCAACTGGATTAGCCCATCAAAAATTTGCTGTCGTAGTGCACGTTAGAATATGACAGTTGCTAGGTAAACTGGATCATGCTTTCTTTGTTACGAACCACTGATCGAAATGATCACAACACAAAGCCTATGGCATATCAAAATTCGGAAATATTGAACTCCCTCATTCCAGAAAATTGCAAAACCTATTTCCAAATAAAATATGTTTATAAGAAATTGATCAAATTTTGCAAAAATTACCGAGCAATACTTTTCAACCAGTGTCTATTTCTATACTTTACACTTAAATAGTGTAGGAGGCAGAAAAATATGTTTATATCACCAATAACAAGTCCCTGATGCTATAAAAATCTTGACTGTTTTGGAGCAAGTGGGGAGGTGAGGCTGTGGATCACTACCCAGTAAACACAAAACATTTGACAGACAACGTTTAAATGTCGCGTTATATAAAAGCTATAAAAACGTTTAAATAACATCCAAAAAACATTTTTGAAAACTTGTTGAAAACGTTTTAAACAAAATGTTATTTAAGTGTTGAGAAAATATTTTTCAAAAATGTTTACCCAAATGTTTTACAATAACGTTTTAAAAACGTTTTCATGACCTTTATATAACCCGACATTAAAATGTTATTAAAACTTTTTGAATAAACGTTTTAAGAACATTTTTGTGTTTGCTGGGTAAGTACCTCTTTAATAAAGGAATAAAATTTGTACCCCATTTTAGGATTCTCTCACCCTTGATAATAAAAACCCATCACAGTAACAATAATTTTTTTAAAGTGCGGGAATCTGCCAAAAGATGCAATCCAAAAATAAACCTACATGTATACAGAAATACTATTCTGTTCAAGCCAAGGAAATAGTTCTGCAATTTTCTGGCATTGGGAGTAGTTAAGGGGGTACTACACCCCTGGACAATTTTGTGCCTATTTTTTTCATTTTTCTCAAAAATTATAGCGCATTGGTGACAAGTAAGATATGCATATTATAGGGGCAAGGACTACAACTACTGCACTGAAAATTCAGCAACTCAAGGCAAGTAGTTATTGATTTATTGATCAAATATTGGTTTTCCCTCATTTTTGACTGTAACTCCACAACTGTTGTCTGTGTTGAAATAACATTTCCAGTGCAGTAGTTGTAGTCCTTGCCCCTATAATATACATATCTTACTTGTCACCAATGCACTATAATTTTTGAGAAAAATGCAAAAATAGGCACACAATTGACCAGGGGTGTAGTACCCCCTTAAAGAAATTGCAATACATTGGTATGTGCATGTACGTACAACCTGCACATGCATTCTCACTCATATCGTGTAACAGAGCATGTGACTTGCATTATATTCTCATATTGACTGTTCAGCATGTACTTACATTTCATACCAATTATGTTTTTAAACATAATTGGTAAACATAATTGGTAATTATTGTTTTTAAACATAATGCAGATATTTAAAAATATCTGCATTTGAATAATATGCACACTTTCTATTATATTAGTAATTTTATTGAAGTTTTAATAATTTCCAGGGCTCCTATATATCATGTGCTTTGCAATGAAAGAGCTACCCTGATGGTAGTCCTTTATATTCATAAATATAATGTACTCATTAATAACTGGTTAAGTGAATTTTCATAGAAATGATACCAGTTCAATCGTTCACAAAGACGTCCATGTCTGTATCAATCAACCTGTAAAAACCACCAGCATTAATCTCAATCTCAAGAGCTTGCCTTACCATATTGGGTATAAGATACTGACAGCCAACTAGGCTCCTGGAGCACAACAATTCAATGTTCACTATCGTCACTGGGCAGACAAAACCTCCCAGGGGTCCATTTAACTAAACTTTTAACCCTTCGTAACTCAATTAATCGTTCGTAAAGTTATGAATACCCAATACTAAATGTAACTTTACGAAGGGTCCCTGTAGTAAATCCCTATTACTTCCGAAGGGTACTGTTTGCAAGTAAGTTTAGCGAAATGGAACTTACGACTTTTCGTAAGTTACGAAAGATTTCGAGACTTACAAAGCTTCGTTAAGTTTAGTGAAATGGACCCCAGGTGTCATTGGCCCCTGAATATGTTTAAAGCAAAACCTCCTACTGTATGGCCCACACACTATCGATAATGGTGTTGGTATTGGCAAAAATTATATTGTAAACCTGGAAGTGAACTGGAACTCATTGATCTTAAGTTCATAGTTTGTCATTTCGGAATGATTTTTAAGCTGACCAAACCATTTTTCTGGGAATTATCATTGTAAAAGTGACCGTAATAAACACTCCCTTTTTGAAAATGTCACGCCCAGGAGGGCGTTCTATTAGAGGATATACAGTATGATAATCTTTTGGCAGTTTTGTTTTAAACATGTTCAAGGGCCACAAGTACAACTGGGATGTTTTTCTGCCCAACGACGTTATACACTATTGTCTCTCCATATACATTGTATAGTCATGTAGATTTTTAAGAAGCTACCACATATAGAAATGAAGTTACAAGAATTGAGGCAGAAGTTTTTGGAATGACTTTCAACATATTTACCAATATTTTACAGATTTTGTGATGGTTCAAAGAGTTGTCACATTTGATTGTCATTATAGCTATAAAAGTTGGAACTATACCTTCCTCAAGGCAGTACATAAAGTAAAAGTAAAATCAAATTTTGTGATTTTCTCAAAAACTGCTCAATTTTGCAGGAATCTGTTATGCTAGTTGGATTCCTTGCATTTGTCATCATTACATTTCGAGATATAATAATCGAGGAAGGCATGTGGACTATTAGTAGTCACAATGAGATGCAGTACATAGTTATGTCTTATCTTGATGCAAGTACTCTAAAAGTTTGCCAGTTTTGAGCTGACTTCGCTTGCTTTAAATTTGTGATTTTGGAATTTTGTACATGTACATAGACCTTGTGCATAAAAAGAACATATTTGTGCACTTTTATTTTCACGGTAGCTGTGTTGAATGCAAAAATTAATGGGCCACAAAATTGTCCACTTTTACACAGGGGTGCAATTCAAAGCTTGTGAAAAATTCTGAAAGTGGTAGAAAATCCTGAAAAACAGTGTGAAATTGGGTTAAAATACCCCCCAAAAGGGTGAAAATCAATACAATTGCGTAAATTTTGGGCACAAAAATCATCAAATCAAGAAAAATACTGAAGAATCACATCCCTGTTTTGCAGTACATCACTTTGCACACATTCTCTGATAAGCATACATTACAATTAACTACCAAACAACAAAGATAAAAAACCAGCAATGGTAGGACAAAGGCAGTACAAGCACATTAAGGAGCTTGAAATTCTTGGAAGCACTAAGCAGCAGATAACAGTATTAAAGTAGTAATTTCTTTTAGATGTTGGTCTGCCCACTGTGAATGGCAGTATCACAAGGGTAAAAACCCACAACACACAACAATATGAAACAAAATGAATAATTTTATAAAATCTAGATTCCAACTTATGTGGAAAATAAGGATGATTTCCCATTATCAACTAAGAAATTGTGGCTCTGAAAAGAGCATTTTATGGTGTGTTACTTTGTTACCTGCTCCTGCTTCCTGTATCAGCACACCCCCTTTTCTTATAAATGCTATTGTGGAATGTAGTCCCAAAAATAATACTCAAATTACAGATATTAATACAGTTGACCGCACCTATACCTTGATCAGCTCAAAATCGGCTAGACTTCTCCGTAGTCCACTTGCCAATTGTGCATACTCTGGCTATTACATTTAAGCTTAAAACTCTGATTTAATTATTTGTGCACAATTGATAGATTTTCACATCTGATCTTTTCAGTCACCGTACTCCCTCTGTTTGTTAGCTTCCCAAGTGGACTACTGACTTTGGATTGCAGTTTACATTTTTAGCACGGGACTCTATAGAGAGTTAGGCCAATTTCTGGCCTAACTAAAATTGGTCATGATGTAATGCATCTTTAAATGAATCTGGCTTGTGATTGGTCGCCCAGATCTCGTTATTGTTTAAATCCTCCCGACACGTACCATTGCCATTAACTATACATGGTACACCACTATCTATGGAATGCGGCGCTTTTGTGCTGGCGCGAAAGTTGGTATTAACCACCACATGCTTAGGCTTGTGGTTAGATTTGATTGATAAACAAGTATGATTGACAGTGTGTTTTAGAGAACGAAGTCCCGGGTAAAGTTCTGCTTAAAAGTGAAAGTCCATAGTCGATTTTTAACTTGGATAATAAACTGGCAGATTCTAAAATTAGAATTGTTCAGTATTATAGTGCCATTATAGTTATGCCATTATGAGATGTTGCATTCAATAATATAATCCTCATGTATACTTTACTTTTACTGTCACAAATATAATTATATAAACTTTTTCATAACCATTTTATACTAGTATTTTGATGTAATAAATATCAGTATAATTTCGAGTTCAACTGAATGCGTTCATCATGATTAATAACATATTTTTATTTACTATGGCATAGTCTAAAAATCGGCAGGCCTTATAACATCGTGGATTAATATCAAAAAATTTATTTTGTGAACAGTCTTGTGACATCTTGCCAGAAGCATCATGAATTATTAATTCAAGTCCTATACTCTGTCTACATTCTTTAACACACAAAATATAGACCAGGCAGGTCAACTAATAGCACTCTTAATGTGGGTCTACTTTTCGGCGTAGTGGTAAAAGCCTGATATTTCCCGCCTATTAAGAGCTGATCAAACTATAGTATTAGATATATAAGGCGAGCGGTTTGGAATAAAAGCTCGTAAAATCTGATGATGGCCCTCAATTTTCAGACCTATGGGTCTGAAAGTCACTTGAAAATATTTTACCCATTTCTAACACTCCTTATACAGTGGGAGTATGCCATTCAAAATAAATAACCTTATCCAATTCAATTGGAGAAACAAACTCCCTCTGTGGATGACTTTTCTTAAAATCTTCGACAGGGGTATAGGAGATTTCAATTGTAATAACCCTATTATACCAAGTAAGCCATTCATGCCTCCTTTTTAAAAGTCCAGATGTGGAACATTATTATTTATCTTGACCTAATGGGCCTTTACACACAACTCCAAATATGTAAATATTTTAGAAGAAATAAAGAGAGAAAATTAAAATGATGTAAGGGAGAGGGAGGGAATTTATAAAGAGAGAGAATTCAAATGATATAAGGGAGAGGGAGAGAAAAATATTTGAAAGAAAAAGAAACACATAAACTAAAGAGCCAGATTTGATTGTCATACTCTACTGATGAGTACAAGGTGTCCAAACAATATTATATTTCAAGGCCCTAAAATTTCACAAGGTTAATAATAGGAGACATACTTTTTTTCACTGGTATTAAAATCTTCTATTTTGATGAGGGAAAGTGTGGATGAGGCTACAAATCTTTAAGTGTGACCAAAATAATTGATTATCGAAACCCAATCAGCAGCTGCGCATACCAGGACATTTTTGAGGTTTCAATTTTCACGTTATTCACATTTATTTTCAGCACTGTGAATTAAAACCTCACAAAAATATTTGGGTCCCATGGCCTAATGGGTAAAACTTGCAAAACTGTGAAAACCACAAGAAATGAATCATAATGATCATTATCATCAGTCCACTGCCGGGCACAAGTTTCTTCCCACTGCTGCCGTATTGGGCCATTGATAAAACTAGGTCTGGCTGTAGAATTCGATCACAATCACTCAAAAGGTGCTGAATATACTGCAAAAACAGTTCAGGTTTCCTCCTCTTCCCGTGTACCCGTGTAGTGGAACATAATAGGGCCTACAGTTTACACATTCATTCACAGGATCATTGCTAGGCAGATGAAGTAAATGGCCCAGGAATTTTAGTTGATGGCCCCTAACTTGAATGACCTCGAGAAATTGTGACCCGTTCTGACAAAACCAGTAACAAGTAGCATTTTTGACATTTCATGATTTGAATAAAAACAATAAGCTTTAAAATGAGACCAAAATTATATACATAGCATTTTTAAAGATATGGATAATTTTGCAAATTATATCTTGATATTTGTGCCAAATTGCTATTCTGAGTAATAGGCCAATTAGTTTCCTGCCTTACAAAGGCTTGGATAGGGATTATCATAGTTCAACTGTTAATTATTGATTAAATACACCTCTTTCTAATAAGTACTTTCAAGGATTTGAAAGTCCACTTAGTCCCACAGTCAAATATCATGAAATTAAGAAATCCGAAATTTGATTTTTTTTTACGAGAATGTCATCTTTAAAGGCCTACAACTCAAAAACATGTCTAGCGACTTGTTCCGGGTTTTGTTGGAGCTGGTCACAAATAATAACAGCATATTTTGCTATACAGTGTTCACCATACAAAGACTTCAAAAACTTGGTTCTTTAAAACCAAATCTATTAACACATGTTGGCAAAATTTTGATTGTACAAAATATCAAAATAAAAGCATTTTTAATATTACACTAAACACTGTTATGGACTAGCTAACTGTCAGACAATTCTGTTACTGCATAATGTATATCTATCTATATCGGATAAAGTTCTCTGTCGTGCTTTACTGTCGTCTTTTTTAGGACTCCCCTCTAGGAGGCGCTTTGTAGGCCTATGTGGTGAAGTCGGCATTTCTATAAGATTAACGGTACTGTCTGACATTGACATGCCCACCTCAGGGATCACAGTTCCTGATGCTCCAACCCCTGTGTAGCTGTGTGACCTGGTGTGGTACGCTCGTGGCGGCTTAGGAAAATCTGATGAGGTTGTAGATGTAGCACTGGGTGTATGTGGGGGTTTGCTCTGGGGTTCATCAAATAGATGAGCTTCTTTGGCATATTTCATTCCTTTGCCAAGGAGTACAATACTGTTAAGAACTTTGATTGCAGTAAGACTGTAATTGGGAAAAAAATAAAAAATTATTACAAACTATATCAACATCAAATTCGTTGAATCTTTCACAAGTACACCCCTACACTCTCACACAGCCATACCTGTCTGTGTCAGCAATTGCGGACCTTCACTGAATTGCTGTTAAAACAAGGACGTCTGAAGTTATGTTTAATTGCCAAACCGAGGACTAAAATATATTTGGCACACAATTGCGCCATACTGCAGAGGTCTGCAAACCAAGGACAGTGCTCGTTTGCAGGTAGGTCCACAGTTTAAATGTGAAAAGTCTGGCATGTATCCTCATTTGCAGGAAAACACTGACGCTCACATGCAACTACCAACACACCTCCACATACAATATCACAACACATACTGTTTAGATAGAAAGTTTGCTTATCAAATACAGTGTAGAGACATACTAGGAAAAATGATCATGTCAATTGACAATAACTGATAACAAGTAAACGAAATTGAATTTCTGCTTGACAAACCAAGTCAATTTTTACTTGCTACAATGTTTTGTCCTTTACATCGGAGGACTTCGTCAGGTAAGACTGATATGGTCATCTGATCCACTTTCCAAGGAAACTAGTGGTGTTCCTTAGTCTCTCTTCCAATCTTTAAATGTGGATCGTATATGTGGCGCAAGATATATGTGCCCTCTTCTCTGTTTGAGGTCTTGTTCACCCTTTACTTATCTCCATGGCTTCAAGAACTTTTTGTCAAGCAATTATGCCATTTTGTTTATTCAATGGAGTACAAGTAAGTTTTCAATATTCATGTCCTTTCAAATAATACATTTTGTACTTACCAAATATAGACTAAAATGACTAAAACAACACCAGCAACACCATGAAGATTTACTGATTGGCTGACGATGCGATATACCTGAAACCAAAAAAGTACTAATGAGACTTTGCAGCAATCCTTAAGGGATCGGATGGATAGTGACGTTTTCACATATTATTTTGTGAGACCTGAGAGCACAGACACATTCAAAGCAGGCCTTATATTAAGTATGCCTGGACCAGGAGCTAAAATGAGCTCCTGGTCCCAAATATGGCTCCTGGTCCTATAGTTTGTAGTGTAAAATATTGGATACACCAGGAGCCAAAACTGGGTAACCATGGGGTAAAAAAAGCCTGGGTGCCTGGTTAATATAAGCCTTGATTCAAAGTGGACAGACCAGGATCTGATAATTGTATTTTCTGTTAAAGGTATGTGCTTCCATGAATTTCTAGGTCCTTAATGAGCTTGTACTGCCATTGTCCTGCCCTTTCTGTTGTTTGGTAGTTAACTTTAATGTATGCTTATCAGAAAATGTGTGCATTCCTTGTATTCAGAATGCAATTTGGTGTGTCTGATGTGATCGCAGGTCCCACAAAAAATACTGTGCAAAGGTGGGTGACGGAACCCTTAAGAATATCAATTTTGATATTCACAAGCATATCACTGGGTCATTCCATTTGGAATCTACCTACCTCTGTGGAAGATTTTACAAAGTCTTCCACAGAGGGAGTATATTTTTCAAATGGAATTGGCTAAGGTTAATTATTTTGAAACCCATACTCCCCCTGTTTTTAATTAAATGGCTTTAGATATCTTCCACAACTGGAGTGAGTATTTTAAATGGACCATATCCAATTGTCTATTCATTTGAAACCCTTTAATCCCTCTGTGGAAGACTTGAGCTAAATCTTAATAAAGAAGGGGAGTGTGGACTTAAAATGGAACAGCCCGTTGTATCATATGTCCCAATTAAAAACCAACAGGTATTGTAAAAGAATTCTGAATCTGATCAGGTATGACTATTTTATATAATTTTTTTTTACCATTGCTCAGATGATCATAATATTATGGCTTCATCATTGTTTCGAAATTTTCAGGATTTGATCAACTTTGTGCTCAGTGGACGAAAGGTCTGTATATTAGCCCTAACGCCCCAGTTGCTTTTTGGCAAGGGGAAGGAAAGAATGAAGGAAGAAAGAATCAAGAAGAAGAGAACTCTCAGGTGCGGTTTTGAACCCCCAACCCCTCGGGTGCCACGCCCGTGCACGGGCCTATTGTCGCCATATGACTGTTCGCAATCACATCACATCACATGGGATATCTGCTTGTGCCTACGCTTTCAGAATTGAGGTTTGGTACGGTTAGGATTAATAGTATTGTATGTACTTACCAGACATGCAAGAGGTAGTGGAATGAAGCCCATTCTTCTTGATACAATATCTGAGTGATCAGAAAAGGCCTGAAAAAAAGAAGCCAAGAGTAATTTAGAAGTTTTAGAAACAAAAATAAATTGACCAGAGCACCTGTAGAACCTGAGAACCTGAAAACATATCCAGTAGCGTAGCCAGGGGGAAAGGGGGGAAGCTGCCCCTGTGAGAAGTCTTGCCCCCTTTAAGATTTTAGGTCTTTTTTTAACTGTTTAGCCTATTTTTTTACTATTTTCGTCAAAGTTTCCTCCTTTGCCCCCTCTGAAAAAGTGCTATCCATACACACCCCACCCCCACACCCTATCCATGCACATATTCAGGCAGAATTTGGACTAAACACCTCAAAAGAAATAAGTCCCCCTCTGAATATGTCGTCATAACATCGTAAGGTTTCATTTTGTACCAACAAAACTAACTTTGAAATAATTATATGACTGTTTACTAAGTGCTGTGTGAAAATGAGAGATTTCCATGACTTCAGGGCTGAATGAGCCTAAATTGAAGGCAAAACTGCCCTTTTCAAAAGTCACAAAGTAGGCCTATGCTTGTCACAAAAGTTGATTCATGGCTTGTTACTAATGGAAAACCCCATGTGTTTGAGTGCAGTTTAAAATCCTCACCAAGTGAACATTTACTGTAATGTGTATTGATTCTTGATCATTCAGCCATGCAAATCCCCTTGGTGCAGAGTTCAGCACAGTGAGTTGTAAGATGGTCAGTTCCATTCCTTGTCCCAATCGCCTTGCAGTTAACAAGCATAGGCCTACTTTGTGACTTTTGGAAAGGGCACTTTTTGTCTTCAATTTAGGCTCATTCAGCCCTGAAGTCATGGAAATCTCTCATTTTCACACAGCACTTAGTAAACAGTCATATAATTATTTCAAAGTTAGTTTTGTTGGTACAAAACGAAACCTTACGATGTTATGACAACATGTTCAGAGGGGGACTTATTTCTTTTGAGGTGTTTAGTTAGTGCCCCATGAACATTCGTTCAGACGACACAAATAATACACTTAGTACAGACGACACAAATAATACACTTAGTATTCCAAATTACACATCCTGTGTTGCATGAGTATTAACCTTGAGAAACACAGATCAGGCAATATAATGCTTCCGGAACTGACATTGCATGAGTAGGCCCAGTATTTCCTTTTTGGGCAGCACAGATAGATTTAACTAAGCGAGTAATGGTTGATATTGAATGATTTAAACTTTTAAAGTGCAAATTTACATGACCAAGTGTGTGCATTAACATCACTGTCACTAAATAGGTAAGTAGAACCAAACTATGAAGAAGTAGAAGTACTACTTTATAACAGGTCATTTTCAGAGAGTTGAATTTTCATGTTTTATTGTTTATTGATGTGTGACAAGTTTGTTTGGCTTATAATAAGCAAAAAAAAATAAGACTCATAACTTTGTGTATCGATATAAATGGTGTGCACAAAGTTGGGCGCAGCACTTACACTAGTTGCATATTGCGCATCTGGTGCATGCTTATGTGAATTTATGTGAGTGTAAGTTGGGATTTGTAAAATGACCTACAATGACCTCTAAATGAACTTTGACCTCATCCATTGCAGTGTGGTCTTTATAAAAATCATTTTTTACATGTTCAGTGGCGTATCGCAAGCAAAGATTAAACAATTCCCGGTTGGCATTGTTTTGGCCTTATTTAAGGGGGTACTACACCCCTGTTCAATTTTGTGCCTATTTTTGCATTTTTCTAAAAAATTATAGCGCATTGGTGACAAGTAAGATATGTATTATTATAGGGCTAGGACTACAACTACTGCACTGAAAATTCAGCAACTCAAGGCAAGTAGTTATTGATTTATTGATCAAATATTGGTTTTCCTTATTTTTGACTGTAACTCCACAACGGTTGTATGTGCCAAAATACATTTTCCAGTGCAGTAGTTGTAGTCTTTGCCCCTATAATATACATAACCTTACTTGTCACCAATGCGCTGTAATTTTTAAGAAAAATGCAAAAATAGGCAAAAAATGGGCAGGGGTGTAGTACCCCCTTAATTGTGACAATCGTACAATTTTTGATTTTACACTATTTTAGTTAAGTTTAGTTTACGGGACTACGCTGATCCCCCTGCAAAGAACACACTGATGACATTACACATGTCAATGTACCCCCAAGGTTAAATGTGTCCAAGTCCCATTGAAATACATCAAAGCATGCAGGAGAAATCATCTAGGGTTAACATTTTTGGTACACACACCCCACATACTGAACATATCCGATGAACAGAGCCTATTTCATAGTCCCTGCCCGGTTCCGCCTTAAAATTTGTTAGCCGTGACAAAAATAGCAGTTACAAAGTACTTTGACGTTAAGTAGTATTGTTGTGTAATACAAAATTGAAATAATTACATGTACAAATGTAAAAAATCACTTTTGATCAACTTGCATGGTGGCCAGATTGGATGTTAAGCTGGAATTGTTTGCTCTTATATTTAAAAAAAAAAGGAAGTTGCTTAATACTACAATTCATAAAGAAGGTTTTGAGATTTTAATTTTCATAAATACTAATTGTAGTGAATCAAATGTATGTATTGAATTTCTTTTAGAAAATGGCCAAATACATGAGCAATGACGATGACAACTACAATGATGATGAGGTGGACTACTACATGTCAGATGATGAGCTTGAGCATGACTATGATTGGCTTAGTCCACCAAAGTTCAAAATACGTACACGTAGTAATGAACCTGAGGATAAAGATGCAGCATATCTGTGTACTGATGCTGCTTTGAAATCACTTAATGCAGGTCAGTACAAGCTTATTTAAGTCACATAAAATTTGCTGAGGAGGATGCCCAGAATGTTTTTTTCTTCTAACATTCTGGTTTTTACACGGTTGTACAAAATGTATATGTAGTATGTACTTTAAGTAAATTAAGGGCTGGGGTATGAACGTTTGGACAGTATTTATTGTGGGACATTAGAGCACATCAGACATATCGAATTGCATTCTGAATACGAAGAATGTCCTGATGATATCAAATAATTTTGATTTTTTGAAATTCGCAATGTAATACACATTTTATGGCAAATGATTAAAAATTGATATTTTTTATATTTAACAGTACTCAAAGTAAACTTTATAAATCTGATGATTTATACTTAAAGTGTATGTAGGTGGGATGAAAAGCCGACGATCAATTGAAAATTTTGACCTTTCGTATTGAAGATATGATTTTTTTCCCCAAAACACCAAAAAAAATTAGGTCTTTTTGGGAAAAAAAATCCATATTTATGCATTATGCCATTGGTATAATGCATTTAGTAGCTGCATTATTTACCAACTAATGATTAAACTTTCAGGTATACAAAGGCTTCAATCTGAGAACACCCTTTGTGATGTTACGATCAAAATTGGTGCCAAGGAATTTCCTGCTCACAAAAACATGTTAGCTACAAGCAGTGGCTATTTCAAGACAATGTTTACATCTCGATTCCTAAAAGTTGGTGCCGTAGAGGACATCAAAGGGGAAAGCATGATATTTGAAGTGCTGCTTCATTATATTTATGCTGGCGAAATGAACATGACCAACGAGAATGCTAGTGGGGTTCTCAACATGGCTTGCTACTTGGATCTTCCACCACATGCCTTACAAGAATGCACACGTTTAATAGCACGCATGTTCAGAGACGAATCCATATCGTTTCAGGAAGCCTTTAAGATTTCATTGCGGCCAGAACCAGAACTGGCTGACATTACCAAGGCTGCCAAGTGGTACATCAAGCCCAAAGGACGGATCTCAAACCGTAATTACCGTATTAGGATGAGAGAAAACGAGGTACTCTGCTACATTATTATAAGATATGTCTTTTTGATAATGGTGGTACCATGTGAAACAAATTTTAAGTGATTTTAGTCCTGTGGATGAACCAAACCTTCTTTGGTGGATAACCGATTCAGATGCCACATTACAGCTGCAATATCGCGGCTGCAATGAAATCTGAGCTAGGTTACGATCTTGACGGTGAAAATTCTCATCGCGGGGTGGAATTTTTACCGGCGCTGCGAGTTGAATTTTTGATATCCTGGTTGTGCACGCTTGTGATTGACTGCTGGAAAATCAAGGTTGGCATTCTCTATGGATGAATGAAAACAGGACAGTCAACACTTTCATCGCGATCATGATATATCGTTGCAGTACATTTAAATTTCAGCATGCGATGCTGCGCTGAACAAAAACATCCTGATGTTGCGATGAGGAGTCTGAATCGAATTTAACTGTTGGTGTATGCACTAGAAATGAAGCTTTTGAACTGTATTTCAGGTACCTTCGGCCGATCAGCCTACTGCATGTCCCAAATATTGCATAAACTCTGCTATCCTCTAACTCCCATTTAGGTTAGGGGTTGTTGTAACCCAAAACTTTCTTGGCAAACAATGATTAAAGGAATCTAGCACCTCTGCACTGTTCTTTTGAAGTGAAACAGTTGCTTTAAAATGTGTCTGATTAAATGATTAATTGATGTAAGTAATCAATCCGATATTGATTTTATAATATCGGCCAACATTCGATCCAATATTTTACTGTGTCTTAAAAATCACAAAAAATGTTCCTCTGTTTTTTTATGGATTTGAAGAGTCCCTGGACCAAGAGTGTCTGTTGAGCCCTTCAATGTTTTCTTCTCATATAAAACATGTTTTAATTTGTTTGAAGTCCCAAGGCATGTCAGGGAGCTCAAATACGAACAAAATATTTATCATGAGTTGGACAACCGCATCTTAAAAACATTTTTTTTGAGATTATCCAAATCTACAATATAATGCTTACTAAACTTGTGGCTTCAGTTTTTAGCCATTGCTGACATACCAAATCTGTATTCGCTTTTTAAACCAACATATCTAAACAACCAAAAATCTAATTTTCATCAAATAACTTTTATGTTGTAGCCTAAATTTAGGAGTATAATCATGTGTAATTTCCATATCCTGGCACGTAAGATAACAGAGATGGGATGATGGAGGTAGAACTTTTTGATAGGGCCCTCGTAGAATACCGTATTTAAATCGAATAAGCGCCCGGGCGTTACATTTTCCCAAGGGGGCGTTCATTAGAGGTCATTTTAGCACGAAAATTCCCGTTAAAATCATTAGGTAAGCTTAAAAGTCATGCTAAAATGACGAACTATGACCTTTTGACACTGACTTTTGGTTCACTTCCGGGTTCGGATCGCCATTTATTGCTGCTTCTCGCGACCATGTGAGCAACTTGGTAAGCTTACTACACAAGATAGCATGGAAATATCGGAACTTTTGAAACATCTTGGTTGAAAAAAGTAGTGGGGGGCGTTTATTTGAGGGGGGGCGACTATTCGACGAAATACGGTATGTAAATTTAAATATTCTTTGAGCAATTTAAAACAAAAAACATGTAATAAACCTTAATGAAGGTGTGCAAAGTAGATCCAAAATGGTCTTTTTTCCCTCAAAAAGGTAACAAATTTGGCCAAAAACAGGTTTTTCTAAGAAAATTCATGCTACACATGCACCAAAGTTTCTTCAAGATGACTTAATTTAAAAAGCATGTTAATCTTTTTCATTTGATACTAAATTTGCTATAATTGCAGCACTTGCAGTGTTAAAGTTCTGAGCATTTTTCATGTTTTGGGTCATGTCCCTGTTTGCTTGGAAATGCCCATGTATACTTGCCTTCATAGATGACAAAATTGATCGTTGCCGGGTCAATTGGTTCACACTATCAGTGTTCAGAACCACCATCAAAATGATCACAACACAAAGTCAATGGGTTGCTAACAGGTGTGCAAACCAAGCATGAACCAGTAACTAAGGTTTGACGTGTTCACTATAACAGCAAAATTTCTAATTCTCTTGCTAATTTCTTGCAACTAATTTACAATAAGTGCTAATATAATTACTTGCAACTAATTTACAATAATTGCTAATATCGTCACTTATATCTGTATATAATGTGTCCATAATTTGAAAAGCACTCCACTGTTTTTCTAAAAATACCAGCTTTCAGGAACTTGATAAACTGTGTACTCCAAATTCATATGCCTTAATTTCAGAGGCTGATATCCAGATTGACATGGCTCCCACAAACGACAAAAGCTTTCCAGCAATACAGACGTTCAGGTTAGTTCATGTTATTTAATTAAAGGTGGGTAACCTGATTGACAGCTTCATCTCCCACTTTACTGCATCCAATGCAGATTTTGGTATCAGCTGAAAGCTCATTTCTCATATATATGGTATATTTCAGTATATTTCTGAAGAAATCATCAAAAAACTGTTCGTTTTAACTGTGGTATACCACGTTTGAGACTAATTCGACAGTTTTTGATGATATATTGGAAATACACGGATTTGGAACTAATTTCAATATGTATATCAGTTTATTACATGAATAGAAATACTGTACACTTTTCATGATTAAGCAGTAAGACCCATTTACAAGAAACATGTTCTTTTTAATCAATTTAAAAAAATTCCATTTTCCTAATATATCAGGTCACCTTTCTTTAAGGATTTGATTATATCATCCAAGAAAAAAATGTGAAATATTTTTCCTGAAGTACAATAATGGACGACTGAAAAATGACCAACACATGTTAAAATGCTAAACAATTTCACAAATGTCATCAACACCAGACAAGGGATTGCAGACATTTCAGACCAGACAACCAACAAAATAGCATTTGGAAAAATAAAGTGACACAATTTTGGTGTTTCTGTCACATTATACTATGATCAGCTTGTAATAGGTGAGAATTATTTGGTTTTACTGTGGAAGTCTATTAATAAAGTCCAAACTTAAGCTTGAGTAAATTCACAAAAGCGTGCATCAATCAGGTAATACGCAGTTCGCATAGGTGCTGCGCCCAGCTGTGTGTACACCATTCTATATCAATCCATGATGTTACGAGTCCCACCTATTACGAGCTGATCAGAGTATAGTTAATTTCTATTTCATTAATTATTTTCATATATTTCACACTATTTTGTTTTTGTTTTTTTTACTCCCAAACAAGGATTAGAAACTTTACGATCTGAGGACACCCTCTGCGATTTTACCATCAATATTGGCTCCAAATCATTCCATGTTCACAAAAACATTTTAGCTGCAAGCAGTGACTACTTCATGACAATGTTAACATCTACATAGATTCAAGGAAGCTGAGAGCAACATGGTCTCACTAGAAGAAGAAGAGGACATATTCCACATGATTCTTGATTTTGTCTACTCTGTAGACAAAATCAAATTGACTACAGCTAATGTCTTTGAAGTCCTGAAATTGGCTAATTACTTGCAAATCGATTCAGTACTGAAATTATGCATGAATTTCCTTAGCATTAAGCTTCAAACTGTTCTTTCCTCTAGGTCTGTGGGTATTTCTTTTCAAGATGCAATTGAAATTACACAGCACCCTGACCCTCCTTGTCCAATATTGTGGAACTTGCCAAAGGGTACATTAAGAGAAACTGGCATGTCCTTTTCTCTAGTGCAAATATTTCTCTTCAAGATGCAGTTGAAATTGCACAGCACCCTGACCCTTCCTTTTCGTATATGGTAGAGCTTGCCAAATGGTACATTGAGAGAAACTTGGATGTCCTTTCCTCTAGTGCAAATATTTCTCTTCAAGATGCAGTTGAAATTGCACAGCACCCTGACCCTTCCTGGTCCTCTATTGTGGGGCTAGCCAAAGAGTACATCAAGAAAAACTGGCCGGCGTCAGGTGACGTATAAAGATCTGAGAGGAATCTTAGGTCAATTTGAGTGTGCTAAGTTTGAATCCACTGCATGTCAAATAGTCTAGAAGTTTACAAGGATTTCATCCTTTTTAATTTGGGGGTAAGTGATTAAATCTCACTTCCCGACAGTGTCCGAAATAAGGAAAATATGGAGGTTGTCCCGAGGACAACTAAAGCATGAATTCTGCTTGTCCTCAAAATATTTTGGTTGTCCCCAAAATATAAATGTCATGTTTTTGAGTACAAAGAATCCAAATAGTGGTTGTCCAGGGGATAAGTACATAGCTCAATATGGTTGTCCCCAGTGATTTTTGGACAAGAGGACAAGAGGATAAGCACTTATTTCGAACACTGCTTCCCGATAAAGGAGTGAAATTTCAAAATTGCACACTTTTTGTTGCAACCCACTTCATTATATTTCTTTGGTCATAACGATTCAGAAAAAGAATAGTTTGACCTATCTGTGATGTACCATTCAAAAGTTATAAGCATAAGGTCAAATATCATATTTTTGGTCTCCAGGGATCAACATAAAATTGCCCCAACTTCATATTTTTGGTATTTAAAAAAACCCCAAACAAACATCCAAATTAGAAATAGTTTGCAATATCTTGAGTGTTTTGTTACCTAGGTACATTGTAAATGGTCAAAAGAGATCAATAATCATTAAATACCAAGACCAATTTTGTGATGTTATCATGGTTACATATACTGAAACACAGGCGGTGCAAACTATTTTTTATTTGAATTGTTTTTGTAAGAGGAACAATATCAAACAATTTTGGTTAGAATCAGAACATAAAAGAGGTTTCGACCCTTGTACAGCTTGAAATTTGACCTTTGACATCTTCAAACTGTACTTTTTCTGAATGGGTGGGGCAACTGGTACATTTGTTTGTCAGTAATCTTAAAGGATCTCTTAAATAAGGGTTGATCTCTTTTTCAGTAATCTTTCAAAACAAAGTTGGGTCCATTTTGATATTTCATGCAAGACATTTTGTCCTTTTGGAAAATGTCATTAGTTGCATTTTAATTTGGTTACTATTGTTATTATCTCTATCTATTTCTGGGGCCCTAATAAAAGAATGGGGATTCATAAAACGAGTCACCAACAACATTTTAAAACGTATGCGAGTCAACATTTGTTGTTGAGATCATACAAACAGCCAAGTATAAAATATGCATCTACATGTAAATAAAATATCATCAACAACTTCTTTTTCATTTGCAACCCATTTAATCTAATAAGTCTCATCGTAAATGATGAAATTGAGTTACTTGCAAAAAACAAAATGACAACATAAAATAAAATTCAAAAGCATTGGCCACTGAATAGCCTACTTAAGGTTACACAAAGAGACGTATAAAAAACGTATAAAAGACGTATAAAGTTGTTCTCTAAAACAGAGTTTTCTCAGTAATCAAATATCGCAGCGAGTGAAATGTTGGTGCATTGGATGTAGCTTAACATTTTTGTGTGTGTTATATACAAATTATTAGAATAAATTTGAAAATCCTTCGTTTAAAGCATTTTTACCCACCATGTTCACAAGATCAAAACACGCTCCATGAGGTTTTTTTTTTTCAAATGTGCGCTCCGTATAAATCCACACGAGCGATTGTTTTCTTCTTTTTCGTATTGTATTACAAATCGATCAAAGAAATAATGTTGCCATGGGGAAGAACCAAATACAGTACCGATTAAATTTTAAAAGCCCGCTTTGGGGGAAAATTTTGGAGAATTTGCTTGAGAAAAAAGCTGGTTTGTGAAATTATCGATATCTTGATTACGAGACGTTAATTTAGACATCTGAATACCTACATTATTTCTCAACATTCTGCCAATTGCTATTCCATTTGATTTTCACTCCAAATTGAAGCTAGTTTTGCAAAAAAACGAGGTTTTCCTCCATCAGTTCGTTCAAAATTTCAGCGCCGACATGCGTGTTTATTCTAAGAGCCATAATGCGGACGCGATTGTAATCATATGTAATTGCATCCAATTATAGTTATATCATCCGCTTTGAGAACAGTCAAGTTGTGTAAGTTGATCTGTGGCCGAGTGGATAGAGCGTTGGACTGGGAATCTAATATGAACTATTTTTGTGGGTTCGAGTCTCCGTGTGGCTGAATTTTCTTTCTTTTTTCTCTTTTCTCATTTTTACTTCCTTTCTTTCCTCTTTTCTTTCTCCCTTTCTTTTATCATTTCTTTTTTTTTCATTTCTTTCATTTCTTTCTTTCTTTCTTTTTTGTTTATTTTCTTTCTCTCTCTTTCTTTCTTTTTTCACTATTTCTTTATTCTTTCTTGCTCCTTTCTTTTTAGTTTTATTTGATTGATTCGCTGAGTGCAGTGAATCGTGATTGATTGTTTTTCACTTTGTAGGCCTGCTAAGTCTGTCTTGTTGATTTTCATCCCAAATTCGATTTACAAATAATTGCTTTTTGATATTGTTGTTGTTGCCTACCCTTACATTGTAATCAGGGGAATAGCAGCATTGATTTCATCAAAGATATCAAGGCTATAAATTCAAAATCAACACATTTTCCAGGGCGTAGCTTGACGAAGTGCCCCCAATCAATTTTAAAATTTATAAAATCCTTGTGAAAATTGCCGAAAATGGCTTGTGCCACCCCCCCCCCCCCGGCATCCGAGCTCCGGGCACGAGCTAAGCCAAGTTTCATAGCCTTTTCATGTCTTGACCGTGGATCGATATTCTATTGTAAGTAGGCCTACGTCCCGCATGCGCTTGTTCATTTTCTGCATGGCTGTTTCTGTTATGAACTTACGCCCTCTGAAATCAAGCGCATGAAAAACTCTCGCTAACCTTAAACCTTTGTAATCAATTAAGTATCCTAGTTGACTGAAAAGGGGTTTACAATTAAGACACTGACAAACATGATATTTGGCATATTTCATATATAAAAAATGTTAATAACACAAGTTTCACAATTTTTATGGATCATTTGGATTAAATTAAAAATATTTATGTACATAGGAAAATGTACAACACAATTTCAGCTGAAATGGATGTTAGCATCAATACCACTCATTAGAGCCATTAGCTAGCAACCAAACAAGCACTTTCAATGCTCGCATTTAACACGGATGATTGATCCTACAGAATGAGGCTATTGTTGGTTTCTTATTAATTTTTGAAACTACTGCTACTACTCATGGCTAGTCACTAGATGATGTGTACAGTTTCCATGCCAACCAATATGAAGCACAGTAGCTCCGGTTTGAGGCAGACTAGGCAATATTGATAAGTAATTATGTCTTAATTGCAAGATATATCGATAACAATTTTGAGTATTATTATAATCATTTTATTATAATTATCATAAGAATTATTATCATATATTATTATTATTAATTATTGTCATAATTAGTATTATAATAAATATTGCATTATTATTATTATAACTATTAATTATTGTTGTTATTATCATCATCTTTAACTAAAGTTATTTGTTAATCTAGTTAAAATGAAACAAGTATTCCTGAAAAAAATTGGTGTCAGTTCCAATTTACAATGTAACTATTATTTTAATGTAATGTTTAAGTTTTGCACTGCAGCACTGACAAGAACATTTAGTGGTAGTTCATTTTATCATTAAATAGGCCTAATTATACACTTGGCGCAACGTCAGCCTTCTATTCTTCAAATTTTTTCACAGGAGGAAGACGGCGAATTTCATCATTCGATATCAGCAAAGTATCAGGCCCTTGCAACTCCTATACCAGCGCAATACAAAAAGATTTTTGTTTAATTAACACTGGACATGCTGGATGTTTTTATAAAAATATTGTATGTGATGAAGAAGGGGAATGGTGGTTTATTTGTGTAAAGGTCAAAATAGGATTCGGATAGGGTCAGGACTCTGTTTTGTCATCTTCCTTCTGTTGGTCTTTGAACCTGTTCATTGTCTGGTGTTTTTTTGTTTGTTTTTTTTTTTTTTTTTTGTAATTTTGATTTTGAAATGGAGCCTTCATCTTTGGTTCGAGTTGTATTTTTTCCTGAATGTATTTTAATGCTTTCTCTCCCCACCAGCTCTAAGTAGGCCTACTGATAAAATACAAAAAACTGAAAAAAAAAAGAAAGAAAAAAAAAAGATATGGACACCGCCAGTTCCCCCCGTGTATTATCAGAAAAATGCTGCTGCCACCAGATATAGGCTAAGTAAAACAGCGTATTACTATCAAGACTTATGTCGATATTATCAAGACAGAGATAAGTCATGGATAAGTGTCTGACGTCATCTGTCAAAGTGGTTGATGATGACTTGCAAAACTCGGCGGTAAACCGGGCCATGATTTTAAGCTTATTGTTAATTTTGCACCTTCAAACATACAAACCATCTCAAAAGTTAGGTCTTTATAGTAGGAAACCTTTTTTGGCGAAGGCACCATGTCAACAATGCCTAGAAAAGTTGCTTTTTGCCTTGTAAAAGTACGTAATTTTTCGGCACTTCCTGGTCAGCATGGAAGCAGATCGATTCGCCAAATCAATTAGTCCACAGTTGACTTGGCCATATGCCAATTCATGCATTTGGCCCCAAGCTAAGTCGGCCACAAACCAATTCGATATTGACCAAAAGGGATCAACGATTTAATATGTTAATGAATATATGTGACCGTCCATCTCGAAACAGCTGTAAAGTCGGCTCAAGCATGGTCAATTTTGTTTTATTTCGTGTTTAGAAAATATATCATAAGCTTTAAAATGAAAAATCATTTGACTCCAAACGATATCCAGAAGTAAAAAAAATAGAGGGTTAAGTGCACAACGTACAAAAAAGTGACTATATCTCATTAACCGATGATCCTACAGATATGCGACCACTGACTTTTTTTTCCCTTATGACCAGAGGAAAAATTCGACATATGGCACGACTCGAGGATATTTGGTTAAAAAGATAGAGGGTTAAGTGCACAAAATTAAAAAAAAAAAGTGACTAGGCCTATATCTCATTAACCAATGATCCTACAGATATCGACCACTGACTTTTTTGTTCCTTATGACCAAGGGAAAAGTTTGACATATCTCACGACTCTGTAGGAAATGATGTACATCATCATCATCATCATCATACATCATCATTTTATTTTCATTCAAATCAATATACAAAATATAAAAGACACAACATTTGAATGAGGAGATGCTCAAAAGGCCCAAAGGCCTGAAGCGAGCACCCCCTTACACTGCCTTAAGTTACAACATACAATTACACAAAGTTAACAAATAAAAGAAAAAAGAAAGAGGAGAAGAACATGCAAAGAAAGACTCCAATATAAATATTTATAACATTTCATATAGATATTCCACAGTCCACACAAGAAATTGATAGTTGGAGTGGAGACGGGGGGGGGGGGGATGGGTGAGGTCATTAAATAATCCCTAAATATTAGATGTACTTTTTTATTAGACTTTTCTTTATTTGTAACTTAAACTGGTTTACTGATTTTGCCATCTTTATATATTTATCAGTAATATTCCATTTCCTAGGACCGGAAGCCCGTGTTGTGAGGGCCACAAACTGCTGACTACGTACAGATACGCCGCTGACATGTTTTGTTCTTTATGACCAGAGGAAAAGTTCGACATCGCATACGACTCTTTAGGATATTTGGTTTAAAAGATAGAGGTTATTGCACAAAGTACAACGAATTGGTTTGTGACCGAATGCAAGACATCAATTCATCTAAATATACAGATTTGGTGTAAAAACAACGGTTATGAAGAAAATCACGAAATAGTTAAATTTGGCCAACTTTTTTTGTACATCAATATGCAGGGTTCGAATTGGCATGTGGGCGATTTGGTTTGGGGCTGAATTGACGAATAGTATCGATATCGATATTGATATTTTTACAGAGCATGTGATATTTCGATATGATGATTCGAATTGTCACGTGATCGTCAAACCTGTACTAAAGGTGTCAGTTCTGCAGGAACTGACACAAAAATACTGAAGTCTCTTACACTTGTTAATGCACAAAAGCCTATAGGACAGGGTTCGAGGTTTGAGGACGGTTTTACTGCCATGTTATGTTATCATAACATTATACATGTTTTCTGGACTAGAATTTTGTGCTGAGTCCATTTCTGAAGTTTTTAATACACAGGGTATCACCATTTTAAAGATATGTAACAAATGCTAAGCGCATGTTGTTTTTACGAAGAATGTTAACCAATCCTGGGAGTCTACTTGGAACACAACTGTATTTTTAAAAAGTTACAGAGCATTATTACTTCAGTTAAAGTTGTTTTGAATCTATAAATATGTTAAACAAACTATTAAGACTGCTTAAACACTGTTCTCATGTATGAAAATGAAATGATGTTGGTACTGAGGTTCTTGTATTCCTTTATATTTAGTAAACATATAGCGGTCAGGTTTGGTGTCAAGACAATAAATCTATTGATGTCTAAACTCATAAAGAAATGATGTTCTTAAAGTGTTAATGTATAACTGATTACCTTTACACAATCTTAAAATGTTTATACTGAAGCATAGCACTTTATTCACCCCTGACATCAGAAATGGCTTGTTGATAAGCGCAACTGAATATTGTGTGATCTAGCGGCACGGGCTGCATCAACTTTATTTTCTGATAAGTGGTTGATGTGATGAGCTGGTACAGAACTAAAGTTCTCTTCACCATACCACTTGACTATTACTTGATTCTGTTTCAGTTTTCTCAGGATAGAACTTCTCAGATGTTCAGGTACATCAGTTGGGGAAATGACTTTAGCTGGATACCAGAAGCAACCATGCTTTGCCCATACTAGATGACACTGTACATGTGCATGAGCATACATCTTCTTCTTCTTGGTTGAGTCGGTAGATACAGATTATTAGCTGCAGTTCACCAACTTTTTGGGTCATGGTCGCGGATATATGGTGCGTGTCTGACGGTGTCTCTATCTAATTGTTCTGTTTGGTTGACTGTTGAGCCGGTTCTTGAAGCTATCAATTGTGCTTGCCTTGATTGTTTCTTCTCCTGTTGCGTTCCACTCCCTAATTGCTCTTGGAAAATAGCTGTACTTGTATGTGTTGAGTCTTGCATAAATTGGTTTATAATTGCTGCTGTTCTTCTTCCTGGTTCTTGTTTCTTTTATTAGCTCCAAATGGTCGTTCTTGTTTATGCCCACCATGTTGTTTGTTATCTTATACATCATTGCTAGTCTTGCTTGCTTCCTTCTATCTTCCAATAAATCCCATCCTAACTCCTGTATCATCTTGGTCACACTACTTCTTTGCTTGAAGTCCCCCATGCAAAATCTGGCAGCCTTACGCTGCACGGCTTCAAGTTGATTTATTGCTCCATCCTGGTATGGCCCCCAGACTGTGCTTGCATATTCGAGTATTGGCCGCACTAAGGCCATATATGCAGTTTCTTTAACTTCCTTGGTGCAGAACCATAGGTTTCTTCTGAGACAACCAAGCACCCTGTTTGCTTTAGAAATTGTGTTTTTCCTCTGTGTATTCCAATTGAGCTTGTTATCAATTTCTATTCCCAGGTATGGGTGCGATGACACTTCTTGCAGTTTTTGCTGGCAAAAGTATAATCCATATCCGGAGGTTGCATCTTGTTGCTAATTTTCATTATGTAGCATTTTGCTGCATTAAAGGACATTCCCCATCTATTCTGCCATTCTTCAAGCTTTCTCAAGTCATCTTGAAGCGTTTGAAGGTCCTGCTGTGTTTTTGCTGCTGTGTAGATGACACAGTCATCCGCGAACATTCTTGCCTTGTTTGCAAGGTTATCTGGAAGATCATTTATATAGATCAAAAATCCAGTTTTCCTGTGACTGTACCTTGTGGTACGCTGGAAGTGACTTGCTTGGTTTCAGATGTGATCCCATCGCAAAACAACTCTTTGTGTTCTTTCTGTTAAAAAGTGACGAATCCATTTTTGCAGATTCCTCGGATTCCGTAGAAATCTAGCTTACTAAGCAGACGTTAGATGCGGCACTTTATCGAATGCTTTTTCAAATCTAGAATAGCCATGTGTACAGTTTCTCCCTCTTCCATACTTTTTGTCAGATCATTCAATGTCAGTATTAACTGGGTCTCTGTTGAATGCTTGGCCCGGAAACCATGCTGGTTATCAACTAGAATATTATGCTCTTCCAGATGATCCATGATGTGCGAATGCACTATGTGCTCTAATATTTTGCACACAACACTTGTTAAGGAGACAGGTCTATAGTTACTTGGTTTAGCCCTGTCACCTTTTTTTTTAAATATAGGACATATGTCTGCCTGTCTCCACTGTGTTGGAAGAAAACCCTCATCTATAGACTGCTGAAATAATTTGGTGAGAACCGGAGCCAGTTGCTCTGCCATCATTCTCAACATCCACGGAATATTCCATCTGGACCCGGTGCTTTATTTGGTTTGAGTTTCAGCAGTTGCTTCTTGACTCCTTCCTCATGAATGACCAAATTCGGGATATTTGTTATGTTGCTTTCCCCAAGTGACGGGATGTGACTTTTATCCTCTTGCGTGAATACACTGCAGAACTGATTGTTGAGTGCTTCCGCCTTTTCCTTGCTGTCTGTTAAAAGTTTGTTGTCAACCTTCAGGTCTGCCACTCCATTATCTTCTTTCCTCAAACTTTTTATGAAAGTCCAGAAAGCCTTAGGATCTTCATTGCTGTACATGTACATGTACATTGCTGTACATGTATAACATCCCTTTATAATTACATATTTGAGGGCACAACATGAAAGGCATTGACTGCTCTTCCTGGAATAACTTTTATGGGTGTGACCTTTGGGTTTAAGGGGTTGATACATCAGAAAAATGGCGTGAACCTCAAAACGGGTCAAAATCTGAGTCGTAAAAAAAAAAATTATTTTGAAAAAAGTATACATGGCATCATTCCACAAATCTAATCGATTGTGGGGATTGGTAGAGTGCACAATCGATCAACTTTTCAGAGCTGTACCTCCATAAGTTTTTCCGAAATAATTTTTTTACAATTTGCCATATTTTTTTCACGCTTAGGGGTAGGGGTAACATTTTTGCAATTTTCTTCAATTTTTCTTTTCTGAAGGAAGTTAAAATTATTATCAGTGTGTGGCAAATTGAAATATCATTAAAATGAGGGGTTAATGAGGTCTCTAGCCCCTTTAGATCAAATTTTATGGCGAAACTAAGATACAAATCTCTCGAAAATGACCTTTTTGGGCTTCGTTTTTCACTTTCAAGTTCAACTTTATCCGGGTATGGTATACAAAGTAAGCAATGAAATCAATTAAAAACAGTTTTATTTGAACAAATAAACCATCAGGTAATACAAAATAACAGAGAAAGATAACATTTATCTATATAGTAGAAAATATTAGGGATTAAAAATTAATGGTGAATTTTTTTTTCACCTAAAACTGGTCATTTTCAGTAAAAAATGGCCATAAATCCATGTTTAACCCAAAAAATCGACTTAAGATACAGTATTCTAAGTTAGAAAAATTGAAAATTCAGACATTTTACCTTAGAAATACTATATATGCTCATTTTTAGAAGTATTCTTCACACCTAAATATTTTTTTTCACACATTTGGCAGTGAAACCGTCCTCAAACCTGTCATAGAAAAATGCAACTTTCATTTGAGCATGACATTGCATGAATCGCTGTATTTTGATTAAAAATGATTGAGGTAGCCTATAAACGGTCACTTGATGTGCAACTACCAATCCAAGTTTCCCCTTTAAGGTTACACGAAGAGACGTATAAAAAACGTATAAAAGACGTATAAAGTTGTTCTCTAAAACAGAGTTTTCTCAGTAATCAAATATCACAGCAAGTGAAATGTTGGTGCATTGCATGTAGCTTAACATTTTTCTTGTGTGTTTATACAAATTTTTAGAATAAATTTGAAAATCCTTCGTTTAAAGCCGTTTTACGCACCATGTTCACAAGATCAAAAACACGTTCCATGACGGTTTTTTTCAAATGTGCGCTCCGTATAAAACCACGCCGAGTCATTGTTTTCTTCTTTTTTGTATTGTACTACAAATCGATTAAAGAAATAATGTTGCCATGGGGAAGAACCAAATACAGTACCGATTAAATTATAAAAGCCCGTTTTTGGGGAACATTTTCGAGAATCTTGCCTCGGAAAAAACTGTTTTGTGAAATTATCGATATCTTGATTACGGGACGTTAATTTAGACATCTGAATACCTACATTATTTCTCAACATTCTGCCAATTGCAATCCCATTTGATTTTCACTGCAAATTGAAGCTAGTATTCCAAAAAACGAGGTTTTCCTCCGTCAGTTCGTTCAAAATTTCAGCGCTGACATGCATGTTTATTCTAAGAGCCATTGTGCGGACGCGATTGTAATCACGTAATTGCATCAAATTATAGTTATATTTCCGCTTCGAGAACAAGCAAATGCGTAAGCTGATGTATGGCCGAGTGGATAGAGCGATGGACTGGGAATCTTTTATGAAACATTTTTGTGGGTTCGAGTCCCGTGTGGCTGAATTTTCTTTTTTTTTTCTCTCTTTTCTCATTTATACTTCCTTTCTTTCCTCTTTTCTTTCTCCTTTTAATTTTTTCATTTCTTTCTTTATTTCTTTCTTTCTTTCTTTTTCGTTCTTTTTCTTTCTCTCTTTCTCTTTTTCACTATTTCTTTATTCTTTCTTGCTCCTTTCTTTACACAGCCGTGACGTTAGTCACGGCTGTGTCTTTTTTCTTACAGGTTCTTCTTTCTTTCTTCTTTCTTCTTTCTGTCAACCATTACATTTGCTCTAGCACTCACATGCTTACATCGATTTTCACCTAACTTGGTCACAATGACCATTGATTGTGCCCCTACATGTCACATATAAAATTGTGGTGTCAAAGGTCAAGCAAGGGTCATAGGGGTCAAAATGTGATTTCAACTCAAAATGCATCTTCTCCTACAAATTACGTGGGAGAGTGACGCCACTTGCACACATGCATTATAATTACCCAGTGCCTATATGGTGAACACGGCTTTGGGGTCAAAGGTCATTAAGAGGGCACTTCCCGTATAAAACGAAAAACCTTTAAAATTTTTATTAGCTAAGTAAAACATAGCACAGTAACGGTATGTTCACATATGATCTGCAGTCACACAATGTATATGTGGTATTTTTTTTATTTGGGGTCAAAGCTCATTAAGGGGTCACTTCCGGTATAAAACGAAATACCTTTAAAATGCATCTTCTTCCACAAATTATGTGGGACAGAGATGCCACTTGCACACATGCATTGTTATTACCCAGTGTCTATGGGGTGTACACAGATTTGGGTTCAAAGGTCATTAAGGGGCCACTTCCGGTATAAATTGAAATATCTTCAAAAAAATTTATTAACTAAGAAAAACATAGGAGAGTAATGGTATGTTCACACATGAATTGTGTTTAACCAATGTATATATGATATTTTTTTATTTGGGGTCAAAGGTCATTAAGTGGTCATTTTCGGTATAAAACGAAATACCTTTAAAATGCATCTTCTCCCACAAATTACTCAGGACAGTGATGCCACTTACACACATGCATTGTTATTACCCAGTGTTTATGGGGTGTACACAGATTTGGGGTCAAAGGTCATTAAGGGGCCACTTCCGGTCTGAGACGAAAAACTTTCAAAATGCCCTTCTGCCACAAATAACATGGCAAAATAATGCTACGAGCACGCATACATTGACATTAGCCAATGCCTATGGGGTTTTCATATATTTTGGGGTCAAAGGTCATTAAGAGGTTACAACACGGCTGTGTTCGTGGTCTTAGACCACAGCTAAGTCTAGTTTTAGTTTTATTTGATTGATTCGCTGACTGCAGTGAATCGTGATTTTTCACTTTATATAATTCAGAAATTGGTAGGCCTGCTAAGTCTGTCTTGTTGAATATTCTTCCCAAATTCGATTTGCAAATAATTGCTTTTTGATATTGTTGTTGATGTTATTGTTGTACACTATTCGCCACTTGCACGGTTCCGCCATTATGCACTATGTGCGGGAGAGCCTCGAACTGGCAGCATACATGAATGGGAATTGAACCAGTCATATAACATTCTGTGTAAGGTTACGTAATTCTTCCTTTCATGTATGCTGCCAGTTCGAGGCTCTCCCCGCATATAGTGCATAATGGCGGAACCGTGCAAGTGGCGAATTACATTGTAATCAGTGGAATAGCAGTTATTGATTTATTTCATTAAAAAATATCAAGGCTATAAATTCAAAATCAACACATTTTCCAGGGCGTAGCTTGAAAAGTGCCCCAATCAATTTTAAAATTGATAAAATCCTTATGAAAATTGCCAAAACGGCTTGTGCCCCCCGGCATGCCGCCTCATGACACCCCCGACTCACGAGCTCCAGGCACGAGCTAAGCCAAGTTTCATGTCTTGACCGTGGATCGATATTCTATTGTAAGTATAGGCCTACGTCCCGATGCGCTTGTTCATTTTCTGCATGGCTGTTTCTGTTATGAACTTGCGCCCCTCTGGAATCAAGCGCATGAAAAACTCTCGGCTAACCTTAAAGCAAGAGAATTGATCAAGTATACTAAAATTTCTTAAAGGGGACTTAATTCTTGTGAACCCTGTATTGTAAACACTTTATTCATACATCTGTGTTATCTAACAGTGTGTGTGTGATTGGTTGAGAGCCAGTCATAAGCAACATTAATGCCTGGTTGCTTTAACATGATGATGGCAATATAGAAAAAATGTCAGAAAATCATATTTTTTGAGAATGCTACATGTTATTTTTTGCTATAAATTGATGAAATACAATCACCGAGTGTTGGGTAATGTATTAACAGGGTTCATTAACCCTAACCCGCCTGAATACTACAAAATACTACTTGATATATGCGCTGTGCATGCAGCCCAAGCCCAAGACCCGTGGCAAAGTGTCGCCGACCGAGTGCTTGGCATGCGAGGGGTCTCGGGTTCGAATCCCACCCAGAGCAAACAACTTCTTTCCTTCTTTTCTCTCTTTATTCTTTCCTTCTTTCCCTTCCCGTCGCCAAAAAGCCCTTAGGCGGTTAGGGTTAATAGAATTGAAGTCATGATACATTGTTCATTCTATACAATGAACACATAAATCATAAACTTTTTGTAACATTTAACTCCTTCTTTACCACATAAAATACTATACTGGAAAAGAAATATAGATAATAGTTTTACTAAAACTAGAACCATTGTTAAAAAGTATCAGAAACACAGTCAGAAAGAATATTAAGTTATGACCAATTTGTTCAATTTGATGTTATTTTCTTTGTTGGATATGAACAAATTAATACAAACTTTTCATGCATTTCCTGATTTGTGGGTTTTGTCTTTCCTGACCAGCTTTTCTGATCTTCTTTCCTGACCACCTTTCCTGACTATATTTTCTGACCATCTTTTCAGACCACCTTTTCTGACCATCTTTCCTGACTATTTTTTCTAACCATCTTTTCTTGTCATCTTTTCTGACCATCTTTTCTGAGCAGCTTTTCTGACCATCTATTCTGACCATCTTTCCTGACCATTTTTTCTGACCATCTTTCCTGACCACCTTTCCTGACTATCTTTTCTAACCATCTTTTCTAATCATCTTTACTGATCATCTTTTCTGACCAGCTTTTCTGACCATCTTACGCCCCCAGTTTCAAAGGTCCTTTCATTTGTATCACAATACCTGCACACATTTTTAGTCTCAGAAACTGAGCATCAAATTACATTGTATGCAATATAATCATACATCACAAGATACAAGGGTGTGTCATTTTACCCCTTTTATGGTAACATTTGATATATTTCATAAAAAGTGTGAACCTTTGTATTTCAGGCAACACATGTACAAATAACACTGCATGCTTGGTTGCACAACAACTGATTTAGCAGTTAGCACAAATTCAACAGCCTACAGACACTGCCTGAAATAATATCAACTTCCTGAAGCTATCAGATGTAAAAACTCATTTTTATCATAACTGTGTACCCATTAGTAGTGGTAAGAAAGTGTTTATCGCTGCCTTTTCATGATGTATCAGGAATTAATATCTTGTTAAGGGGGTACTACACCCCTGCCCAATTTTGTGCCTATTTTTGCATTTTTCTCAAAAATTATAGCGCATTGATGACAAGTAAGATATGTATATTATAGGGCAAGGACTACAACTACTGCACTGAAAATTCAGCAACTCAAGGCAAGTAGTTATTGATTTATTGATCAAATATTGGTTTTCCTCATTTTTGACTGTAACTCCACAACTGTTGTGCTGAAATAAAATTTCCAGTGCAATAGTTGTAGTCCTTGCCCCTATAATATACATATCTTACTTATCACCGATGCGCTATAATTTTTGAGAAAAATGCAAAAATAGGCACAAAATTGGGCATGGGTGTAGTACCCCCTTAACTTTACGTAGGTTATGATGTTTGAGACAAGCAAATTTATAGGGCCAAACAATCTACATGTAAAACAGGCCTCTACATGTTTGATGACAGACTTCATATTTGGACTACACAATCCATTACCATTACATTTATGAATAATTAAATGTCTTCTGAGCCTATCAATAATATATTGCTTATAATACACTTCACTTGAGAACCTGCAGGTAATTAAATCATTCATAACACATGCTGGAATGGACTATTCCATTTAAAATCCACACTACCCTTGTGGAACATTTTGGAAATATCTTCCACAGGGGGAGTATGAATTTCAAATGTAATTGGTCAGGGTTGAAATCCATACTCCCCATGTATTATAGCTTTACCTATATCTTCCACAACTGGAGTGCATGGAAGCTAATCAATTGTCTATTCTATTAAAAATTGATACGCCCTCTGTGGCAGACTTAAACAAAATCTTCCACAGGGGTAGTGTGGATTTTAAATGGAAGAGCCTAATACAACCCACAAATTATACATAGTTGACTATAGAATTAGAACATACATTGTGCTAACCCAAATACACATAAATAGAACTGTCTGAAGGCATGTGCTTCTATGGGAGCTAAAGTTAAAGTGCATGTCTATTTTCCCTTGGCGTTTTGCCAGACTCCCCTGAATTCTCGCGATTCACAATGCGATGCACAGCCAGTGGTTGCTCTTGCCAGTCCAATTTTTGACCTCCAGGGTCGACATCGCTGTTCTAGCCACCGTTGGATTTTCAAGTGAGTGTGACAATAATAATAGAGAGTTTGCAAAATGCAGTTCAAAAGCACCAACTTCAATATCTATTATAGAGGATATGGGGTTGGGGACAAGCATATTTTGTTCTTGTCTTTTTTTTTGGACTTTTTTTGCATGTGCAAAATTTCAATTTCAGATTATTTTAGCCCCAAATGACTGAGATGTGTTTTGCTATTTGATGGACATTTCACACACAAAATGGGTGTTTTTTTGTGTTAAAAAGAAAGACGCACAGGCAAAATTGCCCTTTTTTTAGAGGCAGATGTCCCCTCATGGAAAAATGGGGGGGGGGGGGGAAGTGTCTCCCCTGCTTATGGTTCCTGTGTTGTATTCGTATCACACAGGCTTTGTAAGTCAACATTTTCCCATGATCCTCATTTCGTATGTTGGACTCTCCTCAGCAACCTCTTGGAGGCGCATCCTATTAATCGACTGAATTAAATTGCTGGGAGCCCTCATCACTCATCCTGTTTTACTGTACAGCAGAAAAATTTGGTGAGGTTTTTATTTGGGCACTTTTTTGACCATTAAAGCTTTAAGGATACGATACATGATTTACCGACAAGTGACTCATTTCGAATGCGATCATGAATTTTGAAGAAAAAAAGTTTCCACAGGCTTCGTTGGGATTCGGACCAGCGATTCGGAACTTCCTTTGATTACGCATCTAGCGCTTTACCACTCGTCCACGGTGGCAGTTGAGTGGAGGAGTGTAATGATAAATGATAAATCTCATAATGCCATCTTTAGCCTTTTGTTTACTAAAAAAGACGCGCTTTTGTAAAGATAGATTAGCCGTTTTATGCATAAAGAGCACGAACGTTTGGGAAATGTTTCAAACAAATAAAAAAGACACTGATGTGATGATGAAATTGCGTAAGTCGGGAAATATCTCCGTCGCAATGTTTTGTTTTGGTTTTAGGAATGTGACCTTAAATTTACGACTTCATGACATTATCATTCGAAATCAACAAAAGATATTTAAACAGTATATGGCCCCATTCTTTCTCTAGAATGTTTTGTACATGTATGTGAAATAGCTTCAACAATGGTTCGCTGCATAATGGTAAAAACAGACTTGACCTAAAAAAGGGCAAGAGGTACCATATTTACCGATTCAGGCTAAATTTAAAATTGATATAAAACGTTTGTTTTTGATCGATTACAAAAATTAATTTTGTCATATAAAGAAATTGTGTCTGGCGTGAATTACACTACAGTTTTTTATTCTTAGGGCTCTTTAACTTCTTCAAATAATTTTTTAAATGATAGAGTGAATCCCCTGACCCTCTATAATTACGCACAAAAGATCGAGTCCCCTTAAATGTGCAGCTGTTTGGGAACTGTGAATAAAGAAACCACAAAACTATTCAGAAAAAACTAATACTGCAAAAATATACATCAATACTGTACCTTCCAAGCACTATATTGCAAGTACCCGGGTAGGGGGTACTTAAGTTTGGTTTGTGCATGGATGTGTCGCTGAAATTTTGAGAGTTGACCCATCTATATACCAATTTATCAAGAAATTAAATTAAAGAAGTTAAATTTCTCTGCTAAATTTAATGCAACTTGCCAAAAGTATCGGCGAATTAAAAAAAAATCCATATGCCGAAATTGGCCTAGAAAAAGGAGTCCGAAAATGCGTCCCATGTTTGCAGTACATGTACATATTCGTATGGGCATTTGTACTGAGTGTCCCCGATGGGGCCAATAACCATTTAGTAATAAATAATAAGGAGTAATAAATAAGAGAGTAAGCACAAATACAGCATTTTCAAAAATAGAAATTGAATACTTACATTTTTTTTGCGACTTATGACCATATCGTAGGCAAGGTTTGCTCGATACTCAGTGTATACCTGCAGATGACAAAAAGTTGGTTTAGTGAGAGAAGTAATTATCTGAGGGAGGGTCACCTGGAGTGCGGGGAGAAATGTTGCTTTTTGATACTATTTCCATTTCTGTCACAATGATTTTGATACCCTATTCCATTGGATACTACTGGCCTCTAAGAACTATTTTGATTGTTTACAAACATGGGTATATCATGTATTGAGCCAATCAGAGATATGGTAAGAATAGTCAGGAGGTATTAAAGGTCATGAATTAAAAAAATTGAAACTTGTCGTCTGCAGTTGACACCTGTGTGGCAGAGTTAAGATTAATATAATTACTGTATTGTTCCTTATAAACCCCTTAGTGGAGCATTTGTTAGAGCCAAACATAAGCTTACCATAACACTTTTGCAGTGATTTATCGGTAGGATATATTGAACATTATCACTCCCAAGTTGCATTTATAAGTATATTTCATGCAAAAATAGTTCTTTAAATGAAAATTCTGCAGTATTTTGGCAATTAACTGGATGGAAGTCGAGTTTTTGTCCATACAATTTCCAGATAACGGACATGCAGCAAATGAAAGTTTAAGCTTACTCACTTGATATGGCATGGGAACTTCTGCAATTCAGTCACCTTTTTATTGATGGGGGCATTTATTAGAGCGGGACATTTATTATAAACTACACAGTTGGCTTACCTCCTCAGTGACTGAATTGAATTTGGTAATGAAGCAATGTTTCACCCAGTCAACTAGTACTTCAGCACATAAGACTAATACTACATCAGGCACCAACTCCCAAAAATGATCTGAAATTAAAACAAATAAATACATAAGAAACTAGCATGGAGACTTAGGTCTATATAATACCTGAACAAGCCCATTTATTGAGAAGTTCCGTATTGGGGGGTGTATAGGGCTGTTTTTTAGATCACCAGTTCAGCATCATCCAGTTCTTTTAGGCTAAAAAAAGAAATTGTTATGTCTCAAAGCCCACATGTGCGTTTGTTTTCATTTTTTATTTTACAAAACTGGAGAAAATGAAACGGGCCTATATTGTATAGTGCAAAAGAAATATCCATAACAATTTACAACAGTACAATATATTTACATACTATTGATACTGCAGCAATATCTATGATAAATTCCCCTTCAACAAAACTAATGAGCCATAAAGGAAGACTTCAAATATACACTAATATTTTTCATTTCTTTTGGTAATATGTCTGGGAATTCTTTGAAGCATGAATCTTACGCGTGTACCTTATTTGTCAATTCAGCTCACTGTCATAATGGGCTATTCCTGTTGATATTCACACACCCCTATGAAAGACACGACTTTAATCTTCCACACAGGGAGTGTGAATTTCAAATGGAGCCACCCATTCAGTGTTGTCTGCTCCAAAATGGGTTATTCCAGTTGAAATCCATACACCCCCTATGGAAGACATGACCTTTATCTCCAATATAGGGCGTGTGAATTTCAAACAGAGCCACCCATTCAGCGTCGTCTGCTCCAAAATGGGCTATTCCAGTTGAAATCCATACACCCGCTGTGGAAGATATGACCTTAATCTCCCGCACAGGGAGTGTGAATTTTAAATGGGGTTTATCCAAATGGGTGACTCCCATTTGAAATTTACACCCCCTGTGTGGAGGATTAAGAGCCTGTCTTCCATAGGGTGTATGGATTTCAACTGGAATAGCCCAATACTATGGCATATAGTGCAATTTTCTATACCACATTTAAGCTCTGTACTATATATTTGAGACAACTGTCACCAAAACAAAAAATATTGGTGATTTAACGTGTGCTTCATCTAACAATGACCTAGTTAACATCACACGTCAACAATTATTTTGCTGCCATTAGGATATTTCAGAATCATTTACGCTTCATCAAGTCCTCAACTGATGTGCTGCAACTGATGTGCAGGTACTCTCAGCGACTTAAGACTGTGATTACCCCCAGCAGCTCCCCATTTTATACCTGGGTGGAGTGAAGCAATTGGGAATTAAGCTATTTTGCTCAAGGACACAACACACTGGCCATGGTGGGGTTCGAACCCACAACCTTCCGATTATGAAGCTCGCGCCCTACCCATTAGGCCACTGTGTTTCCCGAGTAGCACTCCTGGAGCACTGCTTGTTGAGTTGCATGATATGACAGCTATTCAGTAAGTCAAAATAGTCTATATTATCACATTGTAGGTTAATAAATGCGTATCACTTATTGGGAGTGAAATTGTACAAAATAATGCATGCATACTGAGATGTTGACACATCTAATAATGCACATACACCACAGGGTGAGTGTATCTCTAGGCCAATTTTGGTATATGGATAAATAGGCCAATTTTGCCTAACCGAGCCCAATTTTGCCCAACTGAAGCCAAAATTTATTTTAAAAATTTGCCAAAAAATTTGAGAAATTAAATTTGGCTGGAATTTCTTGGAAAATAGGTTTATGTATTGTTTCCACATTCAAATTCTCAGTGGCAAATCCCTACCCAAACTTGAGTACCTCCCTAGCCTTTATTAATACATCAAAACAAGGTTTGCCTACACATTCAGGGTTTTGTTGCAACTGGATAGAAATGTCCAAAGATACCTCATTTACAGAACTGAGTGTGATGACAAAACTAAATGACTGCATTGCAGAACTGAATTTAATGACAAGACTGCATGCATCAATGATTATCACTCATCTGCAAGGAGACAATGAGTCACCTGCCCTAGCTCAGCAAAAATAATTTCAAATAGCAAAATTCATTAACCTCTATTCCACAGTGATGGCTCAAAATTTGACCTCAAGCTATGGTGTATGAGTTTTTGCACCCTACATATATTCAAAGTTCATTATTTAAATGCACAAATATATTGAGGTTACAGACAGATAAATATACTGAGATGAGTTACTTGGAATACAAGTTAAGGCCTGTACACGTAGTGTTGCTGAAAATCTTTAGCATCCAGGACGTGGCAAATCAGCTGCAAGGCTGCGATAAATGATCTGCCAATACATGTAGTCTCGATTTTTGATGAGTCTCAAAAAGCACCCAAAACCTAATATTTGGGTGGTTTTATTAATTAAACCCAGCAAAAATTATTAACAGTGAGTAATGGACAGAAGAAACAACAATGAATAGTCTTCCATATAGGCCTACTTAAGTGCCCAAATTAAACAATTAGTCACAAAATGCTCTGTAAATTGATTGGGTGACCATTTAAGTTGAGCACTTGCTCTGTATGGTTTGCCCACTATGCTTATATGCATTTAAATCATTTAATTATATTATGTATCATGTATCTCTGCAGAGTAAAATAAACTGAAACTTGAAAATATGGCTTTAAGGGAAAATGGATCAATGGCCTGACACTAGCAAAGTAAGTAGCTAAATTTTAGGCAAGTCACAGCAGCATTTTCTCAGCCTCATCAAGCAATCTTCAAGAAATCCAGTTTGATGGTTTTAAGGTGTTGGTATTACTAATTAGGGTCAGTATATAAAATAATTTGCATATGTTTGCCACAACAGGTGTGTAAAAATATGTCATGTACAATCTAAATTATGAAGGGCAATTCTTACTGTATTGATTTTTACGTATACCAAGATCACTGGCACTGAATACACCCCGGCACTATCAGTAATATCAAACAGAAATTGAACGACATTAACTTGTAAAAAACAATTTGGTTTGATGCACTACTTCTGGATTTGTTTGCTTTTTTTTTTATCAAGGAGGCCAAAAAATACAGATGCACATATGCCTGGCTATTTGTTTCTTCCAATTAATTAAAACAAAATGGTGATTTTCGTTTTTACTACCACACATGTTACCAAGCAACAATATATTTGATAGAGGGCAGTATTTACCTTCAAGTCATATGGTCATGGGGAGTGATGGAAGTACATGTACTGAGAGATGCTTGGCATAAGAATCATAAATTATTGGAATTTTTTTTTCTTCTATGAGGATTTTTAGTGGGGATGTCCCCCCCCCCCCCCCCATGGCAAAATTTAAGGGAATGTCTCCCTCGTTTATAGGACTTGTGTTGTATTCGCATCACACAGGCTTTGTATGTCGACATTTTCCCATGATCCTCTTTATGTATTTTGGCCTCTCCTCGGCAACCTCTTGGAGGCGCATCCTATTATGAATTGCCTGAATTAAATTGCTGGGGGGCGGGGGGACTCACCACTCATCCTGGTTTTTTTCTCCAAGAATTACAATTTTGCTTTCTTGAAAGTTGAATTCCTGGTATGGTATTCCTGGTATACCATGCTTGGAATTTATGGTAATGGAAGTAAATGTTATTACTACTATCCCAGATAATAAATATAATTAATATTATTATTATTAAACACAAAATGTTTGGTTTTCGTCAAAACATTTTAACAACATTTAAATGCCAGGTTATTACAAAGGTCATGAAAATGTTTTAAAATTGTTTTATATGAAAAAAAATACTATAACAACATTTGAAAATGTGGTCAAAATGTTATTTTAAAATACTTTTGGCAAATATTTTGTCAACACTCAAAATAACATAATATGTTCAAAATGTATTGCAGCAGGTGTCAAGTGTTTTTGAAATGTTACACCCTTCATAAATGTTTTCTGTAAAAATGTTTTTGTTTGCTGAGATTATCCTTTTTCAAAGTAAATCTAAACAGCTTTACACACTTACCTAAATTCCATGAGAACTGTGCCATGTTCCTCAGCAAAACAAAGAATAATAGTACTACATTATGGTATCTTTCTCGTACATCTGGAAAAAAAAAAAAAATATGACCTGTTTATTTGCCTTTTAAGATGCAGGGTTGCAAAAATAATTCAGCCCAAATTAAGGGGTCAAATAAACAAAAAGTCACCCAATTTTTTCTCAATTATTGATTTCTATGAGATGGTAAACTTGCGGAAATCTGAAAAGCAAATGTTAAAAAGTCACCCATGTTTTTTTCTTTACTATTGGTTTCTCTGGGACAAAAAATTGTCTATAGATGCAGGGAAAATCTCCAAAAGTTGCCCAATTGGGCTACCAAATCATGGGTTTGGCAACCCTCGCTAGGTTGGGGGCTAGGTGGTTCTTGGCTACAGTGGTTTTAGACCAAGACGTCAATCTACCCTGCATGTAAGCCTTGTTTAGAGTGCCATGTCCTTTTCTGCAGATCCAAATGGCTTCTTTGAGCCACCTGGTAGTCTTATCAGCTTCACCATCAGGGACATGACACTCTAAAACAAGGCGAGAGGGCCTACGTACTCAACAACATCTTTGAACAACTCATCACACCCTCTATGACAGTTCCTGTTGCCTATAAAAGGAAACAGTCAGATGTAATAGGTTGCAAGTCTTATGAAACCACTAGTGTAGTGGTGAAACGTTACTAAAATTTTAGTTAAACATCTTCATTTTTCTCAGGAATTGTTCAAAAACTACAAATCCACAGACGGATAGATCAGTGCAGCAATTATGCAAATTAAGTACTAATTAATAAGTATATTTAGCGCAGATTCTACTTACCGCTACAAGACATTTGATATAGATTATACTTGTCAAACTTCTTGAATACACTTCCTTTTAGCTCCACAAACTGTATAAAGAATGGGAAAAACAGCAAACAAAAATTATTTTTACCACAAGCCGCTACAACTTATTGTAATGTATTCGCTGTTTTTTTATGGGTGAATATTAGGGTGAATAATTCCAATGGTATGAGCTATGAAATTGCAATGAGTCTGTCTAGTGCATGTAGGGCAATTTTTGATCCACATATTTGCACATGTCCTAGGTCTTAGCTGTGATATGTCTCCAGGGCTGTACAAAGGGGGTTACAACCCCCCCAAAAATGTCCTGAAAAAAAATCCACACTTTAGGGTAAAAATGCCCAAGAATTTCCAAATTAGAAAGCAATTAACAAAGGTACCACCTTTTAACTGTTTAAAATTTTCATTTTTAGGTGGTGACGTCCACTTTTTGCATGCAAGCAATTTTTTTGGGTGGGGGAGGGCCACATTTGGGAAATTCTGCACCTCCTGCAAAAAAATCCAGTATATGGGCCTGTATGTCTCTCTGTTCCATCAAGCCTGAATTGTCATCTACCCAGACATCCTACACAGTTCTTGGCAGTCCCAGACAACTCATCTTTTTGAACAAAACAGTTGTGAGAATAATTTACTCAAATCCATACAGCTTATTTGATGTGTTATGCAACAACTATTTAATTACAATGCAGCTTGTGTAGGAATCATTATACACATAGAACCACACTGAAACCTTCATACAAGTTTTCAATAAAATGCAAATCTAAAGCTGAACTTATAACTTTGATTGCTTGGCAATAGCAATGTATCACTCTTGAAAACCCTGATGCTCCTGAAACAGTAATACTTAAAGCGGCTTTTCTGCATAAGTGATCAAGTATAAATTCAGCAATATTCAGTTGGGAGTGTCCTCAAACGGTCATGTGTAATCGCAAAATTTGCCCCAAATATGATGGCATCCATTGGTTTAGGGTGTAAAATTAGGTCAACTTAAGGGTTGGGGTATGAGCGTTTGGACAGTATTTATTTTGGGACATTAGAGCACATCAGACATATCGAATTGCATTCTGAATACGAAGAATGTCATTCTGATATCAAATAATTTTGATTTTTGAAAATCGCAATTTAATACACATTTTATGGCAAATCATTAAAATTGATATTTTTGATATTTAACAGTACTTGAAGTAAACTTTATAAATCTGATGATTTATACTTAAAGTGTATGTAGGTGGGATGAAAAGCCGACGATCAATTGAAAATTTTGACCTTTCGTATTGAAGATATGGATTTTTTCCCCAAAACACCAAAAAAAATTAGGTCTTTTTGGGAAAAAATGCATATCTTCAATATGAAAGGTCAAAATTTTCAATTGACCGTCGGCTTTTCCTCCCTGCTACATACACTTTAAGAATATATCATTAGATTTATATAATTTATTTCGAGGACTGTTATATCAAAAATTTGAAAAATATCAAATTTGTCATAAAATTTGTATTATATTGTGATTTTCAAAAATGAAAATTATTTGATATCAGAAAGACATGCTTCAGTATTCAGAATGCAATTCGATACGTCTGAGGTGCTCTCATGTCCTACAAAAATACTGTCGAACGCATATAAACGCTCATTTTAGATCCCTTAAGCATGCAATGACAAGATTCTTGGGGTTCAAAATGGGCTTTGTTTATTGCCATCATCCGCAATGATACTTGACAGAAATATTAAATGCGGCGATCGGGTCCCCCATGTCTGTTGCCACCTGGTCTGAGTGCGATAAAAAGACTTAGGTCAGAAGGCTGGTCCGAGTGTGGTAGAAAGACTTTATATTGTAACAGCAAAATAGCTCCATACATGCAATGTGATAATCGCCATGTACATTGATGTTAGGAGCAAGATTACTCATGTGACATCTTTTGAAAACATTCCACCCCTACCAATGATTAATAAAGTGATTTCAATACTAACTGGATGCATATCAATGTGCTGTCTTTGTATACATGTGCACCTGTTACTACTTACATTGTTAGACATCATAATAGTGAGCAGTGCTTTGCTGTGTGAGTTGAAGGCCACATTCAATGTAGTAGCTTGAAAGAGTACTAAAATTGCATGAAGAACTGTGTCACAGATGAACGAACCGGGTTAAGGAAAATGATGTTAGCTTGATTAACAAAACATAAAGTGCATGATTCAAAATGTACCCTGAATGATTGTCAGAAGTAATACAACTGTGGGGTGAAATTCTTGTAACTACATCCTATGAATAGACAGGCTGTATCAACCCTGTACAGTGTGGCTGCTTTGCCATTGGGTAAAATCATTACCATAAGGCTATGACCACGACCACCTAAAGATGATGGTAGTTAAACTAACCATAAAGGTAGCATATGCTTTTGAATCCATGTACATGTAACTGTGTGACCCACCAGGGGGGTACTCACATTTTTTTGGTAGGGGTGTGCCACCATCAGTTCTAAACTTAAGATCTAGGGAACTGATCGGCAGTACAAACCACATGCACATTAATTCCCTATCAAGTAGTATTGGTTAGCAGATTAATTTTCTAAATTATCTAACTTTTCTCATTTATAATATCTGACACATGAATCCTTGGACCAAGGAATGATCTGACAACACCCATGCATTGAAAATCATAATTCTTGAAGGCAGGTATGCAGTTAATATTGAGCGTGATGCAAGTGATGTACATTATGATAATATCAACACACTTTCCATTTACCATATTGGCTGTAATAAACACCACAGGGGCGTTGCATTATTCCAAAAGGGGAGCGTTTATTAGAAGTGAATTTCCAATTAAAAAAAACTTAAAAATTAGATTCAATTCCCCGATGGTGCTCCAGTAGAAAGGAGGGATTTATGAATATACTAATACTACTACTGAAAACTGCACCCATGAAATCCTGTGGAAGATTACATTTTCGTGGTAAATACAACAAAATTACACCCGTAAGTGCATCATGAAGCAAGAATCTGATGAAATTAGTGAAATTCTAAAATAATTAGGCAATGAAATGGATGGAAATCATAATAGGTTTTGTCCATGCAATACAGCGATCGTCACTGACATGACTGATGCTAGTTTTAAGATTACCCACACAATATGGCATGGATATGTTGGCATTTTTGTCAATTTTTCATGGAGGGGGGTTTACTAAAGGGGAGTGTATATTACAGACAATACGGTACATGATACTACACGGTGTGCATGTGATACCCATGTGATATATTGTCTACATAACACCAGCAAATTTATCCGTTTGTTTGACATTCCGCTTGTTCAACAGCCAATCAACAACCAGGGTTCGATTTACTTTGATAAAATTGCATAGCAATTTTTAACAAAAACATTATTTAGGTGATGTTCTTATAATATTAGCATATGTTTACATTGTAAAAAATTGCTATACAAGCTGAAATTTGTGTAGCAGGTTGTCCAAAATGGGGAGCATTTTGCTCTGTGACACAAGTTAATTCGAACCATGTCAACAACAAAGACCACTACTCAGAGATGTAGACTTGAGTCGTGTGACTTGGACTTGAGTCTGACTCGAGTCACTATTTTTGGGACTTGTGACTTGACTTGCAACTTTTGCAAAATGACTTGACTTACTTGTGACTTAGACAAAATGACTTGGACTTGGACTTGACAAAAATGACTTGTCACCAACGCAAGTCTGAGGTTGGGAAAGGGAAAACATATAGGCCTATTCATATCAGATAATTCATATTTTTTTTCTACAAATATGAAACACAAAACATGGCAAAAACAAATTGAGTTGAATTAACTTGTTCTTGAAACACCAATGTGACCATTGTATACAATTATATTAAGCTTCACTATTATAGTGATTAGTGCATCAGAATTTGTTAGTACTGTACTCCGAAACTCAATTTGATTTCCGCCATATTGAATACCAATCAACAAATCACACCATGACCAACTGGTGAATAGACTTGTAGTGACTTGTGACAAATTGTGACTTACTTGTGACTTGACTTGTGATTTGATGACTTGTGACTTGACTTGACTTGCAACTTTTTCAAAATGACTTGACTTACTTGTGACTTAGACAAAATGACTTGGACTTGGACTTGACTTGCAAAAAATGACTTGTTGACATCTCTGCCATTACTTGTGACTTTCAATCAGTGATGCCAACACCACGCCTTAGGTGCACAATTGGGTTACTTAGTAATCACTTCCCGCTACTCAAATAAAACCATGCTGCTACTTGCCTAAAATTTGGCTACTTTTGCAAGTGTCTGGCTGCAGCATTAACTGACTTATTTTCCGACCAATTTAACCAAATTATATAAAAAAATTTGAGTCTGAAGCTCTACCTTGCAATCAATATTTAATATGGTTTACCATCTTATACAAGTGGAGTGTCGAACAAATGTAGGGCGTCTGACACATGCGTGATGTTGTGATACACAAAAGTTGTATCTGTGTAATTAATAAATGCACTTTGCTTTAACTTGGGTATGGAAGTAATGTCATAGTGCTCTATACTTGGCTGCACCACTAACATGCCAACAAACTACGGCTTGTAAATGTACATGCACAGCGGATTTGGTTAGCATGTTCAATTTGTTACTGTGAGCAGTGAAACATGCACAGGCTACATCATTACCAAACTCAAGATGAAACAAAATATTCTGTCTATGGACATGTTCTCAGGATTTATCCATGATAAATGCAGACCACTTACATTGGTGGATAGCATGACGGTAAACACCGTATTACTGTGAGAGTTGACAGCCACATTCATTGTTGTAGCTTGTAACATGACTAAAATACAATGAAAAACTACACAGTCAGTTCTCTTTGTCAAGGAAAGTTGAATCTATTGTGAATGATAAATGGTATTATTAACCTGAGCTACAATGAAGTAAATGATAACATTATTGTACCAAATACATGTAGCCAGTGAGACAGTGACATTTTGGCCTCACTACTGGATGCTGGCCATCGGAATATTATAAAATAACATCAATCATGTACCACCTTGCTCTTGACACTGTGCATTCAAATTGCCAGAATCCGACTGGTTGAATATATTTTGATGGTCGCATGATCTGTGTTTTTTTGAAAAAAATCCTCCTCAAGGTTATTGAGGACCCCAAGCCAGGCATTTAATTTCTCTTTGTAACTCTTAAAATCTGCAGTTCTTCACATCCCCCATACAAATGCTTCTATAAAATTTTCTAAGTTAATCACCGATGGAAAGGTTGAAGACCCCCTAGCTACACATTTTATTTTTATTTCTCTTTGTAACTCTGCAGTTCTTCACATCCCTCCCCCATATCAATGCTGCAATAACACATTAGTTTGCTGCACTGTTTCATATACAAGGATACAGACGTAACAAATAGCTAAAAATAAGTGCGGCACAATTCCAAGATGCTCCCTCTTTTTCCGCCGAGGCTCTGTTGCCGTCCAGAAGAGAGCATCCAAAATATCTTGCCCAAATGATGAAAATAAGCGATCTGCTACCTGTGTGGGAAAATCAAGAACAACACATTAAACAGGACAATTGCAACGAGGTACACCTACAATTTAAACCTCTTAAAAGGGCATTTTGTGATCCACAGCCTCATCCCCCCACTTTTCTCAAAAAAAGTTGTGATTTTTATACTCACTGGAAATCTATGGGTACGTACATCATGTTCATTTGCAAAAAAGTTCTTGCAGATTAATTTGTATAGCAAAAATATTGTCAAATTTGAATTACGTTCAGAACGAAATTACAACAGTGGCATATGGAGTAGTGTAATACACATGACCATGCATAACTCGTAAACGCAAAATCTGAATCAACTGTAATTTTGGGAATAAGCTTTTTTCGTGGATATCTAAAAAGAGTATGCTATGATCATGAAATACTCCTATAATTAGAGTGGACTGTTTACTTTGTTTATCACCTCAACACTTCACCTTTCAAAACTTTCAAAGATGAACATTGTTTGCTGAACCAGAAATCCTGATAGACCATCCTTTACAGCTAAAAATATGCTCACTGGACTTGATGTAGGACACAAGGATATAGATGGAGAGCTTCCAGTACACCACAGGGGACAAGGTGGTTCTTAAGGCATTGGGCTATTCTAGTTGAAATCCATACATCCCCTATGGAAGACATGAACTTAATCTTCCACACAGGGAGTGTAGATTTCAAATGAAGTCACCCATTCAGGTAACCCCACTTGAAATTCATATTCCTTTTATGGGAGATTAAGGTTCATGTCTTCCATTTGCATACAAAGCCAAAATACAATATCTACAAGTAAATAACATAGCAGACATGGCATTTTTCAATGGAGGCAAATATTTTGAATCTGTCTGCCCCACTGTAAAAGACAGTACCTGCTAGCAATAAGCAAAGCAGTTACTGCATTTTAACTTGGGAGTGTCATGCCACTTACCTCTAACATATTATAAATGATGTACAACTTGATGACAGCTTGGCCTCTAACTATATGATACAGCATGGAAATGTCCACGTATTGCAACAACCAACAGCACACAATTATCAAAACAAACTTGAGAATGTCGCACACCTGTGCTGGCTCCAGACGCTGTTGACTCCGTCTGAAATAGGTGATATAAAAATGAAAGGGATAAACATGAAGGTGTGTGTTTCTTGTATGTAACAGCTTCATACCCTCTTCTTGGGGCATTAACCTACTGTACTATGATCAGCTTGTAATAGGCGAGAATGATTCTGATTTTGTCACGTCACAAGTCAATAAAGTCCCAACTTATGCCCACATAAATTAACAAAAGCGCGCATCAGTCAAGCAAAGCACAGTTTGTGTAGGAACTACGCTCCTGTATACCATTCTATATCAATCCACGACGTTATGAGTCCTGAAGAGTTGGAAGAATTTGCCACAATTTAGTACATTCTGAAATGAAAATTCTGCATTTTGGGAAATTCTAACCCCAGGGTCAGAAATTCGGCGAGAATCCGAGAATCCATTCTCGCAAAGATTCTCGTAAACAAAATTGCAAGAATCTAAATGGATTCTCGTAAATATTTCAATTTATCATACAAAGTAAATTGGCGAGAATCCATTGATTCTTGCAAAATTCCACCGGGAGAATCCAAAAGGATTCTCGCACTTGGTTACGAATTTCTGACCCTGAACCCCACAGGGTGAGGTACCGCACGCAATACCTGGTACCTCTAAATGTAAGGATCAGCATATTACCTGCCCATGAGCATATTACCTGTGCAGATTGCGTGTGTGCATATATTATCTTTGAAGTGGGAGGAGTGCCTTAAGGGACCGTTCACAAACACTTGTAAGGGGGGGGCAGATGCCAAAAAATTTCATCATGAAAATTTTTGGGCCCCCTTTACAGACCTCAAAATTTCAGGGCTCCCCTTTTTGACATGAAAATTATGGGTCAACCCCATAGAAAAGCATATAAACTTAATTTTTCCAGTAAAATTTGTTGTCATTTTTTCAGGCCCCCCTTAGGAGGTTCAAAATTGTTCAGGCCCCCCCCTTTTGCATCAGGCCCCCCCTTACAAGTGTTTGTGAACGGTCCCTAAGTATTAGTTAACCATGTCCCAAATGAGACACCAAGGGTGTGAGATTGGGTGGGCTTAGGATTAAAGGTGGGTGGAGATTCTGTCGGTTGGCATGATGTCACTTGCGATAGATCGCTTCTTCCCACTGGTTGCTTTTGCCGTGATTTGACTGTTCCATCTCGCTCCCTCGGACATGAAGGGGACACTTACCTTTGCACTCAATGGGGGAAATTACAAAACATGTCATAAAATAAATACCTCTTGATGAAACAATTCCAGATGTTTGATTTCTTATCAGGGAAATCAACTTCCAATAATCACCAAAGAACAGGCAAATTGGTATTTTCTGTGCTGAGAAAATTTACTGGAACCAAAATGGCCTGTACAAATCAATAGGGATTTCGCGATGGTGTCCCCTTCGACAGACGCGAGAAATGGGTAAGTGCAATAATGGAACAACCCCGACCGAGAGAGAGAATAAAAGAAATCGTAACTTATTTTTACTTATAAAATCTAAATGCCTTTATCAATTAGTGGCAAGTAACTGGCAAAAATGAAGCTGATAAAATTCTAATTTAAGTATTATCTTAAATTCCTGCAAAGTGCATTCTCATGATGTGACAGTTAACATCATGTCTTATTCTTGCTGACTTACGGCACATATATTACTTCAGGGGCATTTACTTTACCAAAAACCTGCTGACCTTATCTTGCAGGTCTTTGTTCTTGTTTTCATAATGTGGTCCCATCAGTTAAAACTAATTCACTATTCCAGGTAAGTGTTATCTAAGCAAGCTGTTCTGTCACCATATTTGACCTCAATGCTGTTTAAATATATCTTATTTACACATTTAGTGCAAATATAAAATAGTGTAGATACAAATTTGATACATGTTTTTCCTTCTGTACTGAAGTGTGGTATTCAAAATCAGTAGCTATAAGATGTGAAAGAACAGCCAATGTGGAGCAGAAAGGTCTTTTCCAGCAATTATTGATCATGTATTAAATGTAAATATTGGGTATAAAATGAGATCTACTATAAAGTCCACCTTTGACAAAAAGCCTGAAAAACAGCATGAAGATGACTAGAATAGCCCTAAAATGGGCTGAAAATAAAAGAAATTGCGTAAATCTGGACTGCAAAAAAGCCTGAAAACTTACATCCCTGTATAGACCCTCTACATGGTCATCTCAAAAATTAAAACAAGATTATATAATGTGCATGTTTTATATCTTTATCAGTCTGAATGCTTTATGACTTTAAGTATGCTGACATGTTGCATACATTTCCGTAAGGCCCTCCAAAAAAATTGTTTGTTTGTCCACGTCCGACCGACCGTGTACCCTGACCCGACCGACCGTGTCTTTTTTTTTTTTTTTTTTTAAATTTTTTTTTTTTAAATTTTTTTTTTTGTTGATTTTTTTTGTTGGCATCGATGGGACATCGTATAAAACAGTGGTTAGTATAAATTTAAAGAAAGAAAATGTAAAGAAAATGAACAGTATAACATGCAGAACCATCTCAAGAGTTAAACCAGTAAAGTGCTGTGTGTTTTGACTTATTTACCAGTCTTCAAATTAAAAAAAAAAAAAAAAAAAAAAAAAAAATCCGACCTACCGACCCAACTTTTTCATAAGCCTCTATGGACAAACAAACAATTTTTTTTTTTTTTTGGCCTAAGCCATTCATAACCAGATGACTGATGCAGATTGAGGGTTTCAAACTTTCAATAAGTTTGCTGCCAGACAAGTAGCTGAGGACGACATTAATTGGTCCGATATTCATGCCAACAATTTCAAATGTTCTATGGATACTAAAATCAAATCTTTTTACTTCAAAATATTCCATAGGGCTATTTGTACAAATGAATTCCTGCATAAGATAGGCAGAATTACATCTCCCAATTGCTTCTTTTGTGACAGGTTCACTGAAACCCTTGTGCATTTATTTTGTGAATGTACTATTATCACTCCTCTTTGGGATAATCTCTTGGTTTTCATCAATGATATCACTAAGGAGAATCAAACCTTTTCCACATTTGAGAGATTATTTGGAGTTACTAAGGACGCTCTCCTCATAGTACTGGCATTAACTTTTTATTTCTCTTTCTTAAATTTTATATTCATAGATGCAAATTTCAACAGGTGGCTCCTTCTCTTCAGAATTTCCGCAATTTTGTTAAGCTTAAATTCAACATTGAGTACAAAATTGCTGAGAAAAATGGCAATCTTGGCAAGCACTTTAAAAAGTTTTCTTTCGACATCGATAAAATTTGATGATAAGTATGAAATGGTCAAGCTTCTATCAGTTTATCATGATCAGTAATTATGCCACTTTTCTACTAAAAGAACATGGTGGCTCTAAAAAGAGACATTTAACACAGGTGCCCTTTTCAGTAAGATTCAGTGGCTCAAAAATGATCTTACTCAGTGGCATAGCCAGGAATTTTTGCAGAAAGGAAGGGCAAGGTGACTGTAGGGATTTGATGAAATTAGTAAAAAAAATACCTAAAAATCTAAAATATTATAGCAGCCAGCATCCCACAAGGGGCAGGCTGCCCCATCCCTGGACTGGCCCCCTTGGCTATGCCACTAGTCTTACCTGAATGAGCAAGGACTTGTCAGGATATCCCAACAAGCAAGGATGACTCGAAGTGGAAGAAATGTAAAGACAAAAAGAAAGGCATCCATGCACAGGAAGAACCCATAGATCATCATCTGAAATGAAAAACATGTACATTAGCTTCGGATGAGAGAGCATAACCAGGCCTGGAAAATATGTTTATTTCCAGGCAAAAGAGATACATTTCCCTCCAATTTAGCAGGATTTCCCACCATTTCTTATGCATGTCTTAATCCACAAAAGCAAAATTTCCCTCCAAATGACCAAATTTTCCACCAAATTGCCTAGATATTTTCCAGGCCTGAGCATAGCCTACTGCCTAACAGATTAGGGTACTTGCCTTTGTTGCATGAGGTCCTGGGTTCAAATTTATGATGCTGATGCTGATTTTTGTCCACGGATGATAAAAGCCATATTGTGACATTTCTGGAGGAGGACGCCCTCAACATTTTTCAAAATTCTGTTTTTTAAATGATTGTAATGTACTTAAATAGTAAACTAACATACGGTACATACATACCCTGCAAAAATCAAGACATTAGGTGCTGTACAAAATCCGATATTTACAAAATCCGATATTTTGAATAAAGCAGTTGAACAAGACGTTTAGTAAGCCCTATTGTAATTTCAAAAATCTCGGGACGTGCATAAACTGCGCATCAACATCCGGGTCTTTTTGAGAGATGACAAGCATGTGACAACCGAACCTCCTCCATCGATGATGCGTGGGATGAACCACACCTGAAAGGGATTCCCCCATGATTTTATATGCCTGTTTTCACTCTAGCAGTTGCTAGCTAAGTAAAGGGTAAAGGAGACGACCCTGTATAAACAGTGATCGGAGTGCCCATCTCTCTTTCATTGGCGATTGGGCCAGACTCCTCCATGTAATGTTGCTAAATAGGGGGATCGCTACACCTCCTCTACAGCGAGTCTGTTACCTTCCCAGCATTTAAGAATGCCGGTACCCATTTAAACACCTGGGTGGAGAGGAGTAATCGAGATAAAGTGCCTTACTCAAGGGCACAACACGATGGCGTCGCCGGGCTCGAACCCGCAACCTTTCAATTATGAGTCCGGGCCCGTTCCGCTCGGCCACCGTGCTCCCCAATAGCCCCAAAGACCCTCTTTTACTGATACATAAAAAGGCCCATCATTTTCAGTTCTGCTGGAACACACCTACCAAAAAATTATAATATGCCCCTGGGCAATTATTATAATGCTATCAAATTTAAATGACATTAGTGTTAGATATATACCCTACATTTCATGTCCTACCTTTTCCAGCTCTTTCGGTATCCGTATAAAGGTGTGGATACGTTGTGTTTTCTGTGCGTAACTTGCTCCATCTTGCTCCAGCAAGTAGCCCCTTGTCACTTCAGAGTTCATATACTTCCACAATGATAAACCTGGAATAAATGTTTAAGTTATAGATATAGTTTTAAGCAATTACAATATTAAACAATGCAGGACAAGTATAAACATGGTTCAAATTTTGTATTTAGATAAAATTGCTAAAGACATGTATGTATTCAAATATTGATGATATTTATGTTGCTAAATTAAGGGGTAGCATTATGAAGCATTTCTCCAGTTCTACTCAGTCAAATTTCACAATTTTAGTCTTGTTACATAGATATGAACTGCAAAAGTACAAACAATACATGAGGTATGATTTTAGAGCAGCTCTGACTTGACCAGGGGTTAAAAGGTCATGTGACATCTGATTTGCAGTAATTTTCAACGCTATGTGACCTTTTGACCTCTGGTCAAAACATGGCAACCCCGAAAATCATATATCATTTATTTGTAGTAATGCTGCAGCTCATATCTATGCTACAAGACCAAAATTGTGAAATTTGACTGAGCAGAACTGGGGAAATGCTTCATAATGCTACTCCTACCCCTAAATTTAGCAACTCAAATATCACCAATCATGTATGTCTTTATCAAAAGTAATGGTAACCAATTGGAGACTGCTTGGTATTTGGTGATGTTCTAGAGGGTCCAAACAAACTATCCAAAGTGTTTAATATTGGCTATGATGTCATCTGAATGCATACTTCCCCTATGTTGTTCCTACTGATTTCTCTATATAGAGTTATACAGTAAGAAATAGCAAATAAGAAGGGATTTTGTGAAAATCTACTGCCTTGGTGAAACATGCTTCGATCTTACTGATATTTCAGCACAATGTACCCCACTAATATTCTCCAAGAGTTCCAAGTCGATCAGAGAAAAAATGTGTTTTTCGCCCCACCCTAGTGTAGTAGTGTACATGTCTAAATATGCCACAGATTATTTGCATTGTAGTGTCTACGTAAACAAATTCTATTATCTCCAGTTCTGCTGGAAGCTGAAATAAAATAATATCCAGAATAAAAAGCCAGAGGTACCAATATGTGATGTATTTTTTAAGTATTGACATGACTACATGTACCTACATGTAGAATATGACATGGTCGCTCTTTATACTTTATTTTTGGAGCCAAGGGCAACTTTATTTGCACCCTGATCTTGGCTATAGATACCAAATAATTATGTACAATCATACTCATGTGATGCACTTTGCCATTTGCGAGGGCCCTCAAACATTTTAATAAGATCAAGGGCCCAAATGGCCCTCAGAAATTCTGGCTATTCAAGTTAGGCCTAGAAACAATCCTTGGGTTGGCAAAGGTGTAACATGGGAAACAAATAGCGCCCATTGGTATATTCCTCGGTTCCAAAGGCAAAATGTAAATAGATTTTTCACAATGCCTTCCAAATAACCGATGCGCAGTTATCAACCTCTACATGTAATCAGACAATGCAAAAGATCTAAAGCTGTAGATGACTTTAATCACGAACGGGGTGAAATCTTACAAAATCTTACAAAGAAAACCACTGCGCATGCATGCATGCATGCATTGCATGTGTCGGGCAGGATGCAATCAGCCTAATAAGTCATACCCAGGGAATCGCTGGCCGGGCCAGCCAAACCCCCGTAGCTACATGTCGGTGATCTTGTGAGAGGCACCCGAGGAGTCCAAGGTTCGAATCCCGAGGGTGCCAAGTAAAAAATTTGTTCTTCTCCTCACCTTTTCCGTTTCTCCTTTCCTTTCCGATAGCCAAAAACCACGTTTTATAGCTTTAGGGTTAATTTAGACTACCCCGTAGTCCACTTGCACATTGTGCATACTCTGGATATTGTATTTAAGCTTAAACCTCTGATTTAATTAATGAGTGCACAATTATTGATAGATTTTCACATCTGATCATTTCAGTCACCCTACTCCCTCTGTTTGTTAGCTTCCCAAGTGGACTACTGACTTTGGATTGCGGTTTACATGCTTAACACGGCTGTCTATGAGCTTCTATGGATGAGATTGTCAGAAATCTGGCCTACTAAAATTGGCCATGATGTAATGCATCTTGAAATGGATCTGGCTTGTGATTGGTCGCCCAGATCTCGTTATGGTTTAAATCCTCCGGGTACCTGTCATTACCATTTTAAAATAACTACATGGTACACAAGTATGCGGCCTTTGTGTTGTGTAATTGCATGAATGCGTCAGTAAGTGCATGAGCGCGTCTTGTATTTGCTTGCGGGTAAATTTGATTGATAAACAAGTATGATTGACAGTGTGAGTGTTAGGGACTTTGCCCGTTCAAAATCCCGTTTAAAATTGAAAGTCCATAGTCGATTTTTAACCTGAAATTTCGCGATTAATAAACTGGCAGATTCTAAAATCAGAATTGTTCAGTATTGAAGTGCCAATACAATTATGACATTATGATATGTTGCATTCATATAAGCCTACGTACACTTTACTTTTACTGTCACTAATATAATTATATTTAACTTTTTCATAACAATTTTATACTAGTATTTTGATGTAATAAATATCAGTATAATTTCGAGTTCAACTGAATGCTTTCATCATGATTAACATTAATAACATGCTTTTATTTATCAAAAATTGACTATGGCATAGTCTAGGGTTAATTAAGCAGGCTTTGTCTTTGTCTTTTGAGGCACGCGAGCGGGATCGCGCACCACCTAGCGCAAAGCTAGTGAATACCAATCTTATGGGAATCGAACGCAAACCGTCCATCATAATCAAGAAAAAAGCACAAATTTCGTCTAGAAATCAGGTGGGGTCTTTCTTTTTGTTTGTACCTAATCTATATGGCAGCCATTTTCGATGATCATGATGATGGAGAAAAGGAGATCGATACTTCAATTGAGCACTCTTCTTGTAATAGGCGTGATAGTAAACCAATTGACCAAATCATCCTCTTTGACCAAATGTAATCCGTGGATGACCGAGCATTCATCTAGCTACTGCACGCATCGTGATTTCAAGGAACCAATTCAAGCAAATCATGACATTAATAACTGTAAACCATGGAGCTTAGCTTCACATGATTTTTCATCCTCAATAATACCCCAAGTTAAACCTTCAAACCCTCTTCATCATTCACACGGCCACGGGCATTCCTTTTTCGGATCTTCCGTTGGCTATTATGCAAATTCGTCTGCGACATTTCAAGTAGAACGTCTCAAATCATAAACTCGATATTGATATCTTTCTTCAAACTTTAATTAATACACCGTGGGATCTATGCTTCACTGATCCACCTGATGTTGATTATGCTTGGAATAATTTCAAAGATCTTTATCTTGCTGTTGTCAACGACGTAGTGCCCAGAGCTGCGCCGAAAAACTGTAGACGCGCTCCGTGGATAACCAACGATATGATCAGGCTTGTCAGAAAGAAGCGTAGGTTGTACAAAGCTAGTAATTCTACAACGAAATGGGCAAAATATAAGAACTTTAGAAAGAAGGTTAAATATGAAGTGAAAAGATCTTATTCTAGTTATGTCAAATCTCTTGCAGACGATGTTGGTCAAAACCCCAAAAGATTCTGGTCTTTTGTTAAGTCTAAGAAGGCTGCTCCACCTGTGTCTTCTTATACTTACAATAATAACACCATTACCAATCCTGCTGAGATTAGCAAATTTTTGCCTCCCATTTTCAAGACAACTTCACTGTTGATCAGTCTGCTTATGACCCAAATGATGTTATTCACAAGTGTGCTGACCATCCTGGTATGTTATTACTTTCGACCTTGAATACGGACGGTGCTGAGGTTCTTGAAATTCTTTCCAAACTTGATATTTCGAAGTCTCCAGGCCCTGACGGCATCAGTTCTAGACTGCTGAAATTATCTGCTCCTGTAATTGGTAACATTCTTGCTAGAATATTCAATCTTTCTGTGGCCTCAGGAACTTTTCCCGAGGACTGGAAAAAGGCGAATGTTGTGCCTATTTACAAAAAGGGTTCCAAGGACGATTTGAAAAACTACCGGCCCATATCTCTGTGCTCTACAGTTGGAAAAGTTATGGAGAGGATTGTAGCCAATAGACTACAGTCGCACCTGATTTGGCATGGTCTAGTCGCAGAGGGTCAACACGGTTTCTGTCCAGGAAGATCCTGTGCTACTCAGCTTGTCACCATGTACCATGACTGGCGTCCATTCTGGACTGACGCTGTCCTCCTAGAATTGATGCTGTGTTCCTTGATTGGTCCAAAGCCTTTGACAAGGTCAGCCATAGTCTTCTTCTGTCTAAGCTTCATGGATATGGTATATGTGGTCAAATGCCTAAATGGTTCACCTCGCACCTCTATAATAGAACCCAAAGGGTGCAATACCTTGGTGAATTCTCCGACTGGATTTGTGTTAGGTCTGGGGTCCCACAGGGCTCCATTCTTGGCCCCCTACTTTTTAATGTCCATGTTCTTGATCTTCCCTGTTTTGTTTCATCATCTCTTCCACAGTATGCCGACGACACGGTCCTTTATAGACCTATCACATCTCCCCAGGATGAAGATATTCTTCAGAATGACTTAGATGCAATCAGGACGTGGAGTACCATCAATAGGCTTCCCCTTAATGCTGCTAAATGTGTGGTAATGCACATTACCAGATCCCATCGTCCTCTTTCCGTTAGATATCAGATGGGTGATATCCCTCTTGAACCCGTTTCTACTCATAAGCACCTCGGCGTTGTCTTGTCTTCTAACCTTGAGTGGGGTCCCCATGTTGATACTATCACTAGTAAGGCCCAACGCTTGCTTGGCTTCATCCAAAGAACGGTTGGATCCAATGACCCGGATACCATGAAGAAGCTTTTCTTTGCTCTGGTGAGACCTATCCTGGAGTACTGTGCTCCAGTTTGGGCTCCTAACAGGAGGGTCACAAAATAAGCTGGAAGGGGTCCAGAGAAGGTTCACCAGATACTGTTTTCCTGGTCCCTGGCAGTCTAGGCCTTCCTACAGTACAAGGCTCCAGACCCTTGAGATTCCCACCATTCTTTCTCGCTTTGATTATCTTCGCATTATGTTTGCTGTTGGATGTCTGTGGAATAAATACAATATTAGCTGGGCTGACTATACAATGTATCAAGCTGAATACTCTTTCCTCCAGACAAGCAGTCAACATAGATTTCCGGCATTTCCATCGCAGCCGAACTGACGCTTTCCATAATTCCCTCTTTGTCGCATTTCCCAGGTTATGGTCCACCTTACCAAATGATGTCTCCAGTGAAATTGTTTTTAGTTTGTTTTTTCTTTTTCGCAAAAAAAACGCGTAGTTGTATGTGCCTTTATCAGTAATGTGTTGTGTGTGCGTTTTTTTATATTTTATTTTATTTTTTTTTAAATCGCTTTTTTATATATAATATCTTTCGTCAACGGGGTTATCGGAGACCCACTTCAAAGTGATTTAGTTCGCTATTAGGGAATCCGCCAGGGACCCCGTTGACTATTGTATAATTTGTGTTTATTGTTTTAAGGCTTTTTTTTCTGCTATTGTATGTATGTTTGCCTGGATTATCAATAAATCATAAATCAATCACCTAAAATTGCATCGAGAAGTGTGATGTATCGTGCAACTGATTTTACGATGTCAACTTCATCTAAAAATAGCCACAAGACATCAGCGACCCTGTCCTTACAAAGCTCCGATCGCTTATTGCTCCTTTTCTAATGCTAACATCACCACAGGTATCGGCAAAATATGAAAAATCTACCCCAGGCATGATGGTCACCTGTGACATTTTTTATTTTTATTTTCAACACAGTAAATGTGCATGAACTGCAGTCTACATCTATGTTAATACTTGGCAGGATCCATTTGGATGTGCGGCCAAGGAACTGTGACTTATGCTCAGGTGCTGTGCAAAGTCCATTGTGCAGCAGTGATATACATGGTGATGACAGCCATTGTGCAAGTGAATAGGTTTAAGCTAATATTTTGACATGTGGAAATCTGTCACGCAGGGCCGATTTTTTTCCATCATGATTTTGATGCTTTTTATCGAATCTTTTTTGAACTTTTAAGACCAAAATCATGACGAATTTGGTGCAGCTCAAGACATTCTAAAGTTGGAACATAGAGGCTGCTTATGGATGCGAAAAGGAAGTGATATATGTAGATGGAATTGCACATGCAACACATACATTGTATAGTTCTTTGAGTTTGACAAGATACTGGCCGATCGCAGGATAAAAGGAGTCGTAGCCAAAGATGTAAAAACATACACCAAGGGCACAAATTACGTGACAAAATACACATGTAAAAGACGTTTTGAATGAACCACTCACCTACATGTAGAGCTCACCTAACAGTAGTCCGAGGTGCTCTGACGATAACACTCCGATCGCCAGGCAATCTACGTTTATGTAAGTAGGCCAGTGGGACAACGAAACCGCTACGTGAACGAGCTAACCTAACAGTTGTGAGGCGAGCGATTTGTCACTCGCCTGCAATTTTCAAAGCCTGATACATGGATAAGCCGTGAAGCTTTACTATTAAAATATAGAATTACTAACCTTGATTTTCACGTTGGATATGTGGCGGTGGGTCTACATGTCTACTTTTTCTATCTGCTGAACCCTGCTGCTGTTCATGTTGTTGGCTGGCCTGTTGCTGTGTCTGGTCTTCAACTTCCAGCTCATCAAGTCCTTCATCCACATCAGACATCTGCTGAGACGGGACATTTTCAGTTCGACTGCTGTCTCCTTCAGACATCGATTCTGATTGTGCACCAACGTTTTCAGGTGAATAACTTCGATCTTCTTGGTCTATGGATGATGCGTTTGCTTCTGTTCCACTTGATTCAGCCTGGGCATCTTCTTCTGGCTGAAAATTTGGTGATTTTGGTTCATCATCTTGCACATCTGTGTCTTCATTGGCGTCTGCCATGTTGCAAATGTTATGATTAGGACGCCACCTATGGTGAGATCATTTTGGTACTATTTTATGCACACCAAAAAGATAATTTGATAAGCCAGTGTCAGACACGATTTCCCGAAACAAATTTAGTTCCCAAATATTATTGTAGTTTGCCTTTTATCACTATAAGAAATAGCTAAACTTGGTGGTATTCTAAGAAAATAATCGCAAAAACTATTTGCGAAGAACTCGTGCCAGAGATAAACAGGTGATCTTTCAAATATTAAAATAAATTTTGGAAAAATGCTCAGATGTGAAAGTATAGGGTGGTCCAAAGTTTGAATGAACAAAATAGCCTCGCAGACAGGAAGTTCTGTTTTATATACAAGATTTTGAAATCTGCAAAACCTTTTTTAAACATGCACCATGGAGTATATTATTAGGGAGTGTTCATAAATACTTTAAATAAATAAAAAAATTTGAAGTTGGAACAAAAGTTCAGTTAATAGATCCCCCATTAAAAAAGGTGGATTTTGTTTGATCCCCCCTTCATATCCTAAAAAAGAAACCAAAACTATGTTATTAACTCATTAGCTAAAAATGACCATTTGGAGTTATACTGGTAGTGACGTAGTGTTACACCCAAATTGTAAAGTGCGCACATTTTGTTGATTTGAAGCTTGAGAATAGGCCTACACAATTGAATAGGGGCCTACTTAACATTCAGGCACACGGAGAGCGCAAACAATTTGGAATGTGCATGCCTTGTCAAGTTGTCATACATTTAATACCCCATACTTTTACCCTCAAATAATTTTTTATCCCCCCTTTCTTTTTATTCCCTCACATTTTCCAACCTCCCACCATATGAATATATTTATGAACATTATGTTCCCTTTTCTGTTAAATGTTTTGAGTATATTTGATGGAGATGAGGCAAGTTGCATTCTGCAGACACTGACAAAGAGCCTGCAGGCACATTCTAGGCACTTGGCTGATATTCATATCTCTCTTAACACAACTGTACCATCTACTTTCCAAATATATCTGGCAAGGTCTGTCAAATTTTTGCGAATGTCAAAATACTGAACTTTGTATCCGAGTGAAGGTCCCTAGGAGTTCTGTCTATAATTGTGATATCTGTGTAACTATTATGTCACTATGTAAGCAAACTTGTGTACAGGCACAACACATGTACTGGTGCTGTCAGATATATCTTACAATAGTTTTATAATGTAATTTTTCCTTGCAAATCTGGCATATTTTCTCTTGTGTAACCATGGTAACTGCCCTCTGTGAGGGTATCACACACAATTAAATTAATTGGATATTTGTCAATACCACAAAAGCAGCTGCCAAAAATGTAAGATACAAAATGCACGATGAATGCTCAATCCCAATCATTGGTAGAATTTGCTTCCATGTGCATAACAAAAATATCCCCTTCCATATCACCACCCCAACCATAATCCTAATCCTTGCTGGAAAGGATTGAACTTAAAGAGGAAGCCCCGTCAGACAAGTTCTTCTGGGGTGAACCAAACCTGCCTGGTTATCAAATTAATCAGTGACAAGGTTATTTCTGAATTTGACAGAGATAACCTTGTCACTGATAAATTTGATAACCAGGCAGGTTTGGTTCACCCCAGAAGAACTTGTCTGACGAGGCTTCCTCTTAAAATAAAACAATACAGGACAGAAAGTAATAACTCTGAGAACTCTTTTTGTTTTTTTAATTTTATATTTTAAAGACAATAACATGAATAAACTTTCAATTCAAATGAACTGAAACTTAAAATTAACTATTATTTTACAACATGTAAAACTTTATACACAAAAAGAAATTCATCACATAAACTTACATCTCAATAATTATTATATATATACATTAAATTACAAAACAATTGCTTTGTAATTACATTTTTTTCTTTGTTCAAATATAAATGGGCTATTCCAGTTGAAATCCATACACCCCTTATGGAAGACATGACCTTAATCTCTCATACAGGGGTGTAGATTTCAAATGGAATTGCCCATTCAGGTAACCCCTTTTGAAATTCACACTCCCTGTGTGGGAGATTAAGGTCATGCCTTTCATTGCAAGTGTATGTATTTCAACAGGAATAACCATATTGTTTACATCTCTGTCATAAATGTCTTTTATACGATAATATCTACATAAATATAGTTTATGAAAATAGCCAATCTTTCCCAAAGACATAAAATTAAGCACAATGAAATAATACACAAATAGGGTGTCCACAAGAGGGGATTCAACAAAATTAGTTAATTTCTTTAGTATTCTGTCAAACAATGCTATGCATCTGAGATCAGTAAAAGCTTTTGTTTACGAAACAGGCTCTTGTTTTATTTTTGCTGGTTCAGATTTATTCTAAAACTAATTTTATACAGGCATTGAGTTAAAAAAAATTGAGGAGTGTGATAAATAGCACACCTCAAACGTGTGAGGAGTGCTATTTTGTGAATGATGAGTGTGATTGTACAACTGTGAGTGTAAGCTTCAAGATTACTCCTTATGATCATTTAAGGAGTGCGGAGGAGTGTGATCACACTCACACTCCTCAAAACTCAAAGCAAAATATGAATGAAACTAAAATAGATGGAATTCAGTTTTCTTTCATACAGTGTGAAATCTAATCCAATTTGTAATTTTATCAACAGCAAACTCCAACATTTAGAAAAAGTACTTCTGAAAAAAAAAACAGCTAAAAACTATAATATTGGAAAAGCCTTCTTTCTTTTCACAACTGTCCTTGTTCAGTATTTACACAAGGACAAATTAAGAACTGGGGTATGAGCGTTTGGACAGTATTTATTTTGGGACATTAGAGCACATCAGACATATCGAATTGCATTCTGAATACGAAGAATGTCATTCTGATATCAAATAATTTTGAATTTTTGAAATTTGCAATTTAATACACATTTTATGGCAAATCATTAAAAATTGATATTTTTGATATTTAACAGTACTTGAAGTAAACTTTATAAATCTGATGATTTATACTTAAAGTGTATGTAGTTGGGTTGAAAAGCCGACGATCAATTGAAAATTTTGACCTTTTCAGTTATTGAAGATATGGATTTTTTTCCCAAAACACCAAAAAAAATTAGGTCTTTTTGGGAAAAAATCCATATCTTCAATATGAAAGGTCAAAATTTTCAATTGACCGTCGACTTTTCCTCCTGCTACATACACTTTAAAATATATCATTAGATTTATATAATTTACTTCGAGGACTGTTATATATCAAAAATTGAAAAATATCAAATTTTATAATTTGTCATAAAATTTGTATTATATTGTGATTTTCAAAAAATGAAAATTATTTGATATCAGAAAGACATGCTTCGTATTCAGAATGCAATTCGATAGGTCTGAGGTGCTCTCATGTGCCACAAAAAATACTATCGAAACGCAATAAACGCTCATTTTAGATCCCTTAAATGAACGAAAACGGTTTGGGTCATTTGTTGGGCTCTTTTTTTGAGACACCTTGAATATTAAATCACATAATATTACACATACAATTATACACTCCATCAATGTATACTTGATAAAAAAAGAAATCACACAGTGAAGTAGTGACATATGTGAGTCATGAACTATTTCCCTATGAAAGAAATACAAAGTATACATTGGTCTATTTACACAACAACACTGGGTTACTCCATTTTAAATCTATGTACCACTGAGTGAGATTTAAGAAAGTCTTCTGCAGAGTACATTTTTCAAATGGAATTAGCTATGGTTAATTATTTTGAAATCCATACTCCACTTGTATGACTTTTACCTTTATCTTCCCCAACTGAAGTACATTTCAAATGGACGTTACCCAACTGTCTATTCTATCTATTTGGAACCCATACTTCATCTACATGTATGGACTAAATCTTCCACAGAGTGATAATTTAATAGCCCATTGAACTTTGAATACCAATTATGAATCAATAAACACACAAAAATAATATACATGACCAACTTCTTAATATTGGTCATAAGTGTTGCATTTTGACATTTTTTAAGTTCACAATGCACTCAATTACTTTTATGTGCACTGTGGCAGAGTTGACAAAATAAAAATCATATTTATTCCACAAATAAAATGGCCGATGATCAACTTACTGTTAATGACATGATGCTATTAATCCCACCATGAAGCATCATTACATGCTTTTGTTTAAGTTTCTTTCTCTCTTGAAAAAAAGTGTTCCACATTTGTGGCCCATCATATTGAAACTAGGCAGTTATCTCCAAATATGAACATTCAGATTTCTTAACTAAGTTACAAAATTGCCTTTGTACTTTAAAGCGACCCTCCTCAAATTTGATGGATGTAAAATTAGTGATTTTATAAGATATTTTCATGCATATTTTCTTTAATAGTAATAGCTTTGAAATAAGACTAAATGTGATTAGTTACTGTTACATGTACCCTGTGTCAACAAGCATGGTTCTTGGTCACAGGTCCCATAGTCGGGTGGGGGTGCATCAAATTCACCAAAATGGTTCACTTTGATTTGTGGACATTTGCTAATTATATGCCTTAAAAGTAACACATTTTAGAGAAAATATCACATGGTCTACTTTCGAATGTGAGAAAAAATTTGCAGTTACAAATACAATATTGCAAATAGCTATTAATGTGTTATTTCGACCTCGTTCAGTTAACCTGTGTATTAAAACCACTTTTCATATTTGGTCATATATTATACTATACACAATAAATGTCAAAATCGACTATTTACAAACAAATATTTACTGCATAGAAAATCAGTATAAAACATTTCAATCTCTCTTGTGTTGTTTTTGATTCACAGATTCACCTAGGGCTGTCACTTGTATGGTAGTTTCACACAGCATTCTCATCTATCAGGACACAGTTCGTTAACCCATATTTGTTTGTACACTCATAGAATGACCTTTGATGTGTTGGGTATGAAATTTCCATGGACTAAAGAGATACAAACTAACCACGAACAGTCAAAGTCCCACAATCACCCAATAATGAGGGCTGATCATTCCATGTAATGCAACAGACAAAATGCTACACACATACCGCATATTTTTTCAGTCAATTGCGTAAACGCTCGCAAAGACACGCAAAAATGCTCTATCGCATATACGCAAAGGCACACAATGCTGGTGTGATTGTTAGACATGCATGATCGAACCTCATGAATATGCGAGAATTCACAGCATACAAAGCACATGGACTGTTGGTGAATAGTCTGTATTAGTCTATGGAAATTTCATGCTCCCCCAAATTAAGGTCAACTTTGAGCTCTGATTAGTACATGGAGCTCAATGAACTATGCATTTGAAATGAGAGTGTTTGCTAAATGTGCTCAATTTGTACACATGTGCACACACACCAACAACAAATATACGTAACTACCCACAATTTAACCAATTTAAATTGATGAGGTTAATTGCACAAATTAATCAATCACTTCCTATAGGATGTTGTTAAGTTGCAACCAGAGTTGCCAGGATTGCAACACGACACACACTGAAATTGACAAAAAAAGTACTGGCCGCTATTCTCTTTGTCAGCAGAAGATTAAAAAAAAAAATCAGCAAGTCTGGCAACCCTTAGTTGGACATCTAAAAGTCCAGTGCACTCCGACACAACAAGGACTGTTAGTAGGAAAAATCAAATCTTACTTTCTTACAAAAGTAATAAATAAATAAACACTGATGCAACAGTTTTCATCATTGTGGATGTGCCATCATCAGAGTGATGATACAACTTCTTTCCAGTAGTTTGAGTACCAGTAGAGGGTGCAATAACTTCCACATGTGGGTTGTAGATCAGTAGATGTGACCAAGAATATAATGATGGTTATAATCTAAATCTCCCAAGATGGTTAAAACTGTCAGGTCTGTGTTATTATATTGGTTTTGTCAAAAAGAAATTCAGATTTTACATTTACGGAATATATTTTGGCAGAGAGCAGCCTGCATATCGACTGTATACTGTGCCATAACTCTAACAAACCTTTGACTTAATCCGATAATCTGCATGAAGATGCAGAAATTTTAACAACTCCTTAACTGAAAGTAAACACAAAACATTTCTTCACTTATATTCTGTGGAATTGTTCACTTCTGCCATTGCAATAATGACAATACATAGTTATTACTTTATTTTAAAATAAATCGCAATTCAGCATGGTTTAAATTCATGCATGTTGCTATCGACTAAAAATGTTGAGTAAACTAACATTTTTAGCGTCATAAGAGTTGTGAATTACTACATTGTTCAATGTTTAATAGTAACTTTTTGTTGCATGTAGAATAGTACTATGTGACAGCCCATATACCTTATGGTGAGTACGCCGGAGGGGGAGGCAAATTAGGCATGGGGGTGGCTCTCGACACCGGCGGACCCCCCACCCCAGCCTCCAGTAACTCATCCCAGTCTTCCACTAACCGCTCCCTTGGAATGGATTCCTCATACGATGAATACGGTCGTAGGAGATTTGTGGCCGATATGATGACGGACAGCGCCCCCGCTGCTACTATGAGGTAGAATCCTACTTGAAAGAAACAACTACTTTGCTAAAGTCTGCTTGGATTTCTTTTCTGAGAACTGCCTCCATTAACATGGCCGACCAATAACAAAAACCATTGATGGTTACACACAGTAAAACTGCAAAACAAAAACAAAAAAAACAAAAAAATATAAGAATTGGAATTGTTAAAAATATGTTTTTAAATTTGTGGGCATACTGCAAGACTAACGTAAGTTCAGTAAAATGTAAGTAGCTGCCTTATGTAAAACACTTGTTGTTTGCAGCCCAACCTCCTCATTGCCTCATTTCAAATATTTAGTTTTAGTTTTGGTTTTGGTCACATGGTTTCCTATTGTCCTGCCTAACCACTTGAATAACAAGATATCGAACTCTTTGTTTCTACCTTTTGTTTAAAACTAAACATTTGTGACAGGTAGTTTCGGTTTTGGTTTCAGTTTCTTATAAGTGGTGTGACGAATAAAATTACAGGATTTTCGAGTTACCTGATCTAAGTATACAAAAGAAATGTTTAAATTTCGCAGTGCAATATTCACGAGCAGAGAAGTCGAACAAAGCAGTCTACATTTGAAAGCATTGATTTAGTTTGAAAGCATTGACTTGAGACTACTGAAATAGCCTAAGCTGATTTCACTGTGAAAATATATAGACCATCGAAATATTTCCACAGACATTACAGTAGACACTTGACAGATTATGACTTCAGTGATATAAACACTATTATACACAACTCTATTTATGTGCATGTCGCATGACGGAAGATCAATATCATAAAAAGCTGGTTTAAACTGACTTTTATTCAATTTATTTATTGGAGAAGAGAGAGAGAGAGAGAGAGATCGCCAGGGAAAGAGGGTGTGTGTGTGTGGGGGGGGGGGGGTAAGGGTAAGGGCGACAGAGGGGAGATAGCATTGGAAGTGGGAAGGGAAGGAGGGGAGAGGGGAGCTCAAGAGTGGAGTGGACGAATAGGGAAGAGTCGATATCGAGTGTAGGGAGGGGGGAGGGAGGAGGTTATATATTAGGGTGCATCATGCCCCCCTTTTGTCAACCAGATTTTATGTAGCCAGTCTTAAAATGTGCCAAATGATGAAATAATAAGATTCCCAAAATTTTAATTCATTCCGAGTTCGTCTTATGGGTCCTCCGTGGCCCGAAAGTTTGAACGAATAACCCATATGAACATTACGCAATAGGCATATGGCAGCTATTCACATAACATGCATTTTAATCATAGAAATTGGCTGCTCTAAGTACCCAAGTACTTGGGGTGTTATTCAACTATGTATATGATACAAGCAATCCAAAACTATTACATTTTAACATGAAGCAGCTTTTCCAAACCATAATTAATCATGTAAACAAATAGCTGCCATCAGCCCTCGAATTAACCCATGGCACCCATGGCATTTTGCCGTGGGTGCCCATCCCCACTGCCGTAATGCCCTTCAAAATATGTCCTTTACCCAAGGCAATCACTTGCTGTGCCCTCTAATGAAGTTGCCGTCGGTGCCCCAGCCCTGCCCCTTCATTATAAAATCTTCTATCTATGTTTGTGTGTGTTTTCTTCACTTTTGAGAAATTGCCTTGGTGTCCTTCTCAAATTTTCAACAGTTGCCATGATGCCCTCTAAACTGCCGTGCTGCCTTGCCTTTTCAGTGAAAATCCAAGGCAATTATCAACTTGCCCTAAAAAAGTTGCTGTGTCCCTTCAGATCCTTAATTCGAGGGCTGGCTGCCATATACATTTCTTGTATTTGACACTTAACACAGTGAAATTATGTGTATTTCTGGTGGAGAAAATGACTTTTTGAGTTATTTAAAAATGACTTTGGCTTACAATGTAATTGATGATTGGTCTTAGGCCTAATAATATGAAGTCAATGAGATAAAATAGTGCATGGACTTTCATTGTATCCCTGGGCACTATTAGCTGGCTTACCCCAGAACAGATTCATCAGACGCACAATTATTAGATGGTATGTCATGTAAATTGATACTTTGGAGATTGTTAAGTCAAAGGCAGAAATGAAGAGAGACTCCTTGAATTCATTCAGCTATGTAAGGCCTAAGATATTCTTGGGTGATCAGAAGGTGCTGACATTTAAGCAACCTGGTGCAATCCACAAGGCAAGGTGGATGGCAAAGATACTGGCCTCGATTAAGATCACCATGTTGAAAAATAACATCGCCAGGTGCCACAGGGAACAGTTACAACAAAGCATCAACTACCCAAGATATGTGACTTCTACAGTTCCTGGTGGATAAGCTGTCGTCAGACTGCTGATATGCACCCTGGAGGCCTGGAATGATCTTGATCTCTACAAGCGCCTATTAGCATACGATTCTGTGAATTCTTCAGTATCACAGAGTGCAATTAAGGGACTAAAACGCCTAAACTGAAGAATATGTTTCCTCTTGCCCTCTTCAGTAGAATTGTGCCAGACACAGAGAAACAAGCAATTGCGAATAAACTTTAGAGGTAAAACCAACAGAACAGGTTATAACTCCAAGTAACCGGTTTGGTGTGGGGTTTGGTAAATCAACCTTCCCAGACAACATCACACAGTCAACTTCACTCGCAGACTTGGTAGGACCAAACTCATGGTTCATGATGAGGATCTAGCGATACTGCAGATCGACCATCAATTTCTTGAAGAGAGTGAAGAACTGGGCTATGTGTGCTACTTATCAGGCTTCTAAAATCAACATCAGTGCCATCAATGCAATCAAAATTTAATTCAGATTTCCTAAGCACTGCAAAATCTGAGCGCCATTATCAAAATGTTCTTCAGGTTGAATAGGACAGAAAGAACAGGCCAAATCTGGGTAAACATAAACTTTTAATATGAAGACAAACATTGAACATGTTGAAGGAGAACTAATTGAAAATGTGACTTTCATCTCACTTGAACTGTGGGTAAGTTTTTAGCTAAAAGTATGCTTTGAAATATAGTTAAAATTCAGCTTTTATTTGTAAATGGCAGCACTATGCTAAATAAGTGTGTCAAAGCACATGGCAGCTATTCATTTTTGTGATATAAATGCCATATTCATATGAATTTTAACTTCAAGTTTAGTTGAAAACAAACCCCAATTACATATAATCCTGATCATGTATTTTAAGTACATGGCAGCCATTATATTAACCATTAAGCATTAGAAAATGTGTAGCTGCCATATGCCTATTGCGTAATGTTCATATGGGTTATTCGTTCAAACTTTCGGGCCACGGAGGACCCATAAGACGAACTCGGAATGAATTCAAATTTTGGGAATCTTATTATTTTATCATTTGGCACATTTTAAGACTAGCTACATAAAATCTGGTTGACAAAAGGGGGGCATGATGCACCCTATTATATATAGGTGGCGGAGGGAACATAGGTAAGAGGTATGGGTTGTGCTTTGCGGGGAATAATCTAATTCATAATCAAATCATCTACATCATCATGCATCGTTTATATTTCAGACAAATAAACAAAACACCCCCCCATCCCCTCAATATATGCACATGATTTCTACATGTAGGCCTCGTATATAGAACTCGGGTGTAATTATAAGGTGTCATGGAAGTGTGCCACCTACGGCAGAGAGCATCAACTGTCGCCCGCGTTGATAGATATCGATAATGAAAATGTTAGCACAATAGGCTATTATATACATATGGTTATAGGCCATTATACTTTTGATTATATATACCCTCTTGTGTCCTCCCAGCACAATAGTGTTATGATTGCAGACCAATTCATCTCCACTTTTTAATCCCTTGATTTTTGGTTTCTGAACAAAAGAGAAACCAAAACTAATGATTTGAAATGAGGGACTGTAAATTGTCGATGTACTGTGCATAACACCCTCATTGTAAATTGTTGATGTACTGTATTATTACTTCCTACTACTTCCTACTGGCAGTTAAGCCAACCCACGATATCATCTTTACATGCAGTTGGTGTTCTTCATACATGTGTTCTTGAACAAAAGTAAGTACATTTATTGAAATATTGCAAATGGCAGCTATTACATTCTACTGGACTTACAATGGTCTTACACTCTGCCCACGTAATGAATTCAACTGTTAACATCAACAACACAACCATTAACCAATGGTGCTTGGCAACAAATGTTGCCTCTTTATGATCAATTTGAAAGCAGCTGTTAGCCTGTATCGACATACTACATGTACCTTAACAAATCATGTATATCTATGTATGAAACATACATTAGTTTTTGGCAAAACAACTAAGACAATCTCCCCTAGTTTTTTACATTCTCCCCTAAAAATCCTCAAAAATGAAACAAACATGCTCCATCTAGTGAGATGAATCAATCAGAATTGCATTCGCATCTCCTTCTTTTTAGCTCAATAAACACTGTTTTGCCCAAAAATAGGGTTAAATTGCCCCAAAACAGGTTTAAATTGCAACATTTTGCATTGGGGCTAAAATAGTCTGGAATTGACATTCATTTTTTGTGCACTATTGTTGTTTTAATAAATATCAACTAAAAATCTATTTGTCCTTCATACATTTTTTAAGCTTCTGCAGTACATTTATTTGATCTCACAGGAACCAGTTGACTCAGAACCTTCTGTCTGTTTTTACAAAAAAATCAACTTTTTAATTATTGAAGTGTACTGCCCAGAGTAATGACAGCTTAAATAATTTTTTTGAAATAAGTACAGATAGTACCTACCTGTTGTGACATTGCCGATAGCATGTCTTCTAATGAGTTTGAGTAGTTCCTTCATGGGACCAAATATATCCAGGAAAAAGGCAAATAATGTGGCCACTATAGACATGAAGATGAACGAGATGACTGAACGCATGATTATGACTACTTTGTCGTTGATACATAGTTGATATTCTGTGGAAAGTAAACATGAGAAATTATGAAATATTGTACTAATATGCCTGATAAAATTTTGCTATTTAAATTTGTTTTACACTACAGGCTTTGCCATTTGAAATTTGCAGGGGAGCTTTTAATCGCTCTCCTCGAGTGCTGCAGGAGAGCATTAGGAGAGCAGTTTTACTGTACTGTATGTGGTTATTATTGTTACACCAAATGTAGGCGAGCAATAAAACGCTCTCCTCAGCTTTATTTGAGGAGAGTGATGGGGAGCAATCGCTCTAGCTCTCCTCAAACGGCAAAGCCTGCACTATTTAAAATATCAAGTGTTGGCCTGGGGTAAAGATTCTTGATTCTTGAGAAGTACATGTAATCTAGGCAATTCAGTAACAGGAGGTGCTGATGGTCACACCCTACCATGTTGATTTGTACCACAGGGATGTCAACAAAATCTGTAGGGTACATGAACAATTGGTTGAAACTTTATTTTGATGTTCAACAAATTGAAGTTCACCTTTCACTGCTACATGTACATTAGGGTGATTCACAAAAAATGAAATTGGTATTTTTCAACGGGACACCCCCTCATTTTGTTCATTTTGGTAATAAAATCATACCTGCAAAATATGAAAAAAATTCATAACAGTTTAGGGGGTGCTAACGGTCAATGAACTTTTGTACACAAAGTCAATGGGATTTATGAGCCATTTTCTTTACAACACAAAAAAGCCATGTTAATTTTCCCTGATTGTGCCAAAAATATTTGATCATAGTGTGAGTAATGTCCTTAAAATAAATGCTAAAGAAAATTGTAAAATGTTAACCCGCTTTCCAGAAAATTGCATTTTTGTGAAAACTGTTACATTTGGGGCAAGGCAGTTGCTGGAACAGCCAAAATATTATGGTACTTGGCTAATATAAAGTTGTGTTTATGGGGCTCTTGTGTAATCCAGTAGTAAATGTGTCTTAGCCAATCTAGCTCTTGTCACAAGTACCTTGCACAAGGTGTAGTTTTGAACTGGCCACTATCCAATGTTGTGACCCCAATTTATATACATTTCTTTTCAACCATGGTGAATCTAATCCTTCCTGTGGTCATTCAATTCAAACAATACAAATCTTCATCAGGTATGGCCATAATGACCACCCCTGATACAGATGTATGGATTTTGATAGTTACTATTACATAAGATTTCAAAAGCTGGTATTACCATTGGGGTAAACTAATATGTGAAGAATTTTAATCTTTTTTTTTATCAACAGTTCAGTTCAATAAGGTATAAATTTGGGGTGCCTGGTGGGATTCCAGGGGATATCCCAGGGTATTCTTTTCTTGAGCTACACTCCCTCTGTCACTTTTGAAACATTTTTTATTATTACAGTCAACTATGAACTTTAACTTGGTAAAAACCCATGTTTTCACAAAGTTAGGTATATCATTGAACATTTACTTCAGTTTTGCAAGCCTGGTAGACTTTTTAGGCCCTGAAATAAGCGTTTGAAATTTTTGACAAAAAATCCCATTGACTTTGTGTACAAAAGTTCATTGACCGGTAGCACCCCCTAAACTTTTTTGAATTTTTTTCATATTTTGCAGGTATAATTTTATTACCAAAATTAACAAAATGAGGGGGTGTCCCGTTGAAAAATACCAATTTAATTTTTGTGAATCACCCTAATGTACATATGTACTGTAGCACACAAAAGCTCAACACAATTGAATTATGTAGCAACTTTTATGGGCAGTTGCTCTTGTTCTTCAGAAGAAAACCTTCACATTTATTTCAAAATGACCAATACTCTAAGACAGCAACTTGTACACCCCAAACCCTAATTCCCAAATATCTCCAGCTATCTATTCTATACCGTGTGGATCTTACAATCCAATAAAACTGGCAGAACTTTGAAGAAGAGACACTGATTCTGGCAACACATAAAAATCAGCAGTTGCTGAGCATGTGTGGCAAAACCACATGACACTGACTGGGACAATACTAAGATTTTGGACATGAGCACCAAGTGGTCTGAAAGAAAGCTTGGCATATCCATTTGGGGTCTCCCCGTCAGTCCGAAACACCGTCAGTCCGAACCACAGTCAATCCGAACCTCCCCGTCAGTCCGAAACACCATCAGTCCCAACCAAAGTCAATTTTAGTAATGTAAAAATTTGGACTGACTATGGTTCGGAATGGCAGTGTTTCGGTCTGATGGGCGTATCCATCTATTCTACTCCAGACAATTTCAATAGGGACAAAGGCATGGACATTCTTCCTGAATGGCATAGATTATTCAAAAGGACCTCTGACCAAGTTAATTTCTGTTGTCCTCCACACAGGAAGCTCCCTTACAGACTCATTGACACTTCCTGTCTATCATATCTAGACATCCCCCTCTTGACACTTCCTGTCAACCGCATTGACATGTCCTACTGACAGTTTCCTATGTGCTTCATCATGATTATTTAGTTGCTCTGAAGATGACACTGACTCAGAGTTCCGAAAGCTCAGCCCTCTGAAAAGGACTTCTCTAGGGAAAGATTAAATCCTACTCTCGTTTACCGACCTGGAGTACCAAGTCATTTCAAAATGTAGTTGCTCTTTTTGTTCACTAAATTTGAACCTATATCATACCAAAAATGTCAACATCATCGACATTGGAATTAACCTCATTCTAAGATGTCAGAAAAATTCTCAAGATATCAGAAAAAGATCTCAAAAACCAAAGACTTTTTTTTACCAAAGAGTTAAGTCAGGCAAGTGTTACATGTAGATGCTGTTGTGCCAGTATGCCATTGTGGGGTCAATTTCAAAGTACCCGCCCTCCTGGTATGTAGAAATTAAAGATCAGCCGGGCTGGTAATGTTTGTAGTTAAACTGGTGCTTTCCCAAAAACATAAAAAATAAATATATATATGCAAATTCAATATAAAAGTGATAACCCTTACCAGGATCCTTTTCAATTCCCATCGTTAAGAATTGATACACTCCAATGTATGTTTTGTTGCACTTTCCACCATGTAACTTGAACCAATGCTTCACAGCTAGTGCTGCTATGAGTAAAGCTATAACCACCACACCTAAAATAGCTGCCACAAGGTTTCTCTCTGTCTGCTTGGGGTAAACATGTCGTCTCCGCCTGCGATGACGGTGATGGTGACCTGAGCGATGTCGACGGGAGCTGCTTGATCTACTTGAAGGCATCTGAAGGAACAATTTGGTTAATTTATGTTATTGGTGCAGGAGTAGGCTTGTAAACACGTTTCTTGAAAATCCTATACTTTGGGGCATGAAACACTTTTAACTTGAATGATATAGGAGAAAACATAGAACTGAGTGATGTCCAGATTTTACGAGGAAGGTGAAAAACAAAGTGAGAAAGCTTGCATTGCACACACTGTTAAAAAATATCAGAATCAGAACCTAGTTGTAGTAACTACAAAATTCGAACGTTTGAGGATTTGTTCTCAAGTTGTAGATACTTCTGTAGGGTCAGGCTGCGACAAATTGCCTGTCCGATAGCCCGGGGCAATCACATTTTTGTCGGGCAATTAAAACTCTGAAGAGCTGTGCCCGATCGGGCAAGTCTAAATTTAAACCAATTAAAGCTTGATGATTTAAAATGGAGTATTTCTGTCCAACTTGGCGTGTTCACAGAAGTAAAAAAACATCAAAACAAAGTAGAAAACTTGAAATGGAACTCAAATTTCGCTAGGCATTCGTATCCCACACCAGACTTGCAGACATATACATGTATATATGCTAATGAACATCATGCCGTTACGTGACGTATTAGAAGTTTGGCCAATTATAGAACCTGTTTCGTGCAAATATCATGACATCAATGACGTCAGCTGGCCATGTATTTGCATATGATTGAGATTGAGATGTACTAGTGGTTGGCGAAATACGTAAATCGCCGTGACTTTACTGACAAAATTTCACATAAAATACACATTATTTTCCACATGTAAGAAACAAACAGTGAAATAATTGAATGAAATGTTCATTTTTATGCATTTCATGAATACTCATTTATTTATCAACTTAACTGAGAAAAGTATTGGATTTCCGTAAGAATGAAACTGCCAAATTCGGCACACTTACGGTACTATGCACTGCACTGCATGATGAGTACGGTATGTGACTTTGTCGACAATTGTTGCCGGGAATATGGATAATTTCGGGCAATTTCGGGCAACCAATTTTTGGATATTGCCTGCCCGATCGGGCAAGCTAAAAAATAAAATTTGTCGCGGCCTGTGTAGGGTGCCTCCAGGGTTTTATTTTGGCAAGTTTGCATTAGTATATCTAGTAAAATACTCACTTTAGAAACCTGTATCACTGATGTATGTCATCTCTGATTGCTCAACTTATTCTACGCATCAGCTTTTGTCCAAAGAAATATTAAAAAAGATGATTTTTGAGTAATTTTTATGAGCAGTGAAAAGTCCATTCCACAACTGACTATGTACATGTGAATATGGTGATGAATGCACGCTAAATCGCAGCGACACATACACGTAGCTGCTTGGAACTCATGGTCGGAGCTGTGAGTTCCAATTATTGGAACTAGCCAGAACCACTAATTTCAATTAGAGTGCAGGCTCGGGGCACACTCTTTCTTGTGAACGTGAGGGATTGGGGAACAGGCTAAGGAGGTATAACCCCTAAATAATGTTGTTTTTTTGCTTGTTTCATGATATAAAAATATCATTTGTTTAAAATGGGTTGTAGCTACCCCAGCCAGCATAGCTACATCCCTGCATGTTGCAATAAGCCTACATGTACCAACGTTTTGATTTGTAATTGACCAATTAGATTACTGCGTCTGTTGTTATGCTTGTCAGATTGATTGAATCAGCAAATCAGAACCCCACTTCTGTGTTTACGCTGTGTATGCTCTCAAAATGTAAATAATTGTTGTTCTTCTCTGGCAGGATAGGGCTTAGTCGAGACCACCCGAGCTACATGAATAAAGGACTAAATTTTTACTTAAATTACCGTACATCAAAGTTTTGCATCATGGTTAAAAAGTTGCCAAACACTTTGCAGTCAAGGTTTACATGTAGTGGATTGGAAGGAGGGCAGGGCTTCGATAAATGAGGGAAATTATGGGGTAAAAAACAAGATCAAAACAACTTTTTGAAAACAACTGAAAATGGCAATTTTTCTATACAGTTTTCTGTCTCGAAAAATAATTTCAAAATAACTGCAACCAACATAGCTTTTATAATAAGCATCACTTCCGTCACATAAAAAGATGATCAGATGAGTGAAAAGTTGAAATATGGGAATTTTCTCAGAAAAAAAAACACAACATTTTTTGACACATTTGCCATCTTGAAATTTGAATAAATGCAGAATTGCGTCATGCAGTAAAAAGATGTCAAACGCACTTGAAAATGCATGATTCATCATGCGCTTGGCCTTGTGCAACTGCAATGCGAATGCTTCGGAGTTGTATCACCGTTTTTGCATCAAGCTCTTTTACGTCAAAATAAAAATAGCTATAAAATGTGAATTTTGGAACAAAAAAAGCTTGTTCAACAGCAGGGTTCGATTTACTTTGAAAAATGTGTGTAGCAATTTTTTAGCGAAAACCTTATTTAGGCGATGTTCTATATTTTAGCATACATGTATTATGTTTACATTGTAAAAATTGCTATACAAATGTGTATAGCAATGTCAGGTTCGTAGGAACTGGTAATTACAAGACGTCTCGACGGTCTCGTAATTCACAGACGGTCTGTGAATTACGAGACGTCTTGTAATTATACCAGTTCCTACGAACCTGATGTAAGCTGAAATTTGTGTAGCAGGTTGTCCAAAATGGGGACTGGGAGCATTTTGCTCCACGACACAAGTTAAGGGGTACTACACCCCTGTGGTATATTTAGTGGCTGTTTTGCATTTTTCTCAAAAATAATAACACACTGGTAACAAAAGTTATGTATATTATTGGGGCAAGGAATTCAATTACTACACTGAAATTTCAGTGACTCAAGACAAGAGGTTCAGTATATACGATAGGAAACGAGGTACACCGTACATCCCAGCGGTACCTTATTTCTTATCATAAATAACAAACCGCTTGTCTTGGGTCACTGAAATTCCAGTGTAGTAATTGGATTCCTTGCCCCTATAATATATAACTTTTGTTACCACTGTGTTACTGGTTTTTGAGAAAAATGCAAAAATAGACACAAATTTATCGAGGGGTGTAGTACCCCCTTAAATCGAACCCTGTTCAACAGAATAAAAAGTATGTTTGTATAGCTGAAAACAAGTTTAACCTTGTTTAGAAAGTTTCGATAAACTATCAGTTTTGACCTTACTCGGGTGGTCTAAAACTACAGTAAAATTAAAGGAAGTGTCCGGCAATCACAACATTAGGTCTTATATGTTAGAAAAATAATTATCAAGCACGAATCACGTGGTTTTATTTCAATCAAACTCACATTAACCATAAAAACGAATAAAAACAGCCGTCTCTCAACACGCGATATTCAAAATTCCAGCGCCGAAATGTTCTAGAGCAGTGATGTCATGGTTATTTGTGCTCATTTGTCGACAGGCTTCATTGAACTATGTGGACGTCACTGCTCTAGACAATTTCGGTGCGGAATTTTGAATATCGCGTGTTGAGAGATGGCTGTTTTATTCGTTTTATGATTAATATGAGTTTGTTTGAAATAAAACCATGTGATTCGTGCTTGATAATTATTTTTCTAACATATAAGGCTTAATGTTGTGATTACCGGACACTTCCTTTAAGTATTTCTTGGCCAAACTGGAACACTATACTAGTGGCTCCGCGATAAACACACACAAATAAAAGCGCGGTACAGAAGAAAGCATATACGCGACTTACATTGCGTGCACGCTTAGTACGCTGCATGGACGCAACATGCATGTTGCAGTTTGGCCAAGAAATACTTAATTTTACTGTAGTGTAAGTAAAACTCACGATCGCCCTAAAATTTTGCCGAAGTGTAATTTTAGCAACATTTTTGATGCAATCGCCTGTTGTGATCGGCTTTGTTTACTTCTGAATTTCCATTGCTTTACATGGTGTCATGCTTCAGCGAATCTGACTAGATTATGAATGCAATGGTCTCAGGTCTCTAGCCTAAAATGTGAAGCTATTCAGTGCAAATTCTTGGCTAGAGCATAGAGAGCAAGTTGACATTCACATTGTAAATTAATAAAAATCAATTTATTTTATCATAGAAATGTAAACAATAATAATTAGAATTTGCTTAAAAATGAAAAGTTGAATTTCAAATCCTGTCGACAACAAAGCGAAAAAAACAATAACAATATCAAAACAAAGCAATCATCATGATTTCCTGTTGTTTTGTAAACAAAAAACTTCCACTTCACTGAACTGAACAGAAGCTTACCTTGATTTCTCTAAAATTCTAAACTTGTCTCCTCCTTTTCATTTCCGTTACAATCGAACAGTATAATAGTACCTCTTCTACTGAATAAACATTAAAAAGGCGAACAAATGGGCATATTTATGGGCGAAACTAAGTAATAAACATGACTTCGAAATGTACGAAATCGCGAAATGACGTTCTCTATCAATCACGGAAGTAGTCGCCGGTCGCGGGGCAAAGGTCAATATTGGTAACCAATTTTATTTGTACTATTTTAGATGCACTGAACGAAGTGATGATGTATAGGGTGATCCGTTATGTGTATGTAAATTTTTTTAATTCTTTTATACACGCCTGAACTTGTTAAATCCTAGCTGGGGAGGGGTGCAAGCTTAGATGAACTTCCTTACATACAAGTTATGTGTCAAAGAAATGTTGAATTACTGATACAGAAATGCCACTTTTCCGGAAATCTGGGAAAATTTGAAAACTTCTCCGCAATTTTTTTTTTCCAAAGTTTTCGGCGACTTTGGAGTGACGCATGATGGACCTATTCTGATGTGATAGGATCATTCCAGAGGATGATTTAAGCACTTCCCAGCAAGTCTTGCGGTTAGCACAGCTGTGTGTGACACCACTGCCCGCCCGCTGCATACACACGTGCATGGTTAAATTTGAATTTGGACAGATCTATTTACAATAAAAACACCTTCAAAAAGTTGGTCGATTTCACATTTTATGTTATCTACAGAAGATGCGAATTATCCTTCATGCATACATCACTTTAGATCTGAAATCGACCAAGTAATAATGACACACGGGCAATTCTAAAACAACATCTTTTGCACAGAGTTCAATGGGATCGGAAAAGTAAAGTGGCAGTTGAAACTCTAGTGATAACACTTTTACAGTGCATGATGGGGCTTCCTTAAATCATCCTCTGGGATCATTCACAGTTAATTTGAAAAAAAAAAAATTGGAAAATTAAAAAAAAAAAAATTAGTTTGTTATCCTTAAACCCTAACTGAAGACAAGGTTTTTTGCTATCAGAAGGGAAGAAACGAAAAAGGAGAGAAGATGAAGATTTCAAGAAGTCACTTGGTACCCCCGGGATTCGAACCTCGGACCCCTTGCATGCCACGCAGAAGATCGCCAACCCGTAACCACAGAGGTTGCCCCGGGCAGCGATTCCCTGCATATATCACTTAGGATGATTGCGTCATCAAGTCACATGATGCATGCACGAGCCGTGGTTTTAATAGTGAGATCTGGTTCAGTTCCCGGGGTTCAGTTAAGAGTTAATTAATATGCAAACCACAAATGTGACCATCCTCCACAACTGAGCCCGGATGTCGCCAGTGCCACTATTGAGATATGCTCCATCCAGGCCTGTACGCAGGAACTTCTTTGGTGGTGCTAATTTTGAAATAGTGGACCTTTTTCCCAAGGGGGGGGGGTGATTTTGTGAAAAGTGGACTTTCTTTCCAAAATTTGGACATTTTTTGACAAAAAACCCGTTAAAAACCAGATTTTTTTTCTCGCTACGCTTGCAAATTCTGAAATTTTGGGACTTTTTGTACACTTTGGCAAATTTTTTTTGGGGGGGGGGGTGCGACGCCCCCCCCTAAATACGGGCCTGGCTCCATCAAACTTAACAATAAACAGTAGGAAACAAAGGATTTATTGACTGTTTTATTGATTTTCACTACTTAAATGTCAAGTACTATAGACATGATATACATCATTTTAAAGCTAATTTCAAGCAGAATATTTTGGTTGAATATCTCAAAAATGATGATTGGCGACTTCAGGGCTGAGTTGTGGAGGATGGTCACATTTGTGGTTTGCATATTAATTAACAAATTACAACACATTGTCTATGGAGCAGTGTAATACACATAATCATGCATAACTCATAAGCGCAAAATCGGAATCAACTGAAATTTTGGAAATAAGCTTTTTTCGTGGATATCTACTGAAAAATGTCATAAAAAGAGGATGCTAGGATCACGAAATCCTCCTTTAAATGGTCTAGATATATGATGTGAGCGTAGCGAGCAAGAAATTTGCTAATTAACGTTTCTTTAGAGCATCTTATTTAAAAGGTGCCCCATAAATGTGGGCCAAAAATTGCTTTCCCCCCTCTCAGCCTGCCAAAAATTGTTTGACTACCCCTTTCGGATTACCAAAAAATCTTTTCCCCCCCCAATTATTGCCCAGCCCATAATTATTGGGGTAAAATTTGACAAACTTGAAGTTCCTCAAAAGAGATTCACTGAGTCATGAGAATCCTGTGAACAACTATTATGATATTTAGTCATACTTTAGGAGCTTGCAGACCTATTTGCCAGGGACGTATGAAGTCATTAGAATTTCTATGGTAAATGACATAACTGGTTTGATATTTAAATAGATGGGCGGACCCCAACGGTCACGATTTGCTTCGGTGAACTCACTGATTCTTACTTTTTATGTAAGGGGTGGTGCAATAATTATGTGTACCCCCGGGGTGGTGAATTATAGGGGGGCAAAGAATTTTTGGCACGCCAAAAGGGGGGGGCAAGCAGTTTTTGGCAGGTCGAAAGGGGGGTCAAGCGATTTTTTTGGCAGGTCGAAAGGGGGGCAAGCAATTTTTGGCACAGATATTTTTGGCACCGTTTCTATATTACGCCCTAAAAAAGCGTAGGAAAACGTTAGGAACATGTTCAAATATGCAAAATTTCCTGCTCGCTTCGCTCGCATTATATGGTAAGACAATTTAAGGTTTTAAATTCGGGTTCCCAAAAATCTTGCATGTGTTGGGGGGGCAAAGATTTTTGGCACGCCAAAAGGTGGGGGGCAAAGGTTTTGGCACATCGAAGGGGGGGGCAAAGATTTTTGGCACGGCCAAAGGGGGGGGATGCAATTTTTGGCAGACCATTTTGAGAATTCACCACCCCGGGGGTACACATAATTATTGCACCACCCCTAAGTGGACGCCTTCAACTGTACAGGTTGAGTGAACATGAAAAGCCAGCTTCGTAGTAACCAAAAATGATGCGACAGGAAAAGGCCTTGGCTAAAGCACGGCTATAACGTGTGGACATTTGATCAGGATTGTTATTGCTCGGAATGTAATGGACAAACCCTAATTGACATGCACATGAAACTACATGTAGTTGACGAGTTCTTCATCATACCCAGTAGCGTAGCCAGTGGGGTGGCAAGGGGCAGAGTGCCCCTCTGACAAAAAATAAAAGTGAAAATCTGCGCGCTACACACGCATCATCCCAATAAAGCCTCTCTAAAAACAAAACCGGTATAATGTATTGTATGATGCAACTGCAATTTTTTTCGTCTGTGCCCCGGAAATTTTATTATGCCCCTCCTGACCAAGAAAGCTGCCTATGCCCCTGATCATACCCCAAGATAGACACATAGGTCCAATTTCTCAAAGCTTGGCTAGTGGTCAGGGGTTATAACATGGCTTTAAGCCTGATTGCTTAGGAAGCCTGACCACCAGCCATGCTTCGAGAAACCAGCCCATAAGGGGTGGTGCAATAATTATGTGTACCCCCGGGTGGTGAATTCTCAAAATGGTCTGCCAAAAATCGCTTGCCCCCCCCCCTCTGGCCGTGCCAAAAAATCTTTGCGGCCCCCTTTGACGGGCCAAAAAACCTTTGCCCTCCCCCTTTTGATGTGCCAAAAAATCTTTGCCCCCCTCCCTTACCAATGCAAGATTTTGGGGAACCTGAATTTACAACCTTAAATTGTCTTACCATATAATGCGAGCGCAGCGAGCAGGAAATTTTGCATATTTGAACGTGTTCCTAACGTTTTCCTACACCTTTTTAGGGCATTAAATATAGAAACGGTGCCCAAAATATCTGTGCCAAAAATCGCTTGCCCCCCCCCTTTTGACTTGCCAAAAATCGCTTGACCCCCCTTTCGCCCTGCCAAAAAATGCTCACCCCCCCCTTTGCCCTGCCAACAACCCTTTGCCCCCCCCATAATTCACCACCCGGGGTACACATAATTATTGCACCACCCCTAATGTACAAAGACCAAGAGGCTAGCTATTGTGCATGATTGCATTGCATGCTCAGTGTTTTATTTTACTAGATACACACAAACAATTCATATAATTTCTACAGCTGTTTTGTTTTTTAATTCTCTGAAAACTTCCTGTACATAGACACAATTTTGAAAAACAGACAATGATGTAAAAAGAGGTAATTTTGTTTCCAATAAATTCCATGAGGTAAAACGTTGAGACAAAACTTTTCCGATTTAAGCCTATACCTCACATAAAGAGTAATTTCATAAAAAATTGACACTTATACAAAAGTTACACGATCTGGTCCATGGGGGCCAAAGGCAGCACATTTGAAACTGAGATAAAGGTAACAATATGGAATAAAAAAACAATAAAATACATAAGAACATAAACATCAAAAAACTTCATAACTTTAAAACCAAGTATGCTAGACCTTTGGTGTTTTCAGTAAATGATAGCCTATTGTATATATATAATGTAATAATTACAGTAACTCAAATGCCTCCTTTGGCTCCCATGGACCAGATCATGTCACAATTATATGCCAGCATGCAGGCTCAAGTCTATACAAATAATATATAAATAAATATTATAATTCTGATAATACAATATCGAGATGCAATTATACTATTTTTATATTTATAATTTGGCACCAGATAGTCAATATCAGTGATATCACATATAAGTGTATAAAATATTATGAGATTTGTAGTAATAGCTTAAAAGTGAAGCAGAAGCATTACAAATTTCTCATTGTGAAAAATTGTCCTTAACTGAAATACAAAAATCAGATTTTTGATGATTTTATAGATTTGGTGAATCACCGACATCAGTACAAAATGACCATACGGGGACGTGCCGCAAATATGGGTAGCATTTTCAGCCTTCTGGTATAGCAATGACCCCTTTTTCAAAGCCTATTTTGGTATATGAATGGGTCCTTTTTTCAAAATTTTCTCAATTTTTTCGGGAAAATAGCCCAATTTTTCCTTAATCTAGCCAAAATTTTCCTAAAATTTTGGGAAAATTTGTAAAAACCAAGACAATTTGGCCGAAAATGTTGACTTTTGGTATATCAATGGGTCCAAATTTCTTGAAAAATTAGTATATTTATGGGTCCACTTTCAAATTCTCAGCGCACGTCCCTACCAAAACCAAACTTGAGTACCCCGGACTACATGTTCGATATAATAACCATAGGGCAGTTCAGAAATTGGCTAGGAGGTGGTGTTTACAGTGCATGGGGGCGTGTGCCTAGAATAGGCTGATTTTGCATGATATTTCAGAAAACCCCAATGCCTTCCCCTGGAAACGCCACTGATAATATTAAATTGGATTGTCCCTCCTTCCACACAGCTGGACAGACGGTTTATAAAAATGACACTTACACTACTTTCTATTTTTATCCAAATCCTTTTTTTCACTATGATGCTGAACACAAATTACTCTCTTGCTAAGTGAACAGTTCTGTAGATCCTTGCTCAAATACAAGATTCTAAAATATCCCAATGCCCAATATACTTGGCACCCCTGAAATAAAAGCCAGCAATGCCACTGATTTGAGTAGGCCTGCAGAAAAGGATCTTATGATTGATTAAAATCTCCCAATACTCATAAAATGCATATTATTTAAGCCAAAAAAAATCTTAAAATGTAATGCATTTACAATTATTATGATTATGTTATAATTTGATTTTAATACAATACATGTATATAAATATTATCTATTTTACAGTTTTACAAAATACAAAATAAACTCTGGTTTACTATCTTTGGTTTTTATACAATGCTACACAATAATGGAAGCCATAATTATATAGTGAGGTACATTTGGTTTCAGCTAAATGAATATTTACAGAATTACAAGAGTCGAGCAAAGAATTGATAATTTTTCATTTTTACTTTGACCCCAGCAAGAAGTGTTCATACAGACACCCCCACATACCGGACACATACCCCTTCTGTTCAGATTAAAATGGGCTATTGAAATCCATACACCCCGTATGGAAGACATGATCAATACATGTAATCTCCCACACCGGGGGTGTAGATTTCAAATGGACACACATTCACGTCAATGCACCCCATTTGAAATTCACACACCTTGTGTGGAAGGTTAAGGTAATGTCTACCACAGGGGGTGTATGGATTTTAACTGGAATAGTCCAATGCGACAAACCACACTTCATTCTATCATCATGATAAGGCCATGAAACTCAATGCCTTGTTTCCTGTTCTATATATTATTTTCATATGAGGTGACTTTTTATTTTTATCACAACTTTCGATGCGATCAAGCAAAATGACTCACTTGTCCAGTAATTCCTAAGTTTAGATATGTGATGTGATCAAGCAAAATCAGTTGGAAGTCGGAAATATTGATTTCGAGATATACTCAAACAAAGGAAATAATTTCTTCTCTTTCCTATTGTTTTGGAAACCCTTCACTGCTCATATCTTCGGAAAATTTTATCCAATTTCAATGGGGTTTTCTGCAAAATGTAGCTTTACAAAATGCTTTATACATCAAAGTAGAAAATGAAAATTGAATATGTCCAACTTCAGACAGATTTTGCTTGATCACATCACATATTAGCATTATTGTAAACTTGCTGAAGAGGCTTGATGCCCACAATGTTTTTCTTCAAAATTGTGATATTTACATACATCGATTTTGAATTATTATGTCTATTACAAAATAATTTATGCATACACACATAAACCATTACCATATTCCAGGCGTGGATCCAAGAAAAATGTTTCATTTTTCATTTTGAGATATGAGCAAAAAAATTTAATGTAGATAGTGCCTTCTGGCTCCAAACACCTGAGCATGCATGGAGACCCCTTGAGAAGCCCAAGCAACTCTGGCAATGCAGATATCACTGGATATGGTCTTCTGGTTCTGGCACTCTGGCCACTTTGTGTACAAACACTTTAATTTTGATTTTTATATAGTGTGAATACCAAATTCACTGCATTGCCAAAATGTTCCCAGTCTGCCCAGGACTACTTACCAGTATCTCAATTTTGCCAAAAATACAGATAAAGCTTTCTGGGCACTATACAATCCTCAAAGTGATATGTTCAACATGTTCACTTAACTATTCACCTTAGGGGCTGGCATTTTCTTCGAAGGGGGGGTCACAAATATGTCAGTGACCGAGTCAATTTTATGACCCCCTATCGCGGGCAAAAAATTTACGACCCCCTATCGCTGGTCGAAAAATTTTATGACCCCCCTTCCAACTACACAGACTCAAGAAAAATTATTCATTGCGGAACTAAGGCGCGGAGCGCGTCAAAACTTAAAAGTGAAAAAAAGTGTGTGGGCGCGTTAAAACTTTTATTGTAAGTGTAAAAAGAAGGCGCAGAGCGTGTAAAAATTTTGCATAGATTGTATGCACATTTCGATTGCAAAGTTAAAGAATGCAGCAGCATGCCTAGCGAAAATTTTGAGTCACCAGCCCTTAATAATTCTATAACCCCCTATTTTGGGTGTTCAAAAAATTATAACCCCCCCTATTTTTGGTCTGAAAATTCTATGACCCTCCCAGTATTTTTGGGACCCCCCCTCCCGAAGAAAATGCCAGCCCCCTTATAGGTTTTACATTGAAAATGAAGCAAATGTGTTAATTTCAGCTTTCGTTGGAGTCTTTACAAAACTGGTTAGTCCTTCCTGTTTGATCTTTTGCAGGAGAGCTCCTTCACCTTGTCTTGCTGCATCTGCTGGCACCAAGACAGTTTCTGATGGCGGCTGAAACTTTGGTCCAAATCCAAATAATCTTCTTGGTTCTGGTGTAATGGTGAGTGGAACCATCTCAGGGGATTCAGCTGCAGCAGAGGTAGATTCGGTGGAGGTTTGGGTAGGAAGAGAGTCGGTGGTGGTTGATGTCCAGGTTGAACCTGATGATATGACTGCTTTGAATAACCAACCAAGACCTCCTTGTGATTGGTCTGTGAAAAATTGAAACAAAAATGAATCAGAGATTAATGCTTATCATATTTTAATAAACAAGTATAAACATATGATCTCTTGAAATAATGAAATAAAGTAACTGCATATCTGCACAAAACAATCCTCATCAAGGATAGGTGATGATAAGATATTAAGACTGGGGGTCTGGATCAATTCAGCAATGTGCGGACAAAGCCAAAAATAAAGGTTCATGGAATTTGCCTAAATCTTGTGATAGGAAAGGTATTTGGGTCTAATGATTTTGTAACTTGATCAAAAATTCAAAATCCCTTGTTGCCATGGTAACGGTTCTTTGAAGATTGCCACAGGAAAAGTACATTTTTCAATTTTACAGTTCGAAAAAGACACATTTTTCTAGCTAGCACTAATGAATTGCTAGAAGTATGGAAAAATTTAAATTTCTGCTGATAAATACCTATGTAAAAGAAAAAAAAAAATAGTATTGCCAGTTTTCTCACCCACCTAGAATATTGTGTAATATGCAATTCAAAATCCTCTTTTTTGCAATTTTTTCATTAGTAAAAGTGGTATAACTTTGAAATTCAATAACTCTCAAGAAGAAGTTTGCTGATTAAAGTCAGGGGTTGGATGAGAATGACTATGAATGGGGATGATCAACCAACTACTAAAAAATTGGAGTCTTTACCCCATAACGAAGTTTTACTTTGAAGAAAGTTCGCTATTTTCGATAAAAATTAGCTAATTACATAGAACTTTCACAGTATAAAAAATCCTTTATTGGCTTGTGATTTGCAAATAACATACCCAGAATAGGTCTTTGTGTAGATTGTTAGCATTATAAACGGAGTCGCTCATGTGTGGGATTTTCTAATGAGATCATGAACAGTGCCTGACAGATGTCTGTGAGGGTTTCGATGCTGACACTGCTAAGATTGTCATCTTGTACTCTAAATAATCTATTTGTCTCCAAAGTAATAGGAGTAATTGGATGATAGTTCTAGTTTCTGCACCGCTTGCTTTAGGCACTCTTGATATACCATTGTATTTGCAGGATCTGCAAGTTTATTATTGATCTCTCGGAAAAAACTACTTGTGTGTTGTGGGGTCAGATACTCGTCTCAGATGTAGGCCTGCTAAACATGCTAAATGCCCTCTTGTTGCTATTTTACATTCGCCAAAAAACGCATTTGCTTAGCAACAGCAGAAGGGTCTCTCTATTCCCGGCCCGGATTACCAGTGACCTCTCCATGCTCATACCCATCAATAATAAATTCTTTCTGCTTCTTGGAAATTGGGTTTGTTTGTTTCTTGCTGACTATAGGTTAAATACCACTAATTATGTATTACACGGTTTCAATGTCAAAATGGCTAATTTCGGGTGGACGTTTCTCATATTCAGAACTCTCACAGTTAAATGCCACTAATATCAGGTGAAACTATATGATTTAGATGCCAAATGATCAAAAAACTTAACATAGGTTGACTTGAGACTTTTCTTGTTTTAACGCACTGAACCGTAAACATCTCAAAATGGCAGTGCGCACTCGAAGCTGAAAGTTACAATATGGTAGGGCGAATATTTACTAAAAACCGTACCCATGCGTATGAATTTTGGTACTATTACAACAAAAATGTCATATAATATCAAACCCTAAAAAGTACTTTTTTGGCTATATTACTTGGTCAATTTCAGCGATTTTAAAGCAGTCTTTTCAGATGCCATGCAAACAAATAGTTACTAAATCAGTATTTCCATGTATCGCCCAGGCCTATTAGTGGTATATAACCTTTAGGGCCAATTAATGACCTATTAATCATATCTCTGATTCAAAAGAATGCATTGCTGTCCGCTTGTATTTCCTCTTATCTTGGCTAGAAGGCTTTTTAATTTTGATGTTTGTAATTTTGTTATATTTTCCTGACTGAATGTGAGCTACTAGCGTCAATGCTTCAATGCTTTATGTATGTCGATGTACATGTTTCCTTGGGTAACTGAATAGCGTTTGCAATACCTCTTGAATCCACCGTAGCTAGTAGATTCATCTACTGAAGATAAAGTTTCACATACTTCCTATTCTCGTAGAATTGGTGAACACTGTTGATTGTACTGGGTTAGTACTAGTAGCTGCCTGATGTTAAAAGCAGCACATGTTGTCATGATGTTGATGATTTTCAAATGTTTCTTGGTTTACATTTTCTGATGTTGAATTCCCTGAAGATCCATCTGCTGGAGATGAAACTTTACATGCTTCCTAATGTTGAAGGCTAGGCTTAAACCTTCCAAGCGGCGTGCCAAAAAGAATTGCGTGCCCCTTCCGGCCTGCCAACAAATCTTTGCCCCCCGCACATGACATATGTTTGAGTTCCCAATTTGCAAACCTTATAATAATGGTCTAGATGTACTTGTATAATGCAAGCGTAGTGAGCAAAGAATTTTGCATATTTGAACATTTCTGCACTGTTTTTCTAAGCCCTTATCAGAGCGTGTCTGTAGTATAGTCTGCCCCGTAAATGTGCTCCAATATCCACTGCCACCACCTAGCTTGCAGTGGCAAACAAAAACCTGGGCAAATCAGATGTGTCGTTTACCGGTATATTGTCAGTACCCTATGAGCTCCTTTGCGACGGCGAGGATCCATGGTATAGGTTCATGTACTAGACCCCTCACCCCTTTGACCTTTCAAAATTGCTCCCCCCTTTTTGGGGGGTTGCCAAACATTCTTGGACCCCCCCATATTTACCCTTCCTACAGGGCTTATCATTCTTGCACAGCCCCTGATTGGTGTTCTCGTAGAGTTGGTGAACTCTGTTGTTTGTACCGGGTCTGTCTGATGCTAAAAGCAGTGGCAAACTTACAAAAACCTGGGCAAATCAGATATGTCGTTTACCGGTATATTGACACTACCCTATGAGCTCCTCTGCGACGCCTAGGAACCATGGTATAGGTTCATGTACTAGACCCTTCACCCCTTTGACCTGCCAATAACTGCTCTCCCCTTTTGGGGGTTACCAAAGATTCTTGGACACCTCCTCCCCCCCATATTTACCCTTCCTACAGGGCTTATCATTGTTGCACAGCCCTGATTGGTGTTCTCGTAAAGTTGGTGAACTCTGTTGTTTGTACCGGGTTGCTAAAAGCGACCTGTCTTCCAAGCGCTGCCCTCTATCTGTATTTGAATAGCGCTGCGATCTGTCTCATCTGCTTAACATGCTTAAAAGGCTTGTATGTATAATATAGCTTGTTTGCACCATTTAAAACTGAGACTAAAATTTAAGAAGTCACTTAATCTTTTCATCAATAGAAATATATTCAATAATTATTTCATTACGGTTATTTAAACACAATCCTTTTAAGCGAAATTTGTCTTTTTTGCCATAAATTCCCCTTAAAAAATACACATTTTTTCAAAACCTTGGTACTTTTCAAAAGCCAGAACTTCTTTAGAAGTTGAGACCCCAATTTTTTGAAACTATATATCTGTCAGCAAGGGTTCACTCTAGCTATGCCACTATACAATTACAAAATATCAACTTCTTCTTTACAGTTACACCCCTTCAATGTTGGGGTAAAATGACATTTACAATTTTTGCCCAAAAATGTGTTTTTTCTACTTAAAATTAAAGGATCTTTTAAAAGAGTGACAAGCTCTTTCTTCATTTGCAAGGACTACGAAAGCATGCCCTTATCTGAAGAAAAAAAAAAAAAAAATTATATCACATCTTATATATTTGTGGCATTCGACCAAACTTTGCCCTTTTTCAAATATGAAAATTGTAAATTTTGGTCATTTTCGACTAAAATTTGTTTTGTCTGTTACCATGCCAACAGGCCAAATGCAACTTTTTAAATGTCATTTTTAAAATGTCCCCCCTAAACCCTTTCCATGCTAAAAGAATCAAGGATTTCTATTTTTTTTGAGTTTGTCCACATATTTAAAATTTTGCTTGACGGTAACAGACCCCTAGTCTTAAGTATGTAGTCACGACCCAGGTGTTGGTATCTAAAGGGCAAATCAACAATTTTTTTAAAGCCTTATCAATATGATCCTATAATAATTATATAGATACATTTTGTAGCTACTCTCTTTGCTGTCTGGCTGATGACCTTGTCCTGAATTTCAGGTCACCTCATTACCTATGGTCTAGTAGGAAATAATGGACCTTGATCAATCCAGGGATGTGGTTATATAATGACAGACTGGCCTCACACCTGTAAATGGCCCCTTTGAGCCTGTTTATAGTGAGCCAGATTATCCGGTATTTAGGGTATAAGTACATCTTATACGGTATTGGTCGCCACTATAAACAGACCAATAGCGCTATTTGCCGCACATATTATACTGGAACTGATATCCTTCGATATCGATGGATATTGCCGTATATTCATTCCGTATACGGCCACTATAAACAGACAGGGATTAACGATACCGTTATTCAAGGAAGTGGACCAGGGTAATGTAACTCTCCGAGCTCAAATTTGTCACTGCAATAACACATCACCTAAAAATATAGTACGGTACTGTAGCAATAATGTTTTAAAAAATGGCCGGTATCGTTTCGACGGCAAACTATTTGAAACTGGCGCCATATTTGTGTCTCCCACATTGCATTGCGGTGACCTTGAACACGCTGAGTTCAATCACCTCGGATTCAGAATAGCGCTATTGATTGCCACTATAAACAGCCAAGATAACGGATAAGTCACATTCTATTGTAATCCCATATGCGTATAAGGATACCGTATAAATACCGTACACCACTATAAACACGCTCATAGACTATTCAATAACTTGATAACATTTAAAAAATCTATGGTTATTGGTAATATTTTGTCAACAAAATCTGTTTACTTGCTATCGGAAGCTAAAGAAGAAACAAAAAAGGAGGGAAGATGAGCAAAGATGTCACTTGGTACCCCGGATTCGAACCTTAGACCCCTCGGTGCCAAACACATGATCACCGACCAGTAGCTACAGGGGTTGCGCTGGCCTGGCCAGTGATTCCCTGAGCATAGAGCACTTGCACTTAGGGTGATTGCATCATCGCATCATGTGGGAATCATGCATGTGTGGTGGTTATATCATATCAATGTGGTATTTTGAGGTACTAATGGGTGTTAGGGCTTAAGTTCTGGTCACTTAAATGGCCTTAAAAACCATGCAGTGTTCACTCAGGGGCTGTAGGTCCCACAATTGTAATGTACTTTAATATTATACCTATCTTTCAAAATCAAGCCTTTCGAAAGGTGCTGTATTTGTACCAAAATCTGAGATTTAAGGACTGAGTAAGGCCTTTTACTCTACATACGATTGAAATATTAGCCAAACGCGTACACAATGTTCGTAACAATCATGTATGGCATACAGAATGTTCATTATTCATCACTCCGACTGACCTTAAACGATGGAGTGGCAAACATTGGCAACATAGGTGTTGGATTAAATAGCAAATTGCTTTTGTTCCATGAAAACTAACATTTTGTGGGGAAAAAATAAAAATCTATGGAATTGTATTTTTCACAAAATTTGCATTTTTTATATAATTTTGCAGCTGCTGCTTGGCAATCTGACATGTTTGAACTTTATCTACTTTCCAGGTTTGAACAAGTTTTAAAAGGAGTTATAATTTTGCCTTAGGCTGGCCAGCCAGTGAAAAGCTAGTTAAAAATACCCAAACTTGACCCAAAAATAACTCCTGCATGTACGTCCTGTGACCTACTAAATAAATGCAAGAGGCTATTGTTGGATTGCCACGTTCCCATACAAAAGAATATTTTCAAGAGATACTTCTATTTTAAACTACATAATGCCATTTTGTCTGTGATATTATTGGGTAGACATCAGTCGTTCTATTTGCTAAAGGAAAATCGTGTGATTGTATGTATGGGCACTTGATAAGTACAATGCAAATACGTAATTGAACACTCAGCCGTATTATTATAACAAACTAATTAAATAACAATTATTACACACTGATCATTTTAATGTGTTTACTTATCAAGCAATTCAGGCACCAAAGAGATGATTTGAAAGTTTTGACAAATTTCTTTATGGTGCAATTTTACTTTGTTGTTCAACTTTATAAATGGTAAAAAAGATTATGTTTTTTTTACTGCATGTAACTTATCTTTGCATTAACCCTAACTTTCACCATGCTTTTTGGCTATGGGAAAGGAAAGAAGGAGAGAGAAGATGTACAAAGAACTTGTTTGCTCCCTTCAGGATTCCAACACCCGACCCCCTGCTTGTCAACCCACTCAATCGGCGTAAGGTAGCCATGGGTCTTTTGCTGGCCTAGCCAATGAAAGCGTGCCTATATGACTTTTGTGTCATCCTGTTGCACGCATGCGCAGTGGCTTTGTGCGATTGAATTTTGTTGGATTAAGGATGGTATAGGGTTAATTTACATATAAGCGTGCACCAGTCACCCATTATGCAAAATGCACGGTGCTGCGCCAACTGTGTGCAGTGTGCACATAATTCCAAGTCAAACAAAATAGGGGCCCCGAATAGGGGCAGGACTTTTCTTGCACAAGTGAAAATGGGATGCATATCACTGGCTATAACACAGGGAAAGAACACTTTCATACTTTTGCCAAATTTGAAATTAGGCCTACATTATTACAGATTTGATTTTTCTTTACCTTGAGGTTGAATATTCACAGAATCTTTCCCCAACAGGGCAGAGTCAGTAGATCTTCGCAAGAGTCTAGGTTTAGACTTCACAACAGTCTCACTTTCTGGGACAGTTCTCGCATCAGGTGGCGCAAAACCTGTGCTTTCAAGCCCACCATGAGTGCTAGACTCTGGCACAGTATTTGATGGAGAATAGAAATCCCCATCAGTTGATCGTCTCAACAGTTTATGATGATGCTTTTGGTTTAGCTTTACAATTTTAGAGTCTTTTTGCGTCGCTCCGGCAGAAAGGTTCGGTTTCTGTGACAGTTGTGGTACGGATGATACCCGTTCACCAAAGTTTGGTGGGATGTTTAGAGCACCTTCAGTTGCTCTTCTTGTGAGCCTTGGTGGTTTTGATACACTCCGTGGTCTTAATGTCTCTATCTCTGTGCTTGACATCACCTCGGACAGAGATGCTCGTCGCTGCATTCTCAGTGGTGCTTTTGCTACAGTTCCCCTTTCAGCAACGACTCCTTTTTCATCCATTTCGAAGAAGTTGAATTTTCTTGGCTGCTTATCGTAAACTTGGCTGCTATCAAAGATCTTAGGTCTTAGCATTTCTGGTGTGGTTGGTACAGTTAGTGGGACTGTGGTGTCTATGTCATAGCGGTCATTATGGTTGACGTCACTTGGACATCCTTTGGGAACGTTAACAGGTTGTGTGTCTCCTAAAGCCATGGCTAATGGATGGAATGGGTCTGTTAAGGACATAAAAATACAACATAAAATGAAAATAATTATGAAAATAATTAGTAATATTTTTATATTCAATCTTGAAGTACAAAATAACCCACCCAACTCTAGTCTATGTGTGAACGGACATATATCAGTCGGGTGCTTTGTAAAAATGAGCAATAATTTTTTTACTCATTGTGCTTGCATTTAAAAAAAATCTACGATGGCCAAAACAACCGACTGATTTTACATGCATACAGCTAAAAACAAACAAATGCAAAATCTGGTTTCGTTAAACTCATAGAACAGGTTTAAGTGTACTACAACTGCATTGTCAAATCATATTTACGCATCCCCTGTTTTATACCCTAAAGCAAGTTTCAACTATAGGTTTTCCCGTCCAATTTCAAACTTTGGTCGTTCAGTTTAATATAAGTGTCATTCCTTTTCGCGCGAAATTGAATGAACGCTTACATTCTCGATTTCAATTTAGCAAATGTGCAATCTATTTCGTTTAATCGCATTCAAAATTCTAAATAGTGCACTCAATTTCGCACATTGTGCAGCAAATTACGCAAATTGTGCAGCCAAATTCACGTGGCCTTCAATTCAGAGCCTATTTGGAAATACAAATTCATATATGCGGAAACAAAATGGAAAAATGTTAAAACAAATTAGCAAAGTGCAGAATCAAATCCAGAAGTTCTTAAATTTTTTACAATGGTTCAAATATAAAAATGCTATTTATATTACACATTAGATACATGTATCGTCAACATTGTTCAAACAAGCACGTTGCTATATTAAAAGAAAAAAAAAAACATTTTAAGTCATGTTTAAAATTGCCGTATGCATAGGCCTATAGTAAAAAAGAAAATGAATTATAACTAATTATAATATTTTTCATGGTTTAGTTCAGAAACCATAAAGTGATGTATATGTCCCATAGTTCAATCAAGCTCAGTCTGGTTAATCATTACTGTGGTTAATCATATAAATTATAAAAATATAATGAAACTCTTCCTTTAAGTTAATGCTACTTCTTCTTACGATAGGTCTTTTTTAAATCTTCGTATTTTTAATTGTATAATATATATGTATAGTATAAGAATAAAAACTGAATGAACACAGTCAAAACAACATCCAGAACACAGTCAAAACAACATCCAGAAATTAAATAGCTTAGCATATTTTGCAGTCGACTTATAAACATATCCTTTACATTACAACCTGTTTAATTAGACCCATTTCGTGTCCATTTCATTGTGTGAAAATCTGAACTATATATAGGCCTATAGTATAACATTTTATAAATTTTATTCGGGGTGGGGGAACCGACCATGATTGGGGGCACCGGGTCTGATTAGGGGCACAAGCCGTTTTTCGACCATTTTTCTGTGGGATTTTCGATTTTCAGATCGATTGGGGGAACGTGCCCCTATGGCGCTTCGCCACTGGATTAACTGACATGTTAAAGTGTTAATATTGCTAACACCCGAACGTGAACGACGTTTTAAATATATTTTAATGCGTTTGTGTGTTTAAAACAATATTAACATGTTACATTCGTATTCGTACATTTGCAAGCATTAATGTGTTTATAAATGAACACTGTACCTAAAGTAAACTTCTCATTACAAGCATTACCCATTAAAACATTTGTGTGTTTATTCTGTGTTACATAGGGCTACTCACTTTTTTTCTGCTGCAACGTAGGCGTAGGGCCTATAGGCCTATGTCAGTATACTTGAAAATGCACATAATTTCAAATTGAATTCCTTTTAAGCTAATTAGATTGTCAATGCATGAAATTGAAAATAGGATTAACAACGTTTACGCAATCCCCGTGCATCTTTGGCGAAATTGATTGCCTATTTCTTTAAATTAGGCGTCTAATGGTGAAATTGAAACATTCGAGAACGAAATTGAACTCACAATAATGAATTGTTCTGATCATACATTAATTTGATTGAACTAAAATGAAATCGATTGCTCACAATGCGAAAAAGAAATCGGGATTCGCTTGCGATCATTCAATCTTCTTGGCAACGAATGACACTTTTATTAAACTGAACGACCAAAGTTTGAAATTGGACGGGAAAACCTATATTAAAATTGACAATAATTTAATTTGATTTTGATTTGATTTGTTCGGGTTTTTTGGCAACTGAACATAAGGAAATGCATAAGACAGGGAAGTGAGAGTATGTCTAGTACTTTCATTTCTCTGATATAAAGACTGCTAAATTCATGATATTAAATCATGATACTGAAATTCAGTAATATCACAGTCATGTGCCTATCATGATATAAACATACCATCATCACAAAATGGTGAAAAAAATACTTTTCTACTCAATCTAAAATGCTACAATTAATGTATGATGCAATAAACTTACAATTTGCGTAGTAGTAATTTCTGGCACATCAAAGTGTATGATCCTGTAGTAACAAACACTTGGTCCATAATAACAACATCAACATTGGTTCTCTGATATTGTTGGACTTCAGCTTGTCAACACACCCCCAGACCGCTCAATTGAAGCCTGTGATTGGCTGTGCAGCTCCTTTTATCTCCATATTGAGACTTGGATTGGGTCAAAATTTAGTGGGAGAATGATAAGAACTACTCTAGTTGACAGAAAATGCTAGAAAAGTGTGGGTTTTGTTGTGTGGGCTTTGTGCCAAGTATAGGATTCTCTGGTGGTAACCATGGTTGTATAATAAGTTTAACCATTTTGATACTAAAACTGTTCAAGGTCAAGCTGAAGAGACTGATAAGAAAGTAGTTTTGTGAACAGAAAGAAGGAAACATGTCAATTCAATGATGTTCAGGCCAGGTTCGTAGGGGTGTTCAGCTCCTCAAATTTAAAAACATTTAAAATTTAAAAACATACTAATTTGTGAGCAAAAAAAATCAGTGTTTTTTATGCTTCTTTGTTCATAAAAAGGTCCAAATTTTAGGAAGGACCACTTTTCACAAAATTGCCCCCCCCCCTTCCTGAAAAACCACTTTTTCAAAATCTGCACCCCTCAAAAAATCTAGTCTAGTTCAGGAAATGCATCTTTCCTCATTTACAAGGAGAGAAAAAGATTTATTTTTTGGAGGGGGTACTAGCAGATTTTGCAAAAGTGGACCTTTTTTCCAGTGGAGCAGTTTTGTGGAGGTGAAGTGGAGGCGGTACGACTACGAGTATGTGCGGCAGTCAAGGGACCCCTTTTCAGACTCTCTGGCAGTTCCTTAAGACCCACATTTGCATCATGCTCCAATTCATTGAGCCTATAATAGTATAACTCGTATTGTAGCTCTTTAGCTCAAATTTGGAACAATTTTGGATTTTTTTTAGCTCCAAAGCCTAAACTTTGGCCCGAAAAATGTTGAAATTTCAGTTCATCAAGTCCTTATATTGCCCCAAATCAGTTCTTAGTTCCAAAGGTTTGGCACTCTGTACTGCACAGTGCACACCCCTACCAAAATTTAAGTTGAGTGTCCCGGGGTGGGTTTCTTTGGATCTTTTTTGATCAAAAGAGCATGATTTTATGGCTTTTAACACTTGCAATTTGGGATTTTTTGGGACAAAAGTGCACCCAGCCTTCCTGGTTTCAACAAAAACAACTGAAACAAACAAACAAACCCCAAAATATACAACTGTACATTAAACAAAAAAGCAACAAAAAATCCCAAGGGATGGTGCAATAATTCAATTGAATTATGGGGGGGGGGCAAAGATTTTTTGGCAGGCCAAAAGGGGTGGGGCAAGCATTTTTTGGCAGGTCGAAGGGGTTGGGGGAGCAATTTTCGGCTGGTCAAAAGGTGGGGGCAAGCAAGATTTGGCACAGATATTTTGGGCAATGTTTATTACGGCCTAAAAAGGTGTAGGAACGTTAAGAACGCATTCAAATATGCAAAATTTCCTGCTCGCATCATTTATGATAAGTTAAAATTTTGGTTCGCTAAAATCTTGCATGTATAAGGGAGAGGTTTTTTTGACACGTCGAAAGGGGGCAAAGATGTTTTGGGGCGGCCAAAGGGGAGGGCAAGCTATTTTTGGCATAACATTTTAAAAATTCAACACCCCGGGGTAGGCCTACACATAATTATTGCACCACCCCTAAAATTATACAAGCTAAAAACAAACTCTGATATTCCCGCACCACTTTACCATCACACACAAATGGATAAGAACAGAGTGGTCTACAGGGAGAATAATAATACACTTGAACTTTATATCTCCTGTCCAGTGTAATGCTAGTCCAACCAGTATAGAGCTAATTCTCATATTTTAATGATGAACTGAGGAAAATATACCCTATGTGGACAGTGGTGTTAGACTACAAAATGAAAGGTCACCACCCTTTAGATTCCAGCATGTTTTACTTGTCACGTTTTTCTCATGCTGTGCGAGTCCAGGATGCTGGATACAATTGTTGCATTGGCTACATCCATGGTCAAGCAAAATCCATAAGCTTGGTGAAAGAGATGGAAGTCAACATGGTCAAGTGTGCTCAACTTGGAAACCTGGGCATCCTGAAAAAATTAGGTCAATGTATTATTTGATTATTGGCAATGTGAAGGTCACAAGAGAGCATGAAATTTGAATCCAGTTTGAGCCAGAACTTTGTTTATTTGGGGTACCAGGTAATCCTACAGCTGACAAGGACATGAACTTGGCCTGGTTTCTCACTTTACCTGGAAATGTCCTCAGGAAAGGCCTTCAATTTGTTCCAAAATTTGACCTCCAGTTATTATGGAGTACCAGATTCTGTACCCAACTTATTCAAAGGCCATTTCTAACATTACTGGATTAATGGACTTTTTCCTGACAGATGAGTATGAATGACCCACAGGTTAGGATTTTGACCTTTACCTGATTTAAATGTCACAGGATGTAAACTTGGCAGTATGTTTGTTTACAATGCCAGATATTGCCAAAGAGTAAATGGAGAATATGATTCATGGGAAAAACCTTTTTACAAAATATTGATATTGTGTTTGGGAACAGGATTGATCATGGTACACTTTAACCAGGACTTAATAAATCCACTGTGAGATGTTTACAAGGAAACATGATTTGAACAACCCTAACCAGGAAACAAGGAAGTAGGAAGGTGGAAGGTACATGTATATAATCAAACAAATCCTTTTCCCGCATTGCAAATCTCACTTTGGACATGGGAAATATAGCCATTCCCATTTCAAGTTCAATCAGACACCCAAGAGGAGCATTGAGGAATGGTTATCATGCAAGTCCCAAAGTTTTAAACTCCTTTAATGTGTAACTTGAGTTACCCAACCAAAAAAACAAAAACAAAAAAAAACAACAACAACAAATATACCCTAAAAATCCCAAACCAACAATGACAGCAAACACACACAAACAAAACATGAAAAAATACTACAAACACAGTAATTATAATGCTGAAACAAGGGTGGACTTACGTGCTCTCTGAATAAATTTGTTTTAAAAGGAAAAAAGGACTCCTCTTAGAAAGCCCAAAACAGTCGCTTTGTAAAAAACTTTCAGCACTCCAGAATTTTTTTTTATTGAGTGGGCCCCCTTTTCAGACAACCTGGATCCGCCCCGGGGATCCGCCCCTGTGCTGAAAAGATCTGCACACATAATTAACACTACCTACACTCATTCCCAATACATACTAACAAACATGTGACCCAGACCTACATGGCTAACTATTGCTCATCTTGGTCATGCTGATGGCATTAGATGACATTATAAATAATTTGCTCCAGTAACTTTTAGTTTGAAATCTGAATCATCCAGGATGAAATCTGAATCTGCTCAGTCCAGGATGCAGGCCTAGAGGTGGACAAGTCATGTGTTTACTTTGCATACCAACCATGCATTATGCTCCTCATATGACATAACCTTTGCTTGTGTGTTTCATCACATCTACTATTATCATGCACAGCACTTGTTTTGATTCCAATGTTAAACAAGAACCGTCAATGCAAAATAAAGGAGAAATGTATATTTCAGTGTTTTATATATTTTGCTGGGGGGGGGGGTTAGTTCAAAGGTGTGGCAGATTTACGGCTTTCTTTGCGTCAATGTGGGTCACAATTGTCAAAAAATTGTTTGATGGATGTAAAATGTCATCCAAAAATCTGGAAAAAGTGCAGATTTTCATTGTTTTTTACCAAAATTTACGAACAAATTCAGGACTGACGGAAGGACAATTTAAATTTCCGTCAAATTTGGAATAATTTGGGGGTATATTTCGGAATCCCAGTCGCATATCCCTACTCAATCAGAAATCAAGAATCCCTTCCTCGATTTTTGATTAGAACTTAAATAGAGCGTTCATATTACATATTAAATGGTGCACTTTTCAAACACTGTAGGACCTTCGGGCGTTGAAAGTACGTAAAAAATTGCAGACCTATATCTCAGAAGTTGTATAATCAAAACAGACATGATATTTAATATCCAAACAAATTTGACATTCAGTAAGTGATAAAATTGTATTCAGCAAAAACTATATGAATACAGTTGTTTCATTTTTACAATAAATTTCTTATCTACATTTCTTTTTTCAGTATGAGATACATGCAAATACATGTATGACGACTGTTGACATTTCAGAACCAAATTTCACAATCTTCATTTATAGCAATCATTATAAAATAAATTTTACATGAAGTTGTTAGTAAATAGGGAAGCATGAGTACAACACATACCAAAAATAAATGTACAGCATAGCATCGTTGGGCAGGAAAAACCTCCTACATGTACATATGTACTGTACATGTGGCCCTTGATCATGTTTAAAACAACACTGCCAAGAGGTTACATGGGAGGTATTACTTTAAACATGTTCAGGGGCCAATGACACATAGGAGGTCTTTCCTGCTCAACAACAATTGGAGAAAAAAATCTCATTGTGTAGTTATTTTCTTTCACTGCTACATGTACAGTACAGATGCAGAAAACGAAGTGGCAAAATTTAACAAGGTACAAACCAAGTTACTTCAATGCACATAAAATACTTAATTAATATCCATCTTTGACAGCAAATATCGTGCTATTTACATATAAGCACATCATGCACTCTCCTATTAAAGTGTACAAATTATAATACTTCATACATATGTATCATACAATAAGAATAGTTGTGTTTGACACACCCTGTATGTGTGCTGCTCTTACAAAAATGTATGATATGGATACACCCTGTATGAATGCAGGCAGGATTTTGATAGAGACTATGAAGACCTATAATAATGGACAGTATGTAATAGATCTAAATTAAAGTGATTCACACTAATCTGGATTTAATTATATCCACTGCCTGGAGCACACAGAGGTGAACTGCATTAGCTACCTGGAGCAATGCCTTTGTTCACTGGTTTTAACCTTAGCAGTTGTCCACTTTGTGCGCCACTATTAATAATGCAACAATGGTACTACCACTAGCTAGAAAGCCTAGAATGGTATTGTATACCGGTACTCTATTTCTAATACTCTAGATAGAAATAATCAACTCAAGCTCTTACTTCTATCCTAGTGGTACAAATTGCCCTCAGTTTGTTAAAGTTGAAGCTATCAATGGCTGTCTGCAAAGGTCATATAAGTCCGTAGCAATGTTTAAAACTTGCAATAACTCGCACAAGTTCCTGCATTAACAATGTAGATACATTTTAGTTCATACCTGAAAACAGCTATTGCCAATCATGATTTCTGATTGCAGCCCAAAAATGACTACATTATGTACAGAATATATACACTCTAATCTGTCCAGTCAAATTTGCTACCAGTGGCGTTGCTAGGGGTTGTGGCCCCTGGGGCCAAAGATACATAATGGTGCCCCCAACTCTTGAAACAATTGCACGCAGAGCGCACAGAATTTTGCACAAATACTAAAAATTAATTTTGGTTTTAATTTAAAGTTGAATTTCCGTTTTAAATTGATCTTTCAAAAGATTATTTGTGCTGTAATGCACATGAAAATTTTGACTTTCATTGCTTAGAGGGACGCAGAATCAATGCTGAATTGGTCAATTCGGAGCCCCCCTAAGGTGGCTACAGGGCAAGTGCCCCCCTAGCTACGTCACTGTTTGCAACTTCTCCATAGCACCACATTATATTATTTGACCCAGAAAGGCTAATAGCTGCTAATTATGGATAACAACATGTACATGTAGTAAATTACCTTCTTTTTCTCACAACTCCTAATTCATACATTCATTCAACATTTCCATCCAGGCAAAGCACCAGCATTTGGGGGGGAGGACTAAAGTAATATGGGGCAAAAATCAGAAAAGAATCCAAAAATTTATTTTTATACTGTTGCGGGGACAATGAGAGAATTTTTCTTTGGAGGAGGATTCCTCCATGCCCCAATACTGATGACCCACTTGTGTTGATGGATTATTACAAGAGAGTAACTGTGACACAATCATACAAAATGAGCCATTTGTTAACCAAAACCAATTCAAATTTGTTCCCATTTCAATCTTTGTCCAATTTTACTCAATTGTACTTGGCTAAAATATCCTGAAAATCCTCTTGAAATTGAGACTCTCTTTTCCTGAGATATAAGTATTTCTGTAGAAAATCAATCAAATACAAAGAACATTGAACTTTCATAAAATTTCACAAATTTTCAAAATATCTACACCTGGACAAAAAATTACAACTAAGTCTCACAAAATCGCAAACTTGTGAAATCTGACCACACTTGCCACCATTACATTCACATGTACAGCAAGACCACCCGCTGAGCCAAAGGTGCTTCCTGTCTGCAAGCTGTAATGGCAGCACTCAGCAGAATCACAAGCGATTATTTTTAATCAGGATTTTTTATTCGCCTAAGCTCATTCTCACAATTAATTTTGCATGACAAATGGGTCATTTTGTTTCATTGTGCTACCTACAAATGAAATTGTGTCCAGGGCCGGATTTACCTTTATTGGGGCCCTGGTCCAGGCCAAAATTTGGAGGCCCCCAAACGCAGCGTGAGGAAGTCATCTGCACTTAAGTGGCAAAGCTTTGCACTTAAAGTGCGCAAACTTTTTTTGCAATTTTGTACACTCTTTTTGGCCCAAAACTGGTGTTTTTGGGCTTAAATGGAAGATGCACACTGCACAGGGCAATTTTGGGCCGGGCCCATCTGGTAAATCCGCCCTGATTGTGTCCACGTAGTTATATTTACCTGTACTTGTTATGCTATCATTAAATCTCTTACGCACTATTTCAGCAGTGTATATGAATTAATCTACACATTTTCTTGTCCATGCGTAAAATCTGAAGATTATGGTACATTATATTCACAATTAAGGTACACACAGAAGAAATATTCATGCAAATTACAGTATATTCTAATTAAAAAATGTTCCATTTCGTGCAAATGCACTTCTTGATCATTTCAAATAACTTCTTATTTTGCACACCATTTAACCCCAATGCCTATAAATCTTACAGTACAAAGCCACTGTACAGGCATGCATCCCATGTGATTTGATGACGCAATTAAGTCATATTGTAACGCACAATTTCATTGGGCGGGCCAGCGAAACGTGTGGCTACCAGTCCCAATTGAGTACTTGGCTCCTGAGGGGTCCCGGGTTCGAATCCATAGGGGTCATGGGTTCGAATCCTGAGGGAACAAACAACTTTAACTTCTGTGTTCATCTTCTCTATTTATTCCTTCCTTTTTTCTAGCACCAAAACACTTTCAGCATTAGGCCGTGTAAAATTAATATTTTGGTTCTCGTCCCTCCCTCCTCAATTTCTGGGATTTGTCAGATTTTTTTTTTTTTTTTTTTTTTTTTTTTATAGATTTTTCAATTTTTTTAGACTTTGGAATGATTTATGAAATCTTCATACATATAAATAAGTTTATTAGAGAACAAGCATCACTTCCAAGTCTTTTGTGGTACTCTAGGGGTTTATCCTCAGAATCTCACATTTGAAAAAAAAAAAAAAAAAAAGGGCCTCATCGTTCCTCGAGCACTGTTGGAGAAGACCGAAAACTACTGACAATGCTAATTTTACATTGAAAAAAAAAAAAAAAAAAAACACCTCCTCCCTCATCAATTCATGAAAATCCTCTGGGCGAGAACCAAAACATTAATTTTATACGGCCTTAGGGTTAACTTTTTAAGTAATAAGAACCAATCTAATAGAGAGAGGATTGTTACACACAAATACATGTAAAGTTTGATTCATAAAATTAAAGGCAGTTTTTTCTACAAACTAATTTTGTGCTTAAGACATTACATTTTCTCATGTTTTATAATGGGCTATTTCAGCTGAAATCCATATTCTCTCTATGGAAGACATGACCTTACTCTCCAACACGGGCAAATGGAGTCGCCCATGTCTTCCATAGTGGGTGTACATGTATGGATTTTGACTGTAAAAGCCCAAATTAAACCACACACAAGTTACACTTTGGATATACTTTTAGAAAACTAAATCCTAAATATTTTAGAATCACAATTTTGCAGAATGTTGGAATTTTTTGAAGGCTACTTGATTGGTATTTAAAGCAATAATATGTGATTTGCATAAAGAATAGATTCCTACATGTAAATGTTAGTTTTCACTGATCACATTGTCCTCTTTTAATTTTGAGCCAAACAAATATAAGGTAAAATGAAGAATATTGCTATTTCATTCCAGCGTCAACAATGCATGTATTAGCTCGCCGATCGTACATGTATTATTATTGAACGGAGCTTCACATACTGTATTAGTATAAATAAGATGCAAGATGAATAGCGATATGCACACAGTTTATACATCACTCATTCAATGCATAGTTGATTCATTGATAACACATGCATGAGACATGTCAGCCATCACTTGATCGGTGAACTCAGAATAAAACCGGAGATCTCCGGATTTAATACAAAAACTTTAATTTTACTGTAGTTGAAGCTTAGGCCAAAAAAAAAATATGAATTGTTTGCTTGTCTATAGATCACTTTCAGAAGTTGGGCTGGTCGTTTTTTTTCGTTTTTTTTTTCCCAAGACCAAAAATATAATAAGAAATATTTGTCTGTAAAGCACTCACTGACCACAGAATTTCTACCAAAGACAAATTCAAGGTAAACCATGTACATGCCTGGCAGATTTAAAATACTGCATTTTTAAGTTCAACAATATTTTACTGGTGTAGATGCTGAGGATGATAATACAAAATATCGGAACTCTCATCCAAGGGCAACTAGACAATGCAGGGGAAACATGCAAGAAATGGTATATTACAACATTTCTTTTATATCTTCAAATTTTCAGACGACCTTTTGAGGGAAAATTGTAAAAAAAACCTTTTTTCAAAAAAAAAGAGTTCTACAGGACTACTGGACGGTCGGACGAGGACTAGCAAACTTTTCTTATTGGCCTTAGTCTTTCACAATGATATTTTAGTACACCACTGGGCATTACAATCATGCAAAAATTAGAAATTCCAGAAAAATTGAGGGTGTCGCTGTGGAGCAAATCACATATTATGGCTTAATGTTCTAAAGATTAACACTTTTAGGTAAGAAATTGTGCAAGTCAGAAGGTAATTCAGTTTTCAAAATGAAAATGTCAATACAAAAACCTGATTCTACAATGTATATATTAATTCTCCTTGCACAATGCCAAAGCCTCAAATTTCACATCTAAAGTTCACACCTCCGATAGAGTACAGGAGAAGGTTGCTAGAAGGCCTGGCTTAAGGAAAGGAAAACAATATTAGATTTCAACTGTCACTGTTATAAAAACAGTCTGATGGCTCTAAATCTATTGTGTGATGAAGGTCAACAGAAAAAGTATATCTACCTTTAAAAATCATTTTATTAGCACACAAGAAATATCCATGTATCATAAATATAAGAATTCATATGATACACTTCATTTAAAGGGAGCATGCTATCATTCATTCAATTCAAGGTTTCAGATTAACTTAAATTAACTGATAAATTTATGTGTAATCAATTAATAAAAAAACAAATTCAAATGAATTTGATAACTTGATACCTCCCATGTTGAGTCACAGGATAATCCTAAACAATAATTGTTCATGCTGGCAGTGGTAGTATAGATCAAGATTTAGTTTCTTGCTCTCCACACAAACCATGTGCCAATGTGAATGATAGCATCACAAACCCTCTTAGACTGCTGAAATCTTTCCCACAACATCATCAAGCACGACTTGTAACAAGGCTTTCAATATGTTAATCGGCTACTTCATCCTAACTGCCCTGAATACTATAAAAATACAATAGCACAAAGTGACAAGCCTGAGCATCCCATGTGATGCGATTATGCAATCAACCGTGCACACATACACATGAAAACGCTGGCTGGGCCAACGCGATACTCATGGCTCGCTATTCCCGGTCCTCCGTTGTTCCATACTAGACCAAAGCAAAAAAACTTTTTTCTTCATCTTCTTTCTTTCCTTTCCCTTCGCCAAAAAGCAGAAAGGGCATAAAGATTTAAATTTATCAGTCGTGAGCATCAGTGAGTAGTCACCATAAAATATAATCTCTGTCTACAAGTTCCCAAGTGGACCTTTTTTGCGGTATATACAATGTACATTCAAATTGACAAGATAGTTTGTGTGGAGAGTGAACAGAATCAAACTGGTGGCAGAGACTAATCAAGAATTGAAATCATATTTGTGTCCCTCTAAAATATTTTTTGTCTGCTTTTGTTTTTCTCAACTTCTTATCTGTCACCTTTTGTTGGCTGTGTAATTTGCCCCCTTTATGAAAATATACAGATCTTAAAATACTGTTTGAAAATAAAATCTACTGATAATATATGCATGCATGTTGACACAATGCTCTGACACAAATATGCAACAATAATATATTGTCAATTTGTTTATAAAATGAATAACATTCCATATACAAAGCTAGCAGAATGTATAATTCCACGCAGAAATGTTCAAATCATTGTTTAAAGTTTAGTTCTTAGAGTACATTTTAATTGTTTTTGTATTAGAGCAAGTAATTGGTTGATGGTTCATTTATTGATAATGGCAAGTTTGCTTCTGTCCAACTTGTTCTTAATATCCCCTTTTAACCCCATGGGCACTACCGACCAAATTACCAACATCTAAGAATTGTTTTGATTGCTTGGATGTGCATGAAGCATCCATTTTGACAGTGTATACCATCAATAACATTGTCCTTACAATAATATATATTTTTGTGATTGTACAGCATGCAATTCAAATATTAAAAAACTCACAATGAAATTTCAGGTTATATTGAGTACTTACAACTTTATAAGCTTTGCGGATTCTCGTCAGAATGATGGCTATTACCAACAAATCGCAAAAATGGTCAAAAGCATTTTACTGATTTATGATAACAAATAAGATGTTATGTATGATGTAGCAGCTCTGAGGCCATGTCACTATTTTGGCACAGTTAAAATGAGATTCAAGGCCAAATCAATTGGGGCCAGTTTTGAGTTGACACACCAAAATTGAGTGAACACTGTCAAATAGTCGGTGGGAGAGAATGAACTATAAAAATAGAGACCTCTTTCATATAATCCTCCAATTCAGACCTTGGGTTATCGCCATCTTCCTGGAAGAATTAATCTCTTTTCTGCGCATTATCGAAGCTTGCTTCCTTCTGTGAGTATACATGTATGCCAGTCATATTGACATCCTGGCCGTGAAGTGTTTTGCAATATAATTACACCTATCAATTAGCTTCAAACCATTTTGTCGTAAATAAATGTTGGCATTAAGATTGTGCCTTTTCAATCTGACTATGTACCCCTAACAGTTCCCTATTATACATTTGGGTGGAGTGGAACAAGTGAGATAAAGTGTCTTACCCAAGGACATAACACATTGTCCCTGATGGGGTTCGAACCCACAACCTTGTGATCGTGAGTCAAACGCCCTCACAGTTTGGCAACCGAGATCTTGTCATATTACTGATCAGTCAAAAAGATGAAAACAGCTCTAAATTGTTCACTAAATATTTGTGCGGTACATAGATGTGCAGTCATTACTAAAATCTGGCGCTACACACAAGAGGTATTCGAAAGAAATTGCGCAATTTTGCTAATTCAGTGAGGTATTCTTTGTCATTGTAGTAGCTATACATAATGTCTCACGTTGAGAATGGTGCCCATGTATTCATCTCCTCACCGGTGGGTGGTGCCAAAATAGAAGATCCAAACTTACGCTGCCGTCCTGCGGCAGGAGCAGCTGCGGGGCCATCCGCCGCAGTGATTCCCGCTAACTTAACTCGGTCCAATAATCCACCGCCTGCTGGGACAGAGCCTCCAGCTTGTGCTTGATTTTTGGGCACCATCACTGTCTCTGATGGAGGCTGATATTGGGGACCGAATCCAAAGAGACGACGAGGTTCAGGGGTTATTGTCACTGGAACAAAGTCAGACGAGTCTTCTGTAGGCCTGTTGTAGAACAAAACAAACAAACATACATACATTTGAATGGACTTTCTGAGATCTGTAAAGGGCCCAAAAAATCTTCTTTTTTTTGGACAACATAAAAAAGTCTTCAGCACATTTTTTTTTGTTAATTTTCAAAAACTAGATATAAATATCCAAGAAATAATTTTGTGTTTGTAAATTTTAACCATTTTAGTGAAGTCACTCAAAAAGAAAAAAAGTTTATTTATAATAAAAGGATTTTTTTGCTTTGCCCAAAACAATTTGGGTGAAACAAATGTTTTTTAAAATGTTCATCAAAACTGAGCATTTTTGCCACAATTTGATGCCACAGATGGATTTATCAAGTGTTTACCAATAACACTAATACAAGAAATCTAAATATGTCTACTTTTAGTTGAAGAGAAAGAAACACAGTGAAAGAAACACAGTGAATACAAAATTACATCATGATGCTCATAAATGTTTTCAAAACTTATTGACCAATTCAGCATTATAAGGCCCCAAAGTTACCATATGATATTTCTAGAGTAAAGACCAATCTTAAGAACTGTCTCAAACTTTTTAGACATCATAAAATCATAAGTACTTACACTGATTGAAACTCGGGAGGTTTGACATCTTTTGTATCATCCTCCTCCGGTAGGTACCCAGGTAGGTTACCTGTTCGTTTGGCTGTGCCTGTACCAAAAGCTGACCTGAACATCTTGCTAAGTGACCCAATATCTTCATCTGGGAGAGAAGAAGTTGAAGAGAAAGAAACACAGTGAATACAAAATGACATCTTGTTTTTAGGGGCCTAAGCTTTCGATCCTAGCAGGTTCTTTATCAAAGGCAAAGTGACAAGACAACACACTTGCATAGGGACATGGACTATACACATATAAATGGACACACAGGAAAAGCAAAACAATACAAGACATAATTGTTTCCTGGAAAATATTAATTGGGGGCAGGAAGTTGGATGTCAAGGATGGGAATAAGAGGATAAGGATATGAATGAAGACAATAGAAAAATGAATAGTTAATGAGAAGAAAATTATGACAACATGAACATAAACATAATAATGAATGAATTAGTAAATATATAGACTTCTCCGTAGTCCATTTGCCAATTGAGAATACTCTGGCTATTACATTTAAGCTTAAAACTCTGATTCAATTATTTGTGCACAATTGATAGATTTTCACATCTGATCTTTTTAGTCACCGTACTCCCTCTGTTTGTTAGCTTCCCAAGTGGACTACTGACCGGTGACTTGCGGTTAACATTTTTAACACTGGACTCTATGGAGAGTTAGGCCAATTTCTGGCCTAACTAAAATTGGTCATGATGTAATGCATCTTTTAATGAATCTGGCTTGTGATTGGTCGCCCAGATCTCGTTATTGTTTAAATCCTCCCGACACGTACCATTACCATTAACTATACATAGTACACAACTATCTATGGAATGCGGCGCTTTTTGTGCGGTAGCGAAAGTTGGTGGATGAACGCGTGCGCATCTAGCGCGTATTGTACCACCATGCTTAGTCTTGTGGTTAGATTTGATTGATAAACAAGTATGATTGACAGTGTGTTTTAGAGAACGAAGTCCCGGGGTTAAGTTCTGCTTAAAAGTGAAAGTCCATAGTCGATTTTTAACTCGGATAATAAACTGGCAGATTCTAAAATTAGAATTGTTCAGTATTGAAGTGCCATTATAGTTATGCCATTATGATATGTTGCATTCAATAATATAAGCCTCTACGTATGCTTTACTTTTACTGTCACAAATATAATTACATAAACTTTTTCATAACCATTTTATACTAGTATTTTGATGTAATAAATATCAGTATAATTTCGAGTTCAACTGAATGCGTTCATCATGATTTAAAATAACATATTTTTATTCATCAAACATCTACTATGGCATAGTCTAGTAAATATAGGACACAAAAAACTTAAAGAATAAAGTGGAGGGAAATTAAACAAACAAGAGCACCAATGGCGCTGGCTCTGCGCTTTTTGGTGACAGTGAAAGTAATTGTTCTTGGAGTCGATTGTGCAATGTGACAGACCACATTCAATGGGTACATCTGGTTGGTTGGTAGCTATCTCATTTGCAGAGCATACAAGAATACATCAATCAATTTAGGGAATTACTATTTAGCGACATGAATCGAATCTGGTGGAATTGGATAGAAATGGGTCCAAATGGACCGAAACTGATCAAAATGTATCAAAATACATAAGCCAATGTCAAGAATAGTGTTGTCTGAATAAGGTTTTGGCTATAATTAATTAGTGACTGTACCCACCAAGTTTAATACCTATACAACAATTTATACTAATTTGATCTCAGTTGACCCCAGGTGACCCTGAAATGGCCTTCCAAAACTTTGGCTCTAAATAGTGACTGTACCCACCAGGTTTCATGCCTATCCAACAGTTTTTACTCATTTGACATTAGGGGGAAAAAGAAAGGGGAGGGGTTGAAAGGCTGGAAAAAAGTAGGGGGAACAAATTATGATGATAATGAAGTTAGTCGTTTCTCTCTTGGATGTTGAGACTGTGGCTGGATGGTGCATATAGGCGCTTCATTCATAATTTCTCCCTGCTGGCACAGAGGGTGTTGGGACGATTACCTTAAGACTCGATATCCCAAACCCATCTACAGGTACCCTATCCTGTACACTAAGCTTGTTTTGGCTAATACTAATTGTAACTCTTCAAACAAATGGGTATTGAGGTGTTCACTACCTCATGCCACATGTATTTTGACGACCTATTTAAAAAAAAAAATGAGATGTGTGTTTGTTAGCTTTCAAAATCACTTATTTATAGCAGACTTAGCCAAACAGTTACCGGTATCTACTGCAGGCGTGAAAAATGGTCCTTGGGAAAAACACTGAAAACCTTGCTTTTTTACCATTTTCTGTTAATTTGATTCAGAAATAGGTTGAAAAACACTGAATTAAGTGCCCTCTCATATCTTCTACCTGATCTGTACACTGAGAATGATCTTACCCGTTTTTGAAAAAGTTGATTGAGCTCCAGGCATTGCTTGAGAACCTGGTGATCTTTGCATAACTGCCACAGAGACTCTCCTCCTTGGCCCAGTTTCGTCTGGCGGCTTCAGATCTGTAGTTTTTGCTGGCGATGGAGAACCCATGGCGGGATGATTCTTGTGATCTGCTAACAATTTCTGGAAGTCTTCGCCTGATGGGGCCACTGCTGCAGACTTTGATCTTGTTTTAGCACCGGCCTTGACAAGCTCGGTAGAAGTAGGCTTCAGAGAGCTGTCATCCTTAGTGTTCAGCAGGTCAAATTTTCTTGGATGCTTGTTGAAGATTTCACTAGAGTCAAAAATCTGGAACATGTGTGTGCTAGATGGAGGTGAGAATGCTGGGTTTTCGTCGACGTCATAGCGGTGTGACCGTGCGTCTGGTGAATGGATCTGAAGATGTGGGACGTCTGGCGGAGGTTTTGCCATGATGATGTCTGTTTCCAATCACTAAAAGAAAATGGACACAAAACATTGATTCATACTTACAAGTTGAACATGATGTGCATTTTTAAAGTACAAGTCGATGGGTCGGTGGCAGGAAGACATATCTCCATTGGCTATTAATGCCAGTGACTTGCCAAAAAACTCTGAAAGTAATATTTAACAGGGACTGCCTTTTGAGGAGAGCGAGAGCAATCGCTCTCTACTGCTCTCCTTAAATCTGATAGGAGAGTGATTTTTAGCTCTCCTTCTAGTTGACCATTCTCTCCTTATATTCTATTGTAAATGCTCTAAACAGCTCTCCTTGAAGGCTCCACAGTACAAGAGCTATTTAATGCATTTTAAAAGACAGTCCTATAAAGACCGGAGCACAACATTTTTGGTGATTTGTTCCCCAGTTTCCCCAATTCTCCAAATCCCAATTTTTCTTTTTAAATAGTTATTAAAAAATTTGAATTTTTTTTGGGATAAAAATGCGAAATCCAAAGAAATCATCTCTGCAGATGTACAATAACTTTACAAAGTAGAAAATCTCTATTACAAAGGGTACCGTACTGATCTTAAATCATTTTAGTCAAATGGATTTTATAAAGCATCGTCAGTTACAATCGATTTTGAGACTTACGGAGCTTCGTAACTTAGGGACAACAGGGCATGTACATATACTGTGCATGAGTGGATGAATGCATCTATCACTGGCATCAAGCAATTAATTATACATTGTATATAAAGTGCAGGGAGATACAGCCTTTTGCCACTGAGCCATTATTATTAAAGGAGGATTTCGTGATCCTAGCATCCTCTTTTTATGACATTTTTCAGTAGATATCCATGAAAAAGCTTATTTCCAAAATTTCAGTTGATTCCGATTTTGCGTTTGCGAGTTATGCATGATTATGTGTATTACACTGCTCCATAGACAATGTGTTGTAATTTCGTTCTGGTGCACCAGAACGAAATTCAAATTTGCATGATATTTTTGCTAAACTAATTAATCTGCAAGAAATATTTGGTACATAAACATTATGTAGCCAGAGGTATCCAGTGGTGTAAAAATCTCAACTTTTTTTGGGAAAAGTGGGGGGATGAGGCTGTGGATCACGAAATGCCCCTTTAATTACAGGGTGAATCATTGCTTATTGTAATGGGATCAATGGTTACCACAACTTCACCATTTCATCAGTCTAAAATTGTGATAATAATGCAGATGAAATTTGACAATTTTATGAAATGAATCACTAATACATGTAGAATAGTACGGTGTGTGGAATACAGGGTAATACAAGAATAATAGTATGGTGTGTGGAATACAGGGTGATACAACAGTACAGTACAATGTACATGAGTAACATGACTAAATCTGCCCACTTGGTATACCAGATAACTGCATACATGTAGGAATATCTTTGCAAGCCATACAAGTATTTTTCTAGAAACTATAAACAAGCAAATCTGAGCAAATGTATACAAATTATTTTTTTTTTAAATTTAAATTAATCAGAATTATCATTAAATATTTGTTTGATTCATGAAGTGAATATTATCAATGTAACAAATGGGTGCCATCAGCTTCACGCCTAGAGTCTTTGATGGCATCCACATCTCAAAAATATCCATTTGTGTATACATGTGGTGGCATGTCATGAGTTGGGCACCCCAAAAGGGTGGCGGAATAACACTTTTTCGAAAACTGTGCAACCAATTTGAATGCCACTTCACAACTCCTTGTCCCACAGCAGTGGTTGATACCTCATTTTAATTAAGGCTTAAGCCTAATTTAATATAGATTCAGTGTAGCGAAGCATTAACTCAGACGACAGTGGACGACATTATTCAATGTGGCAACAGCCAAAAGCGTAAACAAAACGGACAATATGACGGCAACACTGCCTGCATGTTGGACGCAATTATTTTTTCCCGAGCCAAGATGCGTTTTTAGCTCTATTGGCCCCATTACAGAAAAAAAAATGCACAAAATATATTTCTCAGTGCAATGTATGTATACATGAAAATAAATAATTTTAGATTCAAAGAAAAAAGAAGAAGAAATTTTTTTAATCATTGCCGGGGGTGGGAATCGATCTCAGGACCCTCTGCGTGGGAGGTGAGACTCTTAACCATTACACCACGTAGTCGCATTGGTATACGTGGGGGGAATTTTCAGTATATATCGTAACATATCGTGCGTTATTCATACAAAAAATTCAAAAAAAAAGTACTTACAATGAGGTTCATTATATTGTCGAACCTCAACGGATTTAGACTGATAAAATAGTGCTTGATAACATGCATACACTTTTGGAATTATTTGAGACATTTTTGTGTTTATGTACATACAATGTATATGGCCACTTAAGAAAAAAAAACATGCAGATTTCATGAGGGTGTTCCCTGCTTTGACAGATGCACAAGTGCAATAGATAGAATAACCAGTTATGCCGCTTGCAAAAACAAACAAACAATAATTTTGGACTAAAAAACTACCAGTTCATTATCCTAAAGCCAAGAATTTTCTGCTTTACAAATGCTAAATTCCGCTTTTCTCCGCTTTGTAATTTTAGCACATTTCTGACATAATAAAATTTCACAAGAATCTTGTGACGATCATTGCGATTTGCAAAGTTGGGATGGGTGATTGGGTATCATGGCTGCAATGGGAGGTAGGACAGGCGTTGTACGGTAAATCTATGACGGAGTTTACTTTATGTTGATGAATTTTGAAGACCCATTTCATTTAGTATTTTATTTATTTCTTTTCAATTGTATTTATTTCCTTTTTCTAGGTCATTTTTGCTTATTTTTTATATTTTTTTCTCATAAATGCGTTTTCCGCTTTACCTCGGAATTCCGCGATTTTCGCGGAATTTCCGCAACGCGGAAAATTCTTGGCTTTACATTATCCTTTAAATTCATACACACTATGTACCAGCGCGCATGATTGGTCGAGAGCCAGGCATACGGTATCCCGAATGTGTTTTTTAATAATAGAGTTTTGGAATTAAATCATATTTTTTAATAATGTTATTGGTAGTTTTTTGTTATTATTTTGATGAAATAAGACTCACAAAATGTTCTGGCATGTATGAGTTGCCCCTCAGGCATAAACAACATCATGAAAATATATGAATGAATCCCTAATTTAGAGAGTTTTTCCCATCACCAATTGAGAGAAAATGTTTACGTGCTTAGTGCCTTGTGTTTGAACACTCGCGAACATCACATACATCACCTGCGCTTTGCATAAATAGTGAGCAAGCTTACATGTACGTGTGTATATGGGAAAATGAAGGATAATTATGGTTTTATGTTACTTACAATTTTTAGTTATTTTGATGAAATAAGAATCACAAAATGTTCTGGTATTCTCTTGGTCGGGCTGACGTCACAAAGGGGAAATAGCCTTGTAAAACCAGTGTGCGCATACATGTACATGTGCAGTTCCCCTTTCTCGAGCTGGTTGCTATGCGCGCTCTTACAAGTGCAAAGGGGACGAAGGGGACAATGTTCCCGGATATCCGACCAAGTGAATGTATGAATGGGTCATTCATATCAGGGTCTTAGCTTAGTTCTAGTAACTATAACTCAGGTCCGTAGATGTCATTATGTTTATGATAAAGACTGAAGTCTTGCTGGCAAGACTAGGTCTTAGCTAGCCACCCGTCTGGCCGTCATTTTAGACGGCCAGTTTGCTCCTGGGACGGGCAAAGTTAATGCCTTAGCAAGATGCTATATCATAAACTGTATGTTTTGAAAAGCTAATTGCCCTTTTTAGTAGCTAATTTGTAGAACAAGGCCATATCAGCACATATTTGAACTCTTTGAACCCCCAATGTCTGATCAAGATTACATTCGACTAGTTCAAGAACAGTCCTCCTTCTCTTATATATGTGTCTTCTGTTCGATCCAGAGCTTACCTTTTTATAACTGTGGCGATGACGAGTGTGAATTTGAACCAGAGACATTTGAGGATATGACATGTGCTTTAGATCTCCCACCTATCGCTGAAGTTGACTTTAGCTGCCTAAACCGCAAAGGATTGAACTTCATTCATTTGAACACTAGATCATTATTTCCTAAACTTTCAGAAATTAAGATAATAACACAACAAACTAATATCGCTATAATGTCATTTTCAGAAACTTGGTTGGATGAAACATTTACAGACTCGGAAATTAACATTGACGGATATATTCCTGTTCGCAAAGATCGTAACCGTGAGGGAGGGGGTTTGCATATATGTGAGGTCTGATATTGCTTTTAACACACGTGATGACCTTGAGGTTGACGGTCTGGAAGGGGTCTGGATAGATATCTTACTACCTAAATCAAAACCTATTTTAATAGGTTGTATCTACAGACCACCCGATCAGACAGATTTTGTTGAACTCTTTGATCATGTTCTCTCGTTATGTGTTACCCAAGAAACATACATCTTGGGAGATACCAATTTCAATCTCCTTGATCCGGCTATACCTAATCCTAAGACAAAAAATACCTTCACACCTGCAAATCTACTGGCTTTAAGCAACTTATCAAGGAGGTTACCAGAGTTGGTCGCTTTACACGGTCAGGGTCGCTATCATCAACCTTAATCGACCACATTCTTTGTAGCGACGCCACAAAAGTTTGTCAAAGTGGGGTAATACCCATTGCTTTAAGCGATAACTTTTTGATTTTTTGCTCAAGGAAAGGTGTGAAGAATGTTTTCTCTTGTCATAACACTGTAAATCTAAGGTCCATGAAAAACTACAATGTCGATATGTACACTAGCCTTCTTGATAATGCTGACTGGTCCTCTGTCCTTACCAGTAACTGTGTCAACACAGCCTGGTCTAATTTTAGATCAATTCTGACTGGCATTATTGACAATGTTGCCCCAAGAAAGACGGTTCGCATTAAACAACGTGACAGAGCCATGGATGACTTCCAGTATTCTTGAACAAATTAGGATGAGGGACAAAACCAGTCAACTTATCAAGAAAGGCAACCATGAAGTTTCTTTCACCGACTTAGCATTTCTCCGAAATTCCATTCAGAGAGAAATTAAGAAGGCAAAGGCAAACTACTTTAAAAGTAAACTTGAGGAAAATATGGGAAAAAAAAAAAAACTTTGGATGCACCTGAAAAATCTGGGTTATAGTTCTAAATCTAAATCCAAAGGAAAATTGTTTTAAATGTTGATGGGGAATTACAATCAGATACCCTTTCTGTCTGTAATCATGTTAACAGTTTCTTCACTACTGTGGCTGATGTTTTGACAAACAAATTACCGCAAGTGAGTAACGATTTTGGGGTGGGGTCTGATTCTTTTGAGAGGTTTTACTTGAGTAATGATGTGTCCAGCTCTGAGTTTGATCTTAGGTGTGTTGATGAAGATCAGGGGTAGCGCTAGAACTAAACACTCCAGTGTACGCAGGGACCCCAGAACTTGCAGAAAATAAAAAAGTAGGGGGTCCGGAGTAGAGTTTGGTGAGTCCGAGTTGCACAAATACAGCATAAATAGTATGTGTGCAATAGCGCGGCGCTGCCGCTAGATTGAAAAACTGGGGGTCTGCAGGGACCCCTGAACTTGCAGAAAATTTAAAAACAGGGGGTCCGAACTCTATTTTGGTGGGTCCGGGACCCCAAAAAGCAACCTAGCGCTACCCCTGATGAAGATTATATTTTTGATGAGCTATCCAGCCTTGACATTCACAAAGCTGTTGGCCTGGATGATATTGCACCGAATTTTTGAGAGATGGTGCAGAACAACTTTCTCCTCTAATTACTCACATAGTGAACCTCTCCATTGAATCCAGTACTGTTCCCCAGGATCTAAAAATTGCCAAGGTTATCCCACTTTTCAAAAAGAACAGCCGCTTGGAAGTTGGTAACTATAGGCCTGTCAGTTTGTTGAGTACAGTTTCAAAAGTTTTAGAAAAGTGTATTCAATTGGAGCAATATTTAAGCTCTAAAAACTTAATTTACCAGTTTCAATCAGGCTTCCGCCCTGGCTACTCTACAGAAACTTGTCTGATCTTTTTAACAGATTACATTAGGTCTCAACTTGACAAGGGTAATTATGTTGGCATGCTTCTTTTGGACGTGCAAAAAGCTTTTGACAGCGTCAATCACAACATTCTTTGTTACAAGCTTGAGGCCATGGGCATCAAATCCGATTGGTTTAAATCATATCTTTCTAACAGGCAGCAACTTGTCAGTGTTGACGGCATTCAATCTAATCTTATGCAGCTCTCCTGTGGAGTTCCACAGGGAGCCTGCTTGGTCCGCTCTTTATCTTTGCTATAGCAACGACATGGCTATGTCGGTAAAAACAAGCTGCTCCTGTATGCCGAATGATAGTGTTATTATATCTTCAGACACAAACCGGATGTGATTGCCCATGATCTTAGCTTAGATTTGAAATCCTGTAACAACTGGCTCATCAACAACAAATTATCCTTGCATGTTGGTAAAACCGAACTGATTTTATTTGGCTCACGTAGAAAGCTTAAAAAGCATCCAACTTTCACATTTCATACAATGATCATACCATTCAACCAGCTCCCTACATAAAATATCTTGGGGTGTCACTTGACCAACATCTCTCTGGAGAAGTTATGGTCAATTCTCTCATTAAGAAAGCTACTGGCCGGCTCAAATTTTTATACAGACATTCTCAATTTTTCAACCAAAAGCTTCGCAAAAATCTCTGCTCTGCATTACTGCAGTGTCATCTTGATTATTGTTGCACCTCATGGTATACTGGTTTGTCCAAAATTTATCAGCACAAACTTCAAGTTATTCAAAACAAAATGATTCGTTTTATTTTGAACCTAGCTCCCAGAGATCATGTTGGTCAGGTAGAATTTGACTTAGTTAAACTTCTAGATATATCCAAAACAGGGCTAGGCAGCTGAGACTCAACCACATGTATAATATTTTCCATTCACAGGGCCCTTCTTATCTTACCCAGTTTTTTACCAACATTTCTGATATTCATTTTCATGTCCCAAGAGTTGGTTCAAATACCAAAAAATCTTTTTTCTACCATGCAACTCTTGATTGGAATAACCTACCTTCGCATATCAAATCCATTCTGGACAAATGTACTTATAAACATGCTATGAAAAAATACCTGGCTAGAGTTGCTATGACCCATGAGTCTGCTGAATTTGTGTAGCTTACTCCTTTAGGTCCCCGCTTTGTTTTATCTTATTGTTTCACACGCTCCCAGGCATCTTTTTGTTCTTTTTGTGGGACCCCATTGGAATTAAGTCTACACAGGAAGCTAGACTTTATGGGTCATCCTGGCAATTCGGCATTTTGGTGTCTTTTTGGTGTGCAGCTTTTCAATGTGTTAAATTTTTGTATGTTTCATTGTACTATTTTATGTCGCTTTTGCCAAATAAATATGAATGAATGAATGAATCAATGGGCTATAGATGTCTGGTAAATATTTTAAAGGTCAAATTAGGACAGGCAAATTTATTCAAATGACGGGCAACCCTCAATTTCTAGCTACATGTAAGACCCCGATTCATATTCTCATAAAAAACATACATAATATGTCCATGTACCTACATGTACATGTATGTAATGTATACGGTTATACCAGAACATTTTGTGATTCTTATTTCATCAATATAATAATAAACAAACAATACTAGTAAGTTTACATCATTCTGTCAGTCATGACGTCACTCGTATTAAATCTCAATCTCGACATCTAATCTAAACCAACATCATTGACCTTTCACTCGCATAGAGGACGCAAATTAATTTTGACTCTTATTTCTTGTGATATGCTCCATAACATTATTCTTGAAAATCCCTAAACTTGCTGAAATGACAACAGATGCGGCCAAACTATTCCACATCTTGGTAGTGGCTGGAAAGAAGGAGTTCTTGTAATTATTTAGCCTGGTTGATGTTTCTTTGAACTTGAATTGGTGCCCTCTGCTGGTATTCTGGTAAGCCTGGTATTTGGGTTTAAATACTCATCCATCTGAACATCGATGAGCTTGTTGACCATCTTGTAAAAGGTTGTGAGCCGTTTCCCTGTTCTTCTTTCTTCCAATATATTCCGTTGAGTTCTTGCAAAATCTTGGTCATAGACCCAGGTTCTCTGGTGTAATCCCTCTTCTTGCAGAATCTCGCAGCCTGGCGTTGTGACTCTTTCCAAATCAGATTTATTTAACTTATAAGGACACCATGCAGCTGTACCATACTCCAAGTGGGGCAGTTGTCTTCCAAGTTCACCTTTTCTGGGCAACTCCAAATAGATCGATTCATGTTGGTTGTTTTTGCTGAGATTCGGTTGTTCCATCTAACACCCTGGGACACAAAGGGACACCTTGCTTAAATGGCAAGCTCTCGACCAATCATACACGGCTGTGCGCTGTAATAACTTATAACGCGTATCCCCATTCAAACTTGCTTAAAACAACATCTTTTGTGATTCTTATTTCATCAAAATAATAACAAAAATAACCACATTTAAAAAAATGTGATAATTTTCCTTTATTTTTCCTAAAGTCCTGTGAATCCATGTTTTGCACATCCAGGTGGCGCCGCTGTTTACATGTTTATGTCTGGCTCTCGACCAATCAGAAATGTGGAAATCAAACAAAAGAAAATAATGAACATAACATGAAATCTAGCCTAGCACAACAAAAATGTATGGCACATGACATGTAGCTGTAAAGTTGTTTTTTAAAAACTTCCGTGGTCCGGGTACGCGCATTGCGATCGCATAGAAGTGACAAGGTCGCCTACTATACGCGCCGCGCCGAAGACCAATGGGTCAGCCGGCTTTTTGTCGTTTACGCTCGTGTACGCGATACGCACAGGCACGACCACGGAAGTTTAAAAAAACAACTTTTTTAGTAGAGTATTAGTAAATTAGTAATAAATAGTAAATAAATTAGTTCAGAGTTACAGTACACTGCACAGGAAGGAAAAGCACTCACTGCAAACAATAAACGTGCAAACTTTAGCAAAAGCTATCAGCTCCAGAATGCTGGTTATAGACTCACAAAATCTCCTGGTACCACTGCCAAAGTGAAGCCATCGTGAGGGTTAAAACTGCAAAGGGCCGGGGTCAAAACATGATCTGTCATCAGCTATCGATCATGTGTACGTGCGTGCCGAAATATGTTACTGCAAGTCATGAAGTTGTTATGATCGACCAAAAGTTAGTTCAATTCGGGGTTCAATTATCATGCATTTTAAAGAACTTCAAAGCCACCTTTTAACCTTTCAACCATACCAGGTTATTCTCTGCAATGTTTGTTGTAGTATATCACATTTTATTTAGCAGAATCGCCACAAAAGAGCGTTATTATTTCCTAAAATAAGTTTCCTTCGCCGGTTCTGCTGCGTCAAAAACATCCGAGATTTTGATCCCTCGCGCTGTGACCTTCATAAATGTCCAGTTGATGAACGCAGATTTTAGTGATTTCACTGAATTTAGTGATTTTCAAAACAAAAAATGGAAAAAAAACCATAAAAAATATTTTAAAACATAAAACAAAACAAACAAAAAAAACCCTTACTAAACCACTTTTTTCCTGGTGGATACAAAAACTGTAAACAGCGTGCGAATCTCATTTTTCATAATTAGGGGCTGTAATTGTCTTTTGAAGGGGGTCATGAATTTAGAGTCTATACGGGCTGCAATTTTTTATGACCCTCCGCCCCCTATCTCGGGCTGAAAATTGTCATGACCCAGACCGGGACCGGGACCCAGGCCCCACACCATACCCGAAAAAAAAATTCTGAAAGGGGAGTCAAGAAATATGAGTAATTGTAAAAGATTGTGCAAAATTTCAATGGAAAGTGTAAAAAATGTGCATGTAGCACGCCCGAAAATTTTAATAGTCACATGCCATTTCTGGAGATGTGTTTAGGGTGTTTTTCATTATGCTGTGACAATTGTGACAAGTCTTAGAATTTTGTGACTTCAAAAAATTGTAAGAAAACAACAAAATTGCACATTTTTTCCCCGAAATTGCAAAAAATATTAAATTGGACTTTTATTGCCAGAAAATGCTTCCGCCACTGACTTCAAATAAGATTTTACATATTTCCACATGTGGCGTCCGCAAGTTTTCAAAAGGGTGGCCGGGTGGTGGCATCATGCATGGGTCTTGATTCAAAAATGTTTGATTTGCTTTGCACGCCCGTATGAATTTTTCCCCGAGTGGGTGAATTTCTCCACTGACTGACTAACAAAAGTGGGGGGGGGGGAGGGGCCTGCCCCATTTGTGTACGCAGTGGCGTGTGCAGCACATTGTTCAGTTCCCATTAGGATTAGGAGTGTAAGCAGAGTGGAATGACTGATTTCCCAGAATGACCAACAAAAGTGGGGCGGGGGGCATGTGTGAAGGACACCAATTATACACCCAAGTTGATTTCTCTTTATACTCCATGACCATAATCATTTGATATGTCAGCACTATAATTAGAGAATAAAGATTTATGTCATTAATTTTATTTTCATTTAATTTCTTTTTATTTATCTTGTCCCCTTGCTTTTTTAAATTAATTTTATTCTCATTTTATTTCTTTTTCATTTACCTTGTTTCCTTGTTCCCCTGTTTACATGCCTCATGAAGATTTTTGTCATTAATTTTATTTTCATTTGATTTCTTTTTATTTATCTTGTCCCCTTGCTCCCCTGTTTCCATGCATCATGAAGAATTTTATTTTCATTTTCTATTATTTGTATTGTTTGTTTCTTTGTTCCTCATGCCAGCCAACTTCTTCTTGCTGCAAGTGGTTTTATAGTGAATCACATATTATTTCTTTCTATTTATTTCTGCCCCTCTTTCCGCGTGACCAGGGTAATAAAGGGTGTTTTTTCATTGTATTTTCTTTTTTTCTTCATTGGTTTTCTATACTTTTCTTTTTGTTCCTTGTTCCATAGGAAAAAATAAATAATCTAAACACAACGACCTCAAATTTGTCAAGTCCAAAGGGATTTTCGCCAGTGAAGTTTTGTTGTATATCCTTGAATTAAACTGGCAACATTCTATAATCAGCTGTATATATTTTTGCTGGACCCAAGTGAAAAAATATTGCACGCACCTAAAAAGAACCGATTAGAAACGTGGGACTTCAATTAATTTGCTGTCATGGCGGCAGGAGCAACAGCAAGAGATACTGGAATGTTGTACAAAGCTGCTGCGTTTGTAGGCGCAGGAGTTGTTGCTGCAGGTTTAGGTTACGCTTTCCTTCTGTACACAAGAAAATCTAGGGGTGGAGCAGATGATGCTGTAGATGATTCACCAGAAATGCAAGATCAGGTAGGTTTTATTTTAAGCTTACTGCATGACTGAAATTATTTTTTTTTCATGTTACACACTAGATACAGACTTTAAGGTACATATTTCGAGGTGCATAACAGACACAAAATTTGTGTCATAACAAACACCAAATTGGTGTCGATGACCTGACATGCATGCATTCTTTTGTGATGGTCTTTCAATTTGTGCCGAGTGTCCTTGGCAGATTTGACTATGCTTCAGTGGTCATGAAAGGATTCAATAGATAACCTCTGCCCCACTAATCCCCAGCTATTGTCTGAAATTGCACCTCGGAAGATATATTATAACAACTCAGTCCCTCAAATGATAGTCATATAACGACCAAAAGATAAATGACTGACTATCATTGAGGACTGAGTTCCGCAGTCTAGTTACACACAAACAATACATCCATGAATCATTCAATGTCAAAGTGTCTGGTTATCTGGTTATCTGGTTCTGGTAAGCCGACGTTGTGCTAAAAGCATATATTAAAGTCAACTTGACCGATGAGCTCGCATGGAGATGTGCAGAAAAAATTAATTAATTGTATTAAGTTGAACATCACTGCAATACCAATGGCTGCGCAGTGATGACTTGAAGCTCTGCAAGGTTTTTGCTTCAACTACTTCGGCAGGCAGTTTATTCCACAGTTCAATTGATGCGGGGAAAAATGAATATTTGTATGCATCAATTCTGGTTGCTGGCTTGATGTAGGTAACCTAGGCAAACCTTCTTAGTTAACACATTTACTAGTCAGCGAATTCGCCGAGACCGGGGCCCCAACACAATGCATATTTACATAGAAATTTGAATTTTTTTCGAGAATAGGTGGGTGAAGGAAACCTACATAAATATGTTTTCTATACTTCACTTGACCCAAATATATGATTTTTTTTATGGTGATAATCAAGTCGCACATGGAATTTTAGAGGATTTTGATAGCAGTTCCATTAAAAAAAGCTGCCATCGCCATGAGACTAAGATCTAGAAACACCCCGAAATGCCGTTTTGGGGAATTTTGCTAACTGAATCTTTTTGATGAAAGTGAATATTCGACAAGATGTAACTTTGCTATGGAAAGTGCTATGAAAAAAAGGTTTTCAGTTTTGGCTTAGTTTACTCAAGGGCTTTAATTTGATATATAAAACGATGCAATTTGATGGCAAATTTGAATTCACCTAGGATACCTACTTGATGTATTTCTGGTTATGAGGTATGCTTGATCTTGGATTTGGTGTGAGATATTTACTCATGGAGATGTCAATTAGTTCATGGCGAATCTTATAAAGCAAAGAAAGTCTGTGCATCAGTCTTCTGGTTTCTAGCGTCTCCCAATCCAGGTCAGAAAGAAGTTTTGTGACGGTTCCCTTTTCTATTGAGTATTCCCTTTTACAAAAACGGGCAGCTTGCCTTTGGATTCTTTCCAAGGACATTATGTTCTTCTTCCTGTATGGGCACCAAGCCCCTGCAGCATACTCAAGGTGTGGTCGCTGGCGAGATGTAAGCTGTGACTTTGACTCTTTCAGGGCAATTCCATAAGTTCCTCCTAACCATACCCAGCACTTTTTGAGCTTTCTTTGTCGCTGCCTGGGTCTGGTTGTTCCAGCTCAAGGTATTACTGAGCTCAACGCCGAGGTATGTTGTGCTTTCCTCAGACTTCAGCATTTCATCGCAGAAGAAATACTCGTTTTTTGGTGGCTCTCTTGTGCCAAAAGTCACTGTGCTACATTTCTTGGGGTTAAACTGCATGAGCCATTTATCTTGCCAGGACTCTAGCTGCCGCGTGTCTTGTTCAAGAATGTCTTTGTCGGTAGATGTTGAAATATCTTTGTAAATCAGACAGTCGTCTGCAAAAAGCCGACATTTCGATTGAAGCTTGTCGGGTATATCATTGATGTAAATCAAAAAGAGTAATGGCCCCAGTACTGTCCCTTGAGGTACTCCTGACAGAACCCTTGCTGGTGCAGACTTTTCCCCTTCCACGACCACGCTTTGAACTCTGTTGCTCAGGAAGTTTTCAACCCAATTGCAGAGAGAGTTTTGAATCCCATAGTGCTTTAGTTTGTGAATTAAACGTCTGTGCGGGACTTTATCAAAAGCCTTCATAAAGTCTAACACTGCCACATCCACGTGTCAGTGTTAATTCATGCATTACTGAATAACATTACTAATTTGTCACTTTTTGACACTCTGTAGTGGCGCATGCTCTGCATAAACATGAAATAGGTATGCCAGGCAAACCTTAAATAGCCAAATCGGCATTGGATGTTTGCAATGCATTGTAGGACAGTTTTTGCAGTTTTGGGACACTTTGTCCTTTGAGTTTGACCTTTCAGAAAATTCAGAAATATTGGGTTTTTGTACGTACAAAATATTATCTGAAATGTTTTACAATAATTAAAACAAATATAAAAAATATTATTAGTATTTTTTATAAATTAATTATTTAGTATTTTTAATGATCAACATTAATATGACAATAATAAGAAAATTAATAATAATTACGTCACTTTTCCCGATATGTCAGAGGTCAAAGTGTCCCAAAACTGCTCTCAAAAACCGGAAGTTAGAATGGCGATTGGGCTTATTAACACATTTGTTTACAACCAAATTCGCCTAGAACACAATACATATTTTACATAGAAATTTAAAAGAACAGCTAGGTCAAGGAAACCTTCATAAATATGTTTTCTATACTTCACTTGACCCAAATATATGATTTTTTATGGTGATGAGACAATCGCACATGGAATTTTAGAGGGATTTTGATAGCAGTTCCATTACAAAAAGCTGCTATCATAATGAGACTAAGATCTAGAAACACCCCCGAAATGCCGTTTTTGGGAATTTTGCCAGCAGAATCTTTTTGATGAAAGTCAATCTTTGACAAGATGTAACTTTGCTACGGAAAGTGCTATGACAAAAAGGTTTTCAGTTTTGTCTTTCTTTACTCAAGGGCTTTAATTTGATATATAAAATGATGCAGTTTGATGGCAATTTTGAATTCACCTGTCATACCTACAAATGTACATGTATGAAATACTGTAAAAATGTGTACATAGGTTCCATTCCATGGCGCAACAATCAATGACAATGGCATATTCCAAGGCGGGTAAAAAAATGTTATTTATCACATTCACAGGCCCTTGCAACTCCTATGCTATTCTCTTGGTCGGGCTGACGTCACACAGTGGAAAAGGCCTTGTAAAATCAGTGAGTGTGCGCATGTGCAGTTATTCGAACTGGTTGCTATGTGAGCGCTTGTGCGAAGGGGACAATGTTCCTGGATGTTCGACCGAGAGAATAGACCTTTTTCCCTCTTCCCATCATACACTATTCCAGGGGGATACTTCTGCCTGTCGGCTGCAAAACGCATCATCTCCCCGGGGGTGTACAGAGTTCTGTTCATTACATTCTGGAATATGGACATTTCTGCTGGTGCCGTCATCGGAAAAAGGAATCACAAATGATGGCGCCCGATGGCCGATACCTTTCGGGGGCAAAAAACAACATTTCTATGCATTATTGACATGGGGTCGTCAAGAAAAAAAGTTTCCTATTATTGAAACCCAACCTTTAACACGTTTTATAGACCTAGAGGTGAAAAACTAATGACAGGACACGCAGTGATTTTCGGCCGGCATCCGTTTAATTTTTTTTTGTTCTAGGTACATGTAGAGATGAAAAAAAAACACGTTCCGTAAACAACATCTCTTACACAGATGTTCTACATCGCTCTATAAGTTAACTGCATCACTTGTGTAATTGCATAATTAGTAACACTAACATCGATGGTATTTACGAAAATCCACATGTGACATGATCAAGGGGAATGAGTCACATGTCCACAAACAAACTTGTTCCATTGGCACTGTACAACTCTAAGAATAAAGGAGCTGTGGTAGCTGTGGGGAACCATTTACCTGTGAATTATATTTAATTATTTATGCCAAACAACCACAGAAGCTAGCCAGATCAACCAGCATAAACAGCGCCCCTCATTAAAATGACATCACATGACATTCCATTCACCTCTGCATTGGCTCAATGCATACAAAATTTTCAAAACTGAAGACACACAAGTTTCATTCTTCTAGAACTCGAGTTAAAAATTAAACTTATCTAGTAGATGAAAGTTTATTGTAAATGCCTGTGTGTGAATTTGTGCTGCCCAGTCCCATCTTCATGTTGCCTGGAAGCAATATGCGCAAGGATTTCCCCCCTAAATTTTCAGATCCCATGCATGTGATTGGTAAATTCTGTGCATGTGATGAGTTCAGTTTCTTATCCATGCACTAAAAAGCATATTGAATGAATCCTTGTTTATCATCAATTCTTAGTCAGTGGGAGTGGTCTAGTTTGTAGACACATAATCATTACAGGGACTGCCTTTTGAGGACTGCCTTTTGAGGAGAGCTTTCAGAGCAATCGCTAAAGCGCTCTCTACTGCTCTCTTAAATAATATATGATATGAAGAGTGATTTTTAGCTCATCTTAGTTGACCATTCTCTCCTTTCATTCTTGTAAATGCTCCAAATACAGCTCTCCTTGATGGCTCCATTTTCCGTGTTGTAATCTGTGTTGTAAAATTTGTAAATCCGTGTCATGAATAAAGTTTAAAATGTATAAACAAGATATTAATGTCACAATTTATAAAGTGTTCAATATCGCGATCAATATGCTCTGATTGGAATATAATAGGGGTTCATGCCTACATTTTGTATTATGGAGGCTGTGTACTCTCAGACATGCATGTAGTAAAAGTGCAATAACTTTGTTATTATTTGCGCAAGACATATAAAAGTAATACATTTTTATGAAGGCAAGACATCAATAAATCTTAATGTAAATACAGATTTGGGGTAAAAACAACAATTATGAAGAAAATCACAAAAAAGTGAGTTTTTGGCAATATTTGTTAGGTACATCATAACAAAAACACACTCTTTCCAAAATATTTTATTTTGTTTTTCACTCAATCTTGAGGCTCCATTGCAAAAACGTTTTTTTTTTTTTTTTTTTATGATATTAGCCTTTATTTTTTGAGATATTGACCATATAAGACATCGAATTGAACATTTTAAAATTCACAACACCTATTTGCACAAAATGATGCCTAAAATCGGAAATAGACCAAAATATAAAAAAATGAGAAAACCATTTCTTGAGTCTCTTGCTTTTTACGATGTTCCTATTTGCTTACTTATAGATGCTGTATTTATTGAGTTATCGTGTACCTATATCCAGGGTCTTAGCTAGAAATTCAGGTTTGCCCGTCATTTGAATAAATTTGCCTGTCCCGATTTGACCTTTAAAACATTTACCAGACTTCTACAGCCCATTGGGGGTTCAATGAGTTCAAATATACATGTATGCTGCCATAGCCTTGTTTTGCAAACCTGGTCTAGTAAAAAGGTCAATAGACTTTCTAAACACCTACAATTATAATGCAGCATCTGTCAAAGGCATTAAGTTTGCCCGTCCCAGGAGCAAACTCCCCGTCTAAAATGACGGCCAGACGGGTGGCTAGCTAAGACACTGCCAATATCGTCATTTTACCGAGAAAATGAACATTGAAATAATGGCTGTTGAAGTTTAAAGTTGTCACATTTTGCACTTTCATTGAATCTCGCAGGAGAATGCGGCAGTTTTTATTTTTCTACCTTACATTGGGTTAATCCACGGCCCCTTGAGAAGTTTGAGCGAAATCCATTCATAACTTGATATTTAAATTGGGGGAAAGAACTTGAAAAAACCCACATTTTTTGAGCTAAAATGGAGCCATTTGACCACTAGGTTTTTGTGCTTCCGTGGTGTTTCCATAAGATGCGCCCGCGCATGCAGATAAGCGTCGCGTATGTGTAAGCGTATTTGTGCGTTAACAAATTGCGCGATCACGCAACGCGATGCATTGTTGCGCGTGTACCCTGCTGGTACAACAAAGATTTTCTTTCCTTTTCAATTTCAAACACGAGTGGAATAGTGAAATAAAATCCTTAAAATATTGCAGTTGGAGTTTACAAATCTGGATTTTTATTCCTTATATTTATAAAAAACATAACAAAGTACAAACATATCAAAAAAACTCAATTTTGCGAAAGAAACAATGTCTAGAGTACACAGCTGCCTTAAACAGTATTTTTATCATAAAAATTGATATATACACCACCATGATTGTTTTTACCATTTATTTCTCTTATCTTTAAACAACTTTTGTCACATACAAAAATGTCATTTTCCGTGTTGTACCTCCCGATTCCGTGATTTTTTTCCATTTTACATAAAACGGAAAACTTCGGACTCTACCTTGTGGGCTGTCATTTTCTTCGGAACGGGGGTGCCAAATTTACAAAAAGTAGGCGTCAATAAAATTGCGACCCCCCTATTTTGGCAACAGAAATGTAATTTAACAAAAATTTAACAAAAAACACAAAAATTTTAATTCCCTGAGTGCAATTTCTCTGAACTGGCAAGGCATATAGTGATGTGACTTTGTGGAGAGGTGGCAGTTGGCAGTCTTCAAATAAGTCCACTAAGTTTCTGTTGCAAAATCTGCTTTTGCATGGATTTATTTGGTCATTTTATTAAATTTTTTTAATGAATTTTTTCCCCCAGCTTCAAGTGAAATCACCCTGGTAAAATGATGCATGTCAAGGTGGAAGGGAAGCATTGTGGACAACGCTTTGCGTTGAGAACAGCGCAACCCGAGACCACAAAGTTCTTGTTTCACCTGATGCTCAAATCTACAATGTAATTAATACATTGAAAAAAGACACTTGAACATGGCAGTTGGGAATTTATGTTGTTGAAATAATGATTGAACGTAAACAGACAGTCTCTATCACAGGCATCACAGCAAATCCAGAATTCACGGGCATATAGCAGACTGCAAGTATAGACTATATTGAACCACATATTCCTATATACATTTGTACACAGCGTCCTTATTGTCTGTGAAAGTGGAACTTTATTTTTAATATAGACTTCTTCATATGTTTGTCTTTATCGCAGGAATTTCCAGAGAAACGTGTGCTTGTTCTTGGGTTAGATAACTCTGGGAAAAGCAGTATACTACAGGTGATAGCAAGCCATGATGGTCACAATATACCAGAGCCTACTGAAGGCTTTAATGTCATGTGTCTACAAGGTCAAGATACAACACTAAATGTTTGGGAAGGTAAGTTAGAAAACTAACAAAATCTTGGGTAGGTTTTGGCTGAGCAAGTTGGAGAGAGTTGTACAATGTACTTTATGCAAAAGTGACATTGTAATTGGGACACAGTGTTGAACCAACAAAATTGTGCACACCACCTCTTCAGTCTCATAACATTTCAATTGGATCAGAGCAAAGACCTTTAGTTGAGTATCATAAATTTTGTGAAAATCTACATGTATGTACCAGGGGTTAGCGTCCTGGTGGGCGTCCTGGACGCAAAATTTTGAAAATTAGGTAAAATAATATAAAAATAAAACGAAATGAAATGAATAACAAAACAAAACAAACAAAATTTTATTAGTTTTTCACTCTTTTTAGTTATTTTTACATTTCTTTATGTTTTTATATATAAGATATAAGATTTTATAGTTTTGGTCCCTTAATTATTATTACTACGCAAATCAAAACAGTGAATTAAATTTTATTCCGGTTAATTCTCTTCTTTGTAAACCATTTTAGTCAAATGTATTTAACAAAGGGCCATCAAATTACTCTCTGTCTACATTCTAATGATTTTAAATCTTTCATGACGTCATGGGTTTCTTGTTCATATTCTCTTTTCCAGTTGGTGGCAAGCAGAGCGTACGGTTATACTGGGAGAATTTTGTATCTAACACCGATGTGCTTGTCTTTGTTGTGGACTCAGCCGACGTGGGCAGGTTCCCTGAAGCCAAAGAAGAATTACACAAACTTCTTAGAGATGATAGATTGAAAAATGTACCACTTATAGTAGTAGCTAACAAACAGGTGAGTACTTAAGCAGGATAAAAAGAAAACTTAATGTTCCAGGTAAAATATTTGTTTGTGTGCACTTAAAAGTTCAGTGGAGTCACAAAATAAAATTTTCTGTTTGTGAACAAAAAGGTACATTTTTTTGTAAAATTGATGTATGAATGGTAATTTCCCTAGTAATTCTAAAACAAAAGAAATAGCATAAAAATGTTGCTAAAATAAAGAAAGCTTGGTTAACTTTCTCCACTTGGGTGTCGACAAGTTCCAAATTTTCTCTAAAATTCAAAAAGATGAAAGAATGTACATTACCATGACCATATTTGGAATCAGCATGAAAATGCATCAAAACGAATACAAACAAGCCTAGTATTGGTTCAGTGGTTCTTGAGAGCTCTTAATATTTTAAGAAAATAGCTCAAAACTTGGACTTTTTATGTTGAAGCCTATGGCCAGCGTGCAAAGCAAGAATTCTTTGAACCAAAGAGCACCAGATTCATACTATTTAAACTGAGTTGTTGGATACTGTTGGAACCGTGGACCCCAAATTTAAAATACTCAATAGAGGGCACTATTTCTCATTCATTTGGTATGGTGAGAAAAGTGTGTATGGGCCCTCATGTTGAGTAGTTAGTCACTCATTGAATAGGTTGATTTTTATGTTAATTTGATACGGCTACCATCCGAATATTGACCCATGTCACTGCCAAAATTCAGACGAAACAAAGCAGTCAGTTCAGCGTGTTCTGTGTTAGCTTAGCGTTACTTGGTGCGTGTACATACTTTTACACGCACGACCAACAAGCCGCATATGTAAACACCAGAAACCATGCTAAGCCAATGCATCACTCGCTGAACTTCAAAGCTAGTGCCGGTGACTCGAGGTAGATATAGACTATAAGGAGGCATGTGCATGATTGGCAAGAGAGAAAGAGCTACATATGCACTGGTTGTCATGCATAATTTACTTTCACACACAGCAGTGTTTGAGCATACTCACAACTGACTGAAAATGTAGGCATGGCAGACTGGTATAAAGCTTTTGTAGTCAATGTTAATAATGTCAATTATAATTCATTTTCAGGATCTACCAGCCTCAAGAAGAGACTCTGACATCTCACAAGCATTAGATCTAGAAAGCCCATCTCAAGAAAGAGAAATCCATGTAGTAGAAGCACAAACCATGTCGGATCCTCCCAATGATAGTGTTACCAAAGTGAAATCACTCATGGACCAATTGTCAAAGAAAGATTAATGTTATGCTCTGTGTGTAGTGGGTTTGTAAGTAGAAGTCACCTGTGCACGGTGAGAAGATGCAGGTCAAGGGTTGTGAAAATTTGTCCGGGACTGAGACAGTCAACAGGAAACTTAGCACACTGGCTGTAAATGGTTGGAGTTTGTTTTCTTTTGTTTTAAAGATTTGTAAATTGTTTGATGATCTGCTTGAATTAATATGACCGACCACTGTTAGGTCAGGTACGCAAACAAGGCCTGGAAAGTAGACACAACCAACATTGTTTGGTGATATGGCGAATTGGCGATAGATGTAGCCAAATATGTGTTTGACATGAGTTTCTACAAACTAGATGGAAAGCTGGATATGTGCAGCTGTAGCATGATCAATTGTATCGAAAGCTTTAGATAGATCCACAAAAATCAATGTCAAAAGTATGTGTGGATAGGTGGAACAATTATTATGAATGAAAAGTATATCGGTTTACAATATGATCACATGAATTAAGCCAAGGAATGGGTTTTTAATATTTTGCAGGACTGTGATGTATAGTGCCCAAAATTACAGAATATTTTTATTTGGGTTCTATTTCTATGGGACGTAAATGCTCTCATACAAATTAGTAGATCCGTCCACATTCTTTTGGATTATGCCATTTAAAACTGATTTGCTCCCAGGCTTTGAAATGTGACATTGCTGTTGATGGCAGTTAACTTCAAAAAATTCGTACCTTGTTGGGAAGACCTGGCACATGTATCATTATTTCAGGGATCTGAGGGCTGAAGTATCCATTAAATTAAAAAAGGAGAAAGGAGACTCTGTGTTTATTGGTATGGGAATCTGTCCTATTTGTCATACATGGGAACCAAAATATGTATGTACATATTTTGGCAGAGGCCAAAATTGGATGCTTCTTGCCCGGATAATACAGGGCTCAAATTTGGCACTTGACCTTTTCAGTTGTAAATCAATCGGGCAAGTGGTCACAATTTTACTTGCCCAGTTGTGCATTTTGTGTCTTGAATGATGATGCATTTTCTTTCTCAGTTGAAATGATTGCAGGCAATTTGTGAACTGTAGCAGCTGGTCCAAAGGTCAGCAAGTTTATCATTGATCAAAAGTAAGGTATGAGCCCTGAAATTCATATTACATGAACAGACCACAAACAAGCAGAGTCTGCCTTCTCTTTGATTTAATTCCTTGGGAGCATCACAAATTTCTTTACATGGTTCTTGTTCTGTTTTGTCGGTGTTTATTGCAATTTTTTTGGAAAATAAACTAACAAACAAAGGTGATAAACACCCAAAAAATGAAACAGGAAGTCATTTGTAATGTGCTGTTTCTGTTCAAAATAGAGAAACTTGAATAGCTAGTTTGATGTTATTCTGTAGAACATTCCTGTATGAATGTCATGTTTCTAAGATATTATGTAAGTGAACTTAGCCCTAGGATTTAGTTACATATCTTTATTATTAAAAAGATAAGATGAATTCCTAATATTGTGTTTTTGTATGTCTGAAAGGCACATGGCAACTCTGTAACAAGTGCTGATACTATATTGGTTTTATTGAACATTTTGAGCTGCATTATGGTTTTTCACTAATTCCTTTTCTGATGAGGTTTAATATCATGCACTGTGCAGGGAGATTTTATTCTCACATGTGAGAAGGTGTGTGGCAAAGTTGGCAATCTGGTCTGAAGCTTATTGCGGTGTGTCCTTAATAAATCAGCCATTATATAGGGCGATTGCACAAAAGGTCATTACTAGTTCAAATTGTCCTCCAGAAGACATGCAAATGCATGTAGTACAAAAGAATCAATACCACTTTTAACTGGTGATTGATATTGTATGAATTTTTGCATGTCTTCTGGAGGACGATTTGAACTAATGACCTTCCGTGCAAACGCCCTGTACATCAGGCTTGTCATCCTATGCCATTATCATCTCAATTTCTCCAAGTATGAATAACATTTTTCTGGCTAGGTTTTTCAATCAGATATGACCCCAAAGAGCTATTCTTTATTGTCAGATACAGTGGGCTATTCCAATTGAAATCCATACACCCCCTGTCGGTAGACACAACCTTAACTTACAACACAGGTGTAGGTTTGAAATAGAGTAATCCATTCAGGTAATTCCATTTGAAAGAAATTCACACTCCCTGTCTTTCATGGGGTGTATGGATTTCAACTGGAATAGCTTATTGTTCTATACGCTGGCAAAGTAACGGATTAACTACCATAGCAATAGGTGAAAACATTTTCGAATATATTACGCTGCACTACAAGCAGGTTGCACCCATCACCTGTGTATGTCTGCAATCATAGATTGAATACAATACTGGACTTTTCCAAGATACTAATCTTACAGGTGCGTGTGATCAGCATGATATGGTTCAATGCAGAGGTACCACGTGAACATACCAGCGCGATATATTCAAAAATTGTTTTCACCTATTGCTATGGTAGTTAATCCGATTATTACAAAACTTCACCCGCGTACAAAGGGCAGTAGACTGGGTGACAGCCTATTGTCCATTTTTGAAGTTGAAGTAATTTGATGTGTACAGCAGCTTCCACTTATTGAGCTATGTGTGCAATTTGTTTTTGTATATAAATTGAATTACCTAATATTTGTATTGCAGAATATTGATATCTTGTGTAAAATATTAGCATTTACTGTTTAGTTCATGTACTTATATCTATATCATATGTCATGTCTGTAAATTTGTACTATTTAAGGTGCCAATACTTGAACTTGGGTACCATAGGTTCTATTTATCTGTTTTGACAATCACCTTGGTAGGGCTGACATCAAATACAGGGGAAAAGCCATGAAAGAAAAAAACTGTGTTTGTGCCATCTTGCTGCATTTCCTCCTACTGAGCTCTTTGCTATGCATACATATGAAATGTTGTGCCAAGGGGTCAACATATGAAATGTGTGTGTGCAAGAGCATCTTGGGACGTGAACACTGTTCACGCTATGCCTGTTTTTGGCCCGGGTCCACCCTGGGTTTAGAACCAGGTTGATAAGAAGTGTGACCTCAAAAAATTGACCCAGGCTGATATAACTCGGGTCAAACCCTGATCTGACTCGGTTCAATTGTAGTGTGAACAGAAATTGACTGTCGACACAAATTACTAGAAGTAAACACAATCATTATCGTTCTTGTTCTGTTGTTTCCTAATATAAGTACATAACATGCTCAATTTTGAGAATAACGGCCGGAAGTATTGATATTACTATTTATTCTATATTGTGTTGATGAGCCTTAGCGCATAAGCCATTTATTCTGTCATAGCCCGTATTCTTTCATAGCCCGAGTTCTGGACAATAACCTCATAAGTATCGCAAAGCGAGCTATAAAAAGTCATCCTCGGTTGTGACCCAAACACTCAAAGACATAAAGCACAAGCACACATTTTTGAAACATAAACACAATGAACTTAGTGAACCTGAGATCATTAATGTTGTCAATATTCAAGCTCAAGCTTTCAATGTTGTATTTAATTTATGTGTATCTTAGTGACTACTAAGGCTGTCAATATTAAGCGTTTAAATGTTTACACATCTGGGAGCCATTTAAACGTTTAGCAAAATTGAATAGTTGTTGAATAGTTTTAAAATTTTAATTGATGATGGCGTCATATCCCATGGTAAATTCATGGTAGAAAATGGACAAGTAAGGAGAGCTAAAAATCATTCTCCTACATCAGAGAGCAGTAGAGAGTGATTGCTCTCGCTCTCCTCAAAAGGCAGCCCCTGTTCAATGCATGCGGAATGTCTCCATTCACTACAATTAAAATATGGACTTTTTAAAAATAACTTCAAATTGTTTTAAAAGTGTTCAGCCTTTGTTATCAACCGTAGTTGACTTGTTTTGAGCCTCCAGTATGTTTTTTTTGGTTCAAATTTGGTTTTTTTTTAAACATTTAAACGACCAATTTTTACCATTTAAACGTTTAGCCCATTAAACAAAAATTGACACCCTCAGTGACTACAACCTTGAAATATTGAAGTAGTGTGTTACAAAGCCAATTTTTGCACTTATTTTTTATAACTTATTCATCAACTTGAGAAATTGTTAAGTGTCTGAAGTACTTCAGTGTGATAAAACTGTTTATAGTAGTAGTACATAAACAAAAAAATTAATTTTAATTGTGTTACTGAAAAGAACACCAAATTTAGTTTTGTACAACCTTGCTTGAATTTACTCTATTTTTAATGCACTGAAAATAATTTCATGTAGCACATTATAAATAGCAAGTTTGTTTGTATATATATTGCAATGTCATGTATTGAAAATGTACAAAATCATAAGATTTGTTGATGTGAATAGTTATTTTACACTTTGTACTTACGTTTACAGTAGACCAAAGTTTTCCTGTCATTTCTCTCTATATTTGCATATTGATTAGTTCTTTAGGTGAAGAATATTCATTAGGTGATGAATATTCGGACAGTTGAATTACAAGAAGGTATACCATTCTCCTAATTTGCATGATTCATCCATAGATTGGGTAAATATGTAAAACAAAACGAAAACTATGATTAATTTCAGATAACTTTTTTTATTTTGTAACATGAAAATCAATGCGAAGGCTATTTACCCCCATCTATAGCTGAATCGTGCCAGTAGGAAGAATGGTCTATACAAAGGAGATATTTGTATCATTGAACACATTGTGATCGTGAATGATCTTACATGTAATTGCATGTACGTACTTTATGTGTGCATGTGAGGTAGAATCAAGAGTACCAACTGCGTCATGTTTGCATGTCGCTCATGGTGGCAGCTTTAAGTAAATGTAGCTGTGGATTATTTTGCTATGAGCCTTGCAAACTTTGATTCAAGGTGTGTTGTTTTTGCGTTTGGTGTGTAACATGTGCCAAACATGTGCTGGATTGTGCACTAAGCGGTGTAAAACCTTGGAAACGTTCAAGCTTAAAGATGCAAATTATTGTTTGATTTCAGGCTCTTGCCGATAAATGCTGGAGGTACACTTTTTGTCATCCATGAGCGACAAACCAAAATGGTGGATTTACCATAGCATTACATGCAGGGCAATTTTGAGTTTGAACTCTTTGGGTGTAATATTTATGGTGGATTTGCCATAGTGTTACACACAGGGCAATTTTGAGTTAGTACTCTTTGGGTGTAATCTCTGTGGGAGATTTGCCATAGCATTACACACAAGGCAATCTTGTGTTGGTACTCTTTGGGTATAATCTCTATGGATAAAGCAGACACTGTGCCCTTTTGTGTGGGAGACAGATGATATTGAATCTGTTTGCCACTAAAGTTAAATACAGTATCTTCAAGCAAACACCATAGTGAGATACTGTCTTCTGATTTGGGGAGACTGATATTTGTTAATGTTTTGGGCAACTTTAGTCACTATATATACATGTAGTTTAAAGTACCGTAAGTGCGGAATCTGCGGATCGTATATAATCATGCAGAATAAGCACTGCCCTAATTAAGCTACTGAAGTTGTCTTTTAATTGACTATAGTTTTCAGCAAGTTCCTTCAGCATTCCGCCAAATTGGCGAAGTGGGGTTCTGATTGGCCAATTGAATCACGTCATCATCACATCAGCATCACTTTCGCTGGTCAAGCAGACAGACATCGCTGCAGGAATTCGCTGAATACTATAGTAAATAAATCACGACTTTCAAGAAATACTTGTAGAAGAGGTCACTGGGGATTTCATTTACATGTGAGAGAAATACAGACTTCCAATTTTTTTGTACAAAAAATGAAAATTTCAGGTGAAAAATTGCTGTTACATCCTACGATTAGTTAGCTAGTTATGAGTTAGAAACAGGACTAATGTGTAATTTGAACTTCAAAACATTTAGGAGATATCGAGGGTGTCATGCAAGAATAGTCCTATCTGCAATTGCTGCCCTATAGACATAGTGACAATTTCTACATTCTATATTGTAAACATCTTAAAATGTGATGCCTGTCAGCTGTTGCAGATGGGACCCCCTCAATAATAGCTTATTTAGGTTTGTGATATTTTCGCCCTGATGGGGCAGTGACGTCAACGCGTTGAGGCAGCTGTTTCACGCGCGCATCTATGCGGCGTCATTAGGCGTGTGTGCGTACCAATGAAATGCACACTGACATGTGACATCACTGTCACAACAGGGTGAAAAATGGTATAGTAATGTCAGAATTGTATCAACATTGAATATTTCAGTCTTTTTTAGTGGTGTATACAATGTGTTTCCTTTTGCAGAAAGCAGTCAAGGTTTCACACATTGGGCTATATAATTCCAGTTGAAATCCATACATCCCCCTGTGGAAATCATGTCCTGGATCTTCACATAGTGAGTGTGAATTTCAAATAGGGTTACCTGAATGGGGGACTCCATTTGAAATTTAAACCCTCTATGTGGGGGATTTTAAATCCATACACCCCCATGGAAGACAAAACCTTATAACCTTAAAAGGTTTTGTCTTCCATGGGGGTGTATTGATTTCAACTACATGTAGAATAGCCCATTTTCTCTCACTTGTACCAACTCAATGGTTTATAAGGTGTCAAGGGCCAGTGTGGTCAGCGACCTACTGTAATGCATGATGATCTGTAATATGTAATTGCGCATATACAAATCATTTTTATGGCAAATGGATTTTGAAGGATCAAATTTTTATTTTGAAAAAAAAAATGTTTTATTTTGCAAGAATATTGAATAAATTTTCAGATTCTGTTAAAATGTGTTGGATTGGGCACAATAAATAAGTTCATTGGTCAAGCTATGAGTTTTTAAATATACTAGTTCACCCGTAGCTGTGAGAGTAACTGATGGCGATGCTGTTTGACCCCTGATAACCTTTTTAACATGTTCCTTTCCTATTGAGGATTCTTTTTACCACTTTTAAGCCCGATTGGGCATTCTAACATTTGACCCCATTTGACCTTTGACCTTGAGTGACCTCGGTTTGATTTTGTTCATGCTCCCTTGATATGGAGAATTACTTTCACCAAGTTTAAGCAAAGTCTGGCGAAGTTTAAAATTTAGCCCCTGGATGACCTTTGACCTCAGATGACCTCAACTAATTTATTTTTGTGCTCCCCTCATATGAAGGATTCCAGCCACCAAGTTTAAGCCCAATCGAGCGAAGTTTTAATTTAGCCCCTCAATGACCTTTGACCTCAGTTGACCTCAATTTTGTTTTGCGCATATATTCCCCTCGTATCAAGGACTCCACCCACCAAGTTTAAGCCCGATCGGACTAAGTTTGCAATTCAAAAAGAATTTGCAGCATTGAATTCTGGGTATACATTGTGGTGTTCACTGATCACAGGTGTTGTGAAATTTTCTGACAGCTTGGACAGGTGGACTTCTTTTTATGCATTTAACTTATGCACTTGACTGCTTCATGCTATCCATTTGAGGGAATCATTTACATTTTCCCCCTAGATGACCTTTGACCTCGAGGGGACCTTCAAACCACCGGTCAACAGGCTTTTCTCGATACCTATCCATATCCGAAATATCGGATCGATCGGCCGAGCGGCGAAACGCATAGCCGGACAAACAGACAGACTTCGCTGGTTATTTTAGTATAGTAGATACCTATGCAATAAACCAACTGGAACATTATAACAATTGAAATGGCAGCCATGTTGAAGGACAGGTCTAAGATGAAAGAGTGACAGGTCATAATATAGCCTGGGACATATTATTTTAACAACTCATAGTGAGACCAATAAATTAGTGTATATTGGCTGAAACAATCCGACAAATTTTATTACTATTATGTTTTCAGAATTAACTATTTCAGGACTTTTATGACAAGCACCAATCCTGTGCAATTGGCCTTATGCAAAAATAAATTGATCAAGGCTTAATGCGCAACCGTCAAAACAAGTTCAGCAAATCAATTACTGGCGATTTGGACGCATATGCATAATACTGTGGACACCACCGCATTGAATATGCTTCGTCAAGTAAGAGCATGATTGGGGTGAAGAATCCAAACACACCACACGCTATCACCAGTTTGAGATTGATTGTAGTGTTTTTGTTTACCACACACAAATCTTTCTGAATTTCTGGAAAATTTCTGAGCTGCTGAAAAGGACAAGCCATCTTGAGTATACAATGACTTCATGGCTCCTGTCCAAGTATTGAAGGCTATGTGTGAATCTGAGGCAAGACTCATAATAACACTGAACTTGAAACTATCACGAGGCAAGAGTTTTTGAACTGAATATATCAGAGAAACAATTCTCCCCCAGCATTCTCCATCACCAGTGGTGTAATGCTGTTGGTAGACAGATTAATGATTCATTAATGTTATATTGTACCTTTGCTGTATGTCTATTATTGTTGTTGACAATGTGGTGTGAAATATTTTGAGCTTAAATTATGCTAGCCCGACTTAGTCTTTCATTTGATTAAGGTTTTGAATTTTACATGGTATTTTTTTGATTCAGTTGTAAAACAAACATTGAAGGATTAGTCCAAGGCAGCTCTGATCTGTAATAGCTGCCATATACACATTTGACAATATCTGAATTCTATATTGTACACATATGACACCTGGCAGCTATTGCAGGTAGGGCATTCGTGCACTACCCCTCAGCAAGTGTACATCCAATACAAAAGGATGCACTTGTTGGCTGCTGCATTTGTTTCTTTTTACATTTTGACTCATTTCAAGTGGTGGTTTCGCTTCATATCATCTGTAAGTCACATTGTAGAGAATATTCCTAAACCATGTGACTTGGGGATGATTTGAAGCGACCTCTACTTGAGATGAGGCTGGTATTTCATGATGTAAAAAGAGACACGTAGCAGTGACAAGTGCATCCTTTTGATATGGATGTACACATATTCCAATAATCCATTATAAAGCTGGTAGCCAGTGCTACTGGCATTGGTTTCCCTTTAATTTATTGCTTTTGCAATTTTGGGCTGTGTCGGGCCTATGAGCCGAATGGTATAAATAAATTATCGGCCCATAGTCAGAATTTATTGGGGATGTAGGTTCCCCTACGACTTTTTACAGGGAAGAAATCAGCTTGCATATACAGGCATACACGAACTCCTTCCTCCTCGCATCAGATTTCAGATTTTGATTAATGTTTTCCTCTTTTTTTCTACCCAAAAGTATAGGAGCTTGTGAGATTTCAGTCTTTTTTAGCTGTTTTCTTTCCATTTTATGTTTGGTCGCTCACTTGCCTCCATAATATAAAATGGTCTCCATAAATATAAAACCCCTCGAAAGTGAACTTTCAGTCGTAAAAAAATTATTTTGTTACAAATTTCAACCTATTTGGGCAAATTGTGGACCATTTTAGTTGAAATCCATACATCCACTATGGAAGACATGATGTCCACACAAGAAGTGTGAATTCCAAATGGGTTACCCAAATGGGCGACTCCATTTGAAATCTACACTCCCCGTGTGGAATATTAAGGTCATGTCTTCCATAAGGGGTATGGATTTCAACTGAAATAGCCCATTTGAGCTAATGTCCACAGAAGTGGATCTTTTGGTGGAAGGGAGCATGACACTCCCCGTAACCACCAACCTGCTGGCCTGAGAATTATTGAACTTGATAATATGCTAATACCTCAAAAGAAAAAAGTGTAAAGACAGTGCCGTGAATTGCTGAATTTCAGGAAAAAATTAATAATAAATTCTATACACATGTATTGATTCATAAATTGTAAATATGTAAGAAAATGTGTAACATTTGAATAAATCAAATATTGTGCAAACTAGATATGGATGCTTATGTTTGTTTGTACGGGGTGTGTTTTTGTGTATGGATGCACTAGCTATCAGTGTTTTGGGGGAATTACGCCATAATGCATGAATGTATCGTTCATAAATTTAATTTTGTTTTTGTTTTCCAAAAATTGTTACATAATATTAGCAACAACTGTCAAGGAGCCACTAACTGTGGAGCTTTATGGAGGAATTGGCGAATATAAATTTTACTGTAATTTACCACTTCGGCTTAGTCTTTGACATGGTATTTTAGTACACCACATGGCATTAAAATCGTGCAAAAAGTAGGAATTCAAAAAAAAAAAATTACGGGCATCACTGTGGAGCAAATCACACGTGGGGTTAACATCTAGTCCCATGTTTTTACATTTCCCATTGTACTGTTGAAAGTTAGATCATACCAGCTCCAGTCTGGTTTGGCAGTTATGATTGCGGCAGTGTAAAAGAATTATTCACACTTTCAAATCATGGCACTATTTTCCATCAACGGTGATGAAAAGTCTGCATTTTGTGGTCTTATGCATTCTACTCAGTTGCTGAGAAGTTTTAATTTGCCCCATTTTAATGTGTTGGGAGATGGTCTGCCGCTTTTTATATTGCTTCCTAAATTGCCCCAACCTCTCAAACAACCTTCATCTTTGTTTTAAAAGAATTTTAACTCTGCCGAAGGTCAAATAAAGGTCAAATCAGACATTGAGGAAGTTAGAATCCTTCATAAAATACAACAAGTGCATGAGCATGGAATCAAGGATGGGGAAAAAGAACATAGTGATATGTAGTGAAATAATGACATCTTGTCAATGAAGAAGAGGACAAATGAGTCGGACTTCAGGAAGGGTAGAAAAATGAAGTGGACTCTACTGATGGAAAATGGGGCGACATCTGTACATGTCAAGGTAAGTATGATAATTGTATTTTGTACCTACCAAAGACAATATCCGATTCTCAAATTTTGACTTAAAAATTTCACTAGCATATTTAATATCATACGCAAAAATATTTTTGGCTCATCAAACAGTTTAGTGGGATCATAGACAATGTATAATGTATTAAGGGGTCATTAAGGTGGTACTACATCCCTGATAAATTTTGTGACTAATTTTGCATTTTTCTCAAAAAATAATCATCATACTTTGTCTGGAAAAATGGCCTTGTGGTAGGTGTGAAGACTAGTAGACTTGTTGTCAGGCAAAACAAGTATGCCGGCTAGTTAGGGCGTGTTCACACTATGCCTGTTTTGCCCTGGGTCCCGGGTACAACCCGGGTTAGACCTGGGTTGGTTATAAGTGTGGACAGGAAAAACCTCAAAAAATCGACCGGGTCAATTTTTTCAACCTAGGAAAGAGTAGGTTAAAACCCGGGTATGACCCGGGTCAATTGTAGTGTGAACAGAAAGTTCAGAAAGTAAACGCAACCATTATCATAGTCTCCTCCGCAGCCAGTTTGGTTACGTTCCCTCCACACAAACAGTCTGCCAATGGCCACTTATAACGCCGTTTCTGATTGGCTACGCGTATGTAGCTGCAGAGCTGTACATACGGGAACTTGATTGACCTCAGCCAGCTGGCGAGATGGCAGGTCAAAATTGCTCATGAATAATGAAGTAGCCGTCTAGCCGATTGACCAATTGAAAGCTTTGTTTGACGTCAAGCTGGATGACGTCGTCAGAAAACCGTTAGCCAATCAAAAAGACCTCGTTCGTTATCATTGGCAGACTGTTTGTGTGGAGGGTGCGGAACCAAACTGGCTGCCGTGGAGACTACCATTATCACCCCATTTCTATTGTTTCTGTCTGCACTGGGAAAAGAATGATTCAGTTCTTTGGCAATAAAATCAATAAACATCTATTCCTGAGATAAGAAAACTATTTTTATGCAAACAAATTACTAGTATTATCGAATCAAGAAGTAACAATTATTTTTGTGAGTTTTTAACCCAAAACAGCTACAAGAAGCAACTAGATAAATTACAAAAGGTGGAATTAGAACTAATTAGGAAATAAAAATTAAAAAAATTAGCATAATTACTACGGTCGGGAGCCTGCATATCTACCGGTATAAATGACAGAATATGTATACGCCTGCATTTTTCAGTAGGCTTAGGCAAAATAATCAACCCGGGTCAATTTTCTTCATGAGAGTGGCTAGTGTGAACAGAATTTTTTTCAACACGGGACCCGGGTACAACCCGGATTAACTCGGGTCCCGGGTAAATAATTCATATGTGAACATGACCTTAATTGTCCCGTTGTAATACGGTTTCTATAGCCACTTGACATCATTGTTTATCAACAAAGGCGAAAACGGGTCTATCGATATGCTTGAATGAACTGCTACACTGTTCAATGGCTTTCTTGTACTATGAAATGTGGTGGGCGATTCAAAGTGCATGTGCCCTGAGCAAACTATGATGCATACGCACACTGCACTGCAGGGCAAAGAACAATGGAAATTGCTATAATTTGTGCGCATACTGCCGGGCAATGATGTCACATGTCAAGTGGTCTATAGTGGGATATCCCACCATAGGGGATGATGCTGTCACTTTTTGCTTCATAACATCGAAACGGAACATATTGCAGGCCTACATTTTCACTGGGATTATGACAAAAATTATGAGCTCTCTTCTGATGCCAAAATCTATATTTTGATTAAAGTGGAAGTGAGGCTGTTGATCTGGTCACACCCCTTTTAAAATAAGATTCTTGGACATACATGTATAACCAAGTTCCCTTTAGGTGTGAAACTCAGAGTAACAACTTCTATTCTGGAAGGTCTAAACTTTGATTTTTTTATGCGCTCTCCCTTCTTGGGATAGAGCTTCAAAAGGTAGTCCAACTATGAATATGTGACACGATCTGGTCCATGGGGGCCAAAGTACTAGGCAATTTTGAAAATTGAGTTACTGTAATTATTAAATTATACATACAATAGTCTTATCATTTACACCAAAACACCATAAGGTCTAGCATACTCTGTTCTAAAGTTTTGAAGTTTTTTGATGTCTATTTTCTTATGTATTTTATTGTTTTTGTTCCATATTTTTACAAAAAATGTACCTTTATCTCGGTTTCAAATTTGCTGCCTTTGGCCCCCATGGACCAGATTGTGTCACATATTATGTTGTTATTTCTGAGTTACTGTACTCTGGAAAGAAAATGAGTATATCGCTATTAATCAGACTTGTTCTTTATGATATTTCACCATGAAACTGTGTGCAACAAAGATGTATTGATCTTCTTTGAGTAAACCACATCACTTTAATTTTCCAGGCCTTCATCTAAATACATCTTTGTTGCACCATTTTATTTATCAATATTTACTCTTAACATAAGTGATCACACACATTTATATACAGCACTTTTAAAATTATTGACATTATTATCACTGAATGTTCTGTGAAACTGCATAAAAATTGCAAACTTGAGGGTTAGAATTTCAGCAAGAATCAGCGTACATAATTTGCATAATTAATCAAAATATCAAATGATTCCTGCAAAAAAGTTCTAGCCCCATTAACAGGGGTGCTCGTGTCAATCAGACCAAGAGTGCCATTCTTTTCTGAAAGCCAGTGTAACCTGCGAGGTGCCTTATTTGAATTTCCTGTGCATGAGAACCAAGTATTGACCATGGCAAAAACCACTTTGCATTGTAAAAATTGTTGTACAATGTAGTCAAAATAAGACAACTTGGGGTACAGATACGGTCAGTTCACAGAACTTTGAGAAGTACCTTTTTCACTTACCCGGAAGGTATACATGTACTAACAAAATACATTGTACAAATGTATGACTTTAAATTGGTCCAACCATAATCATGTAAATCATGATTTTAGTTGATGTAACTGCAACACCCTTTTTATCTTAAAACACCATCTTTAGATCAGGCCAATATCTAGTAATTAGATACCCAGTACATGTACAACAGAATTGCACATTAAAACAATTGTACTGTTTAGCCCTTAGGTCAAGAGATACATTGTGTATACATGTACATGTAATTTAAGAAATTAGAACATCCTATTATGTACCCCATGGCCAAGGTCTTAGCCAGCCATGCGTCCACCCGTCTTTAAGACGGCCTAATCTAATTTTAGACGGGTGGATTTAATGGATTTTACAGATGTGATAGCTCTATAACAGATGATTTTAAGGTTATACATGTATGCACTTGAGACTAATTCAGAGTGACATGTAAAGGCCAAATCAGGATATATTTGACCCTGGTGACCCTTCCATGGGTATAGACAAGTTGTTTTATATTTGAGGGTCAAATTTTGGTGTCTGCTTGGACGGGTGGTTTCTGATTTCTGGCTAAGACTCTGACAATGGCTATTGGAAATATTTGAATTTCTTCATCTCAACACAGCAGTGTGATACAGTACACAAGAGGGCTACACCTTTGTTTTATTGATGTGTATACATTGTATACTTTCAAAATACACGCATATTTCCAACTTTTACAATAAAGTTGTATTTTAAAATAACTTGATGCAAGTCACAATAAACTTTATTATCATTCTCTATGGGAATCAATGAAACCTGGGGTTTGCCTTGTATTGACATTGTGCACCTCTGACATCCCCAAAATTCACTGGCTTACAATTCCCCTAAAGACAAGGTACATGTACATGTGTACAATGTATATGGCATTATAAAATCTAACCCCCCAAAAAAAAAATCAGGTTAGGGTTAGGAGCAAAATATATTATGCAATTACAATGTACACCAGGTATATTGTACAGTGGAAACTTCTAACATAAAATCTGTTTTAAACACAAATTCTGATGACACAACATATAATTTCTAAGTTGTAGTATCTTTTAAATTCACATTATTATGACCAGATAAGAGATAACAAAAGTTCCTGTTAATACAAAAATCCGAGGCCCAGACAATTTTGTGTTAATGAGGTTCCACTGTACATGTTACAACCCGGATAACAATATTTATCCACCAGTTTCTAATTTGTTGAAAAGGCTGCCATTTATGAAAGTACATTTATGAACCATTTGATCCACTTGAAATACACAATTATCCCCTCATGGGATGAAAAGGTTTTGGCTATTACACATCAATGAAGTTGATCAAATGATGAATTATTTATAAAATGTACATTCAGGCCTCAAAATAAATTGTTTGATTGGCATAACCGATTACCCGACTGACCCTAAAATTAGGCCTGATGACCCTGGAGTTTTTTTTAAAAATTTTTGCGCAAAAAAACAATAACAAATAAATTGGTTAATTAAATTTTTTTTTTTTAGGAAGAAAAAAAGTTCCAAGGTCTTTATTTACAGCTTTAAAAGTAAAAAAAAAAACAAAACCAAAAAACCCCAACCTACCTAATCTAATGCTACGCCAATCAAACAATTGTCTTTTTAAGGCCTTATATGGAGTGATTTCTTATAAACATTGGAAACTCACATACATGTATGTATAAACCATTTTGACTGATGAGTCAAATGATTACTAGTACAGGTTACTCTGAATTTGAATTTGACAGCAAGGTTTTAACACTGCAAATGATTATTGGTTGAAATCAAACTCACATGCACTGAAATCGCTGGCAAGTCATAAACATTTCTGTACTTGTTGATGCAAGGGAAGGGATGTGATCCTGATTATAAACAGTGAGAAAAAAGCTCATTTGAATGCATTCACCAGGCCACAAAGTGAGTCATATCACATCACAATTTGCACTAAAATTTTGTATGCAACTTAGAAAGCAGAGGTCTACATGTAGGCTTTCATAATGGGAATCCAAAATAAGCAATCAAGGATTCAATGGGTACACCATTGGGTCATATACATGTACATGTATAATTGAAAAGTTGCCAACAAGGGATGGCTCTGAGTCACACCTAATGAAACCCTTTTTTCAATCTGACAATGTATAATGTACCTGTTGAAGCCTTGTCAATTTTCAAATTGGGGTGTAAAATTGAGGTAAAAGATAAGCATTGAGGCATTCTATTACACCTCATACTCCTATCATCAAACACCTGCCGGACAATTCAAAGGTTTGGTGACACATAATTTATATATTTCTACCACACAGTAGGAGAATCAACACTGCAAATGTAGTGGCAAATTCAGGTGAATGCCCTTGTGAGATTCTTTCAAAGAGGTTACCTAGGAGAGTCCAGGTTTCAAATGTTGAACATACATGTAGCTTCCACATAAGATGCATACAGTACATTTTGTACCTTGATGATGATCTATTACCTTGCAAAAAGGTGTTCATAGTTTACATGAACTTTTCTTCTTGTAAGCACATGCTCAATGCACAACACAGCAAATTGTTCTATCTGAGTTTGCCATATGAATCTGATTCCCACATAGTCATTCTGTTAGCCAGAATTAAGTCTGATTTTCAGACTTGGACCCTGTTTATACAAAGAGAAGTTGACTATATTTATGACATTGAATTCAAATTGCAACTTGAGGATTAGCATTATAAACCAATTGTTAATGGGGTGTTTACACAGTAGCCGACTTCAAAACATATATTGTAAATTTGACTTAAATTATACCATATTTCCTCATGCTTCAAATAACCATTATGAAGTTGTCTTCTAATTGCGTATTCATTCACATTGCAGAATTCAAGTTTGAATTTGATAAAAGTTGCTCCAGGTTGTCATTAGAAGTCGACTTCTGAAGTTAAGATCAAAGTGCGGCAATCCTGTTTTAATACACACAAACAAAGCTGAGTTTAAATTTGACTAATTTCAGGCTCTGTGTAAACGTCTTAGATATTATAGAAGATAGTCTTCACAAACGTATTATAGGAGAAGAATATTTTACTGCAATTATGAGTTAACTTACAATATTATGTCGTTCACCTGTATAAGTGATATTGCAACCAATCCTGTTGCATATATACACTGAGTACAAAATGCAGCATGCTACAGCTAGATCATACACCCGTCATACATGCAAAATGGCAAGTGATCAGAAACAACTCAATTTACAAGGATAAAGTTCTCTAACCTCCATATGATTGAACACTCATGTACAAATGTATTGGGTACCAAAAATTTGGCAAAAAACAAAACAAAACTCAAAGTCAACAGGAGGTTTATACAGAACTTTACCATTGAAATTTATACCATTTTGGCTTATTTATATATTGTAGTATGATGAAATCCATCCAATCAAGTGGACTGACTAAATTTGACAACTCTCTTCCAGCATGATTTATATACATGTATCATGCAAAAGGAAAAAGTTGATTAAAACATGATTTTCAGTTCTCCTGAGTATTATTTTTACTCCAATCATTTTCATCCAATTACTTAGCTTTTCTTTATTTAGTTTTGCAGTTCAAGGTATTTGTAGAGAGCCTACAAATCCATTATTGCCATAACTGAAGACAAACAACTACATGTTGTCTTCCATTGTCTTCCAAAAGTACAATAAATTTCTTATCAGTTGATAGCTTCTCATCTCTTCTTTGAATTATGGTAAACAACTCCTAATAACAAAGCGGCTACTGTAAATCCCTGTGCACCAATCCGAAATCTCATCATAAGTTGCTGCTTGCGGCTGTCTCCTTTGTATAAGTTGAATATTCCCATGCTTAGTGCTACCACTGTCAGGGCCCCACCTGTTGATTGAAATAAAGTAGAGGGAAGAGAAAATGGTATAAATTCATGAAGAACATGATCCTTCTGAAGTATTACTTAATTGGTAAAGAAATATTTTGTATTGCCCTGGCCTATGCACCTCCCCAAATTTGGAAAAGTATATTTTTGCAGTAGAACATATTGAAAAAGCTGGGTCAGTAAATTTATTGCAGGGCCACTACATAGAATTCCAATTGAATGAACGCAGCTTTCAATAGCGTGATGATTTTTTGCGTGCACACTGCGCGATATTCGCCAGCGCAGCGACTGTGCGTGAGTAACGCGGTAGTGAATCAACAATGCCAACGCTTTCGTGATTGGTTAGCATTGTATCCAAGGTCGTGCTTTCGCGTTGTAGTTTGAAATATGCGATATACGATCGCGGTTGTATCGAGTACAGCTGTTGAAAGCTGCGTTCATTCAATTGGAATTCTTACTACATGTATAGATTTGCCATTTCACTGGCCCGGAGGGCCAGTAGAACACTGAAACCTAAGTCTGTCCCTGACACTTTATGCAGAGTTGCAGTATGAGTTACGGTATGAGTTCCCTGTACTTGCCGCTGTGACACAAGGCTTGATTTGCAACTTGAAGGCTTGATTTGCAATTTGAAGTTGAATGTCATTTATAGTGATTATTTGTCATTGCTATTGGCTGATGTCATGCCAATTGCTGCAGCAGCATGGAAATCTGTCAGGGGTGTAGTACATGAGTTTTATCGTGGACTATTTTAAGTATACTGATGATGATGTTATACTTTTAAAAGTTGTTTATTTTTAAACTTCCGTGGTCGTGCCTGTGCGTATCGCGTACACGCAAAAGCAATAAACAATCACGCTGATTGATCATTGACATTGGCTGATCAATGCACTTGACAACAAGCCGGCTAACCCATTGGCAGTGTCCGATTTACAAATTTTTTCCTACCTGCACTGGTGCATGTAGCCCAAAATTTCTACATGCACAGCAAAAAGTGTGCATGCACCAAAATTAAAGCAAACATAAAATCACATTGAATCACGATCATTGTCAGTTAAGCTTGTAATAATATTCCGGCTCCACTGTCATTGTCATTTTTATGCCGATCACTCGCCGATTTCTTAGCCAAAACACTGGATGCTGTGGCTTCATCTGTTCTAGAACTAGTTGCCGACGAGGTGTACAATTTCCAGAATGATGCAGTGTTTTTTGAGCTATTTCCTTTTTTGCTGGACATTATTATGATTATTTTCCGTACGTAAACAAGTATTTCCCACGGTTTAAATTCCGGTTCTTTTTTTTTCAATGAAATGAAAATGACAGCTTATGTGCGAGGGTATCGGGAATTGGTGGATGACGTCACATTACGCTAGCCCCTCTAAGGGAAGTCATAGTCTCGGACCAGACTGTATGTGGCTATCTCGAATGTTCGTTAGGATTGACAAGTATCAGACCGACGCAAACTGGCTGTGTAGGAGACTAGGGAAGTCAATGAAAAAAAGTGACAGTTCTCACGTGATAGGGGTATCGGGAATTGTCAATTGCGCAATTTGCGCCAGCCCTTCTAATGAAGTCAGGATATTGCGCTAAAATAGATTGGGTTTTTCCAAATCGGACTGACTGCTTGTTTACTTTTGTATATTGCCTTGTCATATCGCTAGCGCTAAAATCGTACATGCACGCGTGCAGGCAGATAGTGAAAAGCTGCATGCACAGAGGGAATGTTACATGCACTGGTGCAGGTATGCAGGTGGTAAATCGAACACTGCCCATTGGTCTTCGGCGCGGCGCGTAGTAGGCGACCTTGTCACTTCTACGCGATCGCAATTCACCAGTGCGTACCGGACCACTGAAGTTTTAAAAACAACTTAAAAAAAAAAAATTTATAAGCTTACTTCATCAGCTTCAGGCTCAGCCTGTACTTACCAATTGGAACAAATGGGTTCTCCTTAGTCTTCATAATTAATTTTTCTTTGAATGTAAGCGGTCGCATTGAGATAAAATCATCTAGTTCTCTAGGCCTGGGTCCAATCGGCCCTGGTGCAGGGTACTGCCCCGCTGGCCTGGACGGAGTTTTGGATGGATACTGATGAGTTTTGTCAGCCATTTCTAATGTAAACACGAACTGAACGATATAAATTGTTATTTATAAAAAACACCGATGTGTTGATGAACTAACCCAAAGGTAAAAACCAATAAAGCAGCTATAATATTTGTATTAATAAATGAGTGTAAATTAGATAGCTGCCTAATGAAAACCTAGCAGATCGGGTATTTGTTGCACAAAACACGTGAACGAAATATCGACAGCGAAGGAAATTAAAGGGACAAGATGCCACGAGGAGTAAAGAAACAGAATAAGAAATATGGCTACAATGTCAACAGGAGAAAGCAGTGGAAGAAAGCTAGAAAAATGCCGACAGTCAAATGGTGAGTTAAAAAAAATACCGACATCCCCGAATGTTAATAAATGTTAATTTTTTTGTAAGCTTATTTAAAAAAAAGTTTAATAGTACTTGCAGTTGCACATACACATTGTACATGATGTAGGTATGCATGTATGCCAGGCAAACCTTAGTTCACACATTTGCTAGTCAACCAAATTCGCCTAGAACTCAATACATATTTTACATAGAAATTTAAAAGAACAGGCTGGTCAAGGAAACCTACATCATGTACATAAGGTATTGTCACAGACCAGGGGTTTGGGAAAATTGGAATAAAAGTCGGACTTGCGACGAAGTCCGACAATTCCCTGGCCGTGGGTAGCGTGGCCTTAAAATTGAAAAATATGAAGGGGAATCAAGTGCCTAATTTATACTCTTGACCTTGAGACGAAATAAATTCACCCTGAATCTAGGTTTTACAGTTCAGTAAATTTATTAATTATTTTTGAATTGCAAAAATATAAATATAAATATAAATTTAAATAGCAAATTCAATTTCTCTGGTATAATGGAACCAGGGACACAATATTTGAGATTTGTTTCTCACATAAAATAACGATTCAACATGAATCGAGACAAAAATAAATTCCCGATTAATCAATCGGCTTATTACTTTTCAAGTAATTTGTCAATATTATAACTGACCAATTTGTGAAACCCTAAATACCCCAAGTGCTGATCGATAAAATGCAATCCGACCAACACCCTTTCAAAATTTTTGGATGAAAGTTGATTAATAAAAATTATCGATCAATCAATTTCTAATAATCAATCTGATCAAGTGTGAAACCCTAAATACCCCAGTGCTGATCGATAAAATGCACCGACCAACACCCTTTCAAAATTTTGGATGAAAGTTGATTAATAAAAATTATTGATCAATCAATTTCTAATAATCAATCTGATCAAGTGATCGGTAAATACCTTTCCAATAAAATCAATCAACCCGACCGATCAATTGAATCGATCATTTCCATTTCAAAAATTTGGATGAAAGTTGATTAACAAAAATTATTGATCAATCAATTTCTAATAATCAATCCGATCAATTGATCGGTAAATACCTTTCCAATAAAATCAATCACCCGGACCGTTCAATTGAATCGATCATTTCCCTTTCAAAATTTGGATGAAAGTTGATTAATAAAAATTATTGATCAATCAATTTCTAATAATCAATCCGATCAAGTGATCGGTAAATACCTTCTCTTAAAATCAATCAACCTGACCGATCAATTGAATCGATCATTTCCCTTTCAAAAATTTGGATGAAAGTCATGAAAGTTGATTAATGAAAATTATTCATCAATCAATTCTCAATTTAAACAAAGTTTAAGCTTATAAAACCATTTTTGTTGTCTCCCAAATTTTGTGACGGCCACAAACTCATGTGCTAAAATTTTCAGCACTCGAGGTTAATTCGTTTCTCGAGAAAACCAGACACCAACATTCATGAAGACGATCATGACATTGTTGATTATTCAAATTGAATTAAGCAACTTAATTTTCCAACAAAATGTCACTTCACATCGAAATGACCACAAAATAATTTGTATGTGCTTCATGGATGGTACAAATACAAAAAGTGCAAATCTTAATCTTACCAAAAATATATCACCAATCAATTCAGAACATCCAAAATAATACACAAATTAATTTTCGAATTCGAATAAAGAAGCCACAGCATTCAAAACGCCGTGGACTTTTTAAATTTTGAGGCAAATACAAAAGTGCAATTCTTAAGCTTAACAAAAATATGACATCAATCAATTCAAATAATCAAAATATGCATAAATCAATTTTCGGTATCACCGAATGAAGAAGCCACAGCATATCACAACGCCGTGGACTTTTTAAAATTTGAGGCAACGGTGTCTGAGTTTCTCGCAAAACAACAACAATTTTTCCCCATTTTCTATTTGTGTCCCGTAATAGAACGCCAATATAATTCCTCACACATCTCTGATAATATTTTCAAACATGGATAAATGGAGGGGCAGTCAGTCAGTGGAACAGATTTTAAGGTTTACGACACTTACCAAACCATCACTTCTGTATGGCGAAGGCTTTGGACATGTTCGACGCCATTTTGTTTTCTCAAAATTTCACACGTGTTTATATTTTAAAACACATTTCTTTTTGCTTTCTCGACGTTGGTCGAGCTAAAATTTTTGACCAAACTTGTGTAGGGAATTCACACTCAAGGTGGAGTTATTCCCACACTAAATTTTTGATGAAAAACCTATAAAACAAATTGAAACATTTTTAAGCAAAACCAGACGCATGTCTCTAGCCCACGAACGGCCCGACAGAACTGATCTGATCTGGTTCAGACCCGGATGTCACGGCGATTTCGCCGCTCTTACTTCCACTTTACTCCTCCCTATTTGTGAAAGGGCAAGTTCCACTGACTCAATATTTAGAGGAAAGGACATTCGTCAATATACTTGCTCCCGTACATGAATAAAAAAAAAATATGAAAACGAACAACCTGGCCAGGGAGTTTGGACACAAAACGGAACAGCCCCAATCGATTGGTACAGGATTTCAGTGACCAATCAGGCTTTGCTCTGAACAAAAGATTGATCAATCCAGAGGACTTTGGCTACCAATCAGAATTTGTCCTGAACAAAAGAGGTTTCCCGCCAAAAATCGGGACTATCCTATTTAACATAAAACTTTTAAAACCGGAAAACAACTTCTTGACAAATGTCCCTCCCCACCAAGACGCCGTCTCGCGTCACCAACACACATAAATATCACAAAGTAGTAATGCATGAAATCTCTTTAAAAAAAAATGCATGTATATTCCTTTAAGAAAAGACATGAATGTCCCTTTAAGAACATATTTCTTTGTAAATCTGCCATTGTCAATTGCAATTAATAGCAAATTTGTAATAATCATTAAATATTTATCCAAGTGTTCATTAATAATTACCATGGCAATAATTTAAAAACCTGCCATTTATTGAGTGTCTCAATAAATGGCAAATTTGTAAGAAACACTCCTAACATAATTCATTTTCAAGTGTTCCTGTCCATGGCATTGAAATGTATCAGAGTTCATTTTGTATTAAAGTTCATAAATCGATGACATAATCTCCACTCATCATCCAAGCTGGTTGTCTTCTTGTCCTCTGTTGGCGGCGCAGAACAGGTGTACTGTTTATTTGCCTTTGAGGGTAAGGGACTTGGGATTTTGTCATCAACATCTGAATCTGATGATTTCTGACACAGTTCATTGCTCATTTCACTGGTAACACCTGCAGCTTCACTGTTATGTGACGAAACTTGAACTTGCGTTGAAGAGATGTCGACCATTGATGAATCTGATGAGAGTTGTTCATCATTTACAGCTGCAATTGCGACTGTAGATGTTTCTGGTGATGAAACTTCGTCACCCGACGCCACCACTGAAGACGGAGACTGATCTGTCTCAATGTTCATTAATTGGTTCGCCACTGATGTTTCTGGTGACAAATTTTCGTCACCCGGCGCCACCACTGAAGACGGAGACTGATCTGTCTCAATGTTCATTAATTGGTTCGCCACTGATGTTTCTGGTGACAAATTTTCGTCACCCGACGTCACCACTGAAGACGGAGACTGATCTGTCTCAATGTTCATTAATTGGTTCGCTACTGATGTTTCTGGTGACAAATTTTCGTCACCCGACGCCACCACTGAAGACGGAGACTGATCTGTCTCAATGTTCATTAATTGGTTCGCCATTGATGTTTCTGGTGACAAATTTTCGTCACCCGACGCCACCACTGAAGACGGAGACTGATCTGTCTCAATGTTCATTAATTGGTTCGCCATTGATGTTTCTGGTGACAAATTTTCGTCACCCGACGCCACCACTGAAGACGGAGACTGATCTGTCTCAATGTTCATTAATTGGTTCGCCATTGATGTTTCTGGTGACAATTTTTCGTCACCCGACTCCACCACTGAAGACGGAGACTGATCTGTCTCAATGTTCATTAATTGGTTCGCCATTGATGTTTCTGGTGACAAATTTTCGTCACCCGACGCCACCACTGAAGACGGAGACTGATCTGTCTCAATGTTCATTAATTGGTTCGCCATTGATGTTTCTGGTGACAAATTTTCGTCACCCGACGCCACCACTGAAGACGGAGACTGATCTGTCTCAATGTTCATTAATTGGTTCGCCATTGATGTTTCTGGTGACAAATTTTCGTCACCCGACGCCACCACTGAAGACGGAGACTGATCTGTCTCAATGTTCATTAATTGGTTCGCCATTGATGTTTCTGGTGACAAATTTTCGTCACCCGACGCCACCACTGAAGACGGAGACTGATCTGTCTCAATGTTCATTAATTGGTTCGCCACTGTTTCTGGTGACAAATTTTCGTCACCCGACGCCACCACTGAAGACGGAGACTGATCTGTCTCAATGTTCATTAATTGGTTCGCCACTGTTTCTGGTGACAAATTTTCGTCACCCGACGCCACAGCACCAAGAGGGACTTGGGAAAGGGAAGGCACGTCAACTGTACACCCATTCATGACTTCGTCCTCTTCTGATATGGCACTGGTATTCACATTGTCCTCTTCTGTCTGGTTTTCTTGAGGTTCGCTCTTCCCTGTTTTCATGCACTTCACCAGTCGTTCTCAATACACATGGTTTTAACCGATCATAATGAACTACACTACATTTACCATTTGGCAATTTGATCATGTAATTGGAAGTAGAATATTGGCGTTCAATTACACATGGCCCATTCCAAAAACATTGAAGTTTTGGTGTTACCCCCCGTTTTCTAGTTTCTGTGTACAACCACACAGTATCTCCAGTTCTGTAGGGTCTTCCGTGGGCTTTTGTGTCAGTATACCCTTTTTTGTCTCACCTGGGCTGCTTGCATATTATTTCTGGCAACCTCAAAGGCAACTTCCAGTTTATTTCTAATATTAAGGGCATAAGATGAAGGCGACTCAATTGTTTCACCTGGTGGTGGAGCTATTAGAACATCCAATGGTAAAGAAATTTCCTCCCAAACATCAACAAATTTGGCGTAGCGCCTGTTGACTCTTGCTCGCTTGCTCTGTAAGCCATAAGAACAAATGGAAGGTGTTCATCCCAATCCGTTTGGTCATTTGACACATACATTGATACCATGGTTTCTAAAGTCGCATTCATGCGCTCACCCAAGCCATCAGACTGTGGGTGATAAGCAGTAGTTCGCGTCTTATCTATTGACAACAAGCGACATACTTCTTGAAAAAGTGTACTCTCAAAATTTGATCCTTGATCTGTATGTACTGTTAACGGTACTCCATAGCGACATATGAATTCAGTAGTTAGCGCTTGGGCCACTGTCTCAGCCTTTTGATCTGGCAACGCAGTATCGCCTCTACCCATTTGGTAAAGTAATCCATTATTACCACAATATATTTGTTGCCATTCTTAGACTGAGGCAGTGGTCCTAAAATATCTAAAGCTATGCGTTCTAATGGTGCGCCAACTTGACAAAGTTTCATAGGAGCCCGTCTTCGTTTCCCTGTTGGACGTTTTCTAGTTTGACAAGCTACACAACTTCTGACATAATCATTCACATCTCTACGATAACTTGGCCAATAATATGATTTTCTGATTTTACCCAGAGTTCTCCTCTGTCCTAAATGACCCGCTGTTCTAGTATCATGAGCAAATATCAACACTTCATTCTTTAATGCTTGCGGAACTACAAATTGTACATATGTTACTCTTGATGATGAAATATATTTTCTATACAACACTCCCTCTTTCAAAGTCAACTGATCCCACTGGCTCCATAATATCTTTGAAAAACGATCCACAGGCATTGAGTTTTAAGGCGTGCGAGTGCGATTCGCACGCGCCGCACGCCTGAAAATGCGCCGAGGTGCGATTTTTCGCATACGCCTAAAAAAAAAAGTTTGCTTTTTGTGGATTTAGAATGTCCCTGGAACTTAAGAATGTCCCTGAAAAATTTTTAGAAATAAAAAAAAAAATTACAAAAGATTTAAAAAATTATTAATTCATGTTCAAAATAGGCAAATTTATAATTGATGTTCACATTGCAACCTATTTATGATGTAAAGAAGCATACAAAACAAATGCATTTGAAAATCATTCATAGATTATTATGTGAACATTTGTTTCGAATTTGCCTATTTTAAACAAAATTTATAATTTTTTAAATCTTTATGTAATTTTTTTGTATTTTTATTAAATTAATTACAAATGACACTAGCAATTAGTCCAAGGTCCAGGGACATTCTAAATCCAGGGGGAATATAAAAATGTAACAAAACAAAATTAAAAAAATTACGGTAGATTGTGATATGAACACAATACAACTTTGCCCTTTGTGCATACCAACTTGTAAAATAATTTTTTCTTGTTATTGTATTTTTTTAATTAACCACGAATGATACAAGCAAAGTTATCACCAAAGCAAATTTACAGCTAAAAGACATCTTTGCAGAATGCACTGTTCATTACCCCAGAGCTTAACCGTGGCCAATTAAAAAAAGTACATGTAGTCACAATATTGCTAAGTTTTAACTGAAAATGAAATCATAGTCATACACCAGTTTTGAAAAAAGCACACCTTGATTTATTTAGGTGTGCGATTTGCAGCACACCTAAGAGCACACCTCGGGTTATCCAGGCGTGCGATTTACAGCACACCTGTCACTTTGCAAAACTCAATGCCTGGATCCAAACCAGAAACAGCTTCCAATGTAGGACGAGTAGAACTCTTTTTCAAAAGATCTATTATTGGTGAAATACGAGTATCTTGTTTTTGAGCTAATGCAAGGGACTGGGAATCTAATCCTGCAAGACTGAATGCACCAGTACATGTACACACTATTGACTTTATGTCCTTGGAACTACCTGTGTGAGAAACTGAACAACACCTTGCCGAGTCACATCTATCTGCTTCATACACATCGGGATGTCGTGAGAGTGCGTCTGCATTATTATGTTTTTACCAGGCCTATGTTCAATTTCAAATTCAAACATTGCAAGAACTTGAACCACCTTGCTACTTGACCATCTATCTCCTTGAAATTTGATAACCACCTTAAAGAACCATGATCTGTTCTAAGTCTGAATGTTCTCCCATACAGGAAATGGCGAAAATGTTTAACAAATGAAACTGCTGCCAACATTTCTCTCCGTGTTACATCGTATTTCCGTTCTGATTTGGAAAGTTTCTTACTCGCATAGGCGATAACTCTTTCCTTTCCATCTTGAACCTGTGACAATACACTCCCTATACCATCTCCACTTGCATCAGTGTCCAATATAAAACTCTTGGAAAAATCCGAAATGCTAAAATTGGGGAGGTTGTTAGATGATTTCTCAATTCCTCAAACGCTTTTTGACATTTTTCGGTCCAAATGAAAATAGTATCTTTCTCTGTGAGACGATGTAGAGGTGCTGCTATTGTAGAAAATGATTTCACAAAACGTCTATAATAGGAACACAGGCCTAAAAATTGTCTGACTTCTTTCACATTTGTAGGTACCTTCCAATTTCTAACTTTGTCAATTTTCTTTGGATCTGTTGATACTCCATCACGTGAAATAACATGACCTAAGTATAGAACTCGTGTTTTTAACAAATCACACTTTTTGGGTTTAAGTTTAAGCCCTGCTTGTTCAAGTCTAGTAAACACAGTTTCCATCCTTGTAAGATGATCTTCAAAGGTCTTACTAAAAATAATGATGTCATCCAAATAGACCAGACAAATTTGCCATTGCAACCCTGATAACACACGCTCCATAAGGCGCTCGAAAGTCCGAGGCGCATTTGTCAAACCAAATGGGAGTACGTTGAACTCATAAAGTCCCGTACCAGTGGAAAATGCTGTTTTCTGTCTGTCTTCTGGGGCAACTTCTATCTGCCAATAACCCGAGGTCAAATCTAATGTAGAAAACCATTGTGAACCTGATAGAGCGTCTAAAGTATCATCTATCCTAGGAAGTGGATACGAATCCACTCGGACATTCAAATTAATTTTGCGAAAATCAACACAAAATCGTAAAAGTACCATCACTCTTCTTTGCAATTACTACTGGGGACTGCCATGGTGACTGAGAAGGACTAATGATGCCTTTTTGAAGTATACTCTGAATTTCATTTTCTACTTCTGCACGTTGATGAAAAGGCAAACGCCTAGGCGGCTGTCTTATTGGGGTACAATCACCTGTATTGATATGATGATATGCTAAAGAAGTTCTCCCTGGTTCACTATTTTCTGAAAAAACCTTTTTGTGTTTTTTAATCACATTCACCACCGCTTCTTTTTGATTATTATCTAAATCTGGGATTGTCCGATGTATTAACTCCTTTAAATCATCATTCACTATGTCCTTCTTCTGCTCTTTTGAATTTGTCTCAACAATATCTTGTAATGAATTATCAGTCTTGGATCTAACTTTATTCTCACTTACACCATATGAATTTGTATTCTTGAATTCATTTGAAGAACTACTTGTTTGTATTTCCTCAGTGTCTATGTTGTTAATTGTGTTACATGTACTTTCAAATAAATTGGTATCAATTTGGTCTTGTGTGTTTGCTTCATCACCATTCCCTAATGACTGTACTAACTCAGCAGGCTGTAACAATGCTACATTTGTACCTTGATAAAGTACCACTGGTTCACTAGAAAAATTTGCCAACCTCAAAGGAACTCTTGTGCAATCAAAATCAACCACTGACCTTGCAACAAGGACACCACTATCACGCTCAACAAATTGTTTAGTCGCTTCCACAATACCTATTCCTGCTGGCTTCCTACTAACAAGTCGACCTGGAATAATCAATTCCTGTCCTGGCTGAATGGTTGTAGTATTAAGTACAGCTACCCGACAACATTGGGAAGGAGATGTTTCAACTACTACTGGAATTTGTTTATCCATGATAGTAACTGTGCCCTTCCGTACATCTACAATTCCTCCAAAAGAATGCATAAAATCATTTCCTAAAATTCCAGCAGGTTCAATGTCAGCGACCAAAACTGGATGTTTAACCTGTACTTTCCCTAACTGCATATCAAGTTCTCCACATACACCATGTACTTTCAACACCTGACCATTTGCAGCTGCAATTGGGGGGTAAATAAGGCTTAAGCTGATCAGTAATCTCCTTTGGAAATAATTCCCAAACCTTGGGATGAATCAAAGTGTCAGTTGAACCACTATCTACAAGCATCTTAATATCCTGCTTACCAATTCTAACCATTGCATAAATTGATTTCTTGACTACCTGGGCCTTGTTTGCAGTAGGTTGCTCATTGGCCCTGTCTTGGGCAACCGAACAGAGTTTAAATCTGCACCTGTTGACTGATTCCTTGAATTTCCTACAAAATAACCATCACGAACACTGGGAATACTATCAGCTGGATGAGGTAACGGACTACTATTCTGGACTTTATATCCACCGTTTGACATGTCCTGTCCATGTGTCTCCCTAGACATTTCACCATACATATTACTAGTCTGATTACCATTACTACAAGTTGTTTGACCATACATGTTACAAGTTGGACTACTATTCATATTACTACTGGTATTACCATGATTATTATGACTGGTTAGTGGTCCATATGCGTTACCAGCTGGAGGAACTGCATATTACCAGATGGTGGGACCTGCATGTTATTAGATGGAGGGATATACATATTTCCAGCTGGATTCATCCTTGGCCTATTATTCATCCATCCATATCGTGTGTTTGACAAGTGGGGACATTCGTTTTGTAATGTCCAAAACTATAGCAATGATAACACTGCACCTGTGAGCGTGGTCTTGGCCTACGTATTGGATAATAATCATTTGTCTGAACAGGAGCAATAGTACTCGGTTGATTGTTAGTAACAACCATGCCTTTTAATTGTTGAGTTATTTGTATCAAAGTCTGAACCTTCTCTGTCAAGTCATCTCTTTCTGCAGTTAATGAATCTATCTTTCTCTCTACTTTATACCTCCAAGCTTCTTCACTTTTCTTTTTAAATATATTTGTATTAGGGTTTTCCAAATCTGTGAGTCCTAATTTAGTGTTACCAGTCTCAAGTTCAGGTTGTGAAACAAAAGTTGTATTTTGACCTATAATACTACTAGGCATACGCCTGCATCAAGAGGTTTACTATTCACTACTGGGGACGGTGCTAATAAATTGTCAGCATTTTGCAGCGCTGCTGTTCTGCGAGCTAATGGATTTCGATCCTCATCAACCTGAATCAGTCCCTCCTCAAACCTTGCAGTCGCCAATGCTTCCGACATGGTTTTTGGTTGTTTTCGTCTTATCGCCATTCTCAATTGCTTATTTCCTTCTAAGGCTTCCACAAAATGGTCGATTGCAATGTCGTCTGCAACGGAATGAGGCGCATCTGGAAAAGCTTTAGCTGTTAGCACTCTAATCGCAGTAGCTAATGCAGACAAAGATTCATTAGGTTTACGACGTCTCTGTCTTAGTCGCAAACGATACGACTGCGCTGGGTCACACGGACTGAATCTACTACACAATTCATGCGCAATTATGTCGGCATCTGCACGCGACTCTTTGCTGAGGGAAGCATATAATCGCAAAGCTTCGCCACGTAATGCACCTCCCATAAATTTAGCTTTTACTATTCCTTCCCACCTGTTAATTTCTGACATCAAATCAAAATGAACCAACCACGAAGTTAAATCTGTATCACCACTGTAGGGTTCTGGTTTGCAATTGGTGTTCCGATGTATTCTCGAATTATCACCGGGCAAAGAATTTGAATAACCATGGGGATTATGGAAGTTTGCCTTTGAGTACCAGGGTTATGCAGCAGCCCATGCTCCACAGAAAAACCATCTGTTCCACTGACTGTTGGTGGGGAATTTGAGTTTTCTTTAATACCCTTGGACGGGCTTGTGTATTTGTACATGCATCAGCCCTTACAGAATTTTTAACCTCTGTATCGGGATGAATTCTTTCATCCAGATACTCCCCATCTTGATCTGCAAGATATGAACCAGATTCACTTGCTTTTGCCACCCTATTTGCAAGGTCATGCAGATGTTGTTCAATTTCATCTTCCTTTTTAACATGAGATTGATCATATTGATGACCCAAAGTATTCATATCTACTTCATCTGCATTGAATCTAATTGCACCTTCCTCCATGAATGAAAGTGGAGTATAAGATAATTTGAAATTTGGTCCTTGTTTTGCCATTATTTTTTTTTTTTTTAATTTACTAAACAATGAAAATATTTAAGTAACAGTGAGACAATTCAAATAAATCAAGCACTTGTATTTACTACCCTAAAATTTTGAAGGACTAAAAGGTTTTTAAGATAATAAAAACCCAATGATATAAGGTTGAACTGGACAAATGCAGCTGTGCCGCTGTCACCAAAATTAAGGCCTGGTAATTGAGACAGACCGCTGCCACCAAAATTTATGTCACAGACCAGGGGTTTGGGAAAATTGGAATAAAAGTCGGACTTGCGACGAAGTCCGACAATTCCCTGGCCGTGGGTAGCGTGGCCTTAAAATTGAAAAATATGAAGGGAATCAAGTGCCTAATTTATACTCTTGACCTTGAGACGAAATAAATTCACCCTGAATCTAGGTTTTACAGTTCAGTAAATTTATTAATTATTTTTGAATTGCAAAAATATAAATATAAATATAAATTTAAATAGCAAATTCAATTTCTCTGGTATAATGGAACCAGGGACACAATATTTGAGATTTGTTTCTCACATAAAATAACGATTCAACATGAATCGAGACAAAAATAAATTCCCGATTAATCAATCGGCTTATTACTTTTCAAGTAATTTGTCAATATTATAACTGACCAATTTGTGAAACCCTAAATACCCCAAGTGCTGATCGATAAAATGCACCGACCAACACCCTTTCAAAATTTTTGGATGAAAGTTGATTAATAAAATTATCGATCAATCAATTTCTAATAATCAATCTGATCAAGTGTGAAACCCTAAATACCCCAGTGCTGATCGATAAAATGCACCGACCAACACCCTTTCAAAATTTTTGGATGAAAGTTGATTAATAAAAATTATCGATCAATCAATTTCTAATAATCAATCTGATCAAGTGTGAAACCCTAAATACCCCAGTGCTGATCGATAAAATGCACCGACCAACACCCTTTCAAAATTTTGGATGAAAGTTGATTAATAAAAATTATTGATCAATCAATTTCTAATAATCAATCTGATCAAGTGATCGGTAAATACCTTTCCAATAAAATCAATCAACCCGACCGATCAATTGAATCGATCATTTCCCTTTCAAAAATTTGGATGAAAGTTGATTAACAAAAATTATTGATCAATCAATTTCTAATAATCAATCCGATCAATTGATCGGTAAATACCTTTCCAATAAAATCAATCAACCCGACCGATCAATTGAATCGATCATTTCCCTTTCAAAATTTGGATGAAAGTTGATTAATAAAAATTATTGATCAATCAATTTCTAATAATCAATCCGATCAAGTGATCGGTAAATACCTTTCCAATAAAATCAATCAACCTGACCGATCAATTGAATCGATCATTTCCCTTTCAAAAATTTGGATGAAAGTCATGAAAGTTGATTAATGAAAATTATTCATCAATCAATTCTCAATTTAAACAAAGTTTAAGCTTATAAAACCATTTTTTTTTTTTTTTAATTTTTGTGACGCCACAAACTCATTTGCTAAAATTTTCAGCACTCGAGGTTAATTCGTTTCTCGAGAAAACCAGACACCAACATTCATGAAGACGATCATGACATTGTTGATTATTCAAATTGAATTGCGCAACTTAATTTTCCAACAAAAATGTCACTTCACATCGAAATGACCACAAAATAATTTGTATTTTCTTCGCCGGATGGTACAAATACAAAAAGTGCAAATCTTAATCTTACCAAAATATATCACCAATCAATTCAGAACATCCAAAATAATACACAAATTAATTTTCGAATTCGAATAAAGAAGCCACAGCATTCAAAACGCGTGGACTTTTTAAATTTTGAGGCAAATACAAAAGTGCAATTCTTAAGCTTAACAAAATATGACATCAATCAATTCAAATAATCAAAATATCGCAAATCAATGAAGAAGCCACAGCATATCCAACGCCGTGGACTTTTTAAAATTTGAGGCAACGGTGTCTGAGTTTCTCGCAAAACAACAACAATTTTTCCCCATTTTCTATTTGTGTCCCGTAATAGAACGCCAATATAATTCCTCACACATCTCTGATAATATTTTCAAACATGGATAAATGGAGGGCAGTCAGTCAGTGGAACAGATTTTAAGGTTTACGACACTTACCAAACCATCACTTCTGTATGGCGAAAGGCTTTGGACATGTTCGACGCCATTTTGTTTTCTCAAAATTTCACACGTGTTTATATTTTAAAACACATTTCTTTTTGCTTTCTCGGCGTTGGTCGAGCTAAAATTTTGACCAAACTTGTGTAGGGAATTCACTCTCAAGGTGGAGTTATTCCCACACTAAATTTTTGATGAAAAACCTATAAAACAAATTGAAACATTTTTAAGCAAAACCAGGCGCATGTCTCTAGCCCACGAACGGCCCGACAGAACTGATCTGATCTGGTTCAGACCCGGATGTCACGGCGATTTAGCCGCTCTTACTTCCACTTTACTCCTCCCTATTTGTGAAAGGGCAAGTTCCACTGACTCAATATTTAGAGGAAAGGACATTCGTCAATATACTTGCTCCCGTTACATGAATAAAAAAAAAATATGAACACGAACAACCTGGCCAGGGAGTTTGGACACAAAACGGAACAGCCCCAATCGATTGGTACAGGATTTCAGTGACCAATCAGGCTTTGCTCTGAACAAAAGATTGATCAATCCAGAGGACTTTGGCTACCAATCAGAATTTGTCCTGAACAAAAGAGGTTTCCGCCAAAAATCGGGACTATCCTATTTAACATAAAACTTTTAAAACCGGGAAAACAACTTCTTGACAGTATGCTAGTGTGAATTCAAATTTGCCATCAAACTGCATCATTTTATATATCAAATCAAAGCCCTTGAGTAAACAAAGCCAAAACTGAAAACCATTTTTTCATAGCACTTTCCGTAGCAAAGTTACATCTTGTCAAAGATTGACTTTCATCAAAAAGTTTCAGCTAGCAAAATTCCCCAAAAGCGGCATTTCGGGGTGTTTCTAGATCTTAGTCTCATTATGATAGCAGCTTTTTTAATGGAACTGCTATCCAAATCCCTCTAAAATTCCATGTGCGAGTGACTTATCACCATAAAAAATCATATATTTGGGTCAAGTGAAGTATAGAAAACATATTTATGTATGTTTCCTTCTTCGAACAGTTGTTTTAAATTTCTATGTAAATATGCATTGACATTGTCGGCGAATTTGGCTGACTAGCAAATGTGTTAACTAAGGTTTGCCTGGGTAACTTTGCTACGGAAAGTGCTATGAAAAAAAAGTTTTCAGTTTTGGCTTTGTTTACTCAAGGGCTTTAATTTGATATATGGTCATTTTCACAGTAAAGGGTGTAACTTTTGATTTTTAGGGTCAAAATTTCAAACCACTTAAATATGTTTCTGTTAACTGAAATCATGCATAGAAGCAACTTAAATTCCAGTAAAATAATGTTTCAAGGCTTAAACCTTTTGATTTCTAATAAAAAATTTGACATTTCCATAACATTTTGGTTAACATCTAAGAAAAAATGTATTTTACATAACCTCAGAAAATTATGACATGAAAGCTGGAATACATGTGAAATCCCATTCCAAAGTAAGTCAACAGATATAAGTTAAATTTTATACCATGTTTTGCTATGTTTGTAATTGCAGTTTTGAAAATATTTAACATCAAGTGTCATTTACAATGGAAATTTCCAAACCTTAAACATATTTTTTAAGTTTTAATTGGGTTCCTAAAATAATTTGAATGTCTAACTTCATGTACAAATACTACTTGATGAAAGGAACCTCCCAGCCAAGTTTCACAGAAATTGGAGTTATTTTTTAGAATTGGCAATTCAAGCGATTTGTGTTTCGGAGGCTTCAGTTAACAACACAGGTGATCATAAAAGTAAAATATTTGGCTAACTACTACAAGTTGACATAAAAAAATAGGTAAAAAATATCACAATTACCAATTTTCATGCTTTGCTTCTAAGTATTGAATTTCAGTTGTGACAAAAATTAAATTATCACAGCAAGTCATTTTTTTTTGTTTCGGAGGCTTCATGTTAACAATTGTTAAAAATTGCAGAAGTAGTTTTTTTGCAAACAACAGTGTTAGGATCATCTAAGCTGTTATTTTCTTGTGTGTATTGAATCAATGATTCTATGCGGCAGATATTGTAGATTTATCACATGTTAATTTTTTCACCCATTTGTTAAGTATGGTGTTTTTTGCATGTGAAGCCTCCGAAACAGGCTTTTGTGGGTATCAGTATATTTTTCAAACATTAACCATAATGTCAAATTTTTTTTATTTTTATGACATTCTGCACATATCAAGTAATAATTACAATGCAGATATCAGTATGAAACACACTAATTTAGATATGCATACATGTAGATGATAATTAATCTTATTGTTGTTTGGAGGCTTCATTTGTTTCGGAGGCTTCAATTGTTAACGGAAAGTTTGTATTGGGTCCCATTTTCAAACGGTGATATATATCTCCACGATTTAAAAACATGTGACTTGAGGATCTACTTTGCTACATTTTGATAAATAGATTGGATGAGCTCTTTTATTTATATTTGCACAAGCTTGCTGAACAGTATGTTTCGGAGGCTTCAAAAAAGTTAACGGAAAAACGGCTCTTTGAAGTCAAGATTTTATAAAAATTTTAAAAGCTTGCAAATCGACTAATTTTTGTTACCCATTTCAAGTTAAGATAACAACTGTTATGAATCAAGAAGGAGTGAAGAAATAACCAAGAATTATGAACCAAAGCTACACCCACAAAGTTGGTTAACAATTGTTAACGGAAAATGAAGCCTCGAAGCGACAAATATCGAAGTCCGGTTCTCAAAAATACAGGGCTGTTCACAATTAAATCTAATGTGGTAGTGTTTACTGAACATATGACTGTACTTTCAGGATAAGAAAAATTATCCATGAACTACATGTAACTGAAGAAAACACAGGGTTTTACAAAAATGTTACTGTTTTTATAGTTTTTCAAAATGGCAATATTAAGTACATTTAAGCCTGCTAAAACTGAACGCAGTAACTCCCAAAGCTGATTATGCTACCCAAGGTAGCTGCTAACTAGATGACTTATGTGGCCAAAAATCATGGAATTCTGTGGCTTTATTAGAACACTACGGATTAAAATGTTAAAAATCCAAAGTTACACCCTTTACCGTGAAAATGACCATATACAATGCAGTTTGATGGCAAATTCGAATTCACCTAGCATACCTACATGTACACATGTACACATGATACATTACAATGTATGATACATGATACATGTATATGATCACATTGTAACCCGAGTCAGCCAAATTGGCGGGGGCCCAAACACATTACATATCCATTTTTAAAAGAACAGATTTTTCAAGGAAGCCTACATAAAATAAATATTTATGTTGTCTATATCTATTATCTAGACGTTCACTTTTCGTATCTCTTTCCTTGTTGGAAAGGTAAACGTTGAGGAGATAGGATCATAGGAACATGTACTGAACATCCGGGACCTACTCTGCCATGTTTGGCTGAGTACATAGAAAAGCTCTGGATGCTGTACTCCGACTGTCAGTTACAATAATTATTGCTATGAAACTACAAAGTTCTATTTGTATGTATTTTTTTCTTTTCAGTGAACAGCTCAAAAATGCATGGGATCAACACAAATCAGTCCATCAAAACCTCATGGACATGGGAGTTGCTTCAGATCCTAACAAAGTATTGAGGATTCCCAAAGTTCATGTAAGTACAGATCTAATGAATGTAGGCCAAGGCTTAACTCATTTAACTCAGCGGCAGAGAGACATATCTCCATTCGCTGTCATATGATTGAATTCATCTATTAACTTTATGGCTCAGTGGGAGCTGGCACAAAGATCTACAGGACTGGTGTGTTCTTATACCACTCTGCATTTGTTAAGAGTTCATTTGCACAAAGATGTTAAAAGCAATTTTGAAATTGAATTATTTCCATGATCATTCTAACTTGTCCAGGCCAGAATAAGTAATCATACATGTACTTGTGCTGAAATGGTTGTCTTCATCCATAGCAGTTGTAACGTTTAGGGGGTTTCTATAAATTATGCCAATTTACTTGCCTGTATCTTAATTTCATTACGGTTTCAACAACTTTTCCTATACCTTTTTGGAGCCAAACGTTGCAAAGCGGTGATGGATTTTCAGTAGCGTATTTGCAAACGCAAGTTAACAAAAGCACTATTACACAGTACATTACGCGTAAAAGTTTGTCATGCTTGGAACTTAATTTTACATTGCTGGTTTATTTTGTACTTTTATTCCTGATATCAACCAGAGAAATCACTTGTAAGGTTGAGTGGCAATGACTAACTGACATATTCCTCATGAAATAATCATGTGAATTACATGATCTGTAGCTTGTTTTTGTTGTTTAAAGGAATTCAATCATGTTTCACTGTTGTCTACCACTGTTTAACAACTTGCGTCCGGCTTGTCTGTGTGGTTTACTTCGCTTGAGCAGCCTTGCAAAGTAAAATGTGCTTTGAAAATGTAAAAAATATGTGCTTTTGATTTGATTTGATTGCATTATATTGTGTCGTTTTTGAGAAATGTGATTTTTATCTTCAGTTCTGAAATGAGTGGCAAATATCTTGAACCCGGTGCCGTAGTGGCATAGCCAAAGTAGGGTGCATAAATAGAAATACTGTGTGTGTGTGTTTATCTAGCAACTTGACACTTTGTAGATCAGTAAATTTGACAATTTGTTTGTAACAAAATTCTTCAGACTTTAATTGACATGTTATTCTGTTATGTATTTTGAAACTTTTCAGGAAGTAATGGCACCACAACCAATCGAAAAGATGGATGTTGACAAACCAGACAAGTCCAAACCACTGAAACCACATGTGATTGATGGTAAGCTATATTTAATTGTACATGTACTTCTGAAGTTAGTTTTTTAATTAACGGTTTATATACCTGAACATACAATATGAAAACTTCAAATTTCAAATAACAATTGAGCTACAGCACCATTGGTGCTCTTGTTTATTTCTACCGTGGTCCAGGTACGCCCAGGTTATATTTTGAATATCAGATCGGATATCAGCCAATATTGGGAACATTGATGTCGGATTGGTGGACTTTTATTTTGGTTCATTTTAGGTATTTAGCATTTACTGTATGGAGGCATAAATTTGAAGTTAATTACAATGGGAGTACATTTTGTGTCATCAGCCTTACAATGTATAATACAATGATGCCACCAGTAGTTGACAAAAAAATCTGAAAAGGCGAACGGAGGGAGCCCCCCGAAGCCAGAGGGTTTCTGTACATTTAGAGCTACAGGAGAGGCCATTTCTGAGGGTTAAATACATTCCAAGAAACTGCGAAACTGCAAAATTCGGAAGAGTTGTACACACATGTCATGCATTGACTATTAATATTTAATAAGTATTATAAGCTTACATAACTGGAAGTTTCAGTTTTCTCACGTACGTAGAGAAGTAGTCTCCGTTTATATCTTTCTCCTCTAACCACTGCCAATTAAATCTGTCTCGTATATCCTTTTCCATCTCCGCCAAATCGTTCTCACGAGTGACAAAATTCATTTTTTTGACGACAGTCTTCACTGTCAATTTTCACTTCGATTTTCAATCAGTTCCGTAGCCTCGCTCATTGCTTGCCGGTTGCAGCGTATACTCCGGTATCTGCTTCGAGTCTGTACTCGAGACCAAGTATGCAAACAGTCTCTTTCCAAGAGTCGGAAGGAACGTATTGCGTACATACGTAGTGCGATCCAACGACATGTATTATTGATCAAGAGATGGAAATTTCACTTCGCCGATTCTAACAAGAATTTCTTTTAAAAAAAAGGTGCTCCGTTCGGGAAAAAATAAAAAATAATAAAATCAGAATTTTAACCAAAAAAAAATCGGAATTTTAGTCGGGATTTCTAAAAAATCGGAATTCGATAAAAATCGGAAAAGTGGCATCTCTGATAATATGTGATTATGGACTTATGTGGTAAATGTACTTGAGTTACAATAAAGTATTAAGTGTGACTTTCTTTTATATTTTGCAGAAATGATGCAGGAGGCTAGTTTACCGTATGCCAAAAGAATGAAACTCTCGGACCCCATGGTGAAATACTGTATACACCTGATGGACAAGTATGGGGAAGATTACAAGGTAGGTCTCTTCAAAACAATTCAAGTTGAACCTGGTGGGTGGGGGTATAGTCCCTGGGATTATAGTGTACAGGCGAAACTGTTTGTGATTTCTTAAATTTGTTCCACCATGTTAAAAAAAAATCATGCAAAATTGTTTTCAAATAAAAATCTTTAGTTTGGATATTTTTGTTAGTCTTTTGAATAAGATGAGAGCGTTCACACAGTCAACACTTCATCATTGCATAGCAATTGGTTCTGGTCATACTCAGATTTGCATATACTCGTATATACACCGACGAAATGCGGACATGCAGGAAATATTCGTAGGCAATTACGACACAGTCATTGTACGAACTGGCCCAAAGATGGACATTGTTATCATTCGTGAATGATGATATGATTGCAGTATGTATGTCAACAACATTTAGCGGACACATGATACTCATTTTGTAATACTATATTGTAAGTAAAAAAAACCCGAAAAAACAAAAAAACGCAGTGATTTATAGTGCACTACGCACAGGCACAATGCCTAGACGTTGATCCACAAGCCTCAGCACACTTTACAGTAACAAATTGTAGTTAACAGGAAAAACACACATGTGTGGTACTGGGTCCAAGTTCCAGAATTTGATATATTTCCAAATTGTGTTTCCAACTTCTGGATGACTAAGAAGTAAGAACATCCACTCATTCTTGTATCTTTGTTTTTGAAACTAGGTAGTATTCTTATTACATGCTAAACCAATTTTGTGTGCTTTCTCTGTTTTCAGGCCATGGCTAGAGATAAGAAGAATTACTACCAAGACACGCCCAAACAGATCAAGAAGAAGATTGCCTTATTTAAACAAATGCCAGAACAGTATAAGAAATATCTAGAAGATAAGAAACAGAGAGAAGAACAGAGTCAGATGAGCTGAGTGTTTCTATTCTAACTTATTATAGCAGGGGCCGTAGCGAGCGGTTGGGCAGGGGCCCAGAGCAAAAGTGAAAATGAAACAGGGCTGATAAAGGAGATAAGGGCCCTACACTGCTTTTTGTCCATGGACCCCTGAGGCTCTTGCTACGCCCCTGACTTAATAGCCTGGCAATGACATTAACTGACTAAAAATAAATGACAAAATCTGCCTCAGTCAAGGATAATACATCTCCATCCTCATGTGTGGCAGCAGTTTCAGATGCAGGGATCCATTATCACCACCACAGGACATGGTTTGGATGAAATGGTAGGGCTGGTTCCGTTGCTCAGATTGCGATGACATCAAATTGAAGCACAAGTGGACTGATGATTTTCTGGGTTTTTTTTGAGAATTTAGCTGCTGAGTTTGGGTTATAAATCTCAGATGGCAGCAGAACAGATTGGCACTTCTCACTGCAACATGTGTTGAATGTATGATAACAAAATATGCTGCTGGTATAATATTGTGTTGAAAGTGTATTTTGAGCAACTACAACAGCTGCCTGGAAGGTAATGAAATTTCACTCATATTTTTTGGAACCAAATTTCAGACTGAAATACTTATTTGTTGATTATAATCCTTAAAATGTGATATGGAATAAAACTCCAGTCTCCAAGTATAAGCTTGAGGTCAAAATATATGCTGTACTTCATATACATGTATCGAGGGTTGAGAACCAGCAAGACTGAACTTTTGGGACATTGGAGTAAACCAGCTACCAACAGAAATAGGCAGGGTCAGAAATTCTGCGAGAATCCGAGAATCCATTCTTGCAAAGATTCTCATCATTAAAATTGCAAGAATCTAAATGGATTCTCGTAAATATTTCAATTCTTCATGCAAAGTTATATGACGAGAATCCATGGATTCTTGCAAAATTCCACTGGGAAAATCCAAAAGTATTCTCGCACTTGGTTGCGAATTTCTGACCCTGAATAGGTAAGTCCGAGTTGAGTCTGCCTGGCAGGGTTGACAACCAGAAAAAATAGATTTTGGTACTGAGAAAAAAGCGTCAACTCAGACTTACATGTGTATGTATGTATGGCAGTAGCTGGTTGACTTACAGTATTTTCATCTTTCTGATTCTCAACCCTTGATACATTGTACAACAATCATAACACCCAAGTTTAAAATGGCTTCTTTTTTTTAAAGGGTAGTACCATGTAGCAAATGCATATTACGCAAGTTAAGGTTTTATCTTTTAAGTGCTACAGAATTTGATTTTAATCACAGAAATAGAGTTAAAGAGAATTCAGATTCCATATACCACCCTGTATTATTAAGGATGTCAGCCATGGGGGAATATTCTCGTTCTCTATTTTTATTTGTAGTGCCTCCTTGTATTCTCCATCAAACTGTAAACACCTCGCTTGACACCTTAAACATAAGCTTTTTATGTTGAAGCTTTTAATTATGAAGTGTATATGTAAACTGATAATAAGCAGTAAAATAAACAGACAGATTCTATATCTCATGAATTCTATCTCAAAATTTGAAAAATGAAGTGTCTTCTTTTCACTCTTTTACTGTACAAAATTAAACAATGTGGCATCCCATCATAACTGGCTTAAAATTATGACAAGCTGAGAGGCAAATTGGGATGGTGAAAGCCTATGTTTAATTTGCCAGATTTTTTTTTTGGGGGGTCTTGACTGCCCTCCCTAGATCTCCTACAATTCTATGATCAAGAACATTCCTAAGAAGTTTGACTCAAAATCAACAACTTCTGGCAACAACAACTTGTCACAAGACAACGACCATGAATAAACAGATCATCAGACGGCCTGTAGATGCACCTAGGATAAGGTATGATACCGTAGCCTCAGTTGATTGGTTTTATGATTCCAATTTAATACTACAAATGTAGTGCTTTCTACTGAAGATAGCATATACACATACAAGTGTATTGCTTGTTATCTACCAGAGATATCAAGCCCTAAGAAGTGTTAGCAAATGCAGAGCATGCATTGACATGGTTATATTGTTAATGGAATAATGGAATAAAAGAAGTGTGTATTACAGTATTTTAGGGAAAAACTAGACGTTGTCGCTTTATCCCTTTCCCTCAAGCAGTTGACACTGGTAAATTTTCAATTTGCACACTCCTTCACTCTCTATGCAGCACAGTAGGTAAGTTTTTGATTTGATCTTGTTTTGGTTCGGGAGACCTAGTAATTCTAAACTCCGGCCCTTAGCTGCTGCGATAACTCCCCTATGCAAGAAATAAAGTGTTTTGAACACAATTATTTGCTTGGCATTTAAGCAGCATATATTTAGTGAATAAAGTAAAGACTACACAAAAAAAGTACACAGCTGTTATAATACGCCTATAACTTTTACTTCAGAACTAATAATTGGTTTCACAACATTTTGACATACATGTAGAAAAAAAGGATGATTGATTTACGCATTTTGATACCCCATTCGTCCAATTTCATTCGATATTAATAAATTCAGGTATTTTTCTACACTACTGTGTTGTTGATATTGAATGACATTGGATAAATGGGGGCATCAAACATACACATAAATAAACCACCCTTTTTTCTAATCTGTTAACATAATTGTGAATACGATTATAGCCAAAATAATAGTTTCTTGATCATGAGAGCTCAATAGGCACACAATGATGATTGCGTCGGCGTACAACGCCTACCACACACGCTTTGGGTAGCGCTGCATTTCCTGTGCATGCACAATCGATCGCGCTATCGTGTCATTCCACTAAACTTGCGACATTACGCAGTGCACGCAATACATTCATACTCTCATGATCGAGAAATTATTATTTTAGTTATACAGTTCTGAAGCTATAGGCATATTTATAATGGCTGCGTTATTTTTTGTGCAGTCCTTATGAATATGTGTAGTGCTATCTACTGAAGATAGCAATTGTGTTTTACAAGTTGCATTATAAATATCTACAGAAGATAGCATTTAAATGAAGGAGCTGTTACTTTCTATCTCCGGGAACTACTGAAGATAGCAATATTATTTTTATTTCCAAAACTGCTTTCATTGAGGAGATCCTACTCTGTACCAAGTTGTATACACATGAAACACAAGACATACCGGAAGCCTTAACAATTTGGTTTTTGTGAAATTTTAATGTCTAATCGTAATTCCTGTAAATGTACAATATATATTTTTACAATGCTATTATTTTCATATCAATTACCATAATTATGTGTACAAAAATTTCCAATATAAATATTTTCATCGACCAATAATTAAAAATAGTAACATTTTTTGTGGAAAAAATTACAAGAAATGTATGTTCTAACAATTGTGGCTGAAGCGCACATCTTTGGTAATATCAATTTCACTAATTTGTGATTCACACATGTTTAAAATTTGTTTGCAGGCTATGAATCGTATCCCATAACTAACAGAACCTATAGTAACATTTCATTTTCTGATAGCTTAGACCAGCTAAGACTTAAGAAAATTAAAAGATAACATTATTTGAAATACCATTTGAAATCTACACCCTCCGTGTGAAAAATTAAGGTCATGTCTTCCATAGCGGGTGTATGGATTTCAACTGGAATAGACCCATTCACTGACAAATTTCTTGGAATTGCACTGACACTAGTAATCTATAAAACCTGATGAAGTCGGAGACACATCTAACGAAACCTCAACCACTCGCACAGGGACCGGCTGGTCCAATACTGCGATAACCAACTCACCAATGTCGTACTCGTAGAAATACTATAACTTATTATGAATTCCTGTTGACAAAGCCTATCTTCTTAACACGACTGCTCAGTTCCAGAAGTGGACAAGTGCAATAGCTGCCCTGTGAACATTTGGCAATTTACACACAGTATATTGTACTCATCTATACATGGCAGCTACACATGGCAGTTATTGCACTTTCCCACTTCTGGCACTGAGCAGTCGATCTGTAATACCCTTTACAAATTGTACATACCGTAGCCGCTCAAAAATGTGAGTCCAGTTTAATAGTTGTACAAGATCAATTTAAAATGCAAACATGCGTAGATGTCATGTGTACTGACATTCATTTTGAATCAAGAGTATCTTTAAGCTACATGTAAGAAAACTTTTTACTGTTGAAAATTGTATTTAACAAACTGACTGCTTGGATGGAGCACAGAAATGTCAACTGTCAAGGGTGATTAAACCTATTGTGTTCCAGGCAACTCTTGCAGTTAGCCTTCTTGCGCTCCAAGCAGTCAAACTATATTGATTGAGAACTAAAGAATGAATAAGAACTAGTCAACTACACCTTTTTAATAAAAATGCTTCAGCTACATTAAAGGGGCATTTTGTGATCCACTACCTCATCCTTCCAGTTTTCACAAAGTTGAGATTTTTATACCACTGGAAACCTCTGGCTACACAATGTTTATACAAAATATTTCTTACAGATTACTTTGTTTAGCAAAAATATTGTCAATTAAATTTCAGTCTGGTGTACCACAAATTACAACACAGTGGCCTATTGAGCAGTGTCTTAGCTAGCCGCCCGTCTGGCCTCATTTTAGATGGGGAGTTTGCTCCTGGGACAGGTAAAATTAATGCCTTTGACAAATGCTGCATTTTAATTGTAGGTATTGACAAAGGCTGTTGAACTTTTTAGCAGATCAGCTTTGCAAAACAAGGCCATAGCAAGACATATTTGAACTCTTTGAACCCCCAATGGGCTGTAGATGTCTGAGAAATGTTTTAAAGGTCAAATTAGGACAGGCATTTTTATTCAAATGACGGGCAAATCTCAATTTCTTGCTAAGACCCTGCTATTGAGCAGTGTAATAAACATAATCATGCATAACTCGCAAACGCAAAATCAGAATCAACTGAAATTTTCGGAATTTTTCGTGGATATCTAGTTCCTGAAAAATGTCAGAAAAAAGAGAATGTTAGGATCACAAAATGCTCCTTTAACTAGAGATCCTATTAGAGGGAATCAGTTACTAAAAACAAAGAAAAGGCAAACAAACACCCCGGTGCTGTTAAGTGACACTTCTGTATCTGCTGTACAGGTGCATCATTTTGTGAATATAAGTTTCACACCAGAAAAATGCCCTCCCCAGTAAAATACATTAGTGAGTTTTTGTTTTTGACGACTTTGGGTTCTACGACGGTAAATATTAATTACTACAATCTTCGTCCAAAAATTGTCATTTTCACAACATAAAGATTTTACCCGAACTAGTGTCTAGAAACTAGATTATTTAAAAATAGCAAAGTTGACATATGCGCACATGACTCAAGGTGTCAATTTAATGCTGCAGAATCATCTGCCGTCCAAAACAAAAACTCGCTGGCATCTGCTTTGTTAATTACTAGCATATACCACCCCTTTACCTTTGAAGCATAGTACCGTAATAAAATTAAATATTTGTCTCCTATAGTGTGTCTCATCGAAAGTAACGCCATGTTGGATTTTACAGTTGCAGATTTGAATCGGTGCGCTTATGCGGTTGCATCCACAGCATACGGACAAATCGCCTTTCTACGTGTGTGTATATGCGGGATTAGGTTAGCGCGCACGATTCAAATCTGCCACTACGAAATCCAATATGGCGTTACTCTCAACTTGAGACGAGACAGACTGTAGTAGCTACCATGGTGCTCACTTGCAGACTTAAAAAAGGTTTATGTCAGAAAAAGTGAGAACATCTAAAAAACAAAAGTGACCAAAAATGCAATAAAGAAAAATGAGAGCATTGCACATTTACTGATTTTGCAATTTTTTTCAAGTGAGTACTGCTTTCAATTTTTCTTCTGAGATAAACCTTCTTTTGGCCTAGCAAGATATATTTGATCATTGGTACACCCACAATGTTAAAATGGAATGAAATAACTATTTTATTTTACAATTAATTGCTTAAAATAATATAAATTAACCCTTTTAATTAATAGTCAAATTGGACATATATTTCAACTAAAACCTTCCAGAGCAAAAATTAGTTATCTTTTCCATAAATTAAAATTTTCCTGTACATTTACCCATTCACTTATTCTACTTTATTCTACCCTACCTGAGTTTGACAACCTGATGAAGGAAAGATAAATTATCTCAATCGAAGACAATTTCAAGAAAGAAGAAACAATGTGAAGGACAATAAATAAATTTGCAATAAAAAGGGAAATTGTCTTTAACATCCAGCAGTCCAAGACTTGAGACAAATCCATCATCCATTCCAACTGTTGTAATCAAGTAGTCCCTTACAAAGTCTTTGTTATATGGCTATCTTTTAAGCGGTTGGGCAAGTTCTTCAATTCTGGCCGGACACCTTGCCTTCTTAGCAGCATCGCTCACAATAAATGCATCAGGATTGAATTGCACATGATCCATAGTGGCTCTCATGATAGGTCTGGATAGCTCTTGTGTGCGAGTCGTTGCTATTGCTTTTCTTGCTGACCGGGAAACATCATTGATTACAAATCTATTGGATTGGTAGCCATCAGGTATACCCTTTGGTTTAGCTAATTCTAGTTGTCTTGATGATGCATTGATAGATTTGGCAAGCGGACTTACCTGTAAAAAGTAAACAAAAATACATTTAGAGCAGGGTTTGGTGCACAACTTTTGCACTGTGGGCTATGCAGTTTCAGCTACAGAAAGGAAATGGTTGGCCACTTTTCAATTGGAAACCTAGGTGCTTACCCAGTGTGCAAGCTTGTGCACATACAGGAGGAGGCAGGGAGGGCCACCTCAGTTGAGTACAAAGCCCTGTCTTGAGCCTGCACTTACAGTTTAAACAGATGTCTATCGAGACAGTCCAGAATTCCCCCTCGCCCTTACGAAAGGCTAGTTATGCATACAACTGCACAAAACCACAGATAATTAAATAGAAAGAGATCGAGTCTGTGATAAAAAGCCTTCTCAGAGCAAAAGCCAACATTTATCAAAATTGTTTATAAAAAAAATAATATGGAAAACAAGTTCCAGAGAGAAGAACATGATTTTACATCAGTGATTTTCATTACATTGCATGTACTTACTGGCCATATGGGATCTCTGAAAGGTCCTTCAGGTCTACTCTTTGGTCTTGCTAATGTCTCTAGTCTGGATGAGGCTACTGCATTTTTGGCATTGCCACTAACCATGGATTCAACCTGAGGTTAAATGAGATGGATGTAAGCAGGATTAATATACGGTACAAAATCAATGGAACCCAGGCAACGGAACCATCACATTGGGCATGCTCAAGTTTTGCTGTTGGTTTAAAGCAATAATATGTGATTTGCATAAAGAATCGATTCCTATTTAAATGATAGTTTTCACTGATCACATTGTCCCTTTTTAATTCCGAGCCAAACAAATGAGGTAAAACAAAGAAAACTGCTATTTCATTCCAGTGCTTACAATGCATGTATTAGCTCGCCGCTCGAATTATATGTATTATTCAGCAGCGCTTCACAATGGGCTTGATGTGCACTTTTCTGTATAACATAGTAAACGGAGGTCTACTGCAACCTACTGCAGTTCATCATAAACTTACCTCCCTTGGTGGAACATAATCCCTATGAGGTGTTTTTGCTCTTGCTAATCCATCTAAACGGACTCTTTCCTTGCACTTTTTGCACCATCGCTACATCCCAAACCGGTGACTGACGACCACAGCTAAATGCATGTTTAGCCCTATATTTAAAAGACAAGCAAGTGTTTTAGATATTATGCATGTGGTAATTACAGTTATATATAAAAAGAATTGAGATCTCTCCTAGGAGATCACAATGTGAGGAGTAAATAATAAAAGTTTAGAATTGACCGAATTTTTGGAATAAATTTGTGCCAACAGGTCTATCTCAGGTCTATACCCCTAGCGGGACCAGATTTCTGTAAAAACATACCCTTATCAGGACTATCTTCGGTGAAATTCCACATTATAAGACCAAGCACAAATAGGACAAGTACCAGAAATGACTTTTTGAAAGTCAAAATGTCACATTTTGTTCTATTCTTTTAACACAAATTCTTAAAAACAAGATACATGGGCATGGAATCAGAAACTGTGGTAACCCTTTGGAGACTAGAAGAGGTAAATTTGATATCCCTAGTGGGACTAGAAGAGACTTTTGGGAATATGATATCCCTAGAGAAAGTTATTTTTTGGATTTGATACCCCTAGAGTGGGAGTCTCAAGACTAGTGATAGTCTTGCTTTTTTTTTTGATCGAGCATGGGTACCCTGCCAGAATCCAAATACTCACCGCACCGGGTATGAGCAATCCCACTAGTTTTACATATTCTGCAACAAAATTTGATATTGCTATAAAAGTGGTGGAGTGTAGTAAATTCAGTTAGTGACTTACCTGTCTTCCTGATATGATGTAGGAGGTGTTTTATATTTAGATAATGTTGCTACTCTGCCACTTGCCTCAGCTTTCTTAGCCATAGGGCTAACATCCCATATTACTGACTGGCGACCACAGCTATATACATGGATTGCTCTGAAAAGAAAACAAATGATAATGTTAGTAATGTTTTTGGTTTTCAACTGGAAAAAAGCTATGTCAATTTAGTTGCCTACAATCAAGTTTGATTGTTGTAGGCAACTAGACAACTACAGGTCTTTAGGTGTCCTTGTTTTCATGTATTTGCTCTGTTAGGCAGGCTAACAGGTTTATGACTCAAGAATAAAATATAAAAATACAAGATGGAAAATGTCTTCTTGTAATTTTGATTAAGCATAATAGGGTCAGTCCATATCAAAACAGATTGAGTGTACACCCACCCTCTTGGATTTTGCTCTCCTTTGGCTCAGGGGTACCTTTCATGGACCCCTAGGTGAGGTCACAAGAAAAAAATTCAAATTCAATTTCGTTTCGAATGGCGGGCCATCTAAGTTTAGCGACCTTGACCAAAATTGGGAATTTAAGGTGTCCAAATGACAAAGTGCTCTCGTTGAGAGGCATTTTCTTCTTAATTAAATCAGTTGTGACCCTCTTTTTGAATGTGGTCACTCACTGGCTGTGTCTGAAATGCCTAATACCAAAAAAGATCGATTTTGGAATTTCGTTGGGATTTCAGAGGGGGTCAATCAGCACTTCGTACTGTTCAATCAAATTATCTTTGATTTTGAAGGACCCATGATAATGTCACAGTGCACTTACAGGTCCTAATTATGTTCAGAATGGATTAACCATGTGCCAATGTCTATGAGCAATTAAAAAAAAGAGAAATTTCTTGACCCCCTACAGAATTTTAGGCCCCCCTAAAGTGGTTCAGCCACAAATGGCGCTTAAAATCGGCAAATGTTGACACCTAATAACTTTAGGTGTACACCAGATATAATTTCTAGTCTTTTGCATCTGAAAGAATGTAGTCTAATGTTACTAGGAACATAAGATTTGTTTTGTATTTTTGTGTTTTGATACTAAGTTGATGGTCCCAAAAATCCCAATTTTTTACTAATAATGTACAGGTTATGGGTACAAAATGTCAATTTCAACATACCCTTTTTTCTATTTTTGATCACTTTATAGCAAATTGTCTTATTTATTCTGTTATTACATAGTTAACAACGTCCGATTTTGGTGATTTTGGTGTCTAATTATGTTTTCTTGCATGAGAAATACAACTACGCAACTTAAAAAACTGTACAAGGAACCAATCACCTCCTTATTACAATATGGATGCTTTTGGCAGCCATGTTGCAAAAGAGGGTCATCGGTTCCTTGTATAGTTTATTAATTTGCTTAGTTGTATTTCTCATGCAAGAAAACATATATAATTAGACACCAAAATTACCAAAATCAAACGTTGTTAACTATGGTCAGAATTCAAAAGGTCGTTGACCTATGAACATTTTTCGTCATAGCGCCTCCTGAAAGGTCTGACACATACAAACTATACATTTTGGAATCCTCATGACCATACTGAGTAATTTGATATATTACTTGACATAATTGGGAGCATTCTGAACATTTGACCCCCATAACCTGTACTTTGCATGTGCATCGTTGCCAGGAAGTGCATTTTTGACCACCATAAAAATCCATACAGAGGATTAGAAAGTAGTTTTTTCTTATTACTTGACTCAAAAGCAACTTGAAATATCAGGATAAATAATACAAATGGCTATAAAGTGATCAAAATATTAAAAAATATTATACTAAAATTGGCATTTTGTACCGTATCCTGTATGCATGGTATGTTAGGCAAAAATGACTATTTTGAAAGCGTCAACTTTACTAAAACACAAAAAATACAAAACAAATCTTATGTTCCTAGTAACATTAAACTACATTCTTTCAGATGCAAAAGACTAGAAATTCATATCTGGTGTACACCTAAAGTTATTAGGGGTCAAAATTTGCCGATTTTAAGCGCCATTTGTGGCTGAACCACTTTAGGGGTGGCCTAAAATTCTGTAGGGTCTAGAAATTTCTCTTTTTTTAATTGCTCATAGACATTGGCATATGGTTAATCCATTCTGAACATAATTAGGACCTATAAGTGCACTGTGACATTATCATGGGTCCTTCAAAATCAAGATAATTTGATTGAACAGTACGAAGTGCTGATTTTGACCCCCTCTGAAATCCCAAAGAAATTTCGAAATCTATCTTTTTTGGCATTAGGTATTTCAGACACAGCCAGTGAGTGACCACATTCAAAAAGAGGATCACAACTGATTCAATTAAGAAGAAAGTTCCCCTCAAAGAGAGCACTTTGTCATTTGGACCCCTTAAATTCCCAATTTTGGTCGAGGTCGCCAAACTTTGATTGCCCGCCATTCGCAAACTAAATGGAATTTGAATTTTTTCTTGTGACCTCACCTAGGATCCATGAAAGGTACCCTGAGCCAAAGGAGAGCAAAATCCAAGAGGGTGGGTGTACACTCAATCTGTTTTGATATGGACTGACCCAATAGGAATTTTAATTTTGTTATTATTAAACACTGTGTCTTTGTGTAAAATGGTCTTTTGGTGAAAGTGCTTTCAACTGTTCCTCATTTTGGCTCCCTACATGATTAAATTGTCCGTGCATTCTTCACATGCCCTGCAATATAACATTGTCTAGTTGTTGTTTCCTGGGTGTATCACTGGGTACAGTTGAGGTGTCAATTATTAGTATTTAATTAAAATAAATAAATAAGGACCTCATAAGACACAAGAACAATGTCTTACTTTTTATAGTCTGTTGGAGTCCTGAAGTTTTTCTTTGGTGTTGCTAGTTGTTCTAATCTTTCTGTTGGTTCTGCTCTGAGTGCTGCGTCAGTGACTGGCCACATCATCTCCTGATTACCCCACTCCAATTTTGGTCTGGAAAAAGGTAAATGGGTTAGTATTATTGTAAAATGACTCAATGAGTAAATAAACAAATTTAGACAAAGTATACTCTGCAATGATAAAAAAAAAGCATTTTACTATAAGCCCAAATGTTTGAATGGAATTCAAAATCTGAAAACAAGATTTGCTAGAACCAAATCTGGGCTATTCCTGTTCAAAGGCTGTTATACTTCCGGGGGGGGGGGGCACTTCAAAATGAAATGGATATAGGGGTAGGGCTGGCACTTTCGCACTAAGGGCCATTCGGTGAGAGCAAAATGTAAAAAATATGGGGTCATTGGGTGAGAGCATGATTTTTGGCATTCGGTGAGAGCAAAATGTAAAAAATATGGGGTCATTGGGTGAGAACATGACCTTTGGAACCTTTGGGTGAGGGCCGAAACAGCGCTAAAAAAACCTCGAAAATCTAATTTTTAGTTCAAAAAGGCTTCAAATTTCTTAGTTTTGTCAAAAATAGGTAACAAAACCAGTGATAAATGAAAGTTGCTGTTCAAATTGAAAAATAAGGGTCTTTGGGTGACAGATCAAATGGAAAAATAAGGGGTCTTCGGGTGACAGAATATGTGTTCGTAAAAAAATATGGGGTCTTTGGATGAGAGCGACGCTGAAAAAGGGGGTTTTAACAGCCCTACATACGCGTCACCTCCAAAGTGGGAGTGCCCCCCCCGGCTGTTATACACCCCTATGGTTAACCTTCAAAACAGGGAGTGTGTGATATTCAAATGGGAGGGGGAGGGAGGAGGTGGTTACCTGATTTGGTGACTCCATTTGAAATCTACACCCCCTGTGTGGGAGCCTGGGGGTGTGGGACATTTTAAGGTATTGATGTGGTATATGGATTTCATGTGGAAAACCCCAGATTGATGCTGATCCTTCCTCACATAACATGCAAGATTTAATTTTCTGTTGATCTCGTAAATTTTATTTGCTTGGGAAATGCTTAATGAAATGGAGCCTGTGTCTGTGAGATTATCCTTCTGTTCCCACTTTCTGGATAGGTTCCAGTTGTTGGCTTCAACAGTGACACACACACGGCCCAAACATCTTCCCAACAGTCCAGGGAATCGGGCGCTAACCGTTTTGGGGAACGGTGGAGAAATCCTGCACAGTCATACAGTACATACACCCCACTGGTTAAGTCCCTGCAGGGATGGTCCCTGTATCTGGGCTTGAACAGTGGCATCCGAAGGTTTTCAAAAGTGGAAAGGGGCATGGGTGTTGTTTTGCCCTGACTGGCTGCTCAAAAACTTAAGGCTCACTTCGCTTGCCGTAATTGGTAATCCCATGATTTCCTCTGACTGGGTGCATTTCCCACGACTTACCAGCAAAGGGGTGCTTACCCCACTGGCCTTGAACCTCTTAAAACCCTGAAACTCAATTTAGTACTCACCCCAGACTAGTAAGCCAGACAGCTTTTGACGTCTTTGGAGTTGACAAGTATATAACCCTCTCTCTGGAAAGGAAACATAATACCGATGCCATTGTTAATACAAGCTATGAAATGTGAGCATTTGTATCTAAACTCAAGACAATGTGTGTTTGTAACTTATGCACAAATCAATTGTAGTCCCGGCCCCCCGGGGGCCGGGGATAGCGGGGACCTACCCGGGGATGTAATTTTGGCAACTGCTACAAACATGTTACAGTCCCGCTTAGTCCCTGCAGGGCGGGCACTATTTCTGTGTACATCCCGGGGTACATCCCCGGCCAAGTCCCTGCCCCCTAGCCCCGGGCACCATGTTCGAAGTCCCTGCGAGTGTTTCCACCGCATACGACCCGGCACAGTTGTGAGTACTCTTCTATTACGTCCCGGGTACACTCCCGGGTAGATCCCAGCCTGTTTGAGAGGCATTACATCCCCGTGACACTCCCCACTCGTCCCTTTGCACTGCGGGACACATTGAGCTGTTACATCCCGGCCAAGTCCCGGCTCGGACCTCATATTGCCAGGCCCCTGGGGGCCGGGACTACAATTGATTTGTGCATTACCTTCTACAGGACAATGATAGTCAACTTTATTTATACCACCTGCCAAGATGGAAATGTAGTCTTTGTTGGGTATAAAGTGCAATTTTTTTTGCTGTAAGAAAACACTTAAGCAGCATCCAACCGACTAGCGACTACTACCTCCTTTGCAAATGACCAAGATTTTCCAATCAAAGACATACATATGGTTCAAATGGCTGAGAGTTTGTTTTATTACATTTATGCTAACACTTCAGACTATATTTATGCTAACACTTCAGACTTCAGACTATCAGACTAAATAATTACTTTTAATTACTGGACCACTTAGCAATAATTGAAATCAATAAACTCATTAATCCTGTCAATTACACTTGATGAATTTTTGTGGTAAAGGTAATTGTTATTAATTTAAGATTAATAATGAGAGTGAGAAAGTATTAACAGGAGGGAGTGAGGGAGTAGAGCAGTACCAGAAATTTCTGGGGGAAGAGGAAGTGAATTTCAGGGGGAGGACACAATGTTTCAAAAAATTGCTGCAACCAGTGGAAATTTTCGCAACTTTGGGTTTTAACGGTGGGGGGGCAAGAATTCTGACAGGGGACATTTGTCCCACCACTGGAGAGAAGCACAATCAAACAAGAAAAAAAGAAAAGAGGAGGAAAACTCCTGACTTACCTTCCTCTAAGTTCATTGTAGGAGTATGCTGAACCTACCCTTTGTTGAAAAAGAACTGAAAGATAAGAAAAGATCAAATCATTCATTAGCTTTTAAAATAAAAGTGAGGTTTAGGTGGGAAATGAAGGACTCTTTCAATGTAACAATAATCAGTGGTTTTTCTTTGGAAGAGGGCATTGGGGGAAAATCCAGCAGGGCAAGAAACCACACATTTAGGGAGTGGGGTGGGTGGCAAGAGTTCTGATGGGGAAAATGCCACATGTGGTGCTGCTACTTTCAATAACATCAATTTTTTTTCTTAAAAATTTATTTTAACGCTTCGCAACATCAGATTTTTGTTTTTCTTCAAAGTGTGCATTACTATCAAACTGCTCTATTCTTTTAAAAAAGAACAATGATTATTTTTACTACAATTTACAAAAAAATAGTGACACATTTCAGAGCTTATTTTACGCCAGGTAGATCAATATTCTCTAAAACAACTGCATACATTGTTTCAAGAAATAATAAAACAATATTTGTATTTAAAATATGCAACATCGAATTGTATTTTTCCTATTTTTTTCGCCATCAAATGATCTCCGAACTATACAAAACCACTTGGCAACAAAAAAACAAACAGCTAAAAAAAAAAACCCATCAAATTTTTTTTTCAAGGTAAAGTAACAGACCAGTGAGTGGGACTATTGTTCCAAGAAAACCCCCTGCATTTTTAGTACAATAGATTCTTAATATATTGATCCATTTATTTTGGGTTTTCATTTAACATAGCTACAATATTGATTTCCGTCATATCAAATATAGGCATATGGATTCATTCATGTGTTTCATTTTAATATCTTTCTGACTTTCTGAATTATTAATTTGCACAAAATAAACTACTGTCTGTTCAATTAGCTTAGATTCGTGTATTTTTATGATATTTGAAATAATACCAAATTGCAGTCAAAGTCATCAAGAAAAGTGTTAGCACAGCCTTAGACCCAATTGGATTTATACTTTTCTAATTCCAAAATTCAATTTAAAACCCCATTTCTTTTCAATTTTGCCTCATTTTAGGCAGTTACTTGGGTTCACCAAAAGGGTTGGTCCATTCTCAACTTAGGGTATAGACCCTATCGAATCTGCCCATCATCAATCTGTCCTACCATTTTCAATTGTTATACCGTTCCGGTTATTGGATGGGGACGACGGGGTCTATTATGATAAGTGATGATGGTAGACCTACACCGGCTTTGGTTGTACGAAATTAGGTGTTTTTAAAAAATAAAAAATAAACCACTTAAGAAGTGTCAGCTGACTGTTTTAAATTCTTTAAAATCATGCAAAAATTTGAAAGGAAAAATAACTTTTTTTCTAATTATTTCAAAACTATACAATAGGTATTCTTTTTATATAGCAGAGTAAAGACACTTATCCCCTTTTTTTTCTAGCTCCAATTTTTTTTTGTTGTTGCACAAAGTAGGAAATAAATTAAAAAAATTTTTAGGTAAAAAATTTGAGGATCGATCTTCTTAAAATATGCCCTATCATACTTTCAAATAAGAGTTTGGTATTAAACCTTGGATGAGTGCTCAAATAGTAAAACAGTTATATTATACACAATAATACAATACAATTCAATTCATATTTTTATATGAATAAACATCAACTTATCTATACAATATATATCCCTGGTAATTGTATTTGTAATACCACCCACTGGTCCCAGACTATTGACATGTCAACACAATATTGACTAATGTGCTTTATACTATTGGAAAAGCCAGATGCTTGTACATTAGTGTAGTGGTGTAAGCCTCTTGGCAAATAATACATGGTCTAAATTGTGTCAAAAGTCAATGTATTGGATAAATATAAAATATTATTCAAAAAATGGTTTAAAATGATGGATGGGTATTTCCTGCTTTCATGCTGAGTTATTGGAAATTGGTAAACAAGTTTGCATCACTCATGATGATGGACATGGATTATCTTCAACACAATAGGCTACTTTAATATGGATTATCTTCAAAACTTTTCAATAATTGTTCATGACACATCACAATTATTTTTGATTTTGAAAAAGCAAAAATTGGTAGTTTTACATACTTTTCCATACAGTCATAATTGTTGGAAATGCAGACATCTATAGTGTCCAAAAGCAAAAAAAATCCAGCAGAAAAATAGTTTGAAACCAGAAATCCTCAATCTGAGTGGCTTGTTTTGACAATTTTGGGATTTGTCATTCATTTTAAATTGCATAAATTTTTTTCCAGTAACATTGGCTACTGTAATTTCAGATGTTTTCAGAAAGCAAGCTTGGAAATCCACACATTTCTTTTGTTGAAAAGTTGTTCTCTAAAAAGGGTGTGCACTTATTTTCTGGAATCACCATAAAATTCAAACAATTTTTTAAAGTTTTCAGAATATTATCTAAAATAAAAGTATATGTGCAGGTACATCAAGCCAAGTAGAGGTAACATGGTAACATAACCATTTGTATGTTTATCTTCATTCTCTCAATGTTTACAAAACCAATCCTGACGACCATCCACTCTACTTCTTTATTTGCATTTAAGTAGCATAGGTAAACTTTAAGTCATGTTTAATGTGGTTATAAATAGATCATATAACCCAACATCTGTTGCTATACATGTATGTAGGCTTACTCATTTGATCGTTTCCAAAGATACGGAACAAATGATGGATGGTTATGCTACAATATCTAAAGCGACTAGACTAGTCAGTCACATAAACTTATTGCAGCAGACGATGGCAGGTGTGAAATTTGCAGCAAACATTCAAAAGAATTTGATTCAAATTAAGGAGAATTTCATGATCCTAGCATCATCTTAAGGGAGAGCGTGGCACAATGGTTAGGCCAAAAAAAATTGTTTGTTTGTCCACGTCCGACCAACCGTGTACCCTGGTCCCGACTGTGTCTTTTTTTTTTTTTTTTTTTTTGATTTTTTTTTTTTTGCCATCGATGGGACATCTTATAAAACAGTTGTTAGTATAAATTTAAAGAAAGAAAATGTAAAGAAAATGAACAGTATAACATGCAGAACCATCTCAAGAGTTAAACCAGTAAAGTGCTGTGTGTTTTGACTTATTTACCAGTCTTCAAATTGTCAGTTTCAAGTGCAATATCTGTAAAAAAAAAAATTAAAAAAAATCCGACCTACCGACCCAACTGTTTCATAAGCATCTATGGACAAACAAACATTCTTTTTTTGGCCCTAGGGTACATTGTACTTGCCTTTAGTGCATGAGGTCCCAGGCTCAATTCCCAGCGGTGGTGATTTGCTGGGATATTGACTTGGAAAAAAAAAGTCTGAAATTAATTGGCAACTTCTGTAGATTAAATTCTGACTTCCGCTCTCCCCATGGTTCATTTAGAATTGGGTAAATGAATCATGAAAGTACTCCGTCCTTTGGAGGGGACGTTAAGCTGTCGGTCCCGTGTGCAGAGAGCCATGTTATGTACCTGTACATGTATTTCGCAGCCAGTTTTGAAAAGAGTAGGGTGTTTGGGTTATCCAGGGTTGTCAGAACCTGAACAAATCAAATCAAATCAAAATCTTTTTATAACATTTTTCAGTAGATATCATTTAAAAAAGCTTATTCCCAAAATTTCAGTTGATTCTGATTTTGCGCTTATGAGTTACATGATGCATGATTATGTATAAATTACATTGCTCTAGGCCACTGTTGTAATATCGTCTTGCTGTACCAGAACGTAATTCAAAATTTGGCGACACTTTTTCAAAACTAATAGATCTGCAAGATTTTTTTTGTTAAACATTATGTTGTCAAAGGTTTTCCAGTGATATAAAAATCTCAACTTTTTGTGAAAAAAGTGGGGGATGAGGCTGCATGTGGATCATGAATCAACTATGTTTCAAAAAATATTTCTAAAATAAAAGATGTGGTGTCATAAACCTATTTTTTGTATAAATTATATCTTCCACAGTCAACTCTGACCATGCTGGCTTGTAATGTATTAAACCCAATTTTGATTTCTGCAGCCCTGGTGTGGTGCAATTATTGTTCTGGGGAACTTGCAAACTCTCTCCAAATCTTTCAGAACAGACTTGCAAGAATTATATTTTGTCAGCTGACATTAGAACATCAACAGATCATAAAGCTTAACAAAAGGTGGTTCAATAAATTGTTAGTTATTGTTTTAAAATGTAAATTTCAAGTCAAGTGCCACCATGACCACTGGCACTACAGTGAAACACACAAGTCACAACCCACACACAGACATGACAGGAAGACTTTTTCGAACATGCGAATACTCAGTGAACAAAATCTAGGTCAAACCATTATACTAGTTCAAAACACTCCAACTACTAGAATATTTATTTTTGTCTAAAACTGAGAAATGTTAGAAACAACGATTGGCCACAAAAGCTTGTTGTATACTATAAAGTGTGGTAAGCTTCAAGTTCAGCAACCGATTTCCAAAAAACATAAGAATAAAGTTTACATACTCAAAAATAACTTTTCTTACCTTCTGTTTCAGCCATGGTAAAGTTTAAAATTGCGTAGATAATTTCCCTGGCTAACGTTCAGTAATTGTTGATTTTAAACTACATTTCTATTCCGTTCGGAATTCAATCTAAAACTTCCACAAATATATCCAGCCGATACGACGCGACAAGCATGAAGTGAAGACAATAAACATAAACAACCCCCAACAACTTTTTGTAACTTCCGGATTCAACATGTGGCGTAGTCTCCACAGCAGCCAGTTTGGTTCCGCTCCCTGCACACAAACAGTCTGCCAATTGCCACTTATAACGCCGTTTCTGATTAGCTACACGATTGTAGCCGTAGAGCTGTACATACGGGAACTTGATTGACCTCAGTCAGCTGGCGAGAATGCCGCGAGATGGCGGGTCAAACTTGCTCATGAATAATAAAGTAGCCGTCTAGCCGATCGACCAATTGAAAGCTTTGTTTGACGTCAAGCTGGATGACGTCGGCAGAAAACCGTTAGCGAATCAAAAAGGACCAGTTCGTGATCATTGGCAGACTGTTTGTGTGGAGGGAGCGTAACCAAACTGGCTGCGGAGGAGACTACATGTGGCGCAGAAATGGGCGTCACATAGTAACCACCCTAGCAACGGTCGTTTTTGAGGGCGGTATTTGAATGGCCAATTTTGGACCCAGACAGTGATCGTCATTCAAACGCGAGAAATGAAGATAGAGAAGAGATAGAAATAAAAGAAAGGAGAGGGAACGGGCAGAATCATATAGCCTAAAGCAAAAACAAACAAAAACATTAAAGAAAAAACAACAACAACAAAAAACAACAACAACAACAAAACAAAACAATTTTTTTTAAACAACAAATAACTTTTCACAGGAATAGGAAGGTATGTAATTTACTGACTTTTCAGTAGGCCTAGTATTTGGGCCTATTATAGGCCTCATTTATTTTTGTCAAATTTCCATTGCAGAATGCATTCCATTATCTTCGGGGAGCGATCGTTATTTACGACAGGTGGGAAATGGGCGTTTTGAGGGGGGAACCCACAATTTTTTGGGTCTTGAGGGGGGAACACAACTTTCTCATTGAACCAGGTGGGGGGATTGTTAAATTTTAAATGGAGAAATTCGTGAAAACAAGGGGGGAATCTAAAAATTTTGAGCAGACGCGAGGGGGGAACGCGAATTTTTTTGGCTATATTTTTCCAAAACGCCAATTCCCCTGCCGTAAATAACGAACGGTCCCTTAAGCCTACCGGATAAGGGGCTGTGCAAGTATAATTATGGGCCCTGTGAGAAGGTAAAATTGGGGAGGGCAAAATTTTTAGGTGAGCCGGAGGGGGGGGGGCAAGCAATTTTGGCACACATTCATGGGACGCCTTTTAAATAAAACACTACAAAGGCTTATGAAAATGGTACGGAAATGCTTTAAAATGTGCAAATTTTCCTGCTTGCTGCGCACGTCTCACGTATCTATTCTAGACCTTTAAGGTTTGCAAATTGGGATCCCAAAAAATGGCACGTGCATGGGGGGGGCAAAGAATTTGTGGCAGGCCGAGAGGTGGGGACAAGTGATTTTGGTGGGCCGAGAGGAAATTTTACCTGGGGGACCTCATATAGTCATATTGCACAGCCCCGAAATTATGGGAAATGCATTTCAAAGTGCATTTCAAAGTACAAAGTATTATATGATCTTTTTTTCATGGCTGATCAGTGATTTAAATTATGAAAATAATGCAATTGTTCACATTGATATCACTTTAAAAGCATTGTTTTATTTCAGAAGCATACATTAGTTATCTTTTTCATTGTTCTCAGTTTGCAAGAGCACTGTTTGAGTTGTAGCAACAAAAAAAAAGCCAAACAAAACACAACACAAAATACAGGCACCTTTGAGTAAATAAAGCACTGTTGATTTTGTTCACTGTCTATTTCAATCTTAGTAGTCAAAGATATAAAAAACTTGATTTCACGGTTCTCGGGTTGGGCGGTTCTCGTGATAGGTCTATCTATCTCTAATTACCCAACACCCGTTACCCGTAATACTTGTCCTAACCTTTCAAACTACTACGATATGCGTCGCTCAATGATTAATCAACTCTGTTTTGTAGCTGTGACGCTTACTTGGTACCCATAATCTGAAAACCCATCGTTCGCCTCTTTCAAACCCTGTCCTGCTACCACATTGGAGGACCCCAAAATACCCCGAAATTCAACGCAAACGGGTCCGATGAGATGCACCTGTTAGTCACACTGTAATGCTTTTCCGATGAGCGCACTGTACTCCCGTTGATACTCGCGATAGTGCACCGCGAAAGCACGCGATAGTGCACCGCGTGAACGCTGAACGCAAGGACGCCACGCCAGCGGACAGAGGGACGGACTGACACGCCGTAATTAGTATTAAGATAAATAGAATTTTCCCCAAGCCCAGGTCCATAATACAAAGTGTATTGGTGCAGTCATACATTTTGTATTGTGTGGGGACATACATAATTAAAAATCAAAAGCCTGTCACTCAAGTTAAATAGCATATTTTGCGCTGAAAATTGAATCAGGTTTTAGAGCCTATGGTCCTGCTACCCCCTATCAAGTTATGTTACTCGACCCCATACAGATCTCCAGATATTGGGTAAAAAGAAAAAGCTAACCTATGAAGTACATCATGCTCATAGGCTTAGGAATGGGGGGGGGGGGAGGCTCAGCCCCCTCAATAATTTTGGTGCAGGGGCTGGAATACCTTTGAGTCCCCCCCCCCCCCAATAATCTGAATTTAAAAATGGTTGTTTGTAACCTATATTTTGTATTATTATGTTTTGATGAATCCAAGTGTGTGAAAATATTGGATCCAAAACATAATAATGATAAAATTTGATGCTTTACGCCCAATATTTATTGGTCTCGCTATGAGTTTTCAGTGAAAAAGTATCCGATTGGTTTTGAAAAATGAACTTCGTATTCTGATTTTCTGCAAACCTGATGAATTTATTTACGGACTATAGCCCAATTAGTCGGCTTCTCAATGCTTATTGATTTATGGTGCTCTCATTTGCAACATGAGTTTCTCTCACTCCCTAAAATACCCCCACACCCTGCCACTGTTTATGGGTGGGCAAGTGCACACTTGGTCCCTTGATTACAAAGTCACAATGTATTTCTATCATTTTTTTTGGTCTGTTTTGTCACATGAGTTATTATAAATTTGGTTTCGGCAAGACAATTTTCTTCTTACTACAAAACCGATCTTTTGAAATGGGCTATTCCATTAAAATTCACACTACCCCTGTAGATGATTAGCTAAAGTCTTCCACAGAGGGAGTATGAGTTTTGAATAGAATAGACAATTGGGTAACTTCCATTTGAAATACTCACTCCAGTTGAGGAAGATATAGGCAAAGCCATAATACAGGGGGAGTATGTGTTTCAAAATGATCCAACATTTGAAAAACATACTCCCCTGTGGAAGATATTTCTAAAATCTTCCACAAGGGTAGTGTGGATTTCAACTGGGAGTTACTCCATAATTATATTTTAAATGTTAATTTAATCACAATGTTCAAACTTTTTCAGACTTCATTACATAATTTCAATTTCATTTCAATTGTCTTCTTTGCATTTCAAAAAAAGCTGTACTACAGCAGGAAATTAAAAATCTCCAATTTCCAAAAAGAAACATCTTTGTTTTATTTCATGAAGTTTGAACTCCCATGATATGTGATATTGTTATAATTTTGGCCATAATTAATTCTAAATCAATCATTTATTAAAAATCATGTAGTATGGATGAAATCTCTTGAATTAGAGAGCACATGGATCAGAAGGCCAACAAACAGGGCATGTCGTCATGTGCAACTCACTTATAATAAGACTGAATCACTGTTTGATAATTGATATGATGTCCTTTGGCTCACAGAAAAGTGATAGAGTGTTTTCATCTCAGCCAGAAAAGCCACCTTTTTAGTATCACTTCGGTCACAGACTAAGTAGGCACTAGCCATACAATTAGACCTTAAAACGTTCAAACATCTGTAGCCCACTAAGGTCAAAAAGTTCAAATAATTATGCTTTGGCAGCAGTAGAGTAGCTCTTCTTTAACAGTACTGATTACAGAACACACTATTTGGTCATGTCGCACTCGTGCACCTCTCTCATGCATTTTACTCAACATTTCAAGTTTGCTTCTAACTCTCTCTCTTTTCTATAATTCCTGTATACCAATCATGGCTGAGCATCCTCAAAGTTCTGATAGATCTCATTAAGAGCCTGTATCAATCCAGCATCAGCAAATTTCATGCTGAACTCTGGTGGCCTGAGACTTGCTCCCATGAATACATTAGAGTTTCTGTATGACATAGTGGACTGTTCTGACGTACGTGCTGAGCAGTGGAATTCTCTGGCGCCGCTGCCTTTCAGGATTCTTTCTAGATTGCGTCGTGTAATGCCTCCTCCTGGAAAACCATAAAAGAACAGATGAATAAGTGCTAGTGTCATTGCAATGGTTAATTCCAGTTGACATTCATACACCCTCTAGACATGACCTTAATCTCCCACACAGATTTCAAATGGAGTCACCTATGCAGTTGAAATTTACACTCCCTGTGTGGAAGATTAATAAGGTTATGTCTTCCACTTACGGGTGTATGTATTTCAACTGGAATAAAGAAACAGAACAAATAAATTGTACCTACATTTTTTTCAATTAAATCCTTTAAATTCTTATTTTATTAATTATCAGTAATTTTGCTGCAAAATGAAGACACATTTTTGTCAAAAGCAAAAGAGGTCACAGGTTACAGAAGACCAGAAAAAAGTGTCTTTTAGGATGAAAAATGAGAGTGGACATAAAGGGTGTACAGTCTTACCTGGCATGATGATGATTCTATCATTAGCACATGACACAAGTTCTTTGAGTAATGGTAACCCTTCTAGTGCTGAGGAATCTTGGCCACTTGTTAAGATCCGTTGGAATCCCAGGGATATTATAGCTTCTAATGAGGACATCGGGTCTTCACACATGTCAAAGGCTGATGAACGAAGAAACAATAAAAATTGAATAAGTATTGTTTTATTTACATACACTCGGTGGATTTATGATCATAAGATATGAAATTCTTGATTGGGAGTTTGATCAAATTGGAAGCATGAGTCCTTTTACAAAAAAAATATATATATTTTAAGCGCCCATCAGAGACTTGCAGTGCAGCTAATTAGCTCCTCACATGATCTGTTGATAGTCAACAACAGTCAAATTCTGGCTAAGAACCTGAATGAGCGTGAGAGATCTTGACCAACCTACCTTGGCTGTTGCAGGGTACGAAAGAGCACTTGATTGCTCGGGAGCACTGGTTTTATACCCTGACAATCACATGACCTGACATTACCGAATGGAGCCCTCGCTCTCAAAACACATCTCCGTCACCAAGTGGACCTCCCAGTTCGCAGGTGCTAACTTCAACTTTGTGTATATTATTATTATTACACTAAAAGGGAAGTCTGCTTTTCCTATTTGAGTCTTTTGAGAAATAAATTCAAATATTAACTATAAATCATATTTACCTCTATGGAATGTAACTGGCAATGGTCTACACGTGGCTATTCAAAATAAAGGAAACACAACACAAAATTAATTAACATGCAACATAATTGTGCTCAATCAATATAATACTAATGAGGCCCGTAGCCAGGATTTTTTGGGGAGTGGGGGGAAGGGGGGCTAATAAGTAGACCTCTTGTGCATTTTCCCTTCAACAAAGGGCTGAATTTCAATGTTTTTTATACTGAAAAAAGTGGAACCTTTGTCAGATTGGCATTTTTTTTAAAAGGTGCATGCATGCTCTGGATAGGGCTTTGTTACTAAGCTTTGTGTTATAATTGTTTTCATTTTGTGAAATACTGATAATGACATACTTACTAATGAACTCCTCACACCTTTCATAATCAACCTCTCCTCTCCTGTAAATAATAATGGAAATAAATACAATCAATTATTATTGATTTACTTCACTAGATCTATTCACTTCATATGCCCACAGTTTACTAGTAGTAACAGGTCATTAGTCTGAAGGGTTATTAGTCTGAAAACCCCCTAATCATAACCTAAGCCCCTAAATATAATCTTAATCCTAACACAAATTTTTTTTTTTTGGGGGGGGAGGGGAAGGGGGCAAGAGTTTTGACATGGGGCATATCATACAAAGTTGTTCAACTGACATTAAAATGTTTTGCAGGTATACACAGCATTTTGTTTGTAAAGATGGAGATTGGACGAAAATTGAAAAAAAAATCAGGGACACCTGCCCTATAGTAAAGGTAAAAATGTTTTCCATAGATGTATTTAAAATTTGATAGCACTCTCAGCTCAGAAGGATTAAAGGGTAAACATTTAAAACATTATGTAAATGAAAATTATAGATGAGTTGACCTCAATGTTTATCAACAAAGGCAAGGGACTGGTATATCAATATGCTTGAGTGAACCCCATGCAACCACTACACTGTTCAGTAGCCTTATTGTGATGTGGCGGGAGTTTTAAAAACACGAACCCTGAACAAAATATGATGCACGCGCATACTGCCAGGCATTGATGTCAGTAGTCAACTCATCTATATTTATTTATTTAACCTACCTATTGAGAACACCCAACACAAATCCATCAGCTCTGCTTGCTTTGAATAGCTTTATGTCATGCCTCATCACTTCCAATTCAACATCGGAGTAAACAAAATCCCCACCTCTAGGTCTGATAAGCACAAAGACAGGCAGGTTGCATTCTTCTTTGATCACACGTAACATGCCTGCAATAAAGTAAGGAATCAAAGTCACAGCTATAGAATTAGCACATGAAACAAAGTCTCAAAGTTTGAGAAACTTAAACTGATAATGTCTTATAGTTTCATTTCGAATTCTCTCAGCCTCATCACTGATTCATATCATCATTTGCAATTTCACATGGGTGTAAGTTACAAACATTTTAGTACTGGTTTGATCATTTTACATACATTGTACTCGGCCACCAACCCCACACCATTCTCTTGCTTCCCGTACACACATACATTTAGTCTGTCCCTTTCTTTTCTTCTTTCTTGACTGGTGGCCTACTTGCATAAATATATACGTTCTGAACGCCAAATAATTAGAAAAACACATACCTGTAAATTTAATTCCAATGTATCATGTTGACTTACCTAGACTAGGCGTTGTCCCACCTTCCATTAGATTTGTACAAAGCTCTAATCTTAAGGCACCTGTTGTAAAATACACACAAATTACATGTGTAAATTACATGTGGGGGGGGGGGTGGGGATGTGCTGCAAACATGGGTTGCATTTCAGCCATTTGGCAAGGACCCCCTTTTTTAGGCCAATTTAGATGCACTTGTTGGCTGCTACAGTACTTGTGTCTCTTTTTATATGAGGCCACATCTTAATTTAGTAGTTCATTTCAAAGCCCTTCCCAAGTTGAAAACCTAATGCGGAAGGCACTTTTTTAGTTTTTTTTTCTAATCTGTGGGACGAGCTTTTTGACAAGAATAAACCATCTTTTCATCCATCAAGGAGGTTTCACTGTGGTCAAGATGAAGAATTGTTCTCCAATTTATGATTTAGGCTATTTTGAAATTTACTCAATCCAGTGGGAAGAACGCACAAAAAGCGGGCGATTCTACTGATGTGTAACTTGTAAGGCAGGGGCTTTGAGAAAAATTAGCTATTAGCTAAGCTAGGAATAAATACCAGATCCATCTCGAGTGGAGGCCACTTCAAATCATCCCCAAGTCACACCCACTGCTGTTCATTTATGACTAGTACAAGGAACTTATAGTACGTTGTCCTCATTCACAAACTGATACTGATAGTTAGTGCCGTACTATTACACTGACTTTCGTATTCGGCGAGGAGGACGATTTCGACCTCCTGGTTTGTTTACAAACAGAGAGGTAGACAAAAGACCGTTTCGCTTGTCCAAACACTCAAGTATCAGAAGGATGGTCCACAATAGCGTGATTCACGTAACATGAATAGGGATTAAAAAGCTGTCGCGTAGAACCATGTGCTTCTATTGTCCAATTTGCCATCAAGATTTCATATGGAAACAGTTCAGACCCAGTACACGATCATGTCCGAAATTAATATTTTGTTCTGGGTCTGATTATTCGGACTAACTGATAGTACTATACTAAAATGCAGTAAACCTTTGACGAGCGCGTATTGTAAGGATACATTGCGTATTTACTGCGTTGCACGTACTTGTCTCTGATTGGCTGCTGAGGCGATCTGTTGTTGCCGAGTGGAAATTTATGAATGAACTGTGCGCCGTACGCGTTGTTAGCGCCGAATTTGCAACATCACGGTAGTCGCGCTCGTCAAAGGTTTGCTGCATTTTAGTATATCTGTCCAAATGTCCTGCAACTTGCAAGTGCAAGGACAGTTGCTCGAGAACTCTAGCCAAGAATTTGCTCACCGATAGCTTCACATTCTAGGCTAGAGACCTTTGCATTCAAAATCTAGTCGGATTTGCTGAAGCATGACACCGTGTAAAGCAATGGAAGTTCAGAAGTAAACACGGCCGATCACGACAGGCGATTGCATCAAAAATGTTGCTAAAATTACACTTCAGCAAAATTTTAAACTGTCCAAAATACGCACATGTTGCTGAAAAGATACAGTTGACTCATCGAAATAACTTTCATCCAAATTTCAACATTAACAGAATAAATAACCTCCGTGTAAAAAATTGCACCGCTGTCCGACCGAAAAACCATAGTAAAGTACTCTAGCATCGAATGCGTAACTATCGTGTGCAAATTCGAAGCTAGAGTTCTCGAGCAAAAGGACAGGTATAAACGGTAAGCTTACTAGTTATAGTTACTATATTTGAATAACGAGTTTGAATTTACCTCCTCTTTCTGCTTCGACGGCAGATTTGACTGAGTCGACACATACTTCCATTTTCAAAGTTAAAACGACATTTGCATGGCAAAACAACCCGAAAAAACATCTGCTGCAGTTCAACAAATGCAATGTTTGTTTTGAAGCAGACCAAGTGACCTTTGACCTGCATGAACAGCTGTGTCAATTAGCCCTTGTTCAAGATTATTAACTTGGTATATCCATGTTTTTATTCTATAATTTATTTATTAAAATGTATATTTCTAAATATATTTTATATAGAGTAAAAAATATTTAATTGCAAATCCATTGATTAAAAAAAAAGAGAAAGAATCAAAATGAGCTTGGTATTTAATAACAAAGTTGGAACGAGCTTGTGTTATTGCATAACCACGTGAGTTACGTGATCAAAACATGACGGGTTAAGTAAGCTTACTGATTGAAAGGTTTGACTCTGATTTTGCAGAACTGAAATGGCTTTTCACGTCTTACGTAGTCGAATTTCGTGCTCTTTAATCCAAGGAGGCATTCCCAAACTATTCAAGAACACAGCAGACAAATCGATTCCATTTTCGGTAAGCGTAAAAGCCGTAATTAAATATTTAATATTATTATAATAATATATTAACCTTTTTAAACTGATCATCATACACATGTGGCTACGGGACGCCAGGTAGGGATCTATGCGATGAATTTTATTTTTGGGTGGATCATCGTATAGGCACTTTACACGTAAAATACACGCAACCACATTGCACCACGCAATTAGTACGAGGAACCCATACCGTGGCGTAGTAGCTCTGGCTGCACAACGTACTTCTTACCTAGACTCGCTTGCCAGTCCTATATACGCCGTACCTATGTATATTGAGGACTGGCTTACGCCATTTTGGATGTCAATGGGAAATACACACTTAACGATTTGCGCCGTTAGAAACTTGAAAAAAATCTTTAAAATTTCATCAATGTATATAAAAGTGGTACCAACCGTATTGTGCTTGCTAATTTAAGACTCGGTTGAAACAAAATTAAGGATCGAAAGCATTTTAGTGTCCAAAAGGCAAAATTATCGTCAAAGTTCTGCGAAATCGGCACCCTTATGAAGGGTTCAGAATTGAATCGAACGAAAATATCCGATCTTTGCGATCAAAAACACAAAATTACAACTTTAAACATACTATTGGCAAAAGACATTATTACCAAACAATACAGAATAGAAAATTTGACATCATTTTCTCAAAATATTGAAAAATTTGCTCACTAGACATCGAAAAAGTACGCAATCCAATTCCCGTTCAAACGCGTGGGAAACTGAAAGTGCGATAATCGTGACTACTTCTTACCTAAACTTCTATGCTTGTGAAATTGTAATAAATACTCCATTATTTTATCCAGAATAAATAAAAATTCATTAGCACATGATCCAAGTCGGCGCACCAACACTGAGATGGCACTTCAGTGCAAACTTAGATAGGGCGTCACCAATTACGAAAATGTCATACCGATAAATGATGTGTCTGTTTGCCTGTTTTTCTAAGTTTGCGTTGCGAACTACCACGCAATTGAATAGCAGACCGGTACTTACAGTACCGGCTAATATGGCTGGTTACCAGTTGTACTCGGAGCAATCGGCAATCGCAGCCTACAAAACGTGGCGCATATATCATGACATCGTAATTGACACAAATTTCAGCAGTGATCAGTGATGAGGATAAAATTAAAATAAGGATTAATAAAATGAGGATTAGAAAGGATAAAATTCAAATTGAGAAAATATTATAGGTATATGACTTGTTGTACTAGAGTGGACGCCAGGTAACCTCGGTATTTTCTTGTCAACCTAACCCTAACCCCCAATTTATGTTAATTGACAGGATAGCGGTCAATGGATTACTGCTTACTGTGTAACAACAATTATAGGTTACCTGGCATCCCGTAGCCGAGCGCTTCTACATGTATGTCATGTACATTTATACATGCATACAGGCAAACCTTAGTTAACACATTTGCTAGTCAGCCAAATTGGCCCAAACCGGGGACCAAACACAAAGCATATTTTGTATAGAAAATTAAAAGAACAGATTTTTCAAGGAAACCTACATAAATATGTTGTCTAAACTTCACTTGACCCAAATATATGATTTATTTTTGTGATGAGATAATCGCACATAGAATTTTAGAGGGATTTTGATAGCAGTTCCACATAGAAAAGCTGCTCTATCATGAGACTATGCTGTTTTGTTTTTTAATTGATCATGCATTAAAAGTCGGCTGAATATTTTTGAGGAAAGTCAACCTTTGACAAGATGTAACTTTGCTACGGAAAGTGCTATGACAAAATGGTTTTCAGTTTTGGCTTTCTTTACTCAAGGGCTTTAATTTGATATATAAAATGATGTGGTTTGATGGCAAATTTGAATTCTTCTTCTTCTTTGGAATACTCTTCAACGTTCCACAAGGAATCACACAAAGAGGGTGTGAGTGCGCCAGTAAATGCTATTTAGTCTCTGATATTGTTGTTTGTGTCTAGCTTCCTGAAGAATTCAGATGAGCTTTTCTTGAATTGGGTTACTTCTTCGATTGGTTGGAGATCTGGTGGTAATGAGTTCCAATCAACGATGATGCGTGGTACAAATAAGTTCTTAAAGCTGTTTGTTCTTGAGTGATATGGAATGTAGGTATTTGAGTTTGCTCGTCTTGTGAAGTGACTGGCCGGGCGCAGGTAGTCCAACACTGGTAGGGCCAGGTGGCCCCCCTATGGCTTTGTGTAGCACGTTGACCCTTGCAATCTTTCTCCTAGTACTTAACATATCCCAATCCAGCGATCTTATCAGACCTGAAGCACTAGTGGTTTGTTGGTAATCATTGCACACCATGCGGGCTGCTCTTCTCTGGATTTTACCAATCTCATGTATATGTTCATTTGTATACGGGTCCCACACACTGGCACAATATTCCACTGTCGGTCTGACCAGTGCGGTGTAGGCTGTTGCTTTTGTTTCCCTATTACATGAACTCAGGTTTCTTCTAATGAAACCAAGTGTTTTATTTGCAGAAGCGGTAACCTTTGATATGTGTGTGTCCCATTTGAGGTCTTGTGATATCTCCACACCAAGATATGAGTGAGAGGTTGTTTCAACAAGACTGGAATTTCCCAAGTTATAATTTGCCATGATGGGTGACCTAGAGCCGGTAATTCTAAGGAGAAAGCATTTTTTGGCATTGAACCTTAAGAGCCACTTGCTTTCCCATTCAGATAGACTATCAAGATCCTCCTGGAGGATTTTAGCATCATTAAGGTTTCTAATAGATCTGTATAAAACACAATCGTCCGCAAATAATCTGACGGAGGACGTAATGTTCTCCGGCAGATCATTTATATAGACTAAAAATAGTAGCGGGCCGAGCACTGTACCCTGGGGTACCCCAGACTGGACTTCCGCCCACTGGGAGTGCTCGCCCGCCACCACAACACATTGTAAGCGTTTTGTCAAAAAAAGCATGAATCCACAAATGGACTGTACCGGTGATACCATAGTGTTGCAATTTAAGCATGAGTCTGTGATGAGGTACGGTGTCAAACGCATTCGAAAAGTCGAGGACAAGCAGGTCAGTTTGAAGGCGTTTGTCAAATGATGTGAAAAGGTCATGCATGAATTCACTTTTAATACCTTCATATAGGATATTTCACAGGTGGTGGTCGCATTGCATTCTCTAAATTCAGTAAATTTTCATCGTCAACCGTGTAATTGAATGGGATTATTTTGAAATTTTAAAACGCTTGAAATATCACAAACAAATAGGCCTACCATATGTTAATAAATAATATAAATACAAGCTAAAACCGTTGGGGTTCGATAATGAACCCCACAAAACTAACCTAGTATATGGAAAATGCCATACGGCCGGGCAGTTCTCAAGTTGCCGGCTCGATCATGCCATTCGCCGCCTGATATTTCACATAGAAATTATTATGTTTAAAAAGGTAATTAATATTTAACTAATGAAGGGTCAACCATAACCATGCCTGTGTAGGTCAAAAATCAGCAAAGTTATGGGCAAATGTCTGTTTTTAAATTCTGCATTTTTCTGTGGCCATCATTCATTCATTCATTGATGCCTTTATACAATGACGTAATACTGTACAAAAAACAAGTGATCCAATTTGATGAAATCTATAAACTATCAAGTGGTGCATTGTAACTTCTTTATAAATGTAGTACCAGCACTTTCTTGCCAGCCTGCGTCTGGTGTCCGAATTTCAAACACATTCGATCATGACGGATGATGGCATCATAAATTTTGCTCAAATTGAACTGGAATTATTAAAAGTACACGTCTCTGTCTTGTGCTATTTTTAAACTGCAGAAGTTTCCGTCATACGTGCCAAAACTTGCACGAGTTCACAGTACAGTTTCAGCCAATGCTGCCACTAATATTCCCCGATATGCAGAGAAGATTGTTGGCGGATGGCTTCTAGGATGCTGTGGTATGGTGGCAGGAGCAGTGGTGCTTGGAGGAGTAACTAGGTATGTAGCTTCTACCAAAAAGGGGGTCAATCGGTGAGAGGGAGTTCAGTAAAACAAAAAAGTGGATCATTGGGCGAGACAGAGTTGAAAAATGGGGGTCAATGTGGCTGCACATCACATCACCCATTTGTAGTGAAATTTGCAAACAAAATATCATGTTTGTATTCTCTTTTACCATAGGTTAACAGAGTCAGGTCTCTCAATGACAGATTGGCATCTAGTAAAAGGAATGAAGCCACCAAGGACACAGGAGGAATGGGAAGCAGAATTCGAAAGATATAAACAATTTCCAGAATTTGAATAGTAGGTTTAAATTATTAAAGTTAATATCTGTTGCAATTAAGTTGAACCAAATGAATCAAATAGAGTGAGGGATGTGCAAAAGTATATTTTCTTGTCTAGTCTGCATTATAACACTGTTTTGGGTAGATTTTTCTGCTTTTGAAGTTGAACTCCATTTTTGTAATGGATATAATTAATCTTTGTCTTGCACCCATATTTTTGGGCGCAACTTTAAATAAAGAAATACTTTACAATGATACACTGTGTCACCCATTTCCCCATCATTCTTGGACATTGAAGCCTTTGAAGCCTTTTTTCAACATTTCTTTCATGTAGTGTTCACAAAGACATCACTTTAGATGATTTCAAGTGGATCTTTCGCATGGAATATGGGCATCGTATGTGGGGCCGTCTTATTGGTGTGGTATATCTTCTGCCAGCTGCAGTCTTCTGGAAGAAAGGTTGGATCAGCAAACCAATGAAACCTAGAATAATCATCTATGGGTCTCTGTTAGTGTTCCAGGTGAGAGCCTTTTTGTTTTGTATTTGCAGGGTGTGTCCAGATGTCTTATGGGGGTACTACACCCCTGGCCAATTCTGTGCCTATTTTTGCATTTTCTCAAAAATTATAGCTCATTGGTGACAAGTAAGATATATTATGTATATTATAAATCTAGCAACCTAAATGTGTAGTAGTAATAGTATAGACCACTTGACATGTAACGTCATTGCCCGGCAGTATGCGCGCGAATTATGACAATTTTCATTGTTCTTTGCCCTGCAGTGTGCATACGCATCGTAGTTTGCTCAGGGCACATGCATTTTAAATCGCCCACCACATTTCATACAGTACAAGAAAACCGTTGAGCCATATCGATAGGCCAGTCCCTCGCCTTTGTTTATAAACAATGATGTCAAGTGGTCTATATGCCTAAATTGTTAACACATTCATAGTTCATACCCCCTGCATTACTCTCTTTTCTTTACACTTTGTGATGGTTATATATCGTTCTTGATAATACAGGGCTTACTTGGTTGGTACATGGTAAAAAGTGGTCTAGAGGAACCAGCTGCTACAGACATCCCACGCGTCAGTCAGTATCGTCTAGCAGCTCACTTAGGCTCAGCATTTCTCTTATATTCTTTGATGCTGTGGGAGGACTCTCGCATATCCTGAAACCAAATCCTGTAAGTGAATTAGGCTGTTCTGGTTGAAATCCATACACCTCCTGTGGAAGGCATGACCTTTTTAATAATCTCCCATTCAGGGGGTGAAGATTTCAAATGGAGTCGCCCATTTATGGAACCCCATTTGAAATTTTGCACTCCCTGTGTGGAAGATTAAGGTTATGTTTTTCATAGGAAGTGTATGGATTTCAACTAGAATAACCCATAGTGTGAAAATGACATCCAGATTGCAAAGCTCATAAAAATCTTGTATTTATAAGCAGCAGACAGATGCAAAATTCTGGTTAAGGAAAAAAAAAGTTTTTGGTTGGATTTGAAGTGGTGCCATTCAGATCTCTAGACTGACGCTTGGACTACTAAGCCATGAGAACAAGTGAATATTGAATAAATCGTCAGCATGCGGGCAAACACCCTTTTTACACATGTGTATATGCATTGCGGGATTAGGTTACTGTAAATGTTTTAATACTTCCTTAGTCTGTGCTGTGCATCAAGCGTACACAAGCGTAAACACAACAACAAGATGGTTCAGCCATTGGTCATTGATGAATAGAAGCGGTGGAGACTTCGCCTCTTCTATGCGATCAATTGATTGTCACCATTGTGTAACCAGACCTGGGAAGTCTTAAAAATTTAGTTTAGCACACAGAATTCAAACTGCCACTGCGAAATACACACATGACTTCTTGTCACTTGATGAAGAAATGTACAAATTGTATTCAGTGATACAATGTTTTCTTCATTTTGTTTATTAGATTCAAGTCAGTAAGCATTTATCTCTTTTAAGAAAATCAGCTCATGGGGTGACAGCTTTAGTATTTACAACAGCGTTATCAGGTAAGGAGTTACGTAATTCTGACTAATTGATACACGCACAAGATTCAAGCAGGTCTTAAAGCCATATTATAACATTTTCATACAAAATATATTAGTATTTCTTTGCCATAAAATGTAAGCTTTTATTATCAGATATGTCCCCTTTTGATTTTGAGCTGAACAATTGAGCTAAAGTAAAGAAAATTGGAATTTTACTACCAGCGCCGATGTCGCCAATGTGTATCACTCCGTCAGTTGTGTTACGGTACTATCCTTTGATGTGTATATCCGTCTCGCTGCCCGCACGCCATGTACGTACTGTGTTATGAACATTGTGTACGCGTTCGACTAATTTATCCATCGTAATAATAAAACGATGGTTCCTGTGTTTTATTCAAAATCTTGGATTTTGACAAAACTACAGCACCTACATGTATAGTCTTGATTTTTGCAGGGTATGTTAGTTTAATAAAGTACAATATAATCATGTAAAACAGAATTTTGAAAAATATTGAGGGCGTTCTCCTCAGCAAATGTTATAATAATGCTTTAAAGAACATTTCTAAGTAAACTTTCTCCAGGGTGTGTGGTATTTTGAAAGAGCGTATGATGTTGAATGCCTGAACCTGAACATCAAAAATCACTTCCAATTTCCAAACAAATAGGACCCATCAATATACTACATCTCAAGTCCAAATTGGCCTTCAAATTTAATTTCTACCCATCCATATACCAAAATAGACTTTGAAAAAGGGGCTATTGATGTACCAAATTGTTGAAAACATGGTCCATATTTGAAGCACATGGCTATGGTCATTTGTACCCACTCCCTTGGCGTGTACTCTTCCAGAGTTGCCAGAATTACTCTCACATAATTGTATATGCCCACAGTTACCTCCATGCCGGGATAAAGATAACAGATAAAGATTCTCCTGTGATTTCTGGTGAGTGAATTGGATATGGTGAAATCAAATTTTTTGTAGCATGAATTTGATCTTAGCCTCAACCAGTGGCGTAGACAGGTGGGGCAGCTACCCCCCTGTGAGAAGTCTTCCCCACCGTGAGAGGCCATTTTGGTAAATTTTAGACCATTTTTGACCGTTTTCGTCAAAAGTTTGCCCCCCCCCTGAAAATTTGCCTTGCCCCCTCTGAAAAGTCCTGGCTACACAACTGGTCTCAACCACTTTTTCACAAGGGTTTTTGTAATTGCTTGATTCACATAAAACACAACTTTTTCTCCTTCATACAACACAATCTTACTCCTTATGTTGTATAGGTGCATTTGTAGCAGGACTGGATGCAGGTCTGGTATATAACTCATTCCCCAAGATGGCTGACAGATGGATCCCAGAAGATGTCTTAAGATTTGATCCCAAATACAAGAACTTCTTTGAGAACCCAACAACAGTGCAATTTGATCACAGGATTCTAGTAAGTAGATTTGCAAAAGCTGGTTTTTGTATAGTAGATATAACTCAAATGTGAATAATATCCACACAGACTATAGAAGTGCATCAGCTGGACAGTAAGTTGAACTTTGAAGGCGCTCTAAATCTGGACTTGTCTACCTTGTCAGAGTCAAGTCCAAGACTGCGCATCACAAGATGCACTTTTTGATCTCTATTTGTGACCTGCTAACCACGAACTCAGCGTAAAGTCGCCATAACTTTATACTCATTTTGTTGAGTTGGTAGTACGAGATATTTGGTCTGACTAAGTTGATGTTCTTTGTTTGCTGCCACCTGTACAAGCCAGTAGTATTATCCTTCGTGAATGGCCCATTGTGCCCCCATTCACAAAGGACATATATACATACTTAGTGGCTTTAACAGGTGAGTAAACACCAACGCAGTAGTCAGGACGTTTTGAGTTACTAACACCTTGCGACTTTACGCTGATTTCGTGGTAGCAGGTCACATTTGGATTCTGCTACATAAAAAGAATATAAATCTTATGTAATTACTAGTACCGGTAATTACCCTTTTTGGCCAATTTTACTCCCAGCTGGCCAAACCCACCCTAATGATTAGCTACAGTTGATCAACCAACTGATAGAAAAATGTTTTCTTATAATTAATAGTAATAATAGTTATTATGGAGCCTATGTGCACACTTTTCACACCGTGTTGCCAGCTCTACCACCTTAACTCTGACAATGTTATGGTGTAATTTGTAGAAGTTTTGACTCTTAATTTCTGTATTCTGTGCATTCTGTCATCAGGGTATCAGCACAGCTTGTGCCGTGACAGCTCTGTATGTATTGGCACGTCGTGTACCACTCCCTGCAAGGGCTACATTAGCAGCCAATTGTATGCTTGCTATGGTTGGAGTACAGGTAAGAAAGAATTTCTTTATTAATAAACACAGCCAAATTAAAAAGTCACCACTAGTTCCATCCCCATTTAATCAGAGTCTGATGAGTTTATCGCAAAATAATTTATATAATAATTTTCTATACACTTTCCTTTCGAAGGTTGATACCAAATTTGATATCAAAAGTTTAATCATCATGAGCATAGGAATCGTTGTTTGGAAATTCTTGCAATTTTAAAAATGACAAATTACGAATTGACCATGCAAAAGCTAATGCATGGTATCAGCTTATTATGTGGCTGGATGCAACCCGTACAGGAATCATTGTACACTTGCCTGCGCACAATTAAAAGAGCTGGGTATTTGATTTGCATTTTGACATGCATGGGTAAACCTTTAATGTCAATGAAATTAGACCTCTCAGATGCGTGTAGATGTTGAGAAGAGGTGGTTTATAATCGATTAACCTGCTGGCCTATTCAGGTGACATAATTCTTGGCAATCACGCTAGCTCTGCCGCGTGATACAACTCCCTATGTCATTTTTGAAATTGCATAAATTTCCAAACAACGGTTCCTATGTTCACGATGATTAAACTTTTGATATCAAATTTGGTACCAACCTTCGAAGGAAAGTGTATAGAACATTATTATATAAATTATTTTGCCATAAACTCATCAGACTCTTGATTAAATGGAGATGGAACTAGTGACAACTTTTTAATTTGGCTGTGTTTACTTGATCAATCAATCAATCAGTCAATCAAAAACTCAGTCATTCAATCAAAGGATTGACAATCTCTCTCTCTCTCTGTGTCAGGTGGCGCTGTGTAGCGCTGCTGTGGTCTTCACAAGAGTACGCCATCTCACTCGATCTGATGCCAAGTGCGTTGCACCTTGCATTCCCTGGTTACAAACCAGCTTCACGTCATTAGTCCAAGATGTTGGTGGACGTTCTCTTCCTCGTTTGCCTTCCATAGCCCCTTGCAAAATCTGTTTTTCTACACCTCCATGTTTCCTGACAATATGGCCAAAGTACTTCAGCTTTCTCTCCATTATGCCGCTTCTGATGGTTAGACTTGTACCAATCTTGTCGAGGATCCAGGAATTTGTTCTCCTGTCTTTCCATGTCACTCGTAGAAGCCTCCTGTAACACCACATCTCAAAAGCATCTACTCTTTTCCTATCATTCTTGACAATAAGGCCCTAAAAATAGAAAATGGGCGTAACAAGACTCACCTTTAGGTAACAAAGAAGCTTTGTCGGTTTCTCAGCATAATATTTTTTGGATTCAATAAAATTTTACAATTCAAGCATATCAGTAATAAAATTCCTCTCATTTTATTTTGTTTTCACTCTAGGTTACACTCGGCATTTGTACTCTTCTGTACTATGTCCCTACCAAGCTGGCAGCATCTCACCAATCTGGATCCTTAGCGCTGCTTACACTGGCAATGTGGTTTATGCATGAAATACGCAAAATGCCAAAGTGAACACTGAGAACATTTAGAGGACGGCTTCGTTATGATATAAACTTAAAAGCAGCTTTTCCACTTTAAGCAACAAGGTTTCCATAGAGGTTGTGCATATGACGTATCATACCGTAAATATGGCGGAGTAATCAAATGCATTCAACAAAAGCATGCTTGCAATCTACCGTGACAGTTCGTCTGACACACATAACAAATGCACTACGATCAAATAGGTTGATGACAACGTTTGATTGAATGCACTGCACTGCGCCATGATTACGGTGATGGACACCGGTTCAAATCCTTTGTTTGGAGCCAATCAATAATTTCACGCATAACTCCTATTCATGGCCTCCAAAAAACTGATAGTGTGTGTTCACAAGACACAGTGGGTTTCACTCCAGGAGGGGGGTTTGGTAATGATCTGCTGTTGAGAATTTGGAAGTAGATCTATACATATACCAATTTTTCAAGACATTTGGACCATCGGTACACCAAAAGTCAAAATTTTTAGCCAAAATTAATGCAAATTGAAAAACAAAATTAGCATATTTTTAAAATGTTGGTTGTAGTGAGGCAAAGTCTGGCTTTTATTTGCAGAAACATCAGATTTTCTTTTTGAAAAACTGATCCATCCATGTACCAAAATTGGCCTAGAAATTGGGCTCATTAATATACCAAATGACAAAAAATGCGGCCCATGTTTGCAGCACATTTTTATGGTCACATTAATATTATATATAACATTTTAAAATGTTGCTATACTTTTTTTTTGATACAAAATGTTTTTAAAATGTTTTTTGCTGGAAAGTTTGTGATACTTGGCTTTCCTATAATTATATTATATATGAAAGGATGAGAATAAACATGTATCAGCCACTTTATACCTAAAGTGGTTTTATTTTACTTACAAAATAATATCAGCATCCAAGGTCAACCTAGATCCTCCAGTCCTCGAATACTTTTGCACAGCCATTCCACTGTGCTGTATTGAGAAAAGCAACATGAAGGATTGTGTGTAAAAACAAGGTACCATTAGAGGCCAGAAGGATTCAGGCTAAAACCTAGATTCATCATAGATATTTCCTTTTAGATACTGAATATTGACCGCTCAGTGCCAGAAGTGGGTTAGTGCAATAGTTGCCATGGGTGCAATATAATGTGCGTAAATTGCCATTCACAGGGCAGCTATTGCACTTACCCACTTCTGGCACAGAGCAGTCGATACACAGATGATGACGGATCCGCGAATGATCCTTGATTCCAAACTTATGCAATAGACTAAAAACACCTTAAGTTGCATTCAACGGAAAACCCCTATTGGTTGGGTTTAGAGGCACCCACAGTTGCAATTATTTGTGTTTACAAAAATTAAGCAAATAAAATGGTGTAAAATGCTTCATGAGTGCGGCGATCAAAAATCCAGGCACACAGTCCGCACTTGCATGCATGGTCCTCATTTGACTGCAAACATGTGGGTGTGTGTGTGTGAGGTAGGGGTGTGTGTTGGTTGTGTACAGTGTCCGAAATAAGGAAAAATTTGAGGTTGTCCTGAGGACAACCTAGGCATAGATTCTGCTTGTCCTTAAAACATTTCAGTTGTCCCCAAAATGTGTCATATATATTTTGGGTGCAAACATTTTTTTGGTGTTTTTTGCTCTTACAAATCCTGTGCTACCTTCAAAATTTACCATTCTGATCATGCAGATCTCAATCACTGGCACCATTAGTTAACTCAGTGAAATGGTTAATCACAAAAATGAAGAACTGAACATGCTGAACATACGTACGGTGTGATAGCGGTGGTCAGTAGAGCTTCATGATACAAATTAAAATTAAACATGACAAGTCATATCTTTTATGTCAAGTTATATTTATTTATAAATCATGATATTGGACATAAAATACAAGTGGTTATCCGTTGGACAAGTGCATAGCTCATCAAAGTTTTGATTTTTGGACAAGTGGACCAGAGGATAAGTACTTATTTCAAACATGTTTGTCTGTCTGTCCAAAGACAATCTGGTTCCTAGAACAACTAGTCAGTCTGCCAAGAGTTTTGGTAGTACATAGCTTTTGCAAAATAAGGAGCAATATTGAACAAAATATAAATTCTATTGATATTTGCTATAATAAAATAAAATAAAAAAGTGTATATGTTGTGTTGAATTACTGATACTCAAGGTAAAAATTGATAGAAGTTATTTGAAAGTTGACTCATCCATAATACCAGTATATTGGGGATGGGGGATAAATCCCCAATATTTTGCCAGGGTGGGATGGTCCATTCAATCATCCCCCCAATGTTGACGCCTGTATGTGGTTTTTTTACCAAATTAATCTCATAATTGGCCATTTTATCCCCCAAAGCCCAAATTTTTCACTTTTGCACACTATTTCATCAGTTTAGCTTCAAAATGGCAACATTTTTCGCACGCTTCGCGCACATTTGTACCATAGACTTACAGAGGTGCCAGACTTCAGGAAATTTCCTGATATCAGGAAATTTTGTTCAGGTGTTTTTGTGCAAAAGTATACACAAAAGTAAATTTTCAACCATTTCAGGACATTTTGTCATCAACCACTGGCATCTCTGGACTTATTCAGTCACCCAAAAGGTGCTAGATTCACTATATTTCAAGAAACTTTTTCCAACCCCATCCGCCCCAATGTCAAAAAGAAATCTACGCCACTGCCAGTCAGATATTTGGTAGACTATTTTATATGGGAAATATCCACCACTCGGATCAACCGGTAACAAAATGTAACTAGACTTAGCTGTGGTCTAAGACCACGAACACAGCCGTGTTGTGACCCCTTAATAACCTTTGACCCCAAAATATATGAAAACCCCATAGACATTGGCTAATGTCAATGCACATTTGCACGTGGCATCACTAGGCCATGTTATTTGTGGCAGAAGGGGCATTTTGAAGGTTTTTCGTCTCAGACCGAAGTGACCCCTTAATAACCTTTGACCCAAAATAAAAATACCACATATACACTGGGTTACCACAATTCATATATGAACATACCGTTACTGTCCTTTGTTTTTCTTAGCTAACAAAAATTTTTGAAGGTATTTCGTTTTATACCGGAAGTGACCCCTTAATAACCTTTGACACCAAATCTGTGTACACCCCATATACACTGGGTAACACCAATGCATGTGTGCAAGTGGCGTCACTGTCCTACGTAATTTGTGGAAGATGCATTTTATAAGTATATCTATTTATACCGGAAGTGACCCCTTAATGACCTTTGACCCCAAATTAAAAAAATACCACATATACACTGGGTAACGACAATTTATGTGTGCATATACCGTTACTGTTCTACGTTTTTCTTAGCTAATAAAAAATTTTGAAGATATTTTGTTTTATACCGGAAGTGACCCCTAATGACCTTTGACCCCAAATCTGTGTACACCCCATAGACACTAGGTAATTATAATACATGTGTGCAAGTGGCGTCACTGTCCTACGTAATTTGTGGGAGAAGATGCATTTTAAAGGTATTTCGTTTTTATACCGGAAGTGACCCCTTAATGACCTTTGACTCCATATAAAAAAATATCACATATACACTGGGTTACTACAACTCATATGTCAACATACCGTTACTGGCCTATGTTTTGTTTAGCTAATACAATTTTTGAAGGTATTTCATTTTATACCGGAAGTGACCCCTTAATGACCTTTGACCCCAAATCTGTGTACACCACATAGATACTGGGTGATATCAATGCATGTGTGCTAGTGGCGTCGCTGTCCTACGTAAGTTGTGGGAGAAGATGCATTTTTAGTTGAAATCACGTTTTTGACCCCTATGACCTCTGCGTGACCTTTGACCCCATGAGTTTCACGTAACTTGTAGGTGCACGGTGAATGATCATTGTGACTAAGTTAGGTCAAAATCGATGTAAGCATGTGAGTGCTAGAGCAATGTAAAGATTGACAGAAGAAGAAGAAAGAACCTGTAAGAAAAAAGACACAGCCGTGACTAACGTCACGGCTGTGTAATGAAACATTTTTCTGACACTATCATGTCTATCAATACGAAATCTATTTTACTATTTCAAGAGTGAAATTTGCTCATCATGTGAGGGGAATTTGTGATAAAAGGGGGTGAAATTCACCAAAAACATAAAAAGGAGTAAAATGGACAAATTTAGTTATTTATTGATAAAAAAACCCAGCTCTCTGGGAAACAAGAAGAGACCAGATGTAATCATACATATTATGTAATATTTATTTTGTCTATATCATTAATTAGGAGGAAATGAAGCAAAGAGTATTTGAAATTAATGTTTTACCCCTCTTTCCTTCGAAATAGCAACGTTTGAATATGGCATTAAAACTTTTATTCGCAGTATTAGTCGAAGTAAAGGATTTAGGATGGAGCTGTCTCATCTCAGCTCAAACGGGAAAATTTTGTTACAAAATGTAGTTCTGTATTTTTTAAGCAGTTATATAGATAAGTATTCAGTTCTGCTACCAAGCAAAAAAAAATTAAAGCAGTTATATAGTTATAGTATTCAGTTCTGCTAAAAAGCAAAGGCACGGAGGAGTGGGTCTGGTCTTGTCCAAGCATGTTCACAGATGTCTTAAGAGTGTTGAAGCTGTTTCCGAGAGGATACTATTTGTAACATTCCATGGCAACCCTCAGCTTAGCATCACTGTATATGCACCCACTGTGTGCTCAACATCTTCTGACAAGGAGGAATTCTATTCATCTCTATCTGATCACTTGGATGGTATGAAAAGGCACAACATCCATCTCATCCTCAGTGATTTTAATGCCAGAATAGGAACAGATAGTCATCTTTCCCATCCTTGGGTGATTGGTCCATACTGCTACCATGATTCAACCAATGACAATGGTGAGCGTCTGGTCAACATTTGCCAGGAGTACAACCTCAGACCGGCCCAAATGAGATTCCCCAACCCAGGAATCGTCTCTGGACTTGGACCCATCCAGCTGGATCAACCCATGCACAGTTAGACCACATTCTAATAAACAGCAAGTGGGTAAAATCTCTCCGCAACTGTCGAGCATACAATTCAGTAGAAGTGGTCTCCGATCATCGTATTGTGAGCGTCCGTCTAGCTGCCAGTTTGCGAACAAGCAAAGGAAAACATTGCAAGAGACCAAAATCCAATTGGAAGAAGTTGCAAGATCCTGATACAAAGGAGGAATTTCAGCTGGAACTATTAAACAGATTCCAGGTCTTGAGCATGGATGATGCTACACCCATCTCTGATAGGTATGAGAGCAGTTCGTGAAGTTGCTGAGGAAGTTATTGGAAAGCAAGAGCAATGCGGACTGCCAAGTTAATTGGGTATCAGACTTAAACTTGAAAGGGATGAGGCCAAAAAGTGGTACTCCATTTCAAAGTCTCGTCAATCTAGAGAAAGATGGGGGAACTTGAACACCAGCCTTAACAACTCCTATAAATCTGATGAGCTTGCTACCCTCAGTAAGCAGCTGGAAGACCTGAAGCTGGCCGATAAATGGGAAATTACACCACCACCTGGAAAATCATACACTCGCTTTCTGGGAAGAACTAGAAGGAAAGGGGTAAAAGTCAAAAAGAGAAATGGATCAGCCCCAACCAGTGACCATGAACTGCTTGAGGAATGGAAGGAATATTTTAGTTCACTCCTTAACAACGACAGTGGCACAGCAGCTTCAGAACTTCCTGCACCAGCTGTTGAAGATCTTCCTATTATCACTGAGCCCCCAACTCGTGAAGAAGTAGTCGAAGCAATAGCAGCCATGAAGACCAACAAGGCAGCAGCATTGGACTGTGCTATAACTGCTGAAGCACTTCAGAGAGGAGGGGATAGCATGATTGATATGATTCTCAAATTCTGTATGGAAGTATTCTCAACGCTGATACCGCCACGTCAATGGGTCACAAATGTCATCATATATACCTCTACCAAAGAAAGGCGACCTCTTTCTCATGATAAACTACCGTGGTATTTCGCTTATGTCCATTGCCGCAAAAGTGTACAACAAGATCCTTCTGAACAGGATTCGACCTCGCATTGATCCTTTACTGAGAAGCAACCAGGCTGGCTTTAGATCAGGTCGAAGCTGTGCTCAGCAAAGACACATTTTGAGGAGGATCATGGAAGGCTTTAAGGAGTACCAACTTCCATTGACAGTCACTTTTGTGGACTTCAAAAAGGCCTTCGACTCTATCAACAGGTCCGTCATGTTCTCAGTGCTGCAGCATTATGAAATACCAAAGGTTGTAGTCAATACCATCCAGGTGCTCTACAAGGAATCCAATAGTGCCGTTATGGTAGGTGGAAGTATCTCAGAGCCTCTCCTAGTAACAACTGGAGTGCTTCAGGGTGATGTGTTGGCACCATTCCTGTTCATTATCCTGGTAGACTACCTCCTGAAGAAATCAATTCTGTTGAATTTGTCTGATAAATTCTCTCGGTTCTTTATTCATAACATTGCAACAATCCGTGAAGAATTAGAAAGTGACTCCAACAAACCATTTACCACCAAGCTCCAGGAAACCTGTGCTCCACATTGTATGCCTCTCAATGAATTTAACAAAATGTCTGAAGATGAGGTGAAAAAGGTAATCACCAGATCTTCCAACGCATCGTGCTCTCTTGACGCGCACCCGACATAGTTTTTGAAAAATCATCTTGACAGTCACATACCAGCAATCACCAACATTGTGAACAAATCTCTCAGCTCTGGTGTCTTCCCGAATGCTGATCACCACACTATTGTCACGTCACCCCGTTGCTCAAGAAACCTTCCGCAAATAAAGATGAGTTGAAGAATATTATTATAGACCTGTAAGTAATCTGAGCTTTGTCGCCAAAGTCATCGAAAAGTGCGCTTCTGAGCAATTTGTTGAACATCTGAATAAGAATGACATGTGCGATCCTCTGCAATCTGCCTACCGTGCTCACCATTCTACTGAATCAGCTCTAATGAAAGTTCAGGATGACATAATGTGTGATATTGATTTCAAAAAAGCTGTTTTTGTCGTACTTCTTGATATGAGTGTGGCGTTTGATACTGTGGATCACGCCATACTGTTGAACCGTCTCGAGCAGAAATATGCTGTAACTGGGACAGCCCTAGAGTGGTTTGGCCCATATCTTAAAGGATAGTCATCACGTGTGAACATAAACGGCACCATGTCAGACCCAGTTACCACTGATTTTGGACTGCCACAAGGATCAGTCCTCGGACCTCTTTTGTTCACCACATATTCCAAGCCCATCGGTGAAATTGCGAGGAAACACGGCATCGATTACCATCAGTATGCTAATGACTCGCAATTGTATGTTGCTTTTAACCCGCGTAATCCTGACGACATCTTCAAGGCATTAAACAAGATATCATGCTGCATTGCTGACATAAAATCTTGCCTCACCGCCAACTATCTGAAACTCAACGACTCCAAGACTGAGTTTTTCATTGCAGCATCAAATCATAATCTCAAGCTCCTGGACATACAGAACATTCAACTCACCATCGCATCGGCGACTCCACTATCAATCTATCTTCTGTCATTCGCAACCTGGGTTGTCACTTTGATTCCAACATGTCTCTTACTGCTCATGTTAACATTCTCCGCAGAAATACGCTCTTCCAGATTAAGAACTTGTGGCGTATCCGGTGTTATATCAATCAAGAGACCTGCCATCATGCAGTAAGAGCACTGATGGTGTTCCCTCGCGAATCTTAAAAGATCTGAACGAAGAACTTGCACCCGTTATAACGCACATCTTCACACAGTCAATCCAAACAGGAACACTGCGTCGTGACTGGCTCACTGCGAATATCACTGCCATATTCAAGAAAGGCAACAAATGTGATCCCGCCAACTATAGACCGGTTTCGCTAACATCTGTTACAAGTAAATTAATTGAACACATATTATTCCGTCACATAATGGACCATCTTGAAAAACACAGCATTTTATCAAATTTTCAGCACAGTTTTCGCTCCCAACACTCCTGCGAATCTCAGCTCATAGTAACAGTAGAAGATCTGACTAGAAACCTGGACAGTGGGCTACAAACAGACACACTCATACTCGACTTTCAAAAAACGTTCGATACTGTCCCTCATCAACGACTGATCCGGAAATTGGAATGTTATGGTATAAAAGGACCCATCTTGGATTGGATAGAATGCTGGTTAACATCTAGAACCCAGCGGGTCGTCGTTGAGGGAAAACATCTGAACCAGTTCATGTAAAATCTGGAGTTCCCCAGGGAACAGTATTGGGGCCACTCATGTTTTTAATATAATATTAACGACATTGCCGACAGTATTCACAGTGAAACACAAATAAGACTATTTGCTGATGATTGCCTACTTTACCGAGTTATTAAGTCACCAATGGATACCGAGACTCTTCAGTCTGACCTAAATACCTTGGTGGAGTGGGCAAACATGTGCCAAATGTCTTTCAACACAAAGAAATGTAAAACTTTAAGAGTCACTACCAAGAAAAATCCGATTATGCATACCTACAAGATGGCATCTGATCAACTGGAATCCGTTTCACACCATCCGTATCTTGGAGTCGAATTGTCATACAATATGAAATGGTCTCATCACATAAATAATAACACAGCAAAAGCAAACCGAGCATTGTGGTTCCTCCGCAGAAATCTATGGAGATGTCCAGTAGCGGTAAAACAACAGATGTATTTTGCTCTGGTCAGACCCTTGCTTGAATACGCGTGCTCCGTTTGGGACCCCCATACAGCATCGGATAATCATAAAATCGAGACGGTCCAACGTAGAGCCGCAAGGTTTGTTACCAGAATTTACAAAAAATCACCAGGTACAATGACAAACATACTGCACCAACTTGAATGGCCCACACTTGAACAAAGAAGACTGGAATCACGATTAACCGTTATGTTTAAAATCAAACAAGGTCTCATTGCCATTCCCATACCGGATTATGTTCAGAATCAGACAGCATCCCAAACCCGCCAATATCATCCGGCCAAGTTCAGAGTCATGGGACCCAAAAGCAATGCTTACAAATTCAGTTTTTACCCACGCACCATTCTAGACTGGAATTCATTGCCAACTTCAATACTCAATATTCAAAATATCAATGGTTTCAAAAATGCACTTGTAGATCTAAGGGTGTAGAGTAAGGTAATTTAAGATTGTAGTTTTGTAGTGCAGTATTTGTTTTTCATCCAGTGCCATGTTATTTCTCAGCGTGATATTGCTTCGGCAACTTTACTGAGTATTTGTATAGAAATAGATACTCTCCAGGCTCGTCTATTGTAACGCACTCTTCCTCATGATGCAGTCATGTCTACAGTAGAATTCATCTCGACCTTTGCAGGACTTAACCCCATTAAAAGCTATTAAACCAAGATAACACTCATTGAAACAGCTCAACTGATTAAATCGGATCTTCTCTGGTTGTGCACAAGTGTCTGTTTTCATGTGCGATATCGCAATAAAGCTGGTATTATAGCTTCAGTTGGGTAACCGATTATAAAGGAAACGAAAGGAAACAATGGTATGTATGCCTTTGTTCACGAAATGAGACAATGGCGTGCTTTTTGTAAACCAGCATTCTTGAAAATGAGCAACATAATGATTGTTGACTTAACACGGTTTGGAAATAATTTCTTCATATTTTTGGTGTTATCTGTCGTTTACATGTCCTTCCTAAAACACAAAAGTACGACCCTCTCCAAACACCTAAATTAGCTAAAAACTATATTTTCTAGAACTTTAGAAGAGTACTTTTAATATTGGCCGGTTATTTTTCACACAGCGACGTTAACTAGTCATATCCCCATACTTTTAACGTAGGGCTATTTGTAGTGGTCACGCGTCAATGGGAAAGAGCACTGTGTATTGTGTATAGGAAAACGGACAGTAACTGCAGTATGTTCAGCTCTCTGCAAAAGACATAAGCCGTCTCCAAAGACTTCAGAACTCCGCCGCGCGTGTCATCTTTGCTGATGGTCGTCGAGTCGAAGCTCACCCATTAGTCTCATCTCTTCACTGGCTCAGCATTGATAAACGCATCAGTTTCAAAATTCTTCTGTATATCAACAAGTCTCTCAACAACCTTGCTCCGAAGTACATCTCCAACAAACGGACTCCACAAAGGACTCTCAGATCAAGTAATGACACCACGCGTCTCCTGGCTGATAGATCCATCAGTGTCGCCGGTGATCGTCGTTTCCCTGTAGCTGGTGTTAAGCGCTGGAACCCATTACCAAAAGAAATCAGACTTTCGCCATCGGTCACTCTTTTCAAACAGAGACTCAAAACTTATTTATTCTGAACTGTTTTTCTTTTTTCATCACTGGTTTTCTTCTGTATCTGTTTTTTATTGTAAGCGCAACGATGCTTTCTATGCGAATTGTGCCCTAAGAACTTTGTAGTAGTAGTAGTAGTAGTAGTAATTGATGCTGGAATTGTTATCTACCCACGTCGGTCAAGCAGGTATCCTGCTCGGATGCTGAATGACCTGGATTTTGCTGATGATATTGCCCTGTTGGAATCTTCTATAGCCAGGGCCCAGTCACAGCTTACTAGGACTGCAACAGCAGCAGCAGATCTAGGCCTTGTCATCAGCGCACCTAAGACAGAATATATGACTGCAAACGGTAACGCCCAGCCTGCACGTGAAGTCTATGGTAGTACCATCAACCATGTCACAGACTTCAAGTACTTGGGTTCCTAGATGGGCTCTAGTGTTGGAGACCTAAAAAGAAGAAAAGCACTAGCCTGGGCCGCTTTCTGGAAACTGGAACGCCTTTGGAGAAGCCCATCCCTGCCAATCGAAACACAAATCAAGCTGTTTGAGACAACTTGTGTCACTATGCTTCTTTACGGGTGCGAGTCATGGTTAATCACCAAGGACATGGAAAACAGCAACATCTTGCTACAGAGTCATGTTAAACATCAAGCGTGTGGATCGGACCCCAAATGAAACCATCTACAATCTGACCAACACCACTCCACTGGTTGCCCGAGCCTGTGAAAGAATATGCCCTTTATATTCCACCACATGGGAAGAGGAAACCGGGACGGCCGCGCACACTGTACACCTCCTGGGAGATACTGAAGGGATGCTGCAGCCAAACAAACATACTGCAGTTACTGTCCGTTTTCCTATACATAATACACAGTGCTCTTTCCCATTGACGCGTGACCTCTACAAATAGCCTACGTTAAAGGTATGGGGATATGCCTAGTTAACGTCGCTGTGTGAAAAATAACCGGCCAATATTAAAAGTACTCTTCTAAAGTTCTAGAAAATATAGTTTTGTAACATGTCCTAAATTTTTAGCTAATTTAGATGTTTGGAAATATTCGCACTTTGGTGTTTTAGTCAATGTTATAGGTAATAGTACATTGCCTAGTTAACGTCGCTGTGTGAAAAATAACCGGCCAATATTAAAAGTACTCTTCTAAAATTCTAGACAATATAGTTTTGTAACATGTCCTAAATTTTTAGCTAATTTAGATGTTTGGAAATATTCGCACTTTGGTGTTTTAGGAAGGATATGTAAACGACAGATAACACCAAAAATATGAAGAAACTATTTCCAAACCGTGTTAAGTCTGCAAACCACTATGTTTCTCATTTTCAAGAACGCTGGTTAACAATAAGCACGTATTGTCTCATTTCGTAAACAAAGACCACACACAATTGTTCTCTAGCGCTCGCTTTATAATCGTTCACCCAACTGAAAGTATAATCCCAGCGCATTGCTCCATTGTACGTGTAAAAGCAGAAACATATGATGTGTGTATTTAACCAGAGAAGATATGATTTAATCAGTTGAGCTGTTTTCAATGAGTGTTATCTTGGTTTAATAGCTTTTAATGGGGTTTAAGTCCTGCAAAGGTCGAATTGAATTCTACTGTAGACATGACTGCATCATGAATGGTTTCGCTTGCCCAAGATCGCAACGGGGAAAGCTTGTAGTCTCCGCAGATGATGATGATAGATAGGCCTAATTGAAAAAGCAAGTAAAAATAAAGTTCATGATTAAAAGAAACACTCAGAAATTAATGAATAAAATATCGTATAAATAAAATGAATAAAAATAGTGAAGGAATACATTACACATTTTCATAAAAAATAGTAAAAGTATATAAGCGACGAGGATGGGATTCGAACCCACGCGTGCAGAGCACAATGGATTAGCAGTCCATCGCCTTAACCACTCGGCCACCTCGTCCTGATTAGTACTTCTGGTAACGCTTGCGCAATAGAAAGAATCCAAACCTGTTTTGCAGTCATAATGCATATTGCATAACATTAACAGTATGATGGGTGAATGCCGCGCCGCGTGAATGATGGTGTAGGCCTACAACTTCTAGAAGGAAGTTACTAGGGTTACCGGTTGCGGGTCAGGTTAGGTTAGGATTTATAGGAAGTGCGGCCTTTCATAAATTTCCTTTGGGTTGAAATATTGTAAAATTGGGGAAAATTGTTTTTCTTCAAAAATTTGACGACAAAGAAATATAACAATAAATAATAATATTTTTTTTTTTTTGGGGGGCTGCCGGGGTTGGAGCTTCATTTGAGGGAGTTAGACAATTTTTTTGACCGTAGGGGCATGTGGGGGAATTTCCCCCAGTCAGAACTCTGTCCCCCAGATAACACCCCAAAATTACGAACATTTCCACATTTTGCAGCAATTTTGCGTAAAATTGCTTGATTTTGCCCCTAAAATTCACTTTCACCATGGCCACCCTGCCGCCACTGCTATTTCCCCCATAAATAATTAAAGACCACACCAGGGTTCGGGTAAAGATTGGAATTGAGACACTTCCATAAACGAATGTGGAAGGGGCGGTGAGGTGGCATCGGCATGGTGTGTGCGTGTTTTGTGAGTGCATTATTTTTGTGGGGACATCCAAAGACAGGAAAGAGCATGTTGCTGTGTGAATTGCTTATTGTCCCACGTGTATTTCTGTAACACGGGCTAGATCATTAAAAGAAGGTCATGGTTGATATAGGTAATCGTAGCATTATTAATGAGTACCCACATCCGTATTTATGCTGCTGCTGTTGTTGCATGCTTTTGGAACAAAATCATATCAATTTGTAAGCGCTCTTTAGCAAAGTCATAGTTCATTGAATTTACAATCGTATGACAAAACAGGTGAAAATAGTAACGTTTTGCACAAGATTTGCAATTTAATGGCTATTGCTCTTTCTAGTGACGCTAGTATAATGGACAATATAAGTGTGCTTTTTCATGACATAAAATTGGAAAAATATTGTAAGCGGTTTGAGGTTTTGACTTTTAAAATGTTGGTCAAAAATGTGCTTGGATAGGTATATAGTTTTTAACAGATTTTCCACATTCGCCTTGCTATAACATTGAATTGCGTTATCTGTTGACCTAGTGATGAAGTGTGTTTAGGGGGAAGTGTTAGCTTTCGTTTGATACAAAAAACAATTCTGATGAAGGGGACACTTAAGGTTTCGACAAAAAACAATCAAAGAGGCCCATTTGCAGCTAGAAGCTCCACAGCTCTTACATTGCTATGCACTCAACCGTGTAGTGTAATCAAAGACTGCGGAGACAGTTCACTGTTTGCTTGAGAGCTCTTGGACGAAAATGTGTGCTCAGGTGTATCGAGGTGGAAACTGTGCGCATGATAAGAGAATCGTTTTTGTATAGAAACCTTTCCATATGTCACATACTTGGCTAAGTCTAAGCATTTTAAGTAGAAGACTAGGCAAACGAGTTATTAAATTACCCCTCACAGTCTTTATTTAAAAGTAAAATATAGGTACATCTAATGGGGAAAAACACAAAATGTATAAACAAAGTTTATAATTAAACTTCGTTTATAATTAATGTAATATTGCTTAAAAACACAGAGGTTTCGAAAGATTAAAAAGTTTTTTGGGATAAAAAGACCAGTACGAGTTAGAGACCAGAATGTAATTATACAAATATGTTGTTCTTATTTCATTAATTAGAAGGAAATGAAGTAAAGAGTATTTGAAAAACATGTTTTTGCCCCCTTTTCCATTCGAAATATTATCGATTGAATATGGAATTCAACTTTTATTCCCAGTTAGGTCAAAGTAAAGGATTTAAGATTGAGCTCTCTCATCTCTTCTGAAAACTGAAAAATATTGTTTTAATTTAAAAAAAAAAAATCCAAATATTCCTGAAAAAAATTGGTGTCAGTTCAATCGGACACGGTTATTATTATTATTCAATTGCGTGAGATAACAAGCAGACTTTTAATGGAAATACATGTATTGCAGAATTTGTATTGAAGGGCTGGTTTTCATTCATTTCTTTTTATTTAATTTCTTATTAATTTTTTTTAACCTTACGGGTTTTCAACTGAAATGTTTATACTTTATCTGGAAATACTAGTAATTACAACATTAAATGAGTAACCCCTCAAAAAATTAAAATAATGAATAAAATATTGTATAAATAAAATGATTGAAAATAGTTAATGACAGATTTACATTTATTTATGTAAAGTAGTAAAAATAATGCGACGAGGATGGGATTCGAACCCACGCGTGCAGAGCACAATGGATTAGCAGTCCATCGCCTTAACCACTCGGCCACCTCGTCCTGATTAGCACTGCTGATAACGCTTGCGCAATAAAATAAACCAAACTTGTTTTGCAATAACAATGCATAACGGTATGATGGGGTACGTGTAATGCCCGTGAATGATGGTACATTACGGTTAGGAAGTGTGGCCTTTAATAAATTTCCTTAGGGTTGAAATATTGTCAAATTGGGGGAATATTTTTTGTTTTTCAAAAATTTGGAGACAAAGATAAAGATATTTTTGATGGGGAAGGGGGCATAGGGCCTGCACTTTGGCTCGTTTTATGCAGGTTTACATGGTCCAATAATCACAAGATGACTGACATGTGGTAACAAAGGAAGCAGTCACTGCAATTGGATTATGTCCCATATGATTGGCCATTCAAGACACCCATGTGAATATACTATAGCGGCCATTTCAAAATATAATACCTGTTTGCTTGATTGCATTGACAATACCCGGGAACAATAGGCCTACACACAGTATATGCATTGGACAAACTTTTTACAATAAGCATGATAAGTGATGATGTGACCTCCAGATTTATACATCGTTCGTCTCGCACACTGACAACATTTGATTGAATGGACTGTAGGCTACTGCGCCGTGATTACGGTGAAGGACACTTTTCAAATCCTTTGTTTGGAGCCAATCAATAAAAGCATGCAGGGCCTCTATACCCATGTACAGTTTATCCCTTACATAACCTATGTCTTGAATACGCTGGCAAAGTTATGTAATAATCGGATTAATACTATATATAGGCCTATAGCAGTAGGTAAAAACAAGTTTTGAATAATCCGCGCTACAAAGTCCCATTCAGTGATCCCAGCGAAAGTGAAAACAAAAATCAAATTGTTACGTTTATAAATTTTTTAATGAAAAACAAATGGCAAAAAAACAACAACAGGAAAACGACAGTATTGACGAAGTTGAAGCCCCATTCAAATACATGTAGCTAATTTATATACTGTCAGTACCGGTATATAAATTACAGACTCACGTAAATGCATTATTTTTGCCTTAGACACACGGCTTTCGGCTGAACCACTGCACTAGCAAGCTTTGTTAGCACATCTATGACAATGACGAAAGGTACAAAATCAGCCATATAAGGCCTTTAGATAGCAGAAGACCAGTGGCGTAACTTTGGTTCAGGGTGCCCGGGGGCGAATGTAGATCGGGTGCCCCTAACCAATGGTGTGCATGGTGCAAAGCCCCCCCCCACCCGGACAAAAAAATGAAAGAGAAAAGTGCTCTTCCGACAAAAATTGAAAGAGAAAATCAGGGAACGCAAAGGAAAAGAAAAGGGACAAGAAGCCCGTTTTCCACCAAAATTCATCCCGATCATGGGCCACAATAGTGCAAAATACAAAAGATTTGCGCGCTGCTCGCGCGCACAATGTCCCTATTATACTTTGATCAGCTCGTAATAGGCGGGACTTGTTAGGCTTTTACCACTACGCCAAAAGTAGACCCACGTTAAGGGATCTAAAATGAGCGTTTATTGCGTTTCGACAGTATTTTTGTGGGACATGAGAGCACCTCAGACCTATCGAATTGCATTCTGAATACGAAGCATGTCTTTCTGATATCAAATAATTTTCATTTTTGAAAAGCACAATATAATACAAATTTTATGACAAATTATAAAAATTTGATATTTTTCAAATTTTTGATATATAACAGTCCTCAAAGTAAATTATATAAATCTAATGACATATTCTTAAAGTGTATGTAGCAGGGAGGAAAAGCCGACGGTCAATTGAAAATTTTGACCTTTCATATTGAAGATATGGATTTTTTTTCCCAAAAAGACCTAATTTTTTTTTTTTGGTGTTTTGGGGAAAAATCCATATCTTCAATACGAAAGGTCAAAATTTTCAATTGATCATCGGCTTTCATCCCACCTACATACACTTTAAATATCAATCATCAGATTTATAAAGTTTACTTCAAGTACTGTTAAATATCAAAAATATCAATTTTAATGATTTGCCATAAAATGTGTATTAAATTGCGAATTTCAAAAATCAAAATTATTTGATATCAGAATGACATTCTTCGTATTCAGAATGCAATTCGATATGTCTGATGTGCTCTAATGTCCCACAATAAATACTGTCCAAACGTTCATACCCCAGCCCTTAAGAGAGCCATTATTTGACCTGTCCGGCCTATATTTTGTGTGTTAAAGAAAGTAGACAAAGTATAGGACTTGCATTAGTAATTTGTGATGCTTCTGGAGAGGTGTGACAAAACAATTCTCAAAGTAAAATATTTTGATATTAATCCGCGATGTTATAAGGCCCGCCGATTAGGAGCTGATCAAAGTATAAGCCCTTTCCACCCAGATCATGGGCCCAAATAGCGTAAAATACAAACATTTTGCTCGCTACGCCCGCACATTGTCTCAATAAAGCCTTTTTTGGAAGATCAAAGACTTAAATGTACATACTCTCTCTAAGAAAACCGGTATATGTATAATTCCCTCTGAAAATACCGGGTCAAAATTATGCAAGCGCAAAATTGCTTTCGTTTTGCCCTCAAATATTACCCCCCCCGACCAAGAAAGCTTGCTATGCCCTTGATTGAAAGCCATATATACCTACCGAATAAAAATAGTGTTTCCGATCAAATTAATTTCATCTTTCAATGAACTTCATGTTAACAAAAAATGTTTTCATCTTCTCCAATGGCTTTACTTTTCAAGATTTATCACTAGCTGCAGTGACGTAGCTAGAGGTGGTGGCGCCCGGGAGCAAGAGTACAAAATACCCCTTCTTCCTAAAACAATGTCAGGCTTAAATACCACTAATTTGGTATAATCAAGTTGAATTTCGGTCTTTCAAATGACAAGTTAAGGTGCACTGCGGGCGAAGCGCGCGAAAATTTTGTGTTGAGGGGGGCACCCAAATGAAGATTAATTCTCTCCATGGTAGGTAAAGGTGTCCACTTCGTTCCTATAACAAAGTATTATCGTGTCGAAATGCATGTGTATCCAGGCCTGGCCAGGGTGCCCCTTAGCCCGGGTGCCCGGGGGCGCGGCCCCCCAGAGCCCATAGGAGTTACGCCACTGCAGAAGACACCAAATGACCAAATTGGTGTTTTATGACCTTTGACATTCTTTTGTGGCGAGTGACATGGTCTTTCAATTCACGCCGAGTGTCCTTGACAGGTTTGACTATATGCTTCAGTGGTCATGAAAGATTTCAAAAGATAACCTCTGCCCCAATAATCCATACTGCAGTTACTGTCCGTTTTCCTATACACAATACACAGTGCTCTTTCCCATTGACGCGTGACCTTTACAAATAGCCCTACGTTAACAGTATGGGGATATGACTAGTTAACGTCGCTGTGTGAAAAATAACCGGCCAATATTAAAAGTACTCTTCTAAAGTTCTAGAAAATATAGTTTTTAACATGTCCTAAATTTTTAGCTAATTTAGATGTTTGGAAATATTCGTACTTTGGTGTTTTAGTTAATGTTATAGGTAATAGTACATTGCCTAGTTAACGTCGCTGTGTGAAAAATAACCGGCCAATATTAAAAGTACTCTTCTAAAATTCTAGACAATATAGTTTTGTAACATGTCCTAAATTTTTAGCTAATTTAGGTGTTTGGAGAGGGTCGTACTTTTGTGTTTTAGGAAGGACATGTAAACGACAGATAACACCAAAAATATGAAGAAATTATTTCCAAACCGTGTTAAGTCAAAAATCATTATGTTGCTCATTTTCAAGAATGCTGGTTTACAAAAGCACGCCATTGTCTGATTTCGTGAACAAAGCCACACATAACATTGTTTCCTTTCGTTTCCTTTATAATCGGTTACCCAACTGAAGCTATGAATACCAGCTTTATTGCGATATCGCACCTGAAAACAGTCACTTGTGCACAACCAGAGAAGATCCGATTTAATCAGTTGAGCTGTTTCAATGAGTGTTATCTTGGTTTAATAGCCTTTAATGGGGTTAAGTCCTGCAAAGGTCGAGATGAATTCTACTGTAGACATGACTGCATCATGCCCAAGCAATTGTCTGAAACTGCTCCTCGGATCATAAGAACTCAGTCCTCAAATGATAGTCATAGTAGGCCTAATGTCCAAAATATAAAAATTACTGACTATCATTGAAGACCGAGTTCCGCAGTCTAGTATCCAAAATCTGAATTTTGATGATTTTTACGATCGTCGGATAGAAAAAATCAAAAAATCACTGAATATTCCTTTAGTTCCCTCCTCTCCTTACCCTGGCAATATAAATCAAAGAAAAATAAATAAAACAAGAAAAGAAAAAAAAAGAAAAAGAAAATTAACCAAATTAAAGACTTAATGTACGATCATTATATACTCAAAATGCTGAAATAATACTAGTAATAATTATCGGGAATGGTTTCTGTTAATTTTGAGCTGAAATAATAAGGTAAAGTGAAAGAAACACTGCTTGTTATTTTGGCCGTTTAACACGCAGTTCTATGGGAGGACATTATGACTTTATGTCGAACTTTGCTCTATTTACCTACAAACACAAGCAATTTGGCTGATTCCATTTAGGTGCAAGTTGTAAACATTACAAATATGCTAAAAAATCAGGTTTGAAAAAATTAACCAAATTCATATTATAAGATCGTACATTATGACTTTAAGGGATCTGGAATGAGCGTTTTGAGCGTTTCGATAGTATTTTTTGTGGGACATGAGAGCACATCAGACATATCGAATTGCATTTTGAATACGAAGAATGTCTTTCTAATATCAAATAAATTTCATTGAAATTTATGATATAATACAAATGTTATGACAAATTATTAAAATTTGATATTTTTCACATTTTTGATATATAACAGTCCTCGAAGTAAATATCATAAATCTAATGATATATTCTTAAACAGTCCCTGGTATACCATACATGTATAGTCCTATGTATAGTAATTTTGCTTTATCTGTTTTGTGCTGTTTAAACAAATAGTTAAACATAATTTCCATAAAATGTAAGCTTTTACTGTCAGATATGTCCCTTTTAATTTTGAGCAGAACAAGTGAGGTAAAGCAAAGAAAATTGGAATTTACTACTACTACTACTAGCGCCAAAGAATGTTATACGATTGTAAAACGGTACGATCCTTTGGGTGTGTGTGTGTGTAGGTGTGCGTATGTGTGTCCTGCACGCGTATTTTTTCTGTAACTATAATGGGACGCAATACGATACCGGTATGTTATAAGAATCAAACTTACAAGAAAAATGGCTCTTGTCAAATCCTACAATTCTGTCAGAGAAAATATGCATAATTGATTAATTAATAAATATTTTATTTAATGATTTACCATAATTCCAAACATGTCAAACAATGTGTCAAATTAAAGCTAATGAAATGCTTTATAAATTGGTCAGATAGAGCACATTTTGCAGAATGCATTTAGTATTTTAGTTACATGACTCCAAACATTCTATTCCAATTTTAAAATCCGCGCCTAATCAATAATAATAGTCTTTCACTCCATTGTCAAACCTAGAGTGTGATGGTTTTGTAGCTGTAACGGTCATAATATTTCATGTTTTTGTCTTGTGTTGCCTTCTATACCCCATGTGTCTTTGTTTCCCATTTTGACCCTAACTGCTTCCCATACCTAACATTACATCACCATCCTTGACCACTAACCTTGACCATTTCCTGCCTATCCCCAAATTGTGCCACCCTTGCAAGTTTGACCTGGTAACCATGGTAATCCCATCCCATAATATGTTCTTTACCATGTGGACTAGACATGTGCTCCTCACTCCATCTATGACTTCCAACCAGTCAGCACCTCCACCTTTGCCTGTGTCATCATTGTACTAGGCCCTACATGTGATTATATTATCTCGTTTGTGAATAAAACCATTTAAAAAGGAACACTGTGATTCTGCTAGTGATACTTAATTCGTCTTTTCAGTTATTTGTTTTGCATCATCGTCATCAGTAGACACGTTTATAATATTATAGAACCCTTGCCCCTACGATTGATCGTCGACCCCATCTAAAATCATCCCTGTTACATTGGCGCACCAACGTGGGGCTTTTCTTCGACGATTGATCAGGGCAACTACCTGCAACCTGACGAGTGGACTTTAACGCTTTTATTTTTGTTCTTCGTGTTTGAAATATCTGTTGAGTATATATCTCCATTCATCATGCCTGACACTGATCTGTATACACGTTTGGAACATTTGGAATCTGAAATCATGTATCTTCGCAAGCAACAACTTCTATGTCGCCGTCTGCATAATTTACGTCATCGAACATTTACCAGAACACCCCAGCACTCACAAGTAATTGCGAACAAAGTTTGCGGCCATGTGAAGTGGTTCAATGTTGTACAAGGTTATGGTTTCATAACCCGGGATGATACTTTGGAAGATGTATTTGTGCACAAGAATGGTATCCTTAAGAACGATCCCTCAAAACTGAAACCCAGTGTGGGAGATGGATCACCTGTGGAATTTGATATTGTCTTTGTACCTGGACGGACCCCAGAAGCGGTCAATGTCACTGGCCCTTTTGGCAGCCATGTTCAGGGTAGTACTTTTGCCCCTGATAAACAGAACAGTACTGTACATGTACACCAACATCATGTTTTAAATATTGAACTTCAGCAAATGGAGGAAATACCATCATCACAGCATATTATTTCCACATGTGAATCTGATATCGATCATTCATCACACAATTCCACCATTGAGCATGTTAATGATTCAGTTTCTTCTGCTACCAAGTGCCACAATGATAATGAAGATTTATATTTCTACAACTCTGACGATTTCCCTGCCATATCTTGTAGTGATATGGATGAATCAATCATCAACTCTGAATCTGATAAACAGCCATTGGCATCGGCAGCTGAACCTCAAGCTGTTCCAGACAAAGATATAAATGTACATGTGAATACCCCAGAGGACATTGAAACTCATGAAACTGCAAACTCTGAACCTCCTATGGTCTCCTCTCCTCCCCCTTATTTTTCTGTGAAAGAAATTCCTAAATTGCACCATGCCTGGCAGGAACTAAATTTGTTTCATGCAAATTGTTGTCAGGAATTAAACAACAAGGTCCACACGTTTCTGTTACTAACTTCTATGGAACGCATTGGGAGCAGGTTGCCATCACTAGTTATTCTGGAGGTACTCCTATCTTTGAGTAGCAGTATTATTGAACTCGATCATCACCGTCATATTAGTCATAACATTGCCCCTTTCCAAGACTTAATTTTCAAATACAAAACGGTTCGTGTATCTAAGTGGTCGCAGTGTATTCCGGACGAAGTATTAGACGATGGGTTCACACCATTTTGTGACATTGAGCCACCACCGCATCTTATTACTGATGACATTGACACTGCTGATGCCAACGATACAACTGCAAGCAGCATGCTGCGCAATTTCGAATCATCATCAAATAATACCTCGGACTTATATCAATACGGACATTTACTAGATCAGATAGTCAAACTGTTTTATTGTTGTCGCGACAAGCGAAGCATGATTTGTACACTGTACAATTGTTATCGGCAATGGAACTGTTATTACAAACACATTCATGATGGACGATAGATATGTTAAACAATATTAAAAGAACAATATTTATTGCTTCTTACATTTTATACATGTTGCAAGATGACTTTGAAAACGTGTAGTGAACGTAATGTATGACATTCTTTTGGATTTTTACCTTCATGTAAATTTCAATATTAATTACGAGTGGATTTTGTGATCACATCGGAATTGTAACATTTGGCCGGCGAATTTTGCTTTTTCTTGTGCTGACACGCGTCGCTTGTTTCTCAATTCATGTCAAGTTGGTATTTGGCTCTACCGACACCTTTTGTTTCAAATTTTCTTACGTTCATATTTTATGATACAATGTAGGGCCTACTTTTGGACATAAACCAAAGGAAAGTTTGGTTCTAATTCAATTTGTTGTTTTTTTGTTTTGCTAAATCCCACCCATGAGATTTCACCAAGTTTGCATTTTGAGTAAATGATTGTTTTCTAAATTTTGTTTAACAAATTGTTTGGATGTCTTTTCAGGACATAATTCTTTCAGATCTGCTAAACTTGATCTGTCTTCTGCTCAGTTGTTCTTTAAATTGAAATGTCGTGGACAACATTTATTTTCAAACGGGAAGTGTGTATTAAACTGGTATAAGAACCCCGCCCATCATTATAAAAATGTATAGTCTCGAAAAAGTTCTGGGTGTTTGAAAAAGACAGTAACATTTTTGGCTCACCCACTTTTATTTGTAGTTATAGCTTATTTTTGTTTATGATGCATCAAATCAAACTATCCTAAGTCAGAGTAGATATTAAAGAGTGTCTTCATTTTGTGTTTATGATGTGATATGGTACGTACATTCAAAGTATATTTTACCTGTTTTAAGGTATTTGGTATCATAGAAAAATGGATACTTTATGTTTTATGTTTATTGTATTTGCCATGGATGTCGTAGGAAAAACGGGCATCCTGGTATTTGTATTTATGTATATGCATTGATATCGTAGGAAAAACGGATATCTTGCGCTTTTTGTATGTTTCAGCAGCATAGTAAACCTTAAGGCTTTGTTGTAGACATGGATCTGGTAGGAAAAACGCAGATCATGGTCGCGAAACATGTTCAGGCTTTTGTTATTGTTGAATAATTTGGAGATTGCACAAAACTGCAATCTCGTATCATGACAAATTTAGTTCTCAAAACATTCCTGAGCGAGATTGGTATTGTTTACCGAACTCATTGTATGTCATTGTTGTTTTGTTTTTGCATCGCATTTAGAAAGAAATTCTTTTACCAAGATTTTCAAAAAGTACTTTAATGAATGCTTGCAATTTGTGTTTTGTTTTATGCTCTAAAATTTGTGTGTACCATGTCACAAAATTGTTATATCATAGTAAATTCCGAGGACGTAATTTCTCAAAGCGGAGGTGAATGTAACGGTCATAATATTTCATGTTTTTGTCTTGTGTTGCCTTCTATACCCCATGTGTCTTTGTTTCCCATTTTGACCCTAACTGCTTCCCATACCTAACATTACATCACCATCCTTGACCACTAACCTTGACCATTTCCTGCCTATCCCCAAATTGTGCCACCCTTGCAAGTTTGACCTGGTAACCATGGTAATCCCATCCCATAATATGTTCTTTACCATGTGGACTAGATATGTGCTCCTCACTCCATCTATGACTTCCAACCAGTCAGCACCTCCACCTTTGCCTGTGTCATCATTGTACTAGGCCCTACATGTGATTATATTATCTCGTTTGTGAATAAAACCATTTAAAAAGGAACACTGTGATTCTGCTAGTGATACTTAATTCGTCTTTTCAGTTATTTGTTTTGCATCATCGTCATCAGTAGACACGTTTATAATATTATAGAACCCTTGCCCCTACGATTGATCGTCGACCCCATCTAAAATCATCCCTGTTACATAGCAGATGACAGTGCTCATTCAAGCCTGTCAAGGTCAGTTAGTAGTCACTTGCTGAATGGATGGCCATTATCAGCTATCAAAGAGATGCCTTGTGCAGCTGCCAATCACAGTAGAGGTTTGATAACATTTTGTTAAAAACCCAAATGTGATATAAGGACAAAGCTGTGCATGTTGGTACTTAATTGTTTGGATTCTTATGTTGAAATGCCCTTGTATTAGTATTTTTATGTGTAGTGTATATTGTTCATAAATTATATAGCTTTTAAACTTTTCATATTTGTTTTTCTTTTATTGTTTCTTCTCTTTGTCTTTTTTTTTTCTTGTTCTATTTATTTTTTCTTTATTTTTCTTTGATTCATATTGCCAAGGTAAGGAGAGGAGGGAACTAACGGCCCATTCAGTGATTTTTTCATCCGGACGATCGTAAAAATCATCAAAATTCAGATTTTGTACTGCGGAACTCAGTCTTCAATGATATGATATAGGCCTAGTAGTCAGTAATAATCTTTTGGTCATTATATGACTATCATCATTTGACGACTGAGTTCTTATGATACATCATCCGAAAAGCAGTTTCAGACAATTGCTTGGGATTGTTGGGGCAAAGGTTATCTTTTGAATTCTTTCATGACCACTGAAGCAGAGTCAAACCTGTCAAGGACACTCGGCGTGAATTGAACTGACCATGTCACTCGCCACAAAAGAATGTCAAAGGTCATACAACATCAATTTGGTGTCTTCTGCTAGTGGTTCAGCCAAAAGCCGTGTAGGCCTATTTAAGACAAAAATAATGCATTTACGTGAATCTGTAATTACAGACAGTATATAAATTAGCTACATGTAGGCCTATTTGAATGGGGCTTCAACTTCGTCGATACTGCCGTTTTCTTGGGTTTTTTGCCAATTTTTTTCATTAAAATTTTTTATAAAAGTAACGATTTGATTTTTTTTTTTTCACTTTCGCTGGGATCACTGAATTGGGCTTTGCAACGCGATAGGCCTATATTCAATACTTGTATTCACCTAATGTTATAGCATTAGTCCGATTATTACACAACTTCGCCAGCGTATATTCAAGACATCCAATGCAAATAATCACCTAGATTATGACGTAGCATACCGTAAATATGGCGGAGTACTCAAATTCATTCAACAAAAGCATGATTACAAGCTATTGCAATCTACCGCGACAGCTCGTCTCACACACATAACAAATGCACTATACGATCAAATAGGTTGACGACAACGTTTGATTGAATGCACTGCATTGCGCCATGATTACGGTGAAGGACACCGGTTCAAATCCTTTGTATGGAGCCAATCAATAATTTCACGCACATCCTCTATTATTGCCAAATTATTGCCCGGGATGATTGCACACTGTAAAAGAGCTATTGTTATAATGTTTGATGAAATCGTGTTTAACTATTTGCTTAAGAACGGCACAATACAGATAAAGCAGACAGAATTACTACATGTGGTACATGTATATACATAATAGGGAATGTGTGTGAGTCGAGTATTACCTAATTATAATAGGGGCGTATCCAAAAATGAATTCACGCCCCTTTCAAATGTCGAGCCAAAGTGCAGGCCCTATGGCCGGGGTTGCAGCTTCATTTGAGGGAGTTAGACAATTTTCTTTTGTCTAGTGGCGGCGCTAAGGGGGCATGGGGGACATTCCCCACAGTCAAAACTCTTCCCCCAGCTTCACTTCAGTAAGCACCCAAAATTACGATAATGTCCACTTTTTGCAGCAATTTTGGATATAATTGGTTGATTCCCCCTAAAATTCACTTTTCCCCATAACCCCATGCTCCGCCACTGCTGTTACCTGAGTCAAGAATTCTTGTCTCGGGCTGTGGCAACCCCTAAAATAATATACACTTTCATAAACGATCGTGGAAGGGGCTGTGAGGTGGCATCGACATGTACTAGTAGGCCTACATTTATGTATATGGATAAACTGACCTAAACTTCTTTTTCAAAAAATAAACTAGCATAAATTGAATTAGCTCATATTGTTCGCGTTATAAGAATGGTTGAACTAGCATTTTCCTGACACCCTGTGGTCTACAATACACGAAAAAAGCATTAATGGAAATATACCATTTGTTTTAGATTGATTCGTATTGCTATAGTGAAACTATCCTACTAAAAATAGTAGTGGTATTCGTTGGTAACACTGAGTTATGAACTTATGATGTCTCATTAACTATCATACGTCCTGGATTTATTTTTCAAGATTAGTAATGGCACTTTTGGTTCCTATAAGGCCAACATGCCTTCCATCAATGGGCAAAGGAAAAAATTGTGGAGGCATACCTATTTTGGACTTTGAAAAGGGCCTGTGTACACTTTTGGTTGGATTCGACCATATCTGTAACACCCCACGGGTACATGGGAGAAAATTTCCCCCAGTCAGAACTCTTCCCCCAGTAAACACCCAAAATTAAGAAAATTTCCACTTTTTGCAGCAAGTGTTACGCAAAATTGATTTTGCCCCCTGAAATTCACTTTCCCCATGTCCTCCCACGCGCCGCTACTGCTATTGCCCTCCCCCCATAAATAATTTAAGACCATACTAAGGTTCGGCTAAAGATTGGAATTGGGACACTTCCATAAACGAATGTGGAAGGGGCGGTGAGGTGGCATCGGCATATACATGGATATGTGCGCGTGTTTTGTAAGTGCATTATTTTTGTGGGGACATCCAAAGACAGGAAAGAGCACGTTGCTATGTGACTTGCCTATTGTCAGCCCCTACGCGTATTTCTGTAACACGAGCTAGATCATTAAAAGAAGGCCATGGTTGATATAATTAAATTGGTAATAGTACTACTAGAGTACCCACACAGCAGTAGCTTGCAATGTTAGATTATTTAGCTGTTGTAGCATGTTTTTAAAACAAAATTCACAGACTTGGCATAAGTCTAAGCAGTTTAAGTAGAAGACTAGGCAAATGAGTTATTAAAATATAGCCCTACTATTGATTGATTGATTGATTGATTTTATTTGGTACTATAAGAATAACATACAAATTACACTACATATACAGTATTATTATAACAAAATAAAATATATTGCACATCAAAATTGTATAACGAAATATATTACAAATCAACACAAGTACCAAGGATAGCCCAAAAAGCCTTGGGAAAAGCTTATTTCCATTGGGGTCCTTTACAAGCAAGAGAAATATAGGAACAAACTGCCATACAAAAACAAGAACATAGACAACGTGCACAAAGGACGCAAAAAGCAGAAATGTGAGACCAGCTCAAACTCTAAAAATCAAATGGACCCTTGATCAGCTAAAAACTGTTTGACAGATTGTTTGTACAATTTAAAATCATTGATGTTCTTGATTTCATTTGGCAGTGAGTTCCAATGATGAATTGCACTATTAAAGAAAGTGAGGCTATTTTGGCCCTTGGAGTGAGGAACCTGAAAGTTGAATGGACTACCCCTGGTACTGTAATTATGAAGAGATGATACTCTAGTAAAATGCATTTTCATATATTCAGGACAACAGTTATGGAAAATTTTAAAAACATGACTAAGTTTTAATTGAACTACTCTGTCTTGACTTGATAGCATACCCACCAAATCCAATTCTTTCTGCCCAATATGAGTACGTGGCCCCACATCCAAAATAAAACGAACGATCTTGTTTTGCATAATTTGTAATTTGTTTTTGTAGTTTTTAGATAACCTTGTATACCATGAAGAACATGCATAATCGAAATGACAAAGAATTAAAGCTGAACACAGTGTCTTGCGTGTTTTCATGCATAAAAAGTCTGCATGTCTGTACAAGAATTTGAGTCTCCAGTTTGCTTTTTTGATAATATGTGTACATCCATATCAAAACGATGCACTTGTCGGCTGCTACATGTGTCTCATTTCATATAATAGCTAGGAATAAATACCAGACTCATATCAAGTGTAGGTCACTTCAAATCATCCCAAGTCAAATTGTATAAGAAATATGTGACCGTACAGCACGAATGAGCCGTAAATGTCCTCAATTAAATTCTGAGTTACAGTGTAAAATGGGCATGAAGGTCGTATTCATAGGTACCTCAATTTGGTGCTACGTGTACCTCATTTAATGAGATACACGTAGCACCAAATTGAAATACCTATGAATATGACCTTCATGCCCATTTTACACTGTAACTCAGAATACAATTGAGGACATTTACGGCTCGTTCGTGCTGTACGGTCACATATTATCTGTATTCCTAAACAATGTGACTTGGGATAATTTGAAGTAACCTCCACTTCAGAGATGAGTTTGGCATTTATTCCTAGTTATTATGTGAAATGAGACACATGTAGCAGCCGACAAGTGCATCCTTTTGATATGGATGTACACATATTAGAAGCAATTGATTCACCGGAAAGAGTGTTATCGAGGGTGACCCCTAAATATTTCACAGACAGAGAGGTATTAATTAGCTCTCCATTGCAAGCAACAGTAAAACTATCAACTGAATTTAGCTTCCTTTTGGTACCAAATAAGATGGCCTCAGTTTTACCAAGATGAAGGAGAGCTTATTATCTATCATCCATTGCCTGCAAGAGTCTAATTCGAGACTCAGTTTATCAGCGATCTTTTGGGGATCTTTATCAGAAACAAGCAAGACACTGTCATCAGCGTATAAAAGTGATTTGCAGTCGACACTGGTGGGCATGTCATTCACATAGCAGAGAAAGAGGAGTGGACCAAGGATACTGCCTTGCGGAACTCCACAGGAAATATCAAGTGGGGCAGAATCAACCTGGTTGACATTGACGATTTGCCTCCTACCAGTTAAATAAGATTTAAACCACTCAACCGAGGACACTCCCAAGGCCTCTAATTTTTTTCAAAAGAATGATATGGTCAACAGTGTCGAAAGCCTTTTGCAGATCAATCAAAACCATACCAGTAAAATTGCCAGAAGCGGTCTGACTATGAATATAGTCAGTAAGGTGAGTCAAACATGTGTCCGTTGAGAAAAGCCCCCTAAATCCAGACTGGAAGCTGTAAAGGATGTTATTCTTTGTTAAGTAGTTCTCAAGCTGGACATAGACGGCCCTCTCAAGGATCTTGGAAGTGACACTAAGAATGCTCACAGGACGATAGTTACCTTCTGTTCTTACATTTTTCTTAAAAAGTGGTTTAACACGAGCCATTTTAAATTCGGTTGGAACTGAACTTGAACTGATAGATAAATTGATAATGTGCGTTAAATGATCTTTGATGACCAAGGCTCCATCCCTAAGAAATCTTGCTGGGATACCATCGAGCCCAGTACTTTTAGATGTGTTTAATGAACAGAGTTCTTTTAAAACAAAATCAGAAGTGATGGATGAGAGTCTAAAACTGTTTGGTTTCACATCCTTTTCTTTATAAATTTTTTTTTTTTTTTCAGACTCAGTCGAAAAAAGACCTTTCGATGGTGGGAGATCTTTCACTAGGTTGCCAGCAACAGTAGTGTAAAAATCATTAAAACAATTGGCGACTTTTTTAGAATTAAAACACTTCTCACCATTCACAGTTAAAACAATTTGCGAATGATCTTTACCTTTGGAGCTGTAGCCAAGAGATTTAAATTGTTTCCAAAGACCTTTAGGATTGTTTTTGTTTTCTTCAATTTTGTTAGAAAAATATGAAGCTTTTGCCTTCTTAATATCCCGTTGAATTTGATTTCTGATTTTACAGAACTTTGTGTAAACCTCAGGATTGTTATCATGTTTAAAATTGTGCAAAAGCTTATCTCTTGTACGGATGTTATCCAAGATGTCATTATTCATCCATGGTTCGGTTTTATTTTTTATTCGAACCTCTTTGACAGGAGCTATTTTGTCAATGACACTCAATAAGTTCATTTTAAATACATTCCAAGCAGAATCCACATCACTGCAATAAACATGTGACCAGTCAGTATCAGCCAGTGCAACCAGCAGATCATCTTTGCTGTAACATTCTTGATTAAGTTCATCAGGACTGTAGTATTCCATTAATTAGAGATTTCTTCTATGCAAGTCCAATTGAAACACTTACTGTATGGGACGTTTCAAGAGCTAAGGTCTGCTCTTTTCATCAGCCAGATGATGCACTGATCTGCTTGGGTTGCCAGTTGACTTCTTGTTGGTATTGATTGAAGTAACACTGTCATCACCAGATAGGATAGCGCCAGGGAGGATAGCGCAATTCTTACAACTGAAAATGACAAGTATACAAGATGGGTCAAGGAATCCATTTGGATTCGGAGGCGGGGCACCCAATCTATGAACAGAGTTGATGGCACATTCAAATTAAGCCACCTTTATGATGTATTGATTTCTGGTGATGACAGTGTTACTTCAATCAATACCAACAAGAAGTCAACTGGCAACCCAAGCAGATCAGCGCATCATCTGGCTGATGAAAAGAGCAGACCTTAGCTCTTGAAACGTCCCATACATACATACATACATAAACAACATTTAATAGGGCGCCTTTCCAACTTGATCAAAGCGCCGTAAAAACAAAGCAATAACAAAAACAGAGTCAATATGATGGATAAAATGAGACTTCAACACCTTCTTGAAACTAGGCAGTGTGCATGCCTCCCTGATGGTTCTTGGGAGGCTGTTCCAGAGTGTGGGTGCCGAAACATAAAATGATTTATCTCCAATGCGATTTTTCCCGACATGAGCGGTGAGAAGAGTAGTATCGGAAGAAGAACGTGTCATGGGTCCTGTAGCAGGTTTGAGTTTATGAGTGAGAAAGTTTGTGAGATAAACTGGTGCATTACCCTGAAGACATTTAAAAACATACATGCATATCTTGAATTTGATGCGCTCCCGTATGGGCAGCCAGTGTAGAGTGTCCAGGAGTAAATACAGTAAGTGTTTCAATTGGACTTGCATAGAAGAAATCTCTAATTAACATCTTTGCTGTAATTCTTAAGAGAACGCACGTTGACCACGTTGTGTTTATTGAACTTCACCTTCTTTGTCTTTCTAGTGCAATAAATAAGAAACTGGTGATCGCTAATGCCTACACCGACTGTACCTGATTGGGTGATATTGTCAAGGTTATTGCAGATGACATGGTCCAAAATAGAAAATCTTGTTTTACACACTCTAGTTGGGGAATCAATAACTTGTTTACAATCAAACATTTGCAACACATGTTTCATTTTTGACAAAAGATAGTCTTGTTTTAAGGCATAATCGACATTAAAATCACCAAGTATAATGAGTTCCAAATCAGATTGAATTCTAGACAAAGTGTCTTCAAATATGTCAAAAAAGTGAGAGTTAGTTTGAGGGCGGTAGCAAGCCCCAACAACAATTGGTTTTGTTTTGGGGAATTCAGCCCAAATCGATTCGATCTGATCATTGCAAAGGTCTAATCTTGCATTAAAGGCAATGCTATCTTTAATGTACAAACACACTCCCCCTCCATGTCTATTTCTGTCATTACGAAGAACATTAAAGCCTTCTATTTCAATTTCAGAGTCTGAATCATCAATCCATGTTTCGGATATTGCAATTATTGAAGCTCTAGTTTTGTTTACAATAATTTTCAATTCAGAAAGTTTAGGTAGCAGTGATTGAGTATTTATATGAATAAAATGTAGACCCCTTGATTTAAAACAGTATAGGGCCTTTTGACTGTGGTGATCCAAAACCATGCTATATATCATAAAACCTGGCTATGTCCAGAGAGCTGCTGCCAGTGACTGCTAATAGCGGTAAATAGTGGGTTGTGGTTTTTAGCAGTTCTCAGTATAAAAAAAGGCCCTGTGGTAAGGCTATTAAAATACCCCCTCTCTGCATTTATTTAAAAGTAAAATCAAGGTACATCTAATGGGGAATAACACAAAATGTATAAACAAAGTTTTAACTTCGTTTATAATAATTTAGGATAAAAAGACCAGCTCTCAGGAAGCAACAAGTACGAGTTTATAGAGACAAGAATGTAATCATACAAATATGTTGTCTTTATTTCATTAATTAGGAGGAAATGAAGCAACGAGTATTTGAAATACACGTTTTTACCTCCTTTTCCATTCGAAATATTATCGATCAATGGAATGTGAAATTAAAACTTTTATTCCCAATAAAATTCCATGATAAGGTCGAAGTAAAGGATTTAGGATTGAGCTGTCTCATATTCGCTCAAAACGGAAAAATATTATTTTAATATTGTTTTAATTAAAAAAAATATATAGTTCTATATTTTTGACATAAACGAAAGAAGTTGTATAGATAAGTGTGAAAAAAGTAAGTTAATAATAAAAATAATAGATGAAATAAACAAACAAACAACCCCCCTCCAACAACAACAACAATAACACTATTATAAATATGAATAAAATATTGTATAAATAAAATGAATGAATATCATGATCATGATGATATAGTAAATGAAGAGATTACATTTATTTATAAAAAGTAGTAAAAATAATGCGACGAGGATGGGATTCGAACCCACGCGTGCAGAGCACAATGGATTAGCAGTCCATCGCCTTAACCACTCGGCCACCTCGTCTCGATCTGTGGCCCATTAACGCTTACGCAATAAAAGAAACTAAACTGGTTTTGCAATAACAATTATGCATAACGGTATGGCGGGGTATCGTGAATGATGGTGTATTTTACTTCTAGGATGAGGTTTAGGTTTAGGGATACGGGTTAGTTTAGGTTAGGGTTAGGAAGTGTGGCCTTTAATAAATTTCCTTGGGGTTGAAATATTGTAAAATAAACTTTATCATGTTTATTGGGGGGATTTTGTTTTTCTTCAAAAATCTAGAACACAAAGAAATAGGCCTAGGCTACAAAGAAAGGCCCATATAGGCCTATATATATTTTTTTTTTGGGGGGGGTTAAGATTAGTTAGACAATTTTCTTTTGTCCAAAAAACGGGAAACTGTAAACATTGATGGATATTCACACGGGACACCATGATAGGCCTATCTCCCCGGAAAGAGTCATGATCAGACGATATCAAAATGCTGTATATTATTAATATCCCGATTAATACGGTATTAAAAACATCATTTTACCAAAATTACGTCACTGCACAAAAACAGCCTAAAACAGGTGCTACATGTATATTAAAAATAGTTCGCAAACCACGTTGACGCGCGACTTACAATTTTTATTTATAAGCTTTTATAACAAGTTAAATAGAGTGTGAAAGAGCGATTGAATGCATCATGAATTGATAAAAACGACCTTTGCCCGCACTAGTCAATAAAGCAGTACAGATGTCGGTTTTGTATACATGACGCATGCATTGTTGTGTCACATATATTTTACATCAACGCGGGATCCATTCCATTAGTGCCGTAGCATTTTAATAACCATGTTAAAATTGTCAGATGAAAAGATGTTTCGTGATGCTGGCACTGTATTGACTACTTAACATTTGTGATGCTTTATAAAAAACAACGGCCAAGCAAACACATGAGGATTGTGTGCAATCTCATTATAGTCGAACGGATTCGGGACGGAAACCCGGACGGAAAACACACCAGCAAGCCGAATGGAGGGGAAACCCCGTGTAAAATGACTGCATGTAGATGTAGTATAGCCTTTACCTTTCGGTGAATTAAAAATAATGGCGTGCTTGCATTGCTAACATATCAAATCATCATTGCTTTCAACTGGTCTCAATGACATGATGGCGTCTAAAAAACAAGGTAATGTATTAAATTTTGTATAGGCTTGCTTTAACCACAGATATAGTAATGTAATGTTGTTGTACCATTTTCTGCACTACCATCATGACCATGGACGCTCGATCATTATTTTAGGTCATGCAGAGCGAGCGTCGGATGCACAGCAGACCGGCGGTATAATTTTACTGATACTATTTATACACTGGAATCGGGAAATTTAATGCATCATTTCAGGGAAAAAATACCTGCTGAGATAATTTTACCTATGATACCTATTAAATATACACTATAATAACATTATTAAAAGTACATGGTTTTATCTGTGGCAAAAGGTACTAAGGTAGGCTATAGCCTTTCAGTAAATGTCCCTGCTAGAATGATAATGCTATGGGCCAAAGGGTATTAAAGGTGTCTATTTTATAAATTTAAAATATGCACGTTTCATAAACAACCAAGTGTCAAGAACCCCAAGCGATCGTAAATTTTAATCACGTTTTCAATAGGGCCAAATAAATTATATAATAATAATAATAATAATAATAATAATAATAAGGCCGTATAAAATTAATGTTTTGGTTCTCGTCCGAAGGATTTTCATGAATTGATGAGGGAGGGAGTTTTTTTTTTTTTTTTTTTTTCAATGTAAAATTAGCATTGTCAGTAGTTTTCGGTCTTCTCCAACAGTGCTCGAGGAAACGATGAGGCCCTTTTTTTTTTCAAATGCGAGATTCTGAGGATAAACCCCTAGAGTACCACAAAAAGACTTGGAAGTGATGCTTGTTCTCTAATAAACTTATTTATATGTATGAAGATTTCATAAATCATTCCAAAGTCTAAAAAATTGAAAAATCTAAAAAAAAAAAAAAAAATCTGACAAATCCCAGAAATTGAGGAGGGAGGGACGAGAACCAAAATATTAATTTTACACGGCCTAATAATAATAATAATAATAATAATAATAATAATAATAATAATAATAATAATAATAATAATAATAATAATAATAATAATAAATAATAATAATAACACTAATAATAATAATAATAATAATAACACTAATAATAATAATAATAATAATATAATAATTTTTTGCTAATGGTACTACTTTGAGTTTTTAAAAATACTATCGAAATATGTCGCAAGGTTTCGTGAAATTACCACGATATATTAATAACACATACCAGAGGTTGCTTACACTGAGTGACCCAAAGTGTCCTTTATATACGTTTATCGAATAGCGAGCAGATTGAAGTTATATGATAGTAATGTTTTCAGGTCCACATGATATAATTATGTATTTGAGAAAGAAATCCTAGGAAATTCGAAGGTTCAGACCGCATGGTTAAGGGGGTACTACACCCATTGATTTTTTTTTGCATTTTTTTGCATTTTGTGAAGAAATTACCAAAAAAATTGGACAAAGTGGTATGCAAAATGAAGGGCAAATCTTCTCGTTTTATTGGTGGCATCGGTATCAACGTAGCTTACATGCTTTTAAAAGTAGAAGCCAAAAGGTGGTACATCACTGATGATTTAAATTCACTTCATTTTGGAAAGCTTACTATCAACGGATTTCGTTAAAATTTTGGATATGTGTTGCTAACACATTAGGGAAATAAAGTTGATATGTAAAATGGGAATAAGTGGTTCCTGATTTCTTTTATGACTTCATGAACTTGGTGCTCCACAACTATCAAAAAAGGAACTGGTTAAAATGCTTCTATTTTCAATGTTGAGCTATATTTTGTATTTTTATCTTGCGACATTATTTCACTGAAACTTAATTAAGCCACAGGTAACAGGTTACCACAACCATACTACAGCAATGTTGAAAAAAATTGTATTTCTTGTCACCTATACCACCATATTGGGTAGTTTTTCGTAAGCTTAACTTTTCTGATTTTGGTAACTATTTTATATTTATTTGTGAAATCCATCTCAACTAGGCATTCTAAATTGTACTCACCATTTACACCCCAAGGTATATTAGTATATCCACCTTGCACTTCTCGATATATATCCAGTTAAAGACAGAATATCAAAATTATGCCTCATTATGATATCACATGAGTGAGACTCTCACATGTGTATTCAAAATTGATGCTTAAATTTGACCTGAACTAATTGACATATAACCTAACATACGGTGACCTAATAATAGCCTTTTCTTCTCCTAACAACACATATAGTATTAAATTGACTAATGACTATGCATCCATTGTGTAAGTGTTTATTTAATTTATTCAGTGTTATATATTTTGCATGCACCACTAGATTTTCTATAGAGAGTATAACAAAGGATTTAATGTATTCTATTCATGTACCCTACTTGAACATGTTGAATAGAATAAATTATGGTTTGTTATGAAACACGCATCTGAGTTACTATACAGTAAACAAAACATATATAGGGCTAAAATGACTTACTAAAATAGTTTAAAAGCACTTTGTATGTAGATATATTTTATAAGTTCAGGACATGAGATGATGAACATATTTATGTACTTCATAAATTTGCAAGAAAAAAAAGAAGAGGGGTACTGATGAAAATCAGGGTATTATTCCCCCTTAAGGACAACTCTTATGTTTTGTTAACCTTTCAAAAACTTTTTTAAAGCTTGCTTCAAAACAAAATTTTATTAAAGTTGTTATAGAGAATTAAACTTTCGCACATAACATTCTCTCAATTGTTCAGCGGAGCCGTATTTATTAAAAAGGAAGTCTCCGGCAATCACGACATTATTATCAAGCACGAATTACTTTTAATAAAAACAACCGTCTCTCAACACGCGATATTCAAAATTCCCGCGCCAAAATTGTCTAGGGCAATGACGTCATGGTTATTTGTGCTCAACTGTCGCCAGCCTTCATTGTGAGGGCGCACCACCAAATCACTCCACGATTTATGTACCAGTGAAATTCGGTTAAAATAGTCCACCGCTTATTTGAGCTTGATGCGGCTTTATTTTCTAAACGTATAGTCAAATCTTGCCCATTTTCAGCTCATTTGCTTCCGACAAGTGTATACATGACCAAATTTGAGAAAAATTCCCAAATTTTTTTTTCAAAATTTTTAATTTTGAACAACGTCCGGTTTCCAAAATTGAGTGATTTTTAGGGTTGAATTTGCACAATTTTTCTTTGCGGCAAAATAACAAAAAAAGTCGGTGGTTAGCAATATATTCCGTTAAAAGAATAATATTCTACATCGCGTGTTGAGACACATCTCTTTTTATTCATTGTTATGGTCAATATGAATTTGTTTAAAATAAAACTATGCGATTCGTGCTTGATAATAACATTCTTTACATGTAGGCTATACTAGTAAGGCATAATGTTGTGATTGCCGGAGACTTCCTTTAATAAATTTATCCTCGGCTATTTAATCATAGATTATATTGTGATTGCCGGAGACTTCCTTTAATAAATTTATCCTCGGCTATTTAATCATAGATTATCAATAATCTATGATTTAATATAGTGATCCGTCTGTGTAGAAGGCTATCGATGCATTTACTTAATTGTGCATACCCAGTGGGCACAAATAAACATATCAAAAAAGTACTAACCCCCCTAAATAATTGCCATAATTAAAAAACGGGCTATTGTATTACAAATCTGTAAAATGTGTTGGAAGCAGAATTTATTTCTGCGCATTTTGACACCTCATTTGATACGATAGCCCAGAAAACAGTAAAACACCGGTCAATTTAATGTAGTGAGGTGATTTGAAAGTTGCACTTACAACAATACAAAAACACACAGATATCATTACACAGATTTCCTTCCATTATACTGAATACAAATCAATAGAATTTGCTGCAACTTTCAAATCTTGGGTTACATTGATTTAAATGTAGCCTACGCTGTGGCGTCAATATTTAGTCACTAGAGAGCTTGCGAAATGACGTTACGTTAACTTTAACTTTAACGTCTAGAGGATTATGATTATGTATTCAAAACCACCTTGGTTTTGAATACATAATCCTCTATAATCCTCTAGAAGTTAAAGTTAAAGTTAACGTAACGTCATTTCGCAAGCTCTCTAATCACTACAAATCGCCCGTTTTGAATAATGACCATTATTTAAGGGGGGTTAGTTACTTTTTTTGAGATGTTTAGTTGAAATCAATAGGTCTATAACGTCATTTGCTAACGGACACAAACGTTATATTAACGTTCTCATAATGGTTACAAATGCAAATTAATTTAACGTGTGGATTTACGACGTTGTAACACCCAACCATTATCCAACGTTGATCCAACCATTGGCAAATAAGACCAATGAGCCAAAAAATCGTGAAAAACACAAAAATAGTATAGTTATCAGTGCATACTGTGCGTATGTAAAGTCCTATATTACCTGGCGCTCTTTTCGCGTCTGGTCCCGTCGCGTCTGGTCCCACGGGACCTGACGCTATATTAGTGTTGGAATTGTCTTAAACCGTGCCACATTTCTAGATTATATTTTATTGTTTAAAACTATTTTTTTTCATAGACTCTAGGAGGAATAGTCAATGTTACCTTGCATGCCTGTGTCATGCGTGTGGCGTGTTTGTTTGTTTGTTTGTTTGTTTGTTTGTTTTAAATGATCTTCCCGTAAGAACTCGACAACAACCCATAATAGGAAAGGGTTACAGCCCGCACTACCCCCATCCTCGGTCTACTGTGTCAGGCCAGGATCACTGACACCCACGGTACTGATCACGGTGATCATATTGTTGAATGTTGCTGACTTTAAAATAATATGGCCTACTACTAGTATATAAAGTAAATCCGAACTGTATCCCCCGGCTGTATCCCATGTGGTAGAATATAAAGGGCATATTCTTTCGCAGGCTCGTCGTCTTCAAGACGCAGTATATCATGGCCGAGAAATTTGAGTTGATGAATCTTGACTATGGCAACCAGTGGAGTGGTGTTGGTCAGATTGTAGATGGTTTCATTTGGAATCCGATCCACATGCTTAATGTTTAACTGGACTCTGTAGCAAGATGTTGCAAAGGCATTAATCTTGTTTTCTATGTCCTTGGTGATTATCCTGCATGACTCACACCCGTATACAGAAAGACAGTAACACAAGTTGTCTCAAACAGCTTGATTTTTGTTTCGATTGGCAGGGATGGGCTTCTCCAAGGTTTCCAGGTTTCCAGAAAGCTGCCCAGGCTAGTGCTTTTCTTCTTTCTAGGTCTCCTGCACTAGAGCCCATCTTGGAACCCAAGTACTTGAAGTCTGTGACCATGGTGACATGTTGATGGTACTACCATAGACTTCAAGTGCTGGTTGGGCGTTACAGTTTGCAGTCATATATTCTGTCTTAGGTGCGCTATGACAAGGCCTAGATCTGCTGCTGCAGTTGCAGTCCTAGTAAGCTGCGACTGGGCCCGGGCTGTGGAAGATTCCAACAGGGCAATATCATCCGACCAGCAAAATCCAGGTCATTCAGCATCCTAGCAGGATACCTGCTTGACCGACGTGGGTAGGTAACAATTCCGGCGTCAATTCCAGAAGTTGATTTCTTCAGAAGGTAATCTACCAGGATAATGAACAGGAATGGTGCTAACACATCACCCTGAGGCACTCCATGTTGTAACTTGGAAAGGCTCTGAGATATTTCCATCTACCATAACGGCACTATTGGAGTCCTTGTAGAGCACTTGGATGGCATTTACCACAACCTATGGTATTCCATAATGCCGCAGCACTGAAAACATGACGGACCTGTTGATGGAGTCGAAGGCTTTTTTGAAGTCCACAAAAGTGACTGTCAAGGGAAGTTAGTACTCCTAATTGAAGCCTTCCGTGATCCTCCTCAAAATGTGTATTTGCTGAGCACAGCTGCGACCTGATGTGAAGCCAGCATGGTTGCTTCTCAGTAAATGATCAATGTGAGGTCGGATCCTGTTCAAAAGGACCTTGTTATACACTTTTGCGGCAATGGACATACATGTAAGCGAAATACCACGGTAGTTTGTCATGAGTGAGAGGTCGCCTTTCTTTGGTAGAGGAATGATTACATTTGTGACCCATTGACGTGGTGGTGTCAGCGTTGAGAATACTTAAAAAAAAAATTCATTTTGCTTTAATATTAAACAGGACAAAATACAAATAACTTGAGAAAAAAAAAAGATAGAAAGAATAAAAAACAACACACACAACACAAATACAAAAGCATCTCTTACATGACTAGCATGACTAGAGCAATACAACAGTATGCATATTTTTAAATGTTTAAATTCGTTCAAATACTCTGTTTGTCCGTGGGCACATGAGAAAGACAATACTACGTTATAAACCTTCCCATTTCATACGAAAGATATTCAATTTATTTATTCTCTGAAAACAAGCTTTTTCTTCTTCAATTTTTTTTACTTAGAAAATGTGAAAATCTGGCGATGTATGGTTTCTCATTTGAAAACCTGTTCCTAAATAAATAATACTTAGCACTCAGAATAATATAGTTTAGCACTTTGAATCTTGAATGTCCTTCCAGTCCCAAAATTATATTTTTGTAACTTAGATGTATTCGAGTCTGTATCTTTCCATTTAACCATGTCTCTATCTCCTTCCAAAAAGAGTTTATTTGATGGCATTCCCAGAACATATGATCAATTGTTTCTTTATTTTGACATAAATGACACTTTGCGTTCTCTTTCCGATTAATAAGCTTTAAATAACTATTGCTTGGAATAATTCGATGAAGGATTTTATATTGAAAAATTCTCATTCTTTCTTCAGTGGTAATTTGAAAAGGTAATGCCCAAATGTATTCCCAATTTAGATTACCTACATGATCAAACAAGCGATCATAATAATTATGATTTACTGGTTTTGTTGATTGTGACATGTTAAATTGTTTAGAGACATCACGAGTTGTTAACTTCTTTACTTTTAACGAAATGTTTTTTTCAATACTTTTAAGTTTTGCAATATCTGTTTCAGAAAGTTTCTTTATTTCTAATTTCCATTCCCTTGGTAAACTATTTATAACGCCGTAATATGTTACAAAATCAATACATCGCCCATATTTTTCACAAAGCTTTTCGTATAAATAAAATGAACCTTTATCATCTAATATATCTTTAATCTTTGTCATCCTTAGTCTTGTTCGAGACTTGTTTACATCTTTTGAAAACAACTTGTTATAACTTAGTGGCATATGCAATACATCTTCCAAATTGATTGTTTCTTTGTTATTGCATTGTTTAAAACTTTGCCAGCTTAAAATGACCTCTTTGTAAAACTGGGGGAAATTGGCAGGAAAAACAGAAGCATCAACATTACATTGTAACAGGAACTCCATCCAGACCTCCCATTTCATTAAAGAAATAATTTGGGACATCTTTCCACGGTGCATAACCTTCACTCAAAAATCTTTTTAGGCACATTATCTTTAAAGCTTTGTCTGTATTGAATACATTTACCATCTCTATTCCTCCGCTTTCTTTTGGTGCAATTAAAACAGACCGTTTGATGTTTTTCTGGTTTTCCATTCCATAAGAAGTTATACAGTATCTTTTGAACATCAGATAACACATTTCCATTCACACAATCTGTGGACATTAAATAAGTCATTTGTGAAATACCAATACTTTTTACTAATAAGACCTTTCCTGTAAGTGTTAGATCTCTTTGTCTCTAAATATCTAATTTGTCTTTTAATTTTGTGAGTCTTGGTTGAATATTATACTCATTACATTTTTTACTATCATAACCAACAAATAAGCCCAATATTTTTACAGGTTCCTTAGTTGGTTTAATACCATAAACATAATCATTACAGTTTCTAAGACTTCCTATCTTCATCAATTCTGTTTTCTCCAAATTTATCTTCAAACCAGACAACTTTCCAAACTTATCTAGTTCTCTTACAAGATTCTCCACAGATTTTGAATCGGATAGAAAAAAGGTTGCATCATCTGCAAAAAAGGAGCACTTAAGCTCCACCCCACTTGGGAGTTCTATGCCATTAATATCCTTACATTTCAAAGTTATTAAAGCCAACATTTCTATCACACACACGAATAATGCTGTTGATAACGGGTCTGCTTTAAAGTACTACATAAAACGAACATGTTTTTTTGCCTGAGTAATGTAACTATGGAAACATAATTGTAAGCTTTATTTGGTTCACTGATTGATACCGGCGCTCTATCAAGTCAACATCATCATTGATTGTATATTCTAGGCGGTAAATCACTGACTGGCTGTAAATAAATGTGAATTCCATGAAAGGAATTTTACATCCTATATAAATATAATATCTTTCAGCGGATTCCAGAGAGCCGATTCTCTAGCGAGTGTTATCTTCAAGACCACTGCTTCCGGCAGCTACGGTTATCTATCCTTTTCTCGGGGAAATAATTCACATTCAACCTTCGTTTGTGTTCATTTTAGCGTCAATTTTCATTGCGACATTTAACGATACGCATGGGCGTGGTGAATATAACAACTGTCATTGTCCATGTTGTCAGCAGGTTATATGCATTACACTTGACATCATCATCCGTTCTTGCAGCTGCTCATTTCGATTATGTGTAATTATATCAAACCGGGTTTTTCCGGAATTTTGTTGTAGGTATAACCAAAGCTAGAATACTTTCGTATAACGCAGAATCGAGTGAATTAACCAGCATCATGGAAATAAATTATTAAGTGTACCACAGTTTCATCGCTCCGATATCTTCATGTCAGAAATCCTCATGATGGTAGGTCGAATCCACTAGTTCGCCAACAGTCACGGATGGCCATTTTGTTCCGACCTTTTTAATAGTTTTGAGACTATGGGGCGATGACTCCGACTCAGGCTATTGAAAATAGCCTCGCATGTTTCTTCCTCTCATCTCATCTGCTTGAAGGACTCATTTTTTTATGTTCTGCGCGTATAAAATCCGATTGTTTTGTCACTTTTTGATTTCAATATCCAGGCTGCAACCTTGGCGGAAATTCGTTGCCACACCTGCACGTTCTGGTGTTAAAAGCACGCAATCGGAGCCAAATATGTGATAGTTCCGTATTATTTTGTATAATAGTTGCAAATATACATGCAGCTTACACTCGCCCCTTCCCCACCCCCCATTTTTCAATGTTGGGAGACTGTAATGTAGAAATGATGACGATTTTGTCCAAATCAACATTGCAATAGGGGAGCGGGGAAGGATGTTGGCCAATTAACGCTCAGGTGTGGCAACCTTTTCCGCCAAGGTTGTCTGAGCCGAATGCAAAATATTTCATCTAAATTTCGTCTTTGTCTCATAACTCAAAAACGGAATGTCGTATGAGCTTCATATTGCACACGATTTGGGAGTAGATAATATTATTTTGATTCATAATAAAAATTTTGACAAAGAACTTGGTTTATTTAGGGAGTGGTCACTGAAATCACCCTTTATGCTAAATTACACACATTTCGTAATTAGGCCTCTAAACTGCATGATTTTCTGTTAAATATCAGTAACGGAAAATCGTATCAAGTTGCTGCTACACACAGGTTTTTAGTGGATCATGTCCGTTTTATCCATGTTACAATTAAGCGTAGATAACTTTTTTCATATCATTTTCACACGGATCGGCCTATGTATATTATTAATTATTAAGATGCCAAAATAATGCTAAATGTGTCAAAAAACCTCTCAATCGCCATTACATGCTGTCTACTGAAGATAGTACACCGAACATTTCATCATTTTTGAATGATGATGAAATAGCGTGAAGTTTAACTATTAGGCCAAAAATAATACGAAGGATTAAGAGAGGAAAAATATTAATTTTTAACAAAACTAGCAAAGGGATTCGAACCCGTAGCCTGTAGATTACAAATCGGCGCTGTTACCGCCGAGCCACGTAGAAGTGAATGAATTTTGTAGCCATATCTAATATATTAATATTAGTTTAAAACTATGCAATGCATATGGTAGAAAATTGACCTGAAACGTTCCAAATACACATAATTTCATCGATTTACAACGATTATATATGTTGGCAATGTATTTAGGGTATAAAATAAACTTGAAATTTGATTCACGCACTTTCCGCACGTTGGACAAATTTTAAATAAAGAAAATAATCTAAATTTCTTTTAATTTGTTTGTGTCGACCGTCGACCGTTAAACCATCAACCTCATCTCCATTGTGAAATGGAATATCGCTTTTTGGCCTCATCCCTTTTAATGGTTGAATCTGATACCCAACTTGGCAGTCCGCATGGCTCTTTAATATTTATTTATTTATTTATCATTTATTAATTTTTTTAAATACCTTTTCTAATCTACAGGTTGAAGTGGGGTCATAAATATTCAATATGAAGAAATATGATTTTGTGTGTGTGTGTCGAAGAGATGAACGACCCACTGAGTGCACTGTAAATTGCCATTCCAATTTGCAACAAGAAAAGTATTTTTTTTTTTTTTTCAAGACATGGATTAAAAAACGCATTTCGCGTTGACATTTTAGCCCTGCTTTAAAGTAATACATAAAACGAACATGTTTTTTTGCCTGAGTAATGTAACTATGGAAACATAATTGTAAGCGTTATTTGGTGCACTGATTGATACCGGCGCTCTATCAAGTCTACATCATTATTGATTGTATATTCTAGGCGGTAAATCACTGACTGGCTGTAAATAAATGTGAATTCCATGAAAGGATTTTTACATCCTATATAAATATAATATCTTTCAGCGGATTCCAGAGAGCCGATTCTCTAGCGAGTGTTATCTTCAAGACCACTGCTTCCGGCAGCTACGGTTATCTATCCTTTTCTTGGGGAAATAATTCACATTCAACCTTCGTTTGTGTTCATTTTAGCGTCAATTTTCATTGCGACATTTAACGATACGCATGGGCGTGGTGAATAACAACTGCCATTGTCCATGTTGTCAGCAGGTTATATGATTTACACTTGACATCGTCATCCGTTCTTGCAGCTGCTCATTTCGATGATGTGTAATTATATCAAACCGGGGTTTTCCGGAATTTTGTTGTAGGTATAACCAAAGCTAGAATACTTTTGTATAACGCAGAATCGAGTGAATTAACCAGCATCATGGAAATAAATTATTAAGTGTACCACAGTTTCATCGCTCCGATATCTTCATGTCAGAAATCCTCATGATGGTAGGTCGAATCTACTAGTTCGTCAACAGTCACGGATGGCCATTTTGTTCCGACCTTTTGAATAGTTTTGAGACTATGGGGCGATGACTCCGACTCAGGCTATTGAAAATAGCCTCGCATGTTTCTTCCTCTCATCTCATCTGCTTGAAGGACTCATTTTTTTTATGTTCTGCCCATATAAAATCCGATTGTTTTGTCAGTTTTTGATTTCAATATCCAGGCTGGGTTATCAATACGCAGACTGAAGCTTACCATATTCTTTCAACACATATATTCAAGTGCAAGCCTTACAATAGGTTTCATTTTTAAAAATAAAAATAAAAAATAACGGGAGATACTCATGATTTTGTACCTAGGTCCAGATGTAGACATTCAAAGATCGTATGAAATCTATAGCATTATGACACCACCGTACGATATGCACAACTCAGTTAGCCAATTCAGACCCATTGATAGCACAGCACGGCATTACATGTTTCTCCTCTTCCAATTATAGCTTGGAATAAAATTATCTCAAGTGGCGGTCATTTCAAACCATCTCATTGAAACTCATTTATAAGCTCTGTATGTATGCGCGTGTTTATAGTGAGCCAGATTATCTGGTATTTAGCGTACAAGTACAAACACTCTATATAACTGTGTGGTCTATAGGAATGTGCCTCTTATTGTTTGTTTGTTTGTTTAAACGGTCGCTCCGTGTGGAAACACGCTTGGGTCCTAATGGGACCATGCTCAAACAAAATGCTCAAGCCAGGCTAAAAAAGCCTATTAAAAGCATGCTGGCCTCTATATGGAAAGACAAGTGAGAAACAGATTTGAACATATAGTTACAGATAAGCCCTGTTTTCAGGAAGATAATAGTGAAGAAAAGGAGATATTTCCTGCATGTGCAGTGACATGGGCAATGAGTAAGAAGGCCTCGTTAGAAACAATTGAGGACAACCAAATTTATGTCTTAGGCTACAATTTGGAAGACACATTTGTGTCAAAGTTGAATGAGAAAGAAGAGAAACTAAAAATGACACAGCCTCTGAGCATGAACAAATTGGGGAAACCATAAAAGACCCATTAAGTCATGGCAAGCTAATTCTGGAGCAACAAAATGACCCAGAACTCAAAGAGATCAATCAGAGGGCATTGACCCTAGAAGAAGCAGAACAAAATTCTCTCTGTTTTTACAAGCAAGATGATGTGCTAATGAGAAAATGGCGCCCGCCTGATGCACCTGCCGATGAAGAGTGGAAGGTAGTGCACCAAATTGTGGTACCAAAAGTATACCACACTGAAGGTATTAACATAGCACATGATAGTCCCATGGCAGGGCATTTGGGTGTTAAGAAAACTCATGAAAGAATTCTGAGACATTTCTGGTGGCCCACTCTCAGACAAGATGTTTCTGAATATTGCAAAACATGTCACACATGCCAAGTAGTAGGGAAGCCAAATCAGAAAAATACCTCCTGCTCCATTGAAGCCAATTCCAGCCTTTGATGAACCATTTATTTAGTAGGCTTATTATTGATTGTGTAGGCCCCCTACCAAAGAGTAAGTCAGGTAATCAATACCTTCTGACAATTATGTGCGCGTCAACACGCTTTCCTGAAGCCATACCCTTGAGAAATATTAAAGCAGTGACTAGCCCAAGTCCATACAGTCAGATCAAGGATCAAACTTTACTTCTGGAGTATTCCCAGGCCATGTATCAATTAGGTATAGAACAGTATAAGTATACCTAGTACACCTCAAGTGCTCACACGGTTGTTTGATGTATATAACATTGGCTTCAATATTAACTAAATGCAAACTATAGATGGCGCTATTTAACCAAAATCATATTTCTTAATTTGCAAGGGGTAGGTGATCAATACTGCCTTTAAAACATATGGAATAGGTGAAACAAGCAGGAAAGAAATTTATAAATATATTTAATCAAAAAATAAAAGAAATTGTTTGTATTAAAAGCTTGAAAGAGTAACTTCAGTAGCGCCACCAATTTTGTCATATCCGAAAAGCTTTAAATTTTTTTTGTAAAAGTGAATAATGTTGAAAAAGAGGGGAAATTTAAAAGTGAAAATGACTCAAAAGCAATTGTATACATTAGCATGATATCGCTTTTAGCTGTTTAAGCCTAAAATTGGGTTGTACATGATGTTTTGTTTGAAAAACTAATAAATGATCACATCAAACAGAATCGCAAGGTGCACTAAAGGTTCCACCAAACATTGAAAAACATCAGGACATACTGTTTGGAATTTCAGAGGGACTGGGATCAGGGAGTACTCCTGTTGTTGTTTGATGCTAGGGAAGCTGTTCAGGAAACTTTAGGATTTAGTCCTTTTGAATTAGTGTTTGGACACACAGTACGCGAACCCTAAAAGTTGTTGAAAGAAAAGTGGTTCAATGAGAAATCAGATATCAATTTATTGGATTATGTTTCCAATTTTAAGCATAGGCTTAACAGAGCAACTGATATGGCCAAAGAAAACCTAAAACAGAGTCAGGACAAAATGAAACATAGGTATGATAAACCTGCCAGGGAAAGAGTGTTCTAACCAGGTGACAAAGTTCTAGTACTCTTTCCAATTCCAGGACACCCATTGCAAGCCAGATATCATGGCCCACGTGAGGTAGAGTCAAAAGTGGGTGAAGCAGATTATATTATCAAGACTTCTGGTAGACGCAAGAGCAGGCAGTTATGCCACATAAGTATGCTCAAAGAGTATGCTGAAAGAAGTGACAGTGGCATTTCAAAACCTGCGTGTACAGTGGTAAAACATCCTGATAATGTAGACAAACATGCCGATGTAGACAAAATCGCCAATGTAGACAAGAGTAAAGATGACAATTCTGATGTCACATTTGACCAGGAGTATAATGTAAAATTGAACAATTCTGATGTGCTCACTAATTTGGACTCAAAGCTCGGTCATCTCTCTCAAGATCAACAAAGTCAAATTGCAAATTTGATTCACAAGTTTGACAATATATTTCCTGATACGCCAAGTAGAACAAATGCTGCATTTCATGATGTAGATATTGGTGATACAAAACCAATCAAGCAGCATCCTTACAGAGTCAATCCATTGAAAACGGAACATCTCAAAAAAATGAGATCAATTACATTCTAGACAATGATATCATAGAACCAAGTAGTAGTGAATGGAGTTCACCATGTATTCTTGTTCCCAAGCCTGATGGTTCATACAGATTAGTAGCAGATATGAGAGCTGCAAATGTTCATCCAAAGACAGACTCCTACCATATTCCAAGAATTGATGATTGCATAGAAAAAGTTGGGAATGCAAAATATGTTTGATCTTTTGAAAGGGTACTGGCAGGTTCCACTCGCAGACCGTGCCAAAGAGATTTCTGCCTTTTGTACACCATTTGGTCTTTACCAATACAAAGTTATGCCATTCGGTTTGAAAAACGCGCCAGCCACTTTTCAGAGAATGTTGATCCAAATTGTGGCAGATATAGAGGGATGTGAAGCGTATGTAGATGATTTGATTGTTTACAGTCAAACTTGGGAACAACACATGGAACAACTCCATCAATTGAATATATGAATACAAAACCCACTCAAGTCCATACTGTGGCCAAATTGAGTTAAGCATGGGAATTTGTTGCTATGCATAGGCCTGTCATATGTATGAAAAAACAACTCAAATTCATCCACTGTGTCTATTGAGCATGTGAAAAATAGCATGTATGAAAGAACCACCCAAGTCCATGATTTGAGTCTTGTAACACATTGATTGAAATCCAGTATGTATAAAAGTCCGCTTGTAACACATTCATTGCTGGAGAGTGACTTTTGAAAAAAATGGGTTTAATAAAGGAAAGTGTGTGGTTTATATTACATGGCAGAATGCTTATCAACATTATACATACCTGTGTGCTTTATTTTGTATTACCTTACTAGTGGTAATCTTATTCAAACATTGTTGTCTTTGTATATGATTCAAAAAACCACCCAAGTCCAAAATTTAAAATGAACCCCACGAAGTCCCTGAAATGCTAATCGTCATACTTAATACAGTTTAACCCACTCATTTGCCCGTAAAACTTACCATATAGACCAGGTAAATATAACTGAAGGAATTAAAATGATACACAGGTTTTTCTCTCAAAATCACTTCCCATGGACTTGGGTGGGTTTTGTATTCATGTATTCAATTGTTTAAGAAGCTGTCTGAAGTACAATTGACAGTCAATTTGGTAAAAAGTGAGTTTTGTCATGCCACAGTCACATACTTAGGATATGTTGTAGGTCAAGATCAGGTGAAACCTATCAAAGCCAAAGTTGAAGTAATTGAGCAATACCCCACGCCTGTAAACAAGAAGGCACTCATGAGATTTCTAGGAATGGTTGGCTATCATAGAAAGTGCTGTCCAAACTTTTCAGAGATAGCATATGTCCTTTGACTGATTTGTTGAAGAAAGATGCAAAATTCATTTGGTCAGAACAGCGTGAAAATGCTTTTCACAAAGTCAAATCAATACTCATGAGTTCACCAGTACTAACTGCACCTGATTTTCAGAAGCAGTGCAAGTTGACTGTTGATGCCAGTGACATAGGTTGTGGAGGTGTTGTGATGCAAGAGGGTTAAGATCAAATAGATCACCCTATTTGTTACTCTTCAAGGAAATTCAACAAGCACCAGAGGAATTACTCCACAATTGAAATTGGATTGTGAAATGGATAAGATTTGGGAATCACCCACAGGAAGTGTTGTAATACAATGTATGACAGAATGGTCTATTAATAGATTTTGGGGTTTCTGGTGTATAAAAGCTGGAAGCTTGAGTTTGCATTTTACAGAATGTCATGAGGGATTGTAAACTCTACATGATTGTGTGGGTGGTCATTGTGCTTCAAAAAGAGGTACATTTTTAACCAGTTTACATAGCCAATAATTGAGCTATTTTTAATACAACAACAAAGAAGATATATGAGTACACAAATGTGCTCTTCCTCATCAAAGGATTAAAGTTCTTCTGTCAAATTGCTGGAGTCTGGTTTATAAAAACAACACATCTGTCAAATACAGTGGAGCAGTGTTAAAGAAGCCTGCTTCCTGGAGGAGTTAAGTGAGTGGAGATCTGCGCAAGGAGTTAAGGGTTAGGATAACGGCGCAAGGAGATAAGTGTTTGGAGAAAGCAACGCCATTTTTGTGTGAGGATTTTACTCGCAAGTGTACAATGGACTTCGCTGATTTTCGCAGGACAAGTGAATAAGGATATATACATCAGCCGTGGTGCATATAGCCATAGCGACGTTGAAAGCACAAGCCCTCTTCAAACAACCGCAACCGCAGTACAAGCTTCAATTCGTCAATAATAGGATTTTGACTCTGTCGTTACTAATCCTAACCCCAAAACCGCAACCTCTGACTCTAATTAACATACCGTGATTCGTGATGGTCTGTCAGACCATCTATCCGGATACTGATAATCTATTGCCTATTTTGAAATTGTTCTCGCCTGCTGATACCCTCCACATGCAGGTTCAGGCGTGGGAGGTTGTGAAGCTGAAATCGTGTTTTTGTGCAAAGTACGTAAGTCATGTTTAAATTGCTTTTTGTGGTTTTATTTTGTTTTCAGACGTATTGGTAGGCGACCCAGGCAATATTAATATTATGCCTCGGTGCGGATATAGGGCCATTCTCAAGATTGTGGTACTTTTACTCATGGTGCAACTCTTGTATACCGTAGTTTACAAACGGTTTGAGCATTATGGATCCGAGAAGCTGGTCAAACACGACAATTTGTAAGTTTTATACTACACGTATATGCCTATATTATTATATACCATATTTTATGGTGGTATATGTGCGAGAAAACCGCTACACTGAGCCTCGCTACAGCCTCATTTACACGCTAACATAAAGCCGTAAGACCAGCAGGTCTGAGGCCGCTGACTTCCTTAAGTAAAGACTTGCAACTAACGGAGTTTCAATATAGAAGAGCCCCGCAGGGCATGCAAGCAAGGGTAAATATACCAATTTGTGACGCCACAAAATATATCAATAAGTGAATTGTTATGTTAAAGTGTCCCGGGGTGTGGTTGGAGCCTGCTGGAAATTTATGCACACCAAAAAAACGCAATAGCCATCATTCTTGGCCCGGAGGGTGGAGCGAAGTTGTAGCGGGGCTGTAGTGGGGCTGTAGCGGGGTTGTACCGAGCTGTAGTGGGTTTTCTTCGACACATATACCACCATAACTACTTAATTATTATGCCCTCCTATTAAAAAACGCAGTATCGATATATAAATAATAGGCCTACATCGTGTTCAAGTGGAAAGTACAGAATTTTCATCAATCTGCTTCCGACGTAAAATTACAGTACCTGCAAATTTAAAATAAAATAGCAAATTTACATTTTTCTTAACACCATAGGCGGTGGGGGTCAGGCCCCCCTAAATTTTTAGGTGTGGGTCCGACCCCCCTAAAATTATAAGAGTGAATCGGCCATGGCGTCGCGCTTGCTCCACTAGAGAGAGATGAAAATGAAGGTCCAATTAAAGCCCTTTTGGTGCACCATGTTTTACAACATTAAAGCTTTAAACAAGTTTACGGGTGTCCAAACCAGAAACCAAAACGGTCACTTTGTTATAACCATAACACTAAAAGGCAATGTAGCCGACTTAATCCTAGACCCACGATCAACCCAGCTTTGAGGCGTTTGTAGGCAACGGCGGATCCAGGGGACCTCTAAAATGTTTCTTAAAAAAGACTTAGGCGAATTTTCACAAAATGTGGGCAAAAATTCTCTTCTCCAATTTTTCGTGATTGAGCTCCCGGCCCTTTCCTTTCAAAATCTTGATCTGCCCCTGATTATAACTGCCTATCTTGTCTACACTGCAAAAACAAGTGTTTATATTTAAACACCATATTGTGTTTATTAGAGCAACACTTAATAAACACATAATTCATGTTAATGGTCTAACACTAATGTTAATGGTTCTAACACTAATGTTTATAAATTAACACTTGGTGTTATATTACAAACACTAATGTTTGTAATATAACACCAAGTGTTAATTTATGAACATTAATGTTAGACCATTAACATGAATTATGTGTTTATTAAGTGTTGCTCTAATAAACACAATATGGTGTTTAAATATAAACACTTGTTTTTGCAGTGTAGTTCGTGGAAAGTGACGTCGAAGATGAGGAGCGCAAAAGAAAGTCAAAAGAAGGTAGGAGGAAAAGGGAAATAGAAGGTAAAGAGAAAGAAAAAAAAAAGAAAGAAGAAAGGGGGAGACTTGAAGTGGAGGGAGCAAATCTACTTAGAGGAAATTTACAAAATTTTGCCTACACTAAAAAACTAGTTATATGAAACGGCGATTATACAGCATTAAACACTTTGTACTTTTATACAAAGTATACTGCACAAACCTTTCATGCGTCAAGGCATTTTATGGTTTAAATGCAAATAATACAACATTATGCATTTTACGAGATAATCTAGTACCGGTACAGTATAACCGATAAATCGTGAACATATCATAAAATTTGTTGTTTTGACGTATTAAAATAACAACATTCATATTGAGATTTAGCTTCCATTTTTACATCATACGTAAATGCTTACGGACTTACATTTTGATCAAGGTCCTTCATTTTAAACCTTATAATGTTTTGGAACAAATAATTAAGATTATTATATATTTCATCATTTCATCTGAGAGAATAGATGAGATACATTTTCTCAGTTGACACGGCATTTCAAGAGCATGATTATGTTCACTTTAATTCATTTAATCACTCAATATATTGAGCAAGATAATTATTATAGTCGTCTATTACATTGGGCTTGTACTTTAGGGTCTTATCACTTTACATGATGTTTATTTAAAATAATAGGGTTTGTTGTTTGTTTAATTAACGGTCAAGAGCGGATAGGGGCAGACCCCTCCTCTATAAATAAGGGACTCCCATATTTGCAAAATTTTCTTTTACCCCCTCGGGCTCCCCCCGAGAATGGTATATAATACAGTCATAGTTACCGTAAAATTTGGGCGAGCGAAGCAAGCCGGGAAATATTCCAATAGTGGCTCACCAGGATCCGCCCCTTTACAGACATGTGCCTATTCACTTAGACCTACGTGCAATTTAACGTTTCTCTTCTCTTTTGTCCGCTTTTATCTTCTCCTTTCCCATTTTCACATCTTTGTCCTCCTTTTCTTTATCCCTTTCTTGGAGGGGGACACCCCCTATGCCAATGCCTGCTATAAGAAAAGGGATGCTGAAGTGCCGAAAATTTAACAACTTTACCTGAAAGTGGAGATAATTATAAATACATATTCTAAGCACGGATTTTGAATTGTCACTGCACGAGTTTTTAATCTCACTGCACGAACGTGCCAGAAGGCACGTTAAAATAGCCCCTGACCCTGTCACCTCAGAGTGACAGGGTCAAATGGTTATAAAGTAAAAATGTGAACTTTGACTAACAGCCATAACGTATCTATTATTGCTGCTCTATCATTATCTACCACACTTTATGTATAGAAGACAAGGTTGCTACGTCGCGACGCGCATAGTAGTAGTGATAAAAGTGGTTTTCCAAGTAAAGTGTTGGATGCGTGCCGTTAGTTTACTTGGAAAAGCACTTTTATCACACTTAATGTATACCGTTTGAATCTTATACATGTAACTTATACATTGGTATGTGGTGTTTTGTGATATGAACGGAGGAAATTCACTCAAAGAGTGTGCTGAAAGTGGAGGGAATATATCTGATATCATACCATCCACTCCAGTAATGAGAATCCTTGGGAGCACACGACAGGGAACACACAGAACTGTCAGACCACCTGTGAATATAACATCAATTACAGTGATAATGAGGGGGTACAAGTTGATATATGTTTGTAACCAATGTATAAGTGTGTTATCACACTCGTTGGGCTGCGCCCAACTCGTGTGATAACACACACTTATCATGTCTACATATGTTTTTTCTCTTCACAGACCTTCACATGCCCATTCTCTCGTTTATGCTGGTATCCAAAAGCTTCCGGCAGGTCCAGATGCTAATATATTTGCTTTAAACTCACACATATCTCTGGTATCGAACAAATCAATGTTGTTAAGACAAAGGATTACAACAACACGACCACTCAAGAAAATTTTGATAACACATCAAAGTGAGAGTTCTAATAACATCACCGATAAATTATTAAATGATGGCAATATTTCTATGTCTACCAAAGTGGCTACAACGATTTCACCGGCTGAAAAAATGTACCGTGATTGTATTGCAAATGTTACAGCAATGTTTGATTCACCCTGGTCGCGGAAACCTGACCAGGCATATATTGATGAATTCAGGTATGTGGAATTTAAATTAGTTTGAATGTAAGTTTCAGGAAACTCAGGAACTAACATGTGGACTTACTACCCAGGGTTTTAAACCAGGTTCTCTTCTCTTCTCGCTCGTTTTTGTTGTTTGCTAAAAAGCTCTAAAAGCCTAAAACTGATTGAAAACGGAAGTTATACACTGTTAGAACACTGGGTAAGAAACCGGTCGGGTAAGGTTTTTACCCAACATTGAGGTAAATTTTACCCAACATCGGGTTATTTTCAGTAATTTACTGTTTTTCCCAATATTGGGTAAAAAACCTTACCCAGCTCATGAGGGTTGTTCATACGGCACCCAGCGGTTGGGAAGTTGGATAAAATTACCATTTTACCCAACCGCTGGGTGCTGTATGAACAGCCCTCTTGTGTTGGGTATAATTTTACACAACATTGGTTAAATTAATGAAAATAACCCGATGTTGGGTAAAATTTAGCCTAATGTAGGGTACAAAACTTTACCCAATCGGTTTCCTACAACGTGTTCTAACAGTGCTATACTCTCATTGACCACTCTCTAATTCATACGGCATGCCATAAACATGATGGAAACAAATTAAAAAAACAAAAAAACCACACGAATTAAAAACGAGCTTTTCCTGTCATACAATTCTGCAAACAAAATAGAGGTATGTCATAAAACATATGTCTCAAGCGGAGAAGCCGTGAATTAAAATTTTTTCTTATAACAAGTTTCTCTATTATGTCATAATAATTAATAACGCAGACATTTTTCTCTGCACTAGTACCAGTCTACTAACCCTTATTCTTTTTGTCTGTTTGTGCCTTAACCATGATTTTAGTTTTCTTTCTTTTACATTGTTTTATAATCTCTTTCACGGTTTTTTTTTCCTTTATTTTGTTTTTTAGAAAAGAACTACTATTGGTAAACACACAGAGTATGTTCATCTTAAATCAGCTAAATGTAAAGGAGAAGGAGGCGCTTCACTTTTCTCACAACAGTGATAGGAATGTAGTGATCACCAATGACTTATTCCACTCCTTACCGAAGGTAAAATAAAGAATTTATAATAAAGCAAAATAATTTTCTTACGAGGTATTGTTGGTCGAAGCAACCTAAAAATCGATTTTCATTATCTAGATCAATATATTATTGAAAATTAACTCCTTGATATTTGCAAAAGTTCATTCTACAAATCGTATACTTTGCAAACTTGCTTAATTTATTGTTGTTAATGAATTATGTACGTTTTACAAAAGTGTTGTTGTTTCAGCCCTCTTTCCAACGTAACTCAAGAACCGCAGCACCTATTTTAATTCTTCTACACGCTCGCTATGAATTGAGCAATGCAGTTTTTGCCAAAGCTCACTACCATTCGTAAGATGTTGTGAACTACCAAATCACAACAGTTTAAAATAGTTAATAACCTTAAATGCAGCTTCTTATATTTTGGAAAAGATAATAATCTCCTCATATGGTGGCAAACAACTTGAATAAAAAGGCTATGGAACAAACATGCTTTGCAAGACGATAAAGATGATAAATAAATGAGTCTGAAATATTGAGCGTTTGCTTACAAGAGCGTATCCCCGGGGGGGGGGGCACTCAACACAAATGACCATACGGGTATGCTCCCCCGGAAAGACCCCCCTTTTTGGGTTTCGCAGCTCCGAAAGACCCCCTATATTTGACCAAAATAAAGCTCCAAAAGACCCTTGATTTTGATAATTTCAGCTCTAAAAGACCCAAAAATTGCTCATTCCTCATATTTCTTGTTCTTTCAGGCGATTTTCAACCAAAAAGCCAAGAAAGACCCTTGATTTTGACTTTTCGCAGGTCCAAAAGACCCAATTTTACTTGTTCACAGCCCGGTTCGCAGCTCCGAAAGACCCCCTTTTACCGGTACGCCGTCAGCTCCCAAAGACCCACCACCTCAAAATTCCGGGGGAGCATACCCACCAAAATTTTTTGATGTGCCCCCCCCCCGGGAGCGTATCCAGATATCGGCTAATTAAAAATTACGTAAATACAACACAAAAAGATACTCCGCACTTACCCGTCATCAATCTAAACCTTCTTATGTTGTGACATTTTGATTGACACAGTCGTGTGCAGCGTTTTTAATTTGATAGGCCCTACCACATTCCTGACATTTGCTACCAAAACCTCTAAATTGATTTGAAACTTTTGAAAATGCACCAAATTTTGTATAATGGTATAAATCTTGATTAAGAGTTTTTAGTATAGCAAATGCGGTATCAAATTAGAGCTATCTTGATGCTACACACGGCCGTGTCAATCAAATTGTTATAACATAATCAGGTTAGATCTATGGCGGGTTATAAAATCTGATATACATGATATAATTACTAGCGGCATGATAATGATCATATTGTAATTATGTATTTTATTATTGTAACTTAAAAGATAAAATCACAAAATGGGAATATCATAAATAATTACACCAGTGTTTTATTTTGACATTATAATACAGAAGCCAATTACAAACAAATTGGTTATGGTTTAATAGGTTGCATGCATATGCTGTAGCCATGGTAGCCCGGGGAAGGCCGGGACGTAGCATGCACTCAACGATAATTATTTGATTTGCCCAGGCTTTTGACAAATTAACTATGAACTGTATCAATATTTTTTAATTAACTATTTTTAAAATTAAAAATAAGCGTCTGGAAAGTATAGTAAAATTGAGTTGGACATTGTCACTGGCATGGTTATAATCGTATTATTATATATAAGGTTAAGGCCGTTCAGTATTTATACCCGGGATTTATACCAGAGAAAATGGGAGTGGGGACTTTTTTTTGTTGCAAAAAGAAGATGAAACAAGAAGGAATATTCGTGTGAGGAGGAGCGCGATATTTTCTACAACATTTTTGGATCCACCATATATTTTACGGCGTAAATATTCCTTATCAGAAGGCCCGAAAGAATCCTTGTTCGAGGAAAATGGTGATGTTATTCGCGGATTAGACTTTTTACGCAGAATTCTCTGCTAAGTGTCGCTCTGTTAAAAACAATTATTATAGTTAGGACAGTGGGACACGTGTAAACATTTCAAATATGCAATAACAGGTTTAAACATGTTAAAAGAAAACCTATCAGATCCATTCAAAAAGTATAAGGTCATACATTATCTGCTTTTAGTGTCGGATGATAGTATCAGTAGTAATTTTGAACACTGTGGTCCGATTTCTCGTAGCTTGGCTTTCTAAGCCAGCAGGCTAGCCCTTCCAAGTGGATCCATTTATTGATTTATCTTTCTAGGTGATGTACGATGTGAAATTGTAAGCACTGGTATATAGGACTAACGAATCCTATAACCACTAGACATGCTTTCAGAAACCGGCCCTAAATGTTTCCATGATTTCTATTGTGCAGAATAGCCCATTTGAAGGGAAGTCTTTCGAGAGATGTAGTGTTGTGGGTAGCGGAGGCATTCTTACCAATAGCAGATGTGGGACAGATGTTGACAAGGCTGAATATATTTTTAGGTAGGCCTCTAAGAAATAAAGGTTCTAAATAGAACCTTTTTTGTCCACTCAGGAGAACACTCCCTCTTGAACCTCTAAAAGAGTTCTTTAATTTTTAGAGAAGAACCGAAAACGGTTCTATATCACATTTTTGGGGCCATTTTCGACGGTTTTGGAACCATTTGTGGTTCTTTTTAGAACCTCTAAGAGTTCTCATGAGAGGACAACTTTAGAACCTTTTAGAACCTTTATTTCTTAGAGTGTATGCATGCATGCTGATAAGGATCTGTTATTGAGCTTCAGATTTTATCATAGTATTTTTAGTGTTTCCAGATATATTATAACACATAACCTATGGAAGGAGCTCTCCAAACGACCGTTGCATGTATAGATTACCGTCCGCAGTTGCTAGGTAAAATTTCATCTTAGGGATCAAATCAAAAGCCCCACACACATGTTGTCTTATTATGCATCAAAATACAGGGTGCACAACTTATAAGTTCCCCCTAATACTTTTTAAAATAAGTCAAAAAATATTGTACGAAATGTAAAAATGTAAAAAGATATGTATAGCCCTATTTGTTTTACCCCTATAGACCAATTTATAGCGTCACATATCATTGCGTTCAGTCACAATGGTTAATTATGTAAGAAAAAATGCCGTTTTAAAAGTTGCACCTGAGCTCACAGCAGCGAGGTTTCTTCAACAAACACATGAATTATAGGCCTGGCCTGCTGTATTGTTTGAGAGTTGACTCCTATGGACTCAGATGCAACTTTTAACACAGTTTAAAACGGTCTCTTTTTTACATAACGAACCATTTTGACTGAACGCATTGACGTGTGACGCTATAATTTGTTCCATAGGTGTAAAACAAATAAGGCTACACATGTCTTTTTACAATTTTTGCATTTCGTCAGATATTTTTCGATTTATTTTAAAAAAGTATTTAGGGGGGAACTTATAAGTTGTGCAACCTGTATAGTATAGAGTGAAAAGGTGAACTGAATAATATGATGAAGCATCCAAGCCGATCACGGTAAACAGTTAATGCATAGACACAACTCCGTGCTCTTTCCGGTCTTATAGGATTTCCCCAGAAAAAAATAATCAAGGTAAAACAAATAGAGCTGTATATATCTTTTTACATTTTTCCATTTCGTAGAATATTTTTCGACTTATTTAAAAAAGTATTAGGGGGGGAACTTATAAGTTATGGGCCTACATAAACGTATACTAGTATCACACATCCACCCTTACACAAAACCACACTGCAAAAAGCGTGTTTAGAAATTAAACACTTTTCTTGTACCACGTTTCTAAACATGCTTGATTCTTAAACCCCTAGTGGCAGCCAGCCCTGATATATAGCTACTAATTGCTTCATCCCGGGGTCGACTTGACAGGGGTGTGTGGACAGCGCACTACAAAAAAGAGTGTTTAGGAATTTAACACTTTTCTAAACTCTATCTTGCACCACGTTTTTAAACATGTTTAAATACTACACATGTTTAGGAATTTGATGGGCATGTGTTTAGGAATTTTACACATGATGTCTTGGAATTTGACATTGGTTTTTAGGAATTAAACACTTTTCTTGCACCACGTTTGCAACATGTTTGATTCCTTAACACCAATGTCAAATTTCATAAACACAGCCCATCAAATTCCTAAACATGTGTAGCATTTAAACATGTTTAAAAACGTGGGGCAAGATAGTGTTTAGAAAAGTGTTTAATTCCTAAACACCCTTTTTGCAGTGCATAGTTTATAATTTGTCGACATAAAGCATTTTCTTCATTGCACTGTCATCAACATTACTCGTTGCTTTATCTCTTCTTATAACTGTTCCAACAATGTAACACATTCTAAATTTTTTTGTCATTGTTTTCTAACAGATGTAATGCATCCCCTATCACGGGGTTTGAAGTCGATGCTGGCAGTAAGAATAACATGACAACTCTCAATCCATCAGCAGTATGGCAAAGGTAACAATTTACAGAAAGTGCAGGGGTTGACAGCCACATCCCCCACTTAACAAATCGGCATTGGAAGTTTGCAATGCATTGTGGGACAGTTTTTGTAGGTTTGGGACACTTTGACCTATTGGGAAAATTCAGAAAAATTGGTTTTTGTAAATACAAAATATAATCTAAAATGTTTTACAAGAATGAAAACAAACCCAAAAACATTTTTTATTGAATTAATTAATTATTTAAATATATTTAATGATAACATTATGACAATAATAAATTAATTATAATAATTACCGCAATTTCCCCGATATGTCAGAGGTCAAAGTGTCCCAAAACTGCTCTCAAAACTGGAAGTTACAATAGCGATTGGGCTTATAGTTTCGTTTAGATGGTGTGAAAAAAGCATTAATTTTTGTAAGGTATCGTCCCGGGGTATCGTATGTTACTTTATTGAAGTACACGATCGTCGACACTGACAATCGTGTAAAGATAAGAATTATCAAGAAATGTCTTTAAAAAGACAATGCCACGGCTGAAGATCAAGTTTCATAATTTAGCATTGCTGTTAATTTGTTTTGTGTGTAAATTAATTAACCGGATGGGACATATGGGTATTTATTGGTAAATACCACCAAGGATATACTAAGAAATATAAATACAAATTTACTCTTAAAATGTGTGCTAAATATATTTAAATCAGAATCTTACTATAAATAGGGAAATGTTGTATTGAATTTTGGTTGAAAACGGTCATGAATTGGCCTAAAAATCAATGAAAATGTAGTCCGTTGCATACAACAATCAATTCAGTTGACCTCAGATAACCTTGAAAATTTTCCCCGCTGAAAGATGATGACACCCACCAAATTTCATTACCGTCAACAATCCAACAGCAGACCTCAGATGACCTTGATATGACCTTGAATATGTTTGGCGCCTAATTGTGATCACATCCACCACATTTCATGGAAATGCTCAATTGACCACATTATGACCTTGATATTGTAACGCGGCTGGGCCGCGGGGTGAATACTGAGAATCCGGAACCTGGAACGACTGGACAAAAAGACAAACTGTACGAAATGCCATCTAAAATGGTGAACTATTCTTATTGAGCAAATTTCACTGGTTCTTAAAAATATTACTCATGGCGGGAGCTTTCGACTGATGCCAGCTTGTCTATCAGTTTGGCAATTGAGCAATTTAGGCCAATCAGAAGTCAAAATATCTTTGTGGTATAAAAATCAATAAATAAATCCAAAAATAATAGGCAAGTTCAGCCTATTTGATTAATTTTGAAGTCACTGGCAGATTTTCCACTTACTTTCCTCGATTCTGAAGTATAGAACTGCACAATTGATAGAATAAACAGGAAGTTCCTTTTTATTCATAACGACGAGTGTGCCTTTAATCCATAACACCTAAATTCAGAGCCACCATCTGCATGGTATGCATGCACATCATAATGCAAAAATTATGCAAGGCTAAGCTTAGCCTTTCTTGAAGACTAGGAACTTCCCCTTTATTATTCTATCGTAATTAAATTAAGATGATTAAACCATTGTTTAACAGTCACGATGAACCAAGATGTCCAAGAGAAGCAGAAGGCCCAAGAGCCTAAGTAAGCTTAAACTTTCCAGGCCACCTACAGGCGCTAAAAGTCGCAAGGCAGCAGCCTAGGCCACCTAAGCTTACCGATTTATGACGATTTGTGACTGTAAAGATGCTAAAAATGGTGCAGTTCTATAGGCCTATCTTCGAGGGAGACAATTAAGCATTCATGGGAACCAAAAATTATTAAACTACGAAGTGGAGAAAGCTAGGCTAGCCTTGAATTTTGAAAAAGGCTCGAAGATGACAACCCACTTTACACTGCTGACATGGCTGCATGTCGTCTGCTACATTGTGACCATCATTTTTGGCTGAAAGTTCCCATAAATTGCATTAAATGTCTTCCACATCGAAGCTGAAATTTAGTGAACCAATGTCAAGGACAGCGAGGCTACGGCAGTGAGTGGCAATCACTTCCAATGCCCGATGAGTCTCATTTCAAATCTGCTGTGACGGAGCTGACCAGGGGCGTGACTGCCCCTGGCAGCGTCAAACCAAAAAGTGAGCAATTTTGGCGAGCAGCCGCTTTTATAGTGAGCAATTTATCGCGAAATCACGCACAAAACGAGAGTTGAGTGAGCAGAAAAATTACTTTCCTTGCTCGCGAGCAATTTATCGTCTTTTCTCGTGAGCAAGAAAACAGCACATTTTGCTCACGAGAACTCACTCACCGAAAAGGTTTCTGATTGACTGAAAAACATGAAAAACAAACGCGGCGCAAACCCAGACAAGCGAGAATCCGACCATAGACATCCCCAGACGGGGTCGATCTCCAGAATGAAAAGCGAGTTGCCAGGGCCGCAAATTTGACAGAATCTTTACTAGATTCAGAGAATTACACCCAAAATCGACAAAGAACTGGCAACTAGTAAACAAATCAAAACTTTCCCAGATCGAAAATATGCACGAAACACATCATTTTAAATCAATTAATTTGAGCTTAAATTCATTTCAGATTTCAATAAAAGTAATTTAGGTAGTATTTCCACCTGTGCTTTGCTATAAACTTTCATTAATTTGCACAATAAAATAATTAGATCATGAAAATCTGGCGACAAAATCAGTGACTGGTGAGTAATACAATACTCTTCATTCAGTAAGCTTATAAAAATGCATGACCAGAACATCGAAATCGAGGACTCATCAAAATTGATCAAATTTGGTTATAAAAATCATGATAACTAGTCCAACAGAGATAGGTACGTGTAACAATACAAAAATAAGACCATAAGCCTCACACGAGCTCAAATAACCAATTTTTAGAGAATGAGCGAAAATCCATTTTCGTTACAATATGCCTTTAAATTGTGGGCGCTTAATTGTGATCACATCAAGCAAAGTTTCACGACGATCTTTATTGCGCTTACATCTACCATGTTTCATGACAATCCAAAAGACCACCAATAATGGGAAATGCACCCTTTAACAACAAACCAAACATTAACTCCTGTCCTAAAATTTTCTGTAAATTCTCTAATTTATAACTCCAAAATTTTCTGTCCTCGCAAAATGGCTCGCATTAGATCAATTTAGGGGTCTTTTAGAGCTGAAATTAAGGGTCTTTCAGTGCGCTGTTTTGTGCTAATGTTTTCTAATCAGAAACGAGTCTCCGAGTATTTCTAATTTTTACTGGTGCCCGAGCACTGATGAAGACCTCAGCATCGCTGGATTTAGATGTTTTTGCTGACTTCGAACTTTTGCCATGTTCAAAGACTTTTGTCTGACACGGCGTTTATTTTATAGGCCTATTGGTCTAACGGCTTGCATCCAAACACTTTACTTGGAAAACTACTTTTATCATATACTATGCGTGCCGACGTAGCAACCTTGTCTTCTTATGACAAAAGAGTGTTAGACCTAATATAAACCATAGACCATTCAACAAGCTTGTCAGATACATGCCTAGGCCTACATGTGATTAAGCTATATTTATATACAATACAAGTCCTAGAAAAAATAGGAAAAACTTTATTTCAAACCCGGTTTTTATGTTTCATTGAAAAGACAAAATTAATTTTAAAAATATTATTTAGTTCAATTTATAACCTTTTGAACTACTTTTAACTAGCCGAATAACATGAAAGTCCTGAGATGTTTCGCTGAAATCTTGTTGAACCAAGGTCATTTATGTATAATAAATAAATAAATAATTAAATTAATCAAATAATACAATAGTTTATTTATTTACCTACATATTTTAAGTACTTATCAAATGGGGTACATTTGTTCAATATTATAGGCTACGTGTATAAAAACTTGGGATTTTTCCTGTTGAAAAAACGAAACTGATGTTTATTATTTTAGTATCCACAAATATAAAATAAACAGCATTTATATCAAATGCATCAGCACGTTTCACATGAAATCATCATTGTCCCGGTCCATCCCCTTTTAAAGGGATTTTTATTATCCATAAAACGATTTATAAGGATAGGATATTAATTCTACATGTATAGGTCTATAGATACATTAGATCTGTTTATCAACCCGGGTTATCAACATGATCAAACATATCATGCTGTGCTAACTGTCAGTGGTCTTGCATGTCTCCAAACAAGGTGATAGGAGGAGAAAATAACAAACATTACTTCAAAGAAAGGATATCATATTTTTCTCAAAATGTTAACAACTTGAACGTGTTTGGTGTCAATCTGGACTGAAATTGAGTCATGCACCAGATTTCTTTGATTATAGCAAAATTCACCCACAGACAATAAACATATCCAGCACATATCATATCTGCCTAAATTCTTCTAGTTAAATAAACAAAGTCATCGCCACTAGTATAAGGCCTACTCTAATCTTGAATTGTTTATTTCTCATGGTCATCAGCTGCATGCATTCTAGTAGCCTAGTCAGTGAATTCCATGGCTTGGAGTGCATGAATGTAGTTGAATAGAACTCAGGACGAAGCATAGTAGGCCTACACTGACATATGAGCTAAGTTTTGGTCTAACCCAACTTCATGCATACCAATCTGGCAACACATAGCAGTATGAGCCCAAATTAAAGATGTTATTAGACATAAATTCCGCCAACATTGGGTGTAATAAATAAAGTTATTAAAAGATAAGATACCCACATAGCACCCGAATGGGCTATTTTTTAAGTGCAAATTCCATATTATAGCCACTGCCGTGGCAAAAAAAAAACATGGATGGCGTCCTCCACAGCAAATCTTATACGTAACAGAACTTAGCTAATGGGGGTGAGACACCCATTTGCAGGTTTACTTGTTCGTATATAACTATATGTATCGATGATTTGCTCAAAACCCTTTACCATGTTTACACTTTCGTGAATGGGGCTCTTCATGTTTGCATGGGCTCTTCATGTTTGCATGTTTTAAAAGCGCTCGATAGTAAGCACATGTGCTAACTATCGAGTTTTTACGGTATTTGTAAAAGTTATTTTTCTGCAATCGAGAGTAATTCACAGCCTCTAGTATTAACCTGCATGCTGAAGTTGTAATTTTCATAATTATGCCTGATTAATTATGCTTATCCAAGTTCATGATTTGTTGGTTAACATTAATGAATAATGATGAAATAAAAGTGGTGGAGTAGAGATTTAGAGAATGATATCCTTGCCAAGACTGACCGATCATTATCGTACATATTATATACCAGGTACCACAGTTTACGGTCAACATCGGAAAAGACCAAATTTTTGAAGTCAATGCAAGCTCAGCAAGCAGACATTCTGATACCGTTGTTTGGGGTCAAGTCGGGCTATTCTACTGGACGACACATCACCAGAATGATGAAATTGGCTAAAAACCCACCGCTAAGATCACTCGTAATTCATCCCAAACATTTCACATCAATGCAAAATTTTTGGAAGAAAAGGGGGTTTCAAAACAGAATGAGCACAGGTAAGAAGTCATATCTCTTCCCAAAAATTTAACTGTTTTATTGCTCACTATGTTTTGTTATTATTGTGTTTAAGCTTTGGATTTGTTTATGCGCTGTGGTCTTGATGTAACGGCGCTTTATAAAAGAATTGTGTGTGTAAGATAGGTGGGTGTGTGGGGTGCGTGTGGAGAGAATGCCGTTGCGTGAACATATGCCCGCATGTGAGATATGAATTATTTTTGTGGAGGAATCCTAAGACTGTAAAGAGCAAGTATGACTTGTCATTGAACTAGTAGGTTTCTCAGGATATGTAATAAAACACATCTTGATAATTCAAACATTTTTGCTTGACAAATCCATTAAATGTGAGTACTAACGACTTTAGCTTTCGTTATCAGGGCTGATGGCTTAATTGATTACAAGTGACTTGTATGATCTCGTGAATGGTTTTCCCGCGAAACGTCTTGTTGAAATTTCCCGGAAGTCAACAAGAAGTTTTCGCTGGAAACACATGGAAAGGTTTCTATACAAAAACGATTCTCTTATAAACCATCATGCGCACAGTTTCCACCTCGATACAGCTGAGCACACATTTTCGTCCCAAGAGCTTCCAAGCAGAGAACAACAAGCAGTGAATGTCTCCACCACAATCTTTGATTACACTACACGGTTGAGTGCATAGCAATGTAAGACCTGTGGAGCTTCTAGCTGAATAATTTGCCACTTTGATTGTTTTTGTCGAAACCTCAAGTGTTCCCTTCATCCAATCAGAATTTTTTTAATATCAAACGAAAGCTAATACTTCCCCCTAAAAATACTTTTCGTCACTAGGTCAACAGATAACGCAATTTAATGTTATAGCAAGGCGAATGTGGAAAATCTGTTGAAAACTACCTATCCAAGCACATTTGTTGACCAAAATGTAGCTTTTAAAAGTCAAAACCTCAAGTGTTCCTTATAATATTTGTCAAATGTCATGCCATTAAATGAAAAAGCACACTTATATTGTCCATATACTAGAGTCACTAGAATGAGCAATGGTGAATTCTCTTTAAATTGCAAATCTTGTGCAAGAAGTTACAATTTTCGCCAGTTTTGTCATACGGTTGTAAATTCAATGAACTACGTGTATGACTTTTAAATCACTGATGGCCAAATGTAAAGTCGTGAGTATACCCAGATTTAATGGATGTTTTAAGCAAAAATGTTTGAATTATATCCACAATCTCGTAACACCAATAGCTGCTATAGGTGTTATATGTACAATATATGATATATTACATTGTACATATTTAACACATAGCAGCTATTGGAGTTACGAGATTTTGCCAGAACAACGACGAAATACATCTATTTACTGAACACATCTTTATTTCTTACCTTACAGGTTTTACCTAACATCTGTCGCCATTTCACTATGTAAACAAGTATATTTGTATGGTTTCTGGCCTTTTCCTACCGACGTGAATGGCAATGAGGTACCGTACCATTACTACGACTCACAAAAATTAACGGGTACCGCCCATAACTTTCTGATTGAATTCAGGACTATAATTCAACTTCATCGAGATGGAATTATTAATCTACAAATACATCCATGTGAATCAAGCGACGGGTGAGGCTGATTGGATCTGGGTTTTTGCATTATAATATACATTTTTAGCGTAATCATGATTATCATAGTCTTGTCTTGCCAGAAATTTATACTTTTATGTGATGTGCAACCAGTCGGCGGCTGGCTGGTGGTGTTTTGCAGCCGTGCCTTAATGTTACATAGACTATACCATGTATAGGCCTACGGTAAACAATTTTATGTGGACGACGTGTTGTCACGTTACTGGTGCTTCGGTTTGATACATTGAACATTCCATATCTATATCCTGTCTGTCAGTATAAAACAATAATGTAGCTTTTGTCAGGATTGTTAGCTCTGACTTCTAAAAACGATCTTATCATTTTGAATAAAAACTTGTCAAATTTGATAAGGGAAACTATTCAGATGGGAATATAATAGATTTCTCTTCAAAATGAATCGGATATTCTCATCAAAATGACAAGGAACTCATCAAATTTGATAAGATTACCTTGTCATTTAAAAAAAATGAATAGGTCCTTGTTCAAAATGAATAGGTTCTTATCAAAAATGACGTAAAAATGAAATTTGAATAGTTTGTCTTGTCAGAGGGGCACTTAAAAGAATCATTTCAAAATTAAATGGGTAATCTTATCAAATCATGAGTTGGACATCTTATAAATTTGAAAAGTTACTTGTTAAAATAAAACGGAAACTATTTATTTTGATAAGAGTGCCGGTTCAAAGTGATAATATACTAATCAAAATGAACAGTATATCTCATCAAAACGAATAGTGCCTCTATTTCAGGCATGAGAATTTTCAGGTTTAAACTTTTTTTAGTTTCCAATTAAATTTACCATTTTTATTTATTTTCACGCCGTTTTTATGGTGGATGTTTGATTGCGCACGCTTGTTCGGCTTTTTCTATCAGTTTCAAATTTATCTGTGAATACTCATTCTCATGCCTATTATACTTAGGCCTATATGATGAAAAAGAGTTGTTTGTAAATAGGTAATTTCAATTCAAGGAAATTGACAAAGGAACGGGCAAGTTTACCGAAAGACTAAATTTAAATATGCAAAAGTGTTTATCTTTGAAGCTTCGTATATGCAAACATTTTTGTTTTTATATGTTGTTTTCAACTTAAAATATGCTATCACTCTTAGACAAAGGGTTCTACAAGGGTTCTTCGACTGGTCTTCAAAGAGGTACTCCAAATAGTCATTAGAACCCATATATTGGTTCTATAAGGAACATCTGTTAGTTTTTGAACATACAAAGAATAGTGGCGTAGCCAGGGGGAGGGGGAAGGTGTCCCCTGTGAGAAGTCTTACCTCCCCTGTGATGTGCTTGCCGCCCTACGTAAGACATTTAGACCTATTTTGTGCTCTTTAGCTCATTTAAAAAAAATCGTCAAATTTTTCCGCTTTAAAAGTTGCTGTGCCTCCTCTCTGGGTACACCACTGACGAAGAACCCTTAGAGAACCCGTTTTTGCTGGGGTGCTCCATGTAGACCTTTTCTAAGCGTGTATAAATCGTAGGTTATATTTTGGGACACGTCATTGGTTTTAACGTGTGTGCTGATAGGGTAAAGAAAATGATTCCTTTTATAAAAGAGTACGGATCGGACTGCACAGTTAATAGTTTTCAGACTAGGATTAGGTTTTACATTATACAGGGTGTCTCAAAATGGTCATACTTTGGTTTACCTCAATTTCGGTAGTGACGTAGGCCTATAGATACAATGTAGGCCTACGTATTTCGAAGGGCGGTTTGTTGGATGGCACGCTTGCAGTGCAACCGTGAAAAAGCATTGATGTCACTACGGAATTGAGGTGAACCAAAATATAGTACCCGTCAGTCGTGTATTGTCTATAAGCCAAATCAGCATTGTGGGACAGTTTTTGCAGTTTTGGGACACTTTGCCCTCTGATCTGTTGGGAAAATTCAGAAAAATTGTTTTTTGTGCATACAAAATATAATCTAAAATGTTTTACAAGAATGAAAACAAACCCCAAAAAACATTATTATTGAATAAATTAATTATTCAAATAATTTTTAATGATTATATTATGACAATAATGACAATAATAATAAACTAATTAATAATAATTACAACAATTCCCCGAATATGTCAGAGGTCAAAGTGTCCCAAAACTGCTCTCAAAAATCGGAAGTTACAATGGCGATTGGGCTTATTTGGGATGAGAAGATAGTTTATGAGGCTGCGCTGAAAGCGGACTTCAATAAATACAGTTTGTCCCATATTAGGATAACAACTTCCCAGCAAATACAAAAATGTTCTTAAAACATTTATTCAAAACGTTTTAATAACATTTAAATGTTGGGTTATATAAAGGTCATGAAAACGTTTTTTAAACGTTCTTGTAATACATTTTGGGCAAACATTTTTGAAAAATATTTTGTCAACACTTAAGTAACATTTTGTTTAGAATGTTTTGCAGCAAGTTTTCAAAAATGTTTTTGAATGTTATTAAAACGTTTTTATATCCTTTATATAAACCCAACTTTTAAACGTTTACTGTAAAATGTTTTGTGTTTGCCTGGTTTTAATATTGGTGGTAAAATGGCAAAAAAGTGGCATGAAGTCGTTCAGAAAGACCTATACACTCTTAGAAAAAAAAGTACCGGGTTCTAGGGGTTTTATACTACATATAGAAGATTATAGGACGGCTCAAGGGAAAAGGGTTCGGAAAGAAAAGAAGATATTTTAAAAATTTCGGTCGGTATTCATTTGTACAGGAAAAATTTGTTTCCAATTCTTGTAAAATCTGGGTCGGTCAGGCCCGTAGAACAGGGTTTTATTTTTTTGTCGCCTTACATAATTATTTTTATTTCAATAATGAATCATTTTGGCCTTTTATAGAACTCTTTTAGTTCTTCATATAACTATTCTAGGTTCTACATACAGAACAGCTTCATACAGAACCTTTTTAGGTTCCAATTGGAACCCTTTATTTCTAAGAGTGTAAATGTCCATAATTTCCTGCTTTCTAATTAGGTAATTAAATATCAATGAGTGTCATTAAAAAGGGTGTTTGAAATTCTAGTCTTTGAAAATCACAAAAAGGGGGTTGTTTTTGTCAAATTTTGTCTTCGATTTTGCATGATAAAGGGGGTAAATTTGATGAAAGGGGGTCTTTGAAAGATTTGGTAACTCGCATGATTACCAACTTTTGTGTATTTGTTTGTGTGTGTGGGGGGGGGGGCGGAAGGGCAAAGAAATCTTCTCAGCATGTCATATGATTATAGCATGGGCCTAATGTCGAATGATTATAAGGCCGTGTAAAATTAATATTTTGGTTCTCGTCCCTCCCTCCTCAGTTTCTGGGATTTGTCAGATTTTTTTTAAAAATAGATTTTTCAATTTTTTTTAGACTTTGGAATGATTTATGAAATCTTCATACATATAAATAAGTTTATTAGAGAACAAGCATCATTTCCAAGTCTTTTTGTGGTACTCTAGGGGGTTTATCCCTCAGAATCTCACATTTGAAAAAAAAAGAAAAAAAGGCCTCATCGTTTCCTCGAGCACTGTTGGAGAAGACCGAAAACTACTGACAATGCTAATTTTACATTGAAAAAACAAACAAAAAAAAAACACCTCCCTCCCTCATCAATTCATGAAAATCCTCTGGACGAGAACCAAAACATTAATTTTATACGGCCTAATGGAATATCGTTATCATGACTTATTAGTTTGATATCATGTTTTTATGTGCCTTGATGGAATATATAACAAATAGGTTTTAAAATGTTTGTTTTTATATTAATTGTACAAAGTCTTTTTTCAAAAGTATAGGCCTAAGGATTTAATATTCAAAGATCCATTTCACATAGTTTCTTGAAAATTAAGGAAGAAAAATACGGATATAGGCCTAAATGTAAGCGGATCTATTTTGTACATGTATTAACATGCAGTAGCAACATAACAGTAGAAACATTATAGTAGAAACACGTTATCAACGATGTACCGTGAAACAGCTTTAAGTTTAACTTCAACATGTCCAGGGTGGTGAATAAAACACTGCAATGGGCTATTCAATTTTAAATACACAATACCCCTGTTGAAGATTTTGGAAATATGTTCCACAGGGGGAGTATGTTTATCAAATGTAATCATTTTGAACTCCATACTCCCCTGCATTATGGCTTTAGATTTATAGCGGGTTTTGAATCTGTATAGTTTTGAGAGTGTATGATAATCTTTACACAATCTTATGTAAAATAGAATTCCATATTAGGCAAATTATTTACAAAACATGTTTAAAAATACAAATATTGTGTAAAATATGCACATTTTCTTCGGTCAAAACATAGAATTTATAATTATGGAGTTCCGTTTTTGACACAAGTTGTGTAGCCTAATTAAATGCTGCAGATTTTCTCTGTGTACCGTAAAAATTTCAAACATTTGTTGGCAAAGTTAGTGCCATATATTTATTATATCGTATTCATTGATTGGTTAAAAGTGGATCACGTGACCAAAATAGTTGTACCCTCAGTACTCCCATCCGTAAATAGTACATCTAAGATGTAAATAGTCTTTTCAGTGTTCCTGATGAGCCGTAAATAGGAACTCCAAACCGTATCTAGCATTTTTGACAATTAATGCGGGCTTTCTATGGGATGGAACAGCATGCCCAAAACGTGATTTCAACCTTATTGGTTATTCCGATTTAGCCCGCTGTTCGATTTTTGAAAGGCAAAATACGGTTGTTCTGTTGTGTGTGTCAGGATAGAAACGGGTGTGATCAAAATTTGAATAATTTTCTTTTAACAAATCAATGAACATATTGTGACAGGCTGAATCATTTCCTATGCATATATGAAAAAAAAATCTGCTCCTATTCGAGGTTCTGGTTAAAACTACACTAAGCCAAAAAAGAAACTTATAATTTTTCACAAGGTCATATCTTAAAATCCTGTAATCCTGTGTGTAATTTTGGTTCATTTTGATGCACAGGATTTTAAGATATGACCTTGTGAAAAATTTTAAGTTTCTTTTTTGGCTTAGTGATGGTCCTGAGTAGGCTAATATTTTCCTTAACAGTGCTTTTGGGATCCTGGATATGGGGATTTTTGTGAGATAAATTAGTGCACTATTTTAGGCAACCCATGTATAATGATCAGATGATGTAAGATTTCCCCTTAAAGAGGAAGCCCCGCCACAGTTCTTGTGGGGTGAATCAAACCTCCAGGGAGTGAAATGTCCTTGATCATGTTAAGAAAATTTTGCCTAACAAATGACCCTGGCATGTTATAAACATAGACATTCGCTAAGTCACTTGTAAATTGTCACTGATTAATTTGATAACCAGGCAGGTTTGGTTTACCCTACACTCATAGAAATTGTTCGTTGGCATTACTCAGTAAGTTGATGTAAGTCGTTGCGTCAACTTTCCGAGTAATGCCAACGCGTACAATTTTGAGTAACGCTGACTCGATATCATTATGTTGGTCGCAATCATTTACACTTACTTTGAGTTGTTACAACTCAGAAAATGAAACTAGGTTAGCATAATTTTCTAGAGGTGTGCTATAGTATACAAAATTTTGCACTGATTACAAAAATAAATATTTGAATACTGGTATTGTGCAGAAAATGATCAAATTACGTGAATTAAGTAACAAAGTACCAAATTGGAATAACTCAAAACAATAAGTACCAGTAACTTAATATGAACGAGTTACATCAACTTACATGTTGAGTTACAATAACACAACTAAACCTTGTTAATTTTTCTAAGTTCCCTGAACTTGAATTCAGAAGTTGGCATTACTTAAAAAGTTGACGCAACGACTTACATCAACTTTTTAAGTAATACCAACAAAGTTGATTAGTTGACGGAACTTTTTGAGCTTTTTCAGCATTTTTTAAGTTCGGATAATTGGCAACTTTTACACTATTTTTGAGTTATCCAAACTTACTCCTTTTGAATTGCGCCAACAAGGCGAACAAGTCATTTCTATGAGTGTAGAAGAACTGCTCTGGCGGGCTTCCTCTTTAAGGCATTTGCACTCATTCAGTACCTTTAATACACACCTATGACGTCGCGCTATTGTTTTACCGCTCCATTATTTTCCACGAATGGAGCGATGATCACAATAACACGCCATTCGTAAATGCCTTTCTCTTTCTCTGAAAAGCAAATACTTTTCAGGGAAAAAGTACTGGCATTTACGAATGTAGTGTTAATATCAATTGCACTTTTGAAAAGCAAGTATTTGCGAAAAGTGCGGTATTGTTATCATCACTTCATTCATGCAAAACAATGATACGAAAACAAGAAGAAAATGATTTTCATTAATACAATAAATTGAGGAAGCGGATAGCAACATTTGCACAGTATTGTCATGGGACCTGAGAGCACATCAGACATATCGAATTGCATGCTGAATACGAGGATTGTCCCTATATCTAATAATAATAATAATTTTGATTTTGTGAAATTCGCGATATAATACAAATTATTAAAATTTCATATTTTTATATTTTTCCAAATGTAACAGTCCTCGAAGTAAACTTTATAAATCTAATGATATGTAATTAAACTATAGGCCTATGTAGCTGGGATGAAAAGCCGACTCAATTGAAAATTTGACCTTTCATATAGAACTTAAACATTTGTTTCCAAAAAAGACCTACATTTTTTAGTGTTTTGAGGAAAAAATCTATATCTTTAATAATGAAGGTCACAATTTTCATATGATTGACGGCTGTTCAACCCAACTTCCTACTATTTACTGCATATCGTTAGATTTATACAATTTACTTTGAGGACTGTTAAATTTCAAAAATATCAATTTTAATAATTTGCCTTAAAATGTGTATTGTATCGCGAATTTAATAAAAATCTAAATTATTTGATATCAGAAGGATGTGTCTGATTTGCTCTTAGGTGCCACAAACAAAATACGTAAAACGTCGCTATCCGAGCCCTTACAATGCAATCTGTGAAAAGCAAGTCAAGATCAAAACGGGCAGGTTAAATTGTTGGCTAAGTACGTTGTACTTATTATGCAAGATGTGTTTTACCCTCACTTAGGCTTTACTTCGTAGGCCTTTACTTTTATTTATTTGGACCTTTCTTTCTACGCTTACTGTTTTTTATAACATTTTTTTCCCTTCTTTATATTTTTATACGTTTTCAGTGGCTTACCTCGTTACCTCGTTGAAACTTCCTCCATAGCACTTCCACACGGGAGTATCACTGGAGGTTGACTTGAGTGCTGGCTGGGTCTGTCTAGTCATAAATTAAGTTGGGGCTTCTGGCTGGTCAAACTTTTACTGTCGTCGTCGTCGTCGGGTACAGGCACAACAGGGAACTGTTCCAAATTGCAATTGCCTCTGCGAAAAATGACTGCTTCATGATGTCAGTGTAAGGAGTCTCATGTAAAACAAGCTGGTTTTCATGTCCCCTTCTGCTCCTGCTTGGTTTTGGCTTGAAGTATTTTGACCCATCTATAGCTAACCGGTTCATGATGATCTTCTGAAGGGTTCTTGTTTCCCAATCGAGCTGCTGTAACATCTCTGTAACACTCGATGTTCGATGAAAATCACCCATCACAAACCTTGCTGCCCTTCTCTGTACTTTCTCCAGGAGATCCTTATTCTTTACAGTGCCTGGATTCCAAGCAGCAGAAGCGTATTGAAGATGGGGTTTCACCATTGAGTTGTAGAGCTGCTCTTTGATCTTTTTGGTACAGTTGTGGAAATTCCTCATCAGGAAGTTGAGAACTCTAGTAGCCTTTCCGACTGCGTAGTGAGTCTGGACATCCCACTTCAAGTTGTTTTGGATATGAATGCCTAAATATTGTGTGGAGGTGACTTCTTCCAGTGTAGTGCCTAGCATCTGGTAGGTTGGGTGACCAGGATCCCGTTTTCTGGAGATACGCATAACCTTGCACTTGCTGGCGTTAAATTTCATTCCCCACAGTTCAGCCCAGCTAACTAGCTTATCAAGATCTTCTTGAAACTCCACTTCGTCTTGTGACCCACGTATACCCCTGTAGACAATGAGGTCGTCTGCAAACATTTTTGCAATGGATGATAGACCGTCAACGATGTCGTTGATAAAAGCGATGAAGTCGTGTGGCCCGGAAACTGTACCTTGCGGTACTCCACTCAGTACTGTATCCCACTCAGACTTCTGGCCGTTTACAACCACCCTCTGCTGGCGATGAGTCAGGAATGCTTTTTTTTTTCAAGTGCGTTACCACGGACGCCGCAGTAGTTCAGCTTCAACAGCAGATGTTTATGAGGCACAACGTCGAAGGCCTTACTAAAGTCTAGAATGGCTATATCAGTGGTAATGGACTTGTTGTGGTAGGAGACGAGGTCATGAAGTGTTGTGATGAGCTGGGTTTCACAAGATCTCTGTTTTCTGAAGGCATGCTGGCAGTCAGACAGTATGTTTTGGTTGTCGAAGTGCGCCATCATCTGGCTATCAACTATGTGCTCCAGATGTTTACTCAGCACCGAGGTCAGCGACACTGGCCTGTAGTTAGATGGCTCCGCCTTTGACCCTTTTTTAAAGAGCGGAACAATGTCTGCGCGTCTCCAGTCCTCAGGCAAGTAGCCCTCGTCAAGCGACTGTTGGAAGATGTGTGAAACAACAGGTGCCAACTCCTCGGCTGCCAATTTCAGAGCCTTGTTTGGGATGTTGTCTGGTCCCACCGCTTTATTGGCTTTGGTTTCTTTCAGGAGTTTCAGGACGCCAGCTTGATCAACAACTACATCAGGCATGCTTGGGTATGGACTCGGTAGATAAACCGGAGGATCTTCTGCCTCTCTGTTGAAAACACTATTAAACTGTTTCGCGAGAGCACTGGCTTTACCCAGGTCGTCAGAGATTGTTTGACCATCCACTTTCAGTGTCTGAACACCAACATTGTCTTTTCTTTTGGCTTTGATGTATTTCCACATGACTTTCTGGTCATCAGAGGCAGCAATATCAGCAACATGGTTTCTCTCAGCTGTTCTTAACTTTCTCTCCACCTCGCGTTTCACCTTCAGGTACATGTCCCAGTGGTGATCACTACCGGTCTTTTTTGCTTTGATGTAATAACGCTCTTTCTTCCTGCACAATTTCTTGTGCTTCTGGGTAAACCAAGGTGCATTGTTCTTCCCTCTGACAGTCTTTGTAGGCACATGTGTCTTAGTTAAATTAAGCAGTTCATCCCTCAATCTGCACCAGTTTTCCTCCGTGGATCTTGTTTCAGGTGCACTATTAAGGAAGTTATCAGCTAGGACTTTGGCATCACTTTTGAAGCCTGTCTCGTCGACTTTTCCCCACTTGTAAACTTCCCTAGGTGGTTTTCTTGGTAGCGGAGCTTGCAGCGAGAAGCTTGCCAGCACGATGTCATGGTCAGCTAAGCCTGAATGAGGAGACACACTGTCAGCCAGCGATGGTCTATTGGTGAAACATAGGCTGAGGATGTTCTCGGTACCATTATTGTCTCGTCTGGTTGGAAAGTGAACAAGTTGATCAAGTCCAAAGTCAGCTGCAATTTGGAGAATACTTTCTTGAAGTTCACCGTGAGCGACTTGGTTGTCTTCCCAGGTCATCTTAGGAAGATTAAAATCCCCTCCAATAATAATGTAGGGTGACTTACACTCACTGCGAATTTTCTTAAGGCTGTTGCAAAGGCCATCAAAGTTATGTCTATGTGTTGGCGGTCTGTAGAAGGATGCAATGAAGACATTTGAATACTCCCCGGTGACAATCTGACACCAGATCAGCTCGTCGTCACTTGTTGATAAATCAGGTCGCTCAATACGGGGCAGATGGTCTCTTATGGCAATAAACACACCTCCGCCGTGTCTATTCCTGTCGTTTCTGACGACATGGTAATCGCTAGAAAAGATCTCGGCAGAACCTACAGTGTCATCTAACCATGACTCGCAGCCCAGCAGAACATCAGGTGACTCGTCAGATGCGCAAAACGCTGTTAAGCCAGACCTCTTGGAGCATACGCTGCGAAAATTCACAATGGCAAACTTAAGGAGCGACTTGCTCGAATGCTCATCAATTTTGGTAGAAAGTTTCTTTTTAGGTCGTAAAACCGAAGGTGCGGGTTGTGCCATCAATTCATCATGACTCACATTGGCAATGTTCAGTTCGGTGACAGGTGAAATAGGCACAGCAGTGTTATCAAAACCTATAGTGCTACAAAAAATGTCTTCATCAATGTCATTATAAGTGTTGTATACATCGGGCAAATCATCCATGGTAAAAAATGGGTGTTCATGACTTGAGATAACGCAAATTGGACAAATCCATTCGTACCTTGAGCTTTCAAACTGGCGGTACACTTTGTCGTTAATGCCACAACACAGTGGGTGATTCCATTTTTCACATGAATCACACAGGAGTCCTTTATCTCCTTCAAAGATATCACCATTACATTGCGCACACGGTGCCCAGCACGATTTACAATACCACGGGCTACCGAATTTCTTAAGCCGTCGGTACTCATCCTTTGGCAACGAGCACTTAGGGTGAGCATAAAGACCGCATTCGTCGCAGCAAATCACAAGGTCTTTTTGGGGCACAGCAAGATCACACATGGTGCAATTAATAGCAATAGTAGGACCTGGGTTCATCTGAACATCATTGGCAGTAATAATACAAAGAGTTATTATGAGGGCAACATGCAGAACAATAGAGTTACAAATCTTTGGTTTAGGCAATCTGTGGCGGCTAACGTAGAGTTCGTAATAACCAAACTTCCTCCTAAGAACAGCAGCTTGTGTCCAGGCAGGATCAAAAATATAGTAGATGGTGATACTCACAGTTTGAAGCAAGCCCTCCCTTCCTTCCCTCCAGTTACCGGTATAGGCGACAATATCAATGGTTGGAGAATCCCAGCAGGTGGGCGTGACCCGGAAGTGCACAGTAGCAGTAAAACTATGCAATTTCCAGCAGGTTTGGATATTTGGAAAAACACACACATGACCCCCAAACGGAGTCGGTCTGCTCCCACAGGTATCCATAATACAGGCTAAAGATATCCGGTTAGCGAGAAGACATGTTGATAAATTCCAGCTGAAGTGGTGCTCAGTCGGTGGTCGGCAAGTAGGTGGCAAATTATGTGTACAATACTCCAATGGCTCAAAACGGCGGCAAGGCAGTCAGCAATAATCATCAAATATTTCCAAGTTTAAAAAGTTAAAAACATCAAAATCGTGCTCAACAGGTGGACGAATAACTAAGAAACATCTAACAGCGAAAAGTCAACTTATATGTGCCAGTAAAAACGAAGATTTAAAAGGATTAAAAATCCAAAATCGGACGAAATTTAAAAGCGCTACACTCTTGTCAAAGGTCAAAGGCTTAGGCCCTACATATAATTTGTCATATTTTGGGCAACATTGCTACATATACATAATACACATTCTGTATCAATGTATTTAGGCTTATGAATCTGTTTATTTTCAAATCGTTCTCTTCGGGCATGTTTAATAATGATAAAAGCCACAGTAGGTCTATTTTCTGTATAATTTTTATTTGTCATTAGTATATTTGATGTTTCATCTGATGGTATTTTGGCATGCTTGAATATTTACTTACATCGATCAGTAGGCCTATCCGATACCGTAAAACGGGTAACTTTGGGCACTTTTCAGAGTTTTTAAACCACTGCTTCCAAACAAAACCAAATATATTTCTAATTATCTCTTTTTTTTTTTTTTTTTTCCCTTCTACACCTTGAAGTTGAAAAAGATTTTTGAATAATTCTGAAAGGGTGCCCTTGGGGTTGAAAATAGCCTGACCAAAGTTACCCCGCATTTGGGGCAACTTTGGTCAGAGTATTACATTCCATGAAGAAAAGAAAATGAAAAAAATTGATCTTCGCTGTATATGGGCAAGGTTTTGTTTTTTGTGACATTTATCCCCATGCAAAATTAAGCAAGCACGCATCCTTGCTCACAAATATCGATTTTTATTTTGTCAAAAAAAAAATGTAAAAAAATGCTGATTTTTGGTCAAAAATGCCAATATTTTCGTAACTTTCAAAGAAATTGGACATGAGCGACTTCTTCCAAATATATTTCTTAACAAATTGAGACCAAATATGACTAAAAACAATATTGCTGTACGGAAATATGACCATTTAAAATAAATATTTGAACGACCAAAGTTACCCTGCTTACCGAAGTTACCCCATTTTACGGTAATTAAATATTACAATGTTAGGGACGCTCCATTTGAACCGGAAGGGGACTGGAAGTTGAGGTGGCTTTTATTTCGCGTCGAAGGCGGCGAAGTTTGTTTTGTTTTTTGCCGACAAAGTTCAAGGACAATAATAGGCCTAGGTAAAATGTGTTGTAGTACATTTAAAATTTTCGTACCTTTTCGTACCTGATTTTGGTCCTTCTGCTGCGAATCAACGATATATATCCTCGGAATGATTCCATCACAAAATTATCCAAGATAAACAATAGTGTCCATAATTGCATGGTTGTTCCAAAATCGTAAACTCGATTCACAGAGAAGAGTATCATTGCTCAGGTATAGCGATAGGTGTAGTTTTCTTGAGGTTGACAACTGTAATGACCATTTCATATGAGCCTATACATGCTATATGACCTTTTGCCCATTTTCCTTATTATGCAAAATAGAGACCTAAACGCAACATGACGCAACTACTTCAACAGTTGATACATTAGAAGTGGGCATAAAGAACTTTGATGGTCTAATCACTTTAATGATTTTACGAATCTACGTTTATTCAATTTGTGTAACAAACATTTTAAATCTTTATAATTCAAGAAGGTGGTTACGGATGATTTGAACTAAACACCTGGATCGTGATATGATGGGTATTTCTATAGAAATTTTACATAAAGCTGAGTCGGACTATTTTTGCACTCGCACCTAAAATTTAGTACGATCATTATATTAGTGTATTGTCCGGCATCAATGAGTAATTGATCAATTTGTAAAGAGCAACCTATTTCAATAACACTCCATTCGTGAAAAATAATGGAGCGGTAAAACAATAGCGCGACGTCATAGGTGTGTATTAAGTCGGTTAATGGCAGGATTAGAACGTGAGTGGGTAAGAATGGCTTCGCCGCTCCGCGGCTCAGCCATTCTTACCCACTCACGTTCTAATCCTTGGCCATTATCCTATACCTCTACCTCCAACAGTTTGTACACTCCATCCCAATTTTAGGCCAGTATATAGATATTGTACTTTACCTATGTGCCACTCTCTACCCAGATTTGCTTGAGACAAGTCCAGAGTGAGTCAATACCGTAATAAACATGATAAATGAGCCTCTTCTTTTGTTACATCAGATTGTCTGATAGAGTTATTGTGTGTGTTACCATATAATAGTTAAACTTTAAAAGGATTTATTCCCGGGATTTATTACTGTTTGTTATTCAGTATGTCGACTGACACAAGAATACGCAGACATTGTGCTATTCCAGAAAATAAGTGCACACCCCCTATAGAGGAGTAACTTTTCAATCAAAGATATGTCTGGATTTCCCGGTCTGCTTTCTGAAAACGACTGGAATTCCAGTTGCAAATGTCACTTGAAAAAGCCTGGAAATCCAATAAAATGAAGGAAAATTACGGAAATGTCCAAAATGAGCTCTCAAATTGAGGATTTCTGATTTTGAACTATTTTTTGCTGGATTTTTTCGCCTTTGGACACTTTAAAAGTCTGGATTTCCAACAGTCACGACTGGACAAAAAGTCCGGATATCCGAACTCCTCTATAGGGGTGTGCATCTATTTTCTGGAATAGCCCATTGGAACCCAAGTAAAGCCTAACATAAATAATATGAATTTTATATTAGGTCCTAATACTATAGTTAACATAATATTTTAGTGCAATATTAATTATTATCATTGTAATCGTACTTGCCTTAAATAATAAGAAATAAAACAAACAAATCATTTATAAATGTACATATTCGTGGACTTGTTCTTGCGAGTATCTGTTACAAAATATACGTTGAAATAGACATAAGTTTAATCTAGCAGTGAAACATTACCTCAGGTCAAAAATGTGTGGGATGTGTGTGGGGTCATAGACCCTGGAAAAATATTTCCAGGGTCTATGGTGGGGTATATCCCCAAATACCCCCAGTGATCTGTGGTCATGATTTTTTTTACAAGTTTTGAAATAGTAATAGTATTTATTTGATCATTTTTTATGGACTAACAAAATAAACATTTAATTATAATTAGAGAGGGCGGCCTATCTGCTGTGTCCTGGCAGAACATCAGTCAATATGAGACATTAAATATTAAATGCGAGGCTCCAGAGGATACATGCCTGAGAAAATATATAATAATTAAAGAAACGGAGCTCACGCTGGTTCGAATCCGAACGGTTCTGATTTTTTCTCGCCTTTATTATAATGCCAGTTTGTCTGAAAATAAACATTTGACAGAAATTGTACATTATGGCTTAAACTTTGGGGTTCTATGCGGATTTTTTGTATAAATTGTAAAAATCCTGAAATGTATGTAGAAACACATTTGATCAACAATGTAGCTAGTGCTATACACGTTGATGTTTTAAGCAGCTAGGTAAAATCCACCCCAAAATATGATACATTTTCTGTCGTTAGTTGTGTATAGCTTCAAATTTCAAGATGTCCACTTATGAATCAGAGCATTAGAGCTGGCCATTATTTCGATAGCCATGGAGCGGCAAGGTGCGGGGTTCGAGGCCCTCTGCGATGCCAAACTAGTTTCCTTTTTTTTTAATGTTCATTTTAGGGAAATGTAGCTAGGCCAACTTATGTATGGCGTAGCGTAGGGTCGTGCAATTGAAGGGTATTGTGGTACCACAGATAAAACTCTGGTGATAACACGTATACAGTGCATGATGGGAAGTACTTAAATCATCCTCTGGGCAGTATGGCTGTCAAAACGATGTGCACAGCACTCAGTTTATTTACTATAAACACGCTTATAGTAAGTGGTATCAGTATTCATTGGAAATTGATCACCTGCCTATAGACTTCGTTTTATTAAAGCGGGAAATGAGTAAAGCGTTGCCATGGTTATCCTTTTATTTATTGGAATATAATATTCACGTTCCTGATATAAACTAGACTGAACAATAAAATTGTATCGACAGCAGTTTATGATTTCGTGATTCCATATCCTCTTTATTATGAGATATCCACGTAAATTCCCAACATTTGTACAGTCGATTCCGATTTTGCGTTTTACGAGTTATGTAATATGATTATGTGTATTACATAACATTGACTACAATTTTCCTCGTTCGATATATACAAATTTGACAATATTTTTGCAAAGCCAATGAGTAGGGCCTATGATTTTTTTTACCAACAGACATATAACTAGAGGTTTCCGATAGTATAAAAATCTCAACCTTTTTTTTTGTAGAAAAGTGGGGGGATGAGGCTGTGGATCGCAAAATGCCCCTTTAATAGAAATCAAAATAATAGAGTAACAATTATTATTAAATTATGGAAAAAATAATAATTATTGTTGATAATACTATTATTAACTTCGATGATAATTGATTTCATTAATCCCTCATTTATTTGGTTCTTTATTTCTACTAATTGTTTCTTCTAGTGAAATTTTTCAAATATATGAAACAAGCCACATTTTTACAGGTAAATTATTATTTGTGGGCGGAATCCGCGAGAAACTATTTTTAGCTTTATAATTAAAAGATAATGTGAAAGAGAAAACCCATCGATGCATGATTAATATGCCTCTGGCTAAGGCCACTGCAATGCGCACGCTCAATTTAAGGGCAAGCAAAGTGTGCACTTATTCAATTCAAATCGATATTGTCTACTGAGGTTCCTTTGTTATTTTAATTTTGCCTTTTTAACAAACACCCAGAGAGCCTCTGAATTCAGACATCGCCCAATTGGAATTATACAGCAGATTTAACGCCCGGATTTAACGCCCAAGTGTACTATACATTTAGTTTGTTTACCAACAAACACAAAATGTTATACAGAAAACGTTTAAAAGTCGGGTTATACAAAGGGTATAAAACGTTTTAATAACGTTAAGGGATCTGATATTAGCGTTTAGCGACGTTTTCACGTATTTTTTGTGGGAGCTGAGAGTACACCAGACATATCGAATTGCATTCTGAATACGAGGAATGTCCTTCTGATATCAAATAATTTTGATTTTTTTGAAATTCGCGATGTAATACAAATTTTATGACAAATTATTAAAATTTGATATTTTTAACATTTTTGATATTTAACAGTCCTCGAAGTAAACTTTATGAATCTGATGATATGTACTTAAAGTGTATGTAGCTGGGATGAAAAGCCGACGATCAATTGAAAATTTTGACCTTTCATTTTGAAGATATACGTTTTTTTCCCAAAAAGACTTTAATTTTGATCGTCGGCTTTTCATCCCAGCTACATACACTTTAAGTACATACCATCAGATTTATAAAGTTTACTTCGAGGACTGTTAAATATCAAAAAACATTTTTGAAAAACATTTTAACATAATGTTATTAAGTGTTGACAAAATATTTTGCCAAAATGTTTGCCAAAAACATTTTGCAATAAGTTGTTATAGTGTTTTTTCATATAATATGTTTAAAAAAGTTTTGGTGACCGTTATATAAACTGACATTTAAACGTTATTAAAAACTTGTTTAAACCTGTAAATCCAAACCACGAGTCGCCTATATCCTAACCCCTTAAGTAAAAAAAACAACATATATCACTGAAAATAATTAGTCATGAAAAATGTCTTATTTGACTATGCTTGAAATAATTAGTCATTACAAATGGGACTCAACAAAATAATTGGGAACATCGTGAATTTGAAATGTATGATGGAACTAGGGCACAAGCCCCGGGGGGGGGGGGGGACTCAAGTTTGGTTTTGGTAGGGACATGCCGCTGAGAATTTGAAAGTGGACCCATAAATATACCAATTTTTTCAAGAAATTTGGACCCATTGATATACTAAAAGTCAACATTTTCGGCCGAATTTAACCCAAATTGTCCTAGTTTTTACAAATTTTCCCAAAATTTTGGAAAATTTTTGAAAATTTTTGCTAAATTAACGAAAAAATTGAGAAAATTTTGAAAAAGGACCCATTCATATACCAAAATAGGCTTTGAAAAAGGGGTCATTGATATACCAAGAGGCTGAAAATGCTACCCATATTTGCGGCACGTCCCCGTATGGTAATTTGTACTGAGAACCCCCCCAGGGGCACAAGCATCATAATTATAGTTTAATATGTATGATACTTACGATTAGGCTAATGAAATGAAATATTATTAGTTTCCCGTCACCCGCCCTCGTAACTTTTTCAATTTGACCAAAACTTTCATTATTTTCATATAAAAGTCAATTATCTAAATTTGAGATGGAAATAATCAAAATTGAAACTCTCAAAATGTCTGACATCCCCTGCTGATTATGATTTTCTTAGTTGTAGGGGTAGAGGATGTGACAAATAATGAAAATTTAAGGATTACCTCATCATGTTTCTAGTGATTACAAAAAATGAAAATTTCTTTTCATTTTAATAAAAGCAAATTCAAATCATTTATCAATCTGTTGCAAAATGTATGTAATAGCTTGTAATGATGATCTAAGCATTAATACCTGTTTTGAGATGATCTTTTATCAACAATATAGGTAATAGCCATGTAAGTGAAAGTTTTGACAATAATGAAATTTTCCAAAATAATGAATAATGAAATCATGACCTCATATTTCACTGAAAAAAAAATGTGACGGGAAACTAGTCATTTCATTTCATTAGCCTTATAGTAAAGTAAGTAGTGTGAAAACAGATTTATACCATACCATTGTATAGTCATTAATCATGGATAAGTTTGTCATGCAATTTAGATTAGTCGTGTAAAATGGTTTTTTTTACGCTGAAACAATCAGTGAGCAGGGGGCAGATTGCATGCCACGTACATTTTTCAATGATAAAATGGGGACGGAGAAGAGCCAAGTGTCTTTAAAACCGACTAGAAATGGAACAAAAACGAAATTTGGCTTTGCCCCTTAACACCACAATCCTGGAAATAATGTCATGTGACTAATGTAAGTAACGTGCCCGTCCGCCTTTTCGAAGTTCCCACGCCCATCTTCTATCTGATGTGACACATTATAAATGTACTATCTGATGTGTCACATAAATGTTTCGGCTATTTTTTACAGCAATTCTAATGATGTTCCCATTTGTATATTTCTAATTATTAATAATTCAGTGATCTGCAATTTTTAAAAATGATTGATGCTGTTTTTTTTGTTTTTTGTTTTTATCTTTTTTTAAGTTGCGGGAGCTCATCAGAAAAGGAAAGGTAAGCTAGCTGTAGCTGCGCGATGCGCCTTACCAGAAAAACATGAGTAAGCAATTAATGTGATTGATTGGTTTTTGTCGTGACCTTGGTTTGGGAGAAAAAATACGGCAACACCGACTAATTGACTATATTGATCAACAGGTGACTTTGTGTGCATATCTCACAGTACGTGATGTAAATACATATTTTAATGCCGCCAGAAAAATGAGGATTGTATTGATAACATCGTCATCACATTATATAGTAAAATACTTTTAAAATATGATGGCCAAATTGACTGAAAATACTTACAATTAAAGATGGAACCGTGCTGGTTTGATATGAGTTTATGATTATAGTTCAGACGGAGATGAGGAGTAAAAAATGAAGAAGAAAGCAAAATGGTATTAGAGGGAAATATGGATTCCAATAACACCGGAGATAACGCGGAGTGGTACGCAACAACAGAACCAACGTCATGGACTGAAACACCAATATATACGGATCAATCAACTACTATGTATTTATATGAAGACAATCTAGAAACAGAATTAAATCCGACAGATATATTTGAATTATCCACTTATAACATCCCTATTGCAGATGGAGATAACGCCACAGCAATTGCCGAAACCACAACTGGTACAACGAATGGACTTATTTCCCCAACTTCGTACATGCCATCGACAATGGAGTCTGCCAATGGTGTGCAGAATATATGTGCAGCAGTGTTCATCATTATCTTCATCATTACATCAATCGTTGGAAATTTCACCATCATTGCTTCATTAAGACATGGACATTTCAAACGCGTTGCTTTATATTCTTTATTAAGCAACCTTTGTGTCTCGTTACTGTGCGACAGTGTTTTGAATATGTCCCTTATTCTTGGTGCTACTGTTGCTGGCGGATGGCCTTATGGAGACTTCCTATGCCAAATGAGTGCCTTTTTGTTGAATGTACTAAATATTGAAACACTATTATCACTAATGATTATAGTTTTTGACAGACTTCTTGCTACTAAATTCCACAGGTATTATTTGAATCATATGAACAGAGCCAAAGCAAACATCTTGTCAGGTTTAACATGGATATATTCGACAGGGTTCACACTGGCAATACTAATCGGGCCAGATTCGGTTCCAAGTCGGTCCTTTCCATATAGCTACCTTTGCAATATTACATCCAATACCCATCTTGCCTACAAGATAACAGTTTTATTTTTCTGCTATTTTCTACCATTTATAACTATATTCGCAATGTTTGTTATTATTGTCAAAATTGGATTAACGGAGAAGGCTGAAACACAATCTTTAAACAATCGAACTTTATACGGTTTTGAAGTCATAACCCGAACGCCTCTATCAGATGAACTCCGAAAATCCAAGTCGGTTGGTGCTTTGTGTACTACTTGGTGTTTACTGCAAGGACCGTATTTAGTTCTACACACTGTTTATACTTTCGTCACGTCTGAAGACCAAGCTATCTTTGGATCAGAGGTAGTAACTTTTTATCCTCCATTACTTGAGACAACCTTTGCCTGGATGAAATTTAGTTATGTAACAATTGCACCTATTATCATTTTTATATCGTGGTCTGAAGCTAGAGAAGAACTACGAAACCTTGTTTGCCACAAGTCGAATGTGGTGGACTCTGGTAGATCCAGTACTAGTGTAGCCCATGACGTCCTTCAAAAACCTGGAGTGAGATCCTCCTGGGCAAGCACTACCGATGAGTCTATTTCGGTGCCATCCACCATAGGGAGAGCTTTCCAAGTACCAATTCTTCTCGCAACAGCGGATGGTTTAAGACTTAAAGTTGGGAAAAATAACAAAGAAACAGATATTGATGAAAATAGCGAAGTAATCCCTGTTGAAGAAAAAAAAAAAAAACTGTATATGGCTAACGAGACATTGCCACCTTTTGGCGCTGTTGAAACTTTTGACGAAGAAGAAGGTGCAATTCCTCCATCTGACCAAAAACGACCTTCTTTGACTTTAAGATACAATGACAGTGGCTATGACCAAGTGAATGATTATTCATCAACTTTTCAGCTTTCCATAAATTCGGAATCAATCAAAGGATCTCCTCGAAAAACACCCGTTATATCTACAAGTCCAAACAGGACATCACTTCCAACATCTCCACGCTCACTCACATCCATCGAGTATTTCTGATTTACAAAAACATTTATTATGTGCACTAAATACAAAATATAAGGAAACCGGTTTTTAAAATTTCAAAATAACAATAATGTATACTCTAATTTTCAGATATAAAATGGAAGCATTATAGTAAAGATAAGTCCCAGATAATATTTACTTAATTTTTACTTCGTTTACTTACAAATATTTCCCTGCTTGTGGGCTTTTAAACGTAAATAACAAAATAATATCGTTGAAGATATTAATTCAAGATTCTTATAGACGTTCTTGCAGACGTTTCGCAAACTGGCAGTTTTCCTTTTCGATGCTATTATTGCAATGTTGATCTGTGTGTGTTGATGAACACCTTTATCAGCTTTAAAATATCAGCTATATATACACAAATCGTCATGGCAACAATAACATCGAAAAAGAAAACTGTCAGTTTTTGAAACGTCTGCAAGTATGTGGAATTTAATTGGATGAATCTGCAACTAAAAATATCCATAACATGAAACATTTTGATCATGTTGATGTTGATATTATCAGCCGTATGTTAATACTAAGAAACAAAACAGTTAAACACTGTTAAACAAAACAGTTGTTTGTTTTTCTTTGTTTACTTATTGAAATACTGAAATATAAAAAAGAATGTTTTATTTATTTAATATAACATAAATAAATGTATTGTTAAACGATAAACCGTCTAGTCACAGTATCCGCACTTTGAAAACTATTTTTGTTCCCGTTTTTGCACACTTTGCTGTCCTAATAAGCAAAACGTTAAGAAATTTGTTTATATCATGCTATTATTATAAAAGCAATGATCATTCAACAGCTTTTGTACTTTTTATGATCACAAGAAAACATAAATTGGTCTCAGTGGTTTATACTAAGTAAAATTTATTGCGGTTTGCGATTTTGCACAATTTATATTTTCGAAAAAGCATCAGTTTGAGCTTTTTGAGCACGAAGCGTTTGACTAGTACCTATAAATGAATTTGGCGAAAAAAACTTGTAGAAGTGGAAACATGTATTTTATATGCATGTATATATAATAATTCTTTTATGTTTACAACAAACTGCAAATTGCAATATTTGTATGACGCTTGTCAATACTTGGCAAGTGAGTATACATTTTTTAGAATAAAACAAAAAACAAAACAAAACAAAAACAGCTATTAAATGAGCTATTGAAAAATAAATAGAACTGGGGGTAATGTTCATAATTTCGCGCTGTAAATGTGTACATGATATTGATATGCTCTTTTGGTATTAAAGTTTGAAGTGTTACCTTTACCTTCATTTTTCCATTTCCAAAAATCATATTTATAATGATTGAATTTCATTTTGTTTTAAACATTTCTTTTACTTTAAACGCAGCGTATTATTCGCTATTGAAGTATACCTAAGATATGAAATGTCATTGAAACACAACCCTGTTTAACGAGCAAACACGGTGAACAACCAGTTGCTTAAAATATTTAAAAAAGTTGTTTAAGATTTAAACAGCGTTTAACAGTATACATTGTAAGAAAAAAATCAGTTACTGGCCCGCGCTTCTTTTGAAAAACAGCAGAGCAACATTTAATAAACACGTGAGCACTTTAATGGCTAAGGTTTGTATAGTGAATGTATAGGGGTGTTAATTTATAAGCACTAAAACACGTACAAATATGAAGATGTTTAGTTTTTAAGACAAAATAGTGTTAAAAGTGTGCTTTAATTTTTAACACTACCTTGTGTTAATAATAACATAAACATCTTTCACGTGTTTTAGTGTTAATAAAATACACCCCTGTACCTTCACTGTACAAACCTTAGCCATTAAACTAAGTGTTAAAGTGTTTATTAAGTGTTGCTCAGTCTCTGCTGTTTTTGCAGGGATTTGTATTTGATATAGATTTTGCTAGGATCGAAAGCTCAGGCACCAGGCAACTATCTAAAAACATTGATGATGTGTAAATCTCCATACTGACTTTTGTTGTGGAGTTGAATCTGAAAGCAGTTTTCAACGGCTTGTTTTTTTAAATTTAATAAAAACAAAACAAAACAAAAAAACCGGCCGAGCAAAAATGAAGTAGGTTACATGACCATTTGATTGATAAAGGTTCTTTTTCAGATCCAATTAAAATGAAACTACTCTCAGCAATATTTCAATTCCTATCAGGAATCTTGTTCACTCTGGTACTGGTGTTTCTAGATGTTTTTAGCACCCACAACACTTCTGCCTGGTTTTGATAACGTCACCAAACTTTCTTGTTGCCGAGTATTTATGACCTGGTCATCAGGTCATGTCATCAAAACCAGACAGAAGTGTTGCCGGTGTTAAAAACATGATATAGGAATTGAAATATTTCTGAGTGAGTAGTAGGGCCTATCATTTTAATTGAATCTGAAAAAGAACCTTTATCAATCAAATGAACTGAACGATCCTGATGAATCTGTTTCAAAAGGTTACATGACTGCTTTAGCTATTTTACTGTTTTACTTTGAGACCAGATCCATTCAAAAAATTCAAACATGTCAACCGTCACCCAAATAAAAACACAATACACTGTATGTAATTATACTGCATTTACTTTAGAAACAGACTAATGAAATGTTATTTGAATACATATACTCTGTTTTAAAGGGCAGTAAGGGACCGTTCACAAACACTTGTAAGGGGGGCCTGATGCAAAAAGGGGGGCCCTGAAAATGTTTGACCCTCCTAAGGGGGGGGGCCTGAAAAAATGGCCACAAATTTTTCTGGAAAAATTGAGTTTATATGCTTTTCTATGGGGTTGACCGATAATTTTCATGTCAAAAAGGGGGGCCCTGAAATTTTCGAGGTCTGTAAAGGGGGGCCCCGAAAAATTTTCGCAATAAAATTTTTTTGCATCAGGCCCCCCTTACAAGTGTTTGTGAACGGTCCCTAAATGTATGAAATGAGTTGATGGTGCGTTGATGTGGAATTAAAATACTCAGTTGCTATGAGTATAAACTTTCAAACAAAAACTGTGTAACTAGTAGTAGTAGTACTTATTTGCCGAGTCTTTCGTTTCTCATCTGAAATAAAATTATCCTATTTTCACCCACATGCACTCATTATACGTTGTTAAAGATAGTGTTCACTAGTGCTGATGGTGTAGAGTGAGTCATCCTATTAGAGTTGGGGGAGGGAGGGGGAGCACGGGGGGGGGTTGTAGAACAAGCCGTGCCCCTATATGACGTCACTTGTGTTCATTGCTAAAACATATAATTATTTCTCCATCTATTCATCCAAATATGTGTCATTGCTGAACTAAAATCTATCATGTAAATGTGTAGTCCAAATAAATATTTTTTGCTATTTTTTTTCCAATTTGATGCTGCAAAAGTTCAGTCAAGTTTAAAAACAAGATAAAGAATATCACGTTATTTAAAAACAAATATGTAGGTTATAAATTACCAGTGGCGGTGCAAAGGGGGCATTTTTGGCCCCCAAATATTTTTCTTGTCCGCCCCCCCCAGTTTGCCACCCAACTTTTGAGGCAAAACCCCAAACTTACGTAAATTTCCACTTTTTGCGCCAATTTTGCGCAACTTCATGGGTTGATTTTATTGCCCCCCTGAAATTCACTCCCCCCATGCCTGCCCCCCCAAATCCTGGTGCCGCCACTGTAATTGACTCTATTTTTTGTACATTATAGGGTACAATGTTACACGTGACAAACCAACAACATGCACATATTAGCACGTGATATATGGACCCATCATAAATAACGTCCTAGAAAGAAACCTCGAGGTTCTCAATGTTTGCTCCAATATTAAACAAATAAACCAAGAGTAAACCTAAGCTAACATTATATATTAACCTATAGGGATATATAACATTATTGACCTTAAATCGATTTTGGTTCAATTAGGAAGTGTTACTCTCTTGGTTCAATAGTTCAATCCCCGGGGCTCAGAACCCGGGAGCCTATAAGTCACGTGCGAAAACACGGTATGTAACCTAAAATTTAATATCAGTACACATGTGCGAAATGCATATTAATTAACCATCTATATACATAATTGTATTATCATGTTATACTGCTGATGTAAAAGGAAACACTCGCAGGCGCGCATAGGGGTCATGCATCATGATACAGTGGTGTGACGCACCGCTATGTACTAAAAGAAAGTCCACTTTTCAGGGTAACGCTATAAAATCAGGGACGCACCATTATATATCAAGAGGGGGCTGGTTTTTAAAATAGGGGTGGTGTAATAATTATGTGTACCCACGGGGTGGTGAATTCCCAAAATGGTCTGCCAAAAATCGCTTGCCCCCTCTAACATGTCTAATTTTAGAGTAGGTTCCCTGTCCCTAATTTAAAATAAGGCCCACTATCCCTAATTTAAATAAAAGGTTTGCTATCTTTAATTTATTGTATAATTTTGTCTAGATGATCTCTAATCATGCGTTTTCGCTCACAAAATAACTTTTCACAAACAAATGCCCACAGAATACATACCAGTTCGAAGCTACACCATAAATATGATGAAAAATGGAACAAATTCGCGCGGAGCGAGAGAAAAATTGCAATTTGAAAGCTAAAATAGTCAAATGTATAGGTTAATTTTCTCACTAACTGTGACAATTTTCTTTTCACCCTTGAAAACAAATCTTTTTTTTTCAATGTTTTTCAATTTTTTTGTCAATTTTTTATATTTTTTTGCTCAGATGGCGAGACATTTATTTTCTTCAAAAAGCTAGGGTAAGATGGGGGTAAGCGGGACAGTGGGGTAAAGGGGACACTTACTATACTATTCTTCATTGCAGCACTAAATCCGTCAATACGACACCGAATGTCTACCCCATTGCAAATATGTATGTTATAGTTTCACTGCTCAATATTGGAGTTTATTTGGCATTTGAGCTGCGGGAGATGCTTGAGACCAACACTATAATGTGGCGGCCAACTTTGAGGAATTATACTTAGGCCTATTCAAGGATATAATTACCAAATAGGCCTATTTGAACATCTTTGCTGAGAATTATGGACAAATTGAGAGATAATATATTTTATTTACCCTAAAAAGAATGCTTTTTACAAGCCTGATAGTGATAGCAGAAAATCATGATGAAACTAGAGTCAACAGACGCTGAATACAAGCCGCAATTTGACCCCTATAACTTGACCCCTGGGATACGGATGGGGTCAACTGCTCTTACATTGTGCTTAGGATGTCATAAGAAATATTCCTGGTGAATTTCAGCTTAATCGGAACTTAAACATGGATTTTGATTTTTTTTAAATTTTTGATTGACCTTTTGACCCCCTTAATGACCTTTGACCTCAATGAAAAAAAAAAACTATGTACACAGACAAAATGCATTGTTCTAATTTTAATTTAAAAATTCTACTATGTTCAGTTTCTGCGATAAAAATTCTTGAAGTTATTTAGTTAAAACAGGAAGTGACCCCTTAATGACCTTTGACCCCCAAAATAAAAATACTATGCATACATCAGGTAACACTGATTCACGTATGATGGTTATATTACTCTGGTCTGTTTACATTTTGAGATAAAACTTTTTTGAACTTTTTGGTTTTTGACCGGAAGTAACCCCTTAATGACCTTTGACCCCAAAACTGTAGGCATCCTAAAGACCCTGGCTAGTAGCAATGCATGTGTGCTAATGGCGACTCTCTGCTATATAATTTGTAAAGACAGTGATTTTTTGAATATTTTTAGCTTTCAGACCGGAAATGACCCCTTAATGACCTTTGACCTCAATTCTTTTTAGGAAGTTTTAAGCACTGCCACATGTTGATTCATATGCATGAGTCACATGATCATTGCATGAAATTTGTGGAAGGAGTAGCATTTTTGTGAAATCACATTTTGACCATTATAGCTAGGTCAAAGGTCACAGCGAGGTCAAAGTCAAATGGAAGGTTTGGCCTAGCCCAATGGTCATTTGGGTCAACTTTGGTTGAAATCTGTCAATCCCTTGCGGAGCTACATGCAGTTGATTGCGGTTGCCAGAAGAAAGAAGAAACTAGATCTGGTTACAGATCTGGACCTAGCTGGGGCCGGAAATGCCAGTCTTAACTTAAAGTTTGACCTTTGACCGGCTATTATGGACATCTCACAGCATTAATGGTGCATCACTGTTGCATGTAGGGGCTTTATCCGTCTTCCATAGGCTGAGATACAGCTACTTTTCAGTATTGTTTAACTTTTTTTTTCAAATTTGACGTTTTGACCGCCTTAATGACCTTTGACCCCAATATAAAAAAAACCTCATACACACCGCAAAAATGCATTGTTACAGTTTAAACTAAAAAATCTACTATGCTTAGTTATGGAGATAAAAATTCTTGAAGTTATTTAGCTTAAAACCGGAAATGACGTCTAAATGACCTTTGACCAAAAAATAAAAATACCGTGCATACATCGGGTAACACTTATGCATATATGAAGTTTATGCCCTCTGGTCTGGTTACGTTTTGAGATTTAAAAAATGAACATATTTGATGATTTTTGGTTTTTGACCGGAAGCGACCCCTTAATGACCTTTGACCCCAAAACTGTAGACACCCCAAAGACCCTGGATAGTAGCAATGCATGTGTGCTAATGACAACACTCTGCTATGTAATTTGTAAAAACAGTGATTTTTTGAATATTTTTAGCTTTCAGACCGGAAATGACCCCTTAATGACCTTTGACCCAAATTCTGTGAATAATTTATAGGCACTGGATATAGCCGATGCATATGTGTAAGTGACATCATCGTACTATGTAATTTGTGGCAGAAGAAGCATTTTGAAGATATTTGGTTTTATACCGGAAATGACACCTTAATGACCTTTGACCCCAAATTTGTGAATATCCTATAGACACTGGATATAGCCGATGCATATGTGCAAGTGACGTCATTGTAGGATGTAACATGTAGGAGAAGAAGCATTTTGAAATTTGTTGCCAGAAGAAAGAAGAAACTAGATCTGGTTACAGATCTGGACCTAGCCGGGCCGGAAATGTCAGTCTTAACTTAAAGTTTGACCTTTGACCGGCTATTATGGACATCTCACACCATTAATGATGCATCGCTGTAGCATGTAGGGGCTTAATCCGTCTTTAATAGGCTGAGATACAACTACTTTTCCGTAATTTTAAACATTTTTTTGCAAATTTGACGTTTTGACCTCCTTAATGACCTTTGACCCCAATATAAAAAAAACCTCATATACACCGAGAAAATGCATTGTTACAGTTTAAATTTAAAAAATCTACTATGCTTAGTTATGGAGATAAAAATTCTTGAAGTTACTTAGCTTAAAACCGGAAATGACGTCTAAATGACCATTGACAAAAAAAATAAAAATACCGTGCATACATCGGGTAACACTAATGCATATATGAAATTTATGTCACTCTGGTCTGGTTACGTTTTGAGATATAAAAAATGAACATATTTGATGATTTTTGGTTTTTGACCGGAAGCGACCCCTTAATGACCTTTGACCCCGAAACTGTAGACACCCCAAAGACCCTGGTTGGTAGCAATGCATGTGTGCTAATGACAACACTCTGCTATGTAATTTGTAAAGACAGTGATTTTTTGAATATTTTTAGCTTTCAGACCGGAAATGACCCCCTTAATGACCTTTGACCCAAATTCTGTGAATAATTTATAGGCACTGGATATAGCCGATGCATATGTGCAAGTGACGTCATTGTAGGATGTAACATGTAGGAGAAGAAGCATTTTGAAGATATTTGGTTTTATACCGGAAATGACCCCTTAATGACCTTTGACCCCAAATTTGTGAATATCCTATAGACACTGGATATAGCCGATGCATATGTGCAAGTGACGTCATTGTAGGATGTAACATGTAGGAGAAGAAGCATTTTGAAATTTGTTGCCAGAAGAAAGAAGAAGAAGAAGAAGAAAGATCCGATAGCATCACAAGACCTAGCCGGTGTCCCGGCTAGGTAACTAGATCTGGTTACAGATCTGGACCTAGCCGGAGCCGGAAATGCCAGTCGTAAAGTTGATGGACATCTCATACCAATAATGGTGCATCACTGTAGCATGTAGGGGCTTTATCCGTCTTCCATAGGCTGAGATATAGCTACTTTTTCGTAATTTTAAACATTTTTTTTGCAAATTTGACGTTTTGACCTCCTTAAAGACCTTTGACCCCAAAAAAAAAAAAAACCTCACATACACCACGAAAATGCATTGTTACAGTTTAAATTCAAAAAATCTGCTATGCTTAATTATGGAGATAAAAATTCTTGAAGTTATTTAGCTTAAAACCGGAAATGACGTCTAAATGACCTTTGACCAAAAAAATAAAAATACCATGCACACATCGGGTAACACTAATGCATATATGAAGTTTATGCAACTCTGGTCTGGTTACGTTTTGAGATAAAAAAAAAAAAACATATTTGATGATTTTTGGTTTTTGACCGGAAGCGACCCCTTAATGACCTTTGACCCCAAAACTGTAGACACCCCAAAGACCCTGGTTGGTAACAATGCATGTGTGCTAATGACAGCACTCTGCTATGTAATTTGTAAAAACAGTGATTTTTTGAATATTTTTAGCTTTCAGACCGGAAATGACCCCCCTTAATGACCTTTGACCCAAATCCTGTGAATAGTTTATTGGCACTGGATATAGCCGATGCATATGTGTAAGTGACGTCATTGTAGGATGTAACATGTAGGAGAAGAAGCATTTTGAAGATATTTGGTTTTATACCGGAAATGACCCCTTAATGACCTTTGACCCCAAATTTGTGAATATCCTATAGACACTGGATATAGCCGATGCATATGTGCAAGTGACGTCATTGTAGGATGTAACATGTAGGAGAAGAAGCATTTTGAAATGTGTTGCCAGAAGAAAGAAGAAGAAGAAGAAGAACTAGATCTGGTTACAGATCTGGACCTAGCAGGGGCCGGAAATGCCAGTCTTAACTTAAAGCTTGACATTTGACCGGCTATTATGGACATCTCACACCATTAATGGTGCATCACTGTAGCATGTAGGGGCTTTATCCGTCTTCCATAGGCTGAGATACAGCTACTTTTCCGTAATTTTAAACATTTTTTGCAAATTTGACGTTTTGACCTCCTTAATGACCTTTGACCCCAATATAAAAAAAAACCCTCATATACACCGAGAAAATGCATTGTTACAGTTTAAAATAAAAAAATCTACTATGCTTAGTTATGGAGATAAAATTCTTGAAGTTATTTAGCTTAAAACCGGAAATGACGTCTAAATGACCTTTGACCAAAAAATAAAAATACTGTGCATACATCGGGTATCACTAATACATATATGAAATTAATGTCACTCTGGTCTGGTTATGTTTTGAGATATAAAAAAATGAACATATTTGATGATTTTTGGTTTTTGACCAGAAGCGACCCCTTAATGACCTTTGACCCCAAAACTGTAGACACCCCAAAGACCCTGGTTGGTAACAATGCATGTGTGCTAATGACAACACTCTGCTGTGTAATTTGTAAAGACAGTGATTTTTTGAATATTTTTAGCTTTCAGACCGGAAATGACCCCTTAATGACCTTTGACCCAAATTCTGTGAATAATTTATAGGCACTGGATATAGCCGATGCATATGTGCAAGTGACGTCATTATATGATGTAACATGTAGGAGAAGAAGCATTTTGAAGATATTTGGTTTTATACCGGAAATGACCCCTTAATGACCTTTGACCCCAAATTTGTGAATATCCTATAGACACTGGATATAGCCGATGCATATGTGCAAGTGACACCATTGTAGGATGTAACATGTAAAAGAAGAAGCATTTTGAAATTTGTTGCCAGAAGAAAGAAGCAGAAGAAGAAAGAAGAAAGATCCGATAGCATCACAAGACCTAGCCGGTGTCCCGGCTAGGTAACTAGATCTGGTTACAGATCTGGACCTAGCCAGGGCCGGAAATGCCAGTCTTAACTTAAAGTTTGACCTTTGACCGGCTATTACGGACATCTCACACCATTAATGGTGCTTCACTGTAGCATGTAGGGGCTTTATCCGTCTTCCATAGGCTGAGATACAGCTACTGTTCCGTAATTTTAAACATTTTTTTGCAAATTTAACGTTTTGACCTCCTTAATGACCTTTGACCCCAATATAAAAAACCTCATATACACCGCGAAAATGCATTGTTACAGTTTAAATTAAAAAAATCTACTATGTTTAGTTATGGAGATAAATATTCTTGAAGTTATTTAGCTTGAAACCGGAAATGACGTCTAAATGACCTTTGACAAAAAAAAATAAAAATACCGTGCATACATTGGGTAACACTAATGCATATATGAAGTTTATGTCACTCTGGTCTGTTTACATTTTGAGACATTTTTGATAATTTTGGTTTTTGACCGGAAGTAACCCCTTAATGACCTTTGACCCCAGAACTGTAGGCATCCTAAAGACCCTGGCTAGTAGCGATGCATGTGTGCTAATGGCGACTCTCTGCTATATAATTTGTAAAGACAGTGATTTTTTGAATATTTTTTACAAATTTGTCAGACTTTTACCGGAAATGACCCCTTAATGACCTTTGACCTCAATTTTTTTAAATAAGTTTTAAGCACTGCCACATGTTGATTCATATGCATGAGTCACATGATCATTGCATGTAATTTGTGGAAAGAGAGCATTTTTTTTTAATCAACATTTTTGACCATAAGGTCAAGGTCAAAGGTCACAGTCAGGTTAAAGTCAAATGTAAGGTTTGGCCTAGTCCAGTGGTCATTTGGCTCAAGTATGGTTGAAATCTGTCAAAGCATAAGAGAGCTAGGGCGAAACGTGGCAAGTCACGCAAAATGTCACGCTTTGTTGCCAGAAGAAGAAAGAAAGATCCGATAGCATCACAAGACCTAGCCGGTGTCCCGGCTAGGTAAAGATCCGATAGCATCACAAGACCTAGCCGGTGTCCCGGCTAGGTAAGAAGAAAGATCCGATAGCATCACAAGACCTAGCCGGTGTCCCGGCTAGGTAACTAGAGTCAACAGACGCTGAATACAAGCCGCAATTTGACCCCTATAACTTGACCCCTGGGTTACGGATGGGGTCAACTGCTCTTGCATTGTGCTTAGGATGTCATAAGAAATATTCCTGGTGAATTTCAGCTTAATCGGAACTTAAACATGGATTTTGATTTTTTTAAATTTTTGATTGACCTTTTGACCCCCTTAATGACCTTTGACCTCAATGAAAAAAAAACCCTATGTACACAGACAAAATGCATTGTTCTAATTTTAATTTAAAAATTCTACTATGTTTAGTTGTCGAGATAAAAATTCTTGAAGTTATTTAGTTAAAAACAGGAAGTGACCCCTTAATGACCTTTGACCCCCAAAATAAAAATACTATGCATACATCAGGTAACACTGATTCATGTATGATGGTTATATTACTCTGGTCTGTTTACATTTTGAGATAAAAATTGTTTGAACTTTTTGGTTTTTGACCGGAAGTAACCCCTTAATGAACTTTGACCCCAAAACTGTAGGCATACTAAAGACCCTGGCTAGTAGCAATGCATGTGTGCTAATGGCGACTCTCTGCTATATAATTTGTAAAGACAGTGATTTTTGAATATTTTAGCTTTCAGACCGGAAATGACCCCTTAATGACCTTTGACCTCAATTCTTTTTAGGAAGTTTTAAGCACTGCCACATGTTGATTCATATGCATGAGTCACATGATCATTGCATGACATTTGTGGAAGGAGTAGCATTTTTTGTGAAATCACATTTTTGACCATTATAGCTAGGTCAAAGGTCACAGCAAGGTCAAAGTCAAATGGAAGGTTTGGCCTAGTCCCGTGGTCATTTGGTTCAAGTATGGTTGAAATCTGTCGAAGCATAAGAGAGCTAGGGCGAAACGTGGCAAGTCACGCAAAATGTCACGAGTTGCCAGAAGAAAGAAAGAACTAGATCTGGTTACAGATCTGGACCTAGCCGGGGCCGGAAATGCCAGTCTTAAAGTTTATGGACATCTCACACCATTAATGGTGCATCGCTGTAGCATGTAGGGGCTTTATCCGTCTTCCATAGGCTGAGATACAGCTACTTTTCCGTAATTTTAAACATTTTTTTGCAAATTTGACGTTTTGACCTCCTTAATGACCTTTGACCCCAATATAAAAAAAGCCTCATATACACCACGAAAATGCATTGTTACAGTTTAAATTAAAAAATCTACTATGCTTAGTTATGGAGATAAAAATTCTTGAAGTTATTTAGCTTAAAACCGGAAATGACGTCTAAATGACCTTTGACCAAAAAATAAAAAATACCGTGCATACATCGGGTAACACTAATGCATATATGAAGTTTATATTACTCTGGTCTGGTTATGTTTTGAGATAAAAAAATGAACATATTTGATGATTTTTGGTTTTTGACCGGAAGCGACCCCTTAATGACCTTTGACCCCGAAACTGTACACACCCCACAGACCCTGGTTGGTAGCAATGCATGTGTGCTAATGACAACACTCTGCTATGTAATTTGTAAAAACAGTGATTTTTTAAATATTTTTAGCTTTTAGACCGGAAATGACCCCTTAATGACCTTTGACCCAAATTCTGTGAATAATTTATAGGCACTGGATATAGCCGATGCATATGTGTAAGTGACATCAACGTACTATGTAATTTGTGGCAGAAGAAGCATTTTGAAGATATTTGGTTTTATACCGAAATGACCCCTTAATGACCTTTGACCCCAAATTTGTGAATATCCTATAGACACTGGATATAGCCGATGCATATGTGCAAGTGACGTCATTGTAGGATGTAACATGTAGGAGAAGAAGCATTTTGAAATTTGTTGCCAGAAGAAAGAAGAACTAGACTTAGCTGTGGTCTAAGACCACGAACACAGCCGTGTTGTAACCCCCAATGACCTTTGACCCCAAAATATATGAAAACCCCATAGACATTGACTAATGTTAATGCATGGGTGCCCGTGGCATCACTTTGCTATGTTTTTTTGTGGCAGAAGGGGCATTTTGAAGGTTTTTCGTCTCAGGCCGGAAGTGACCCCTTAATGACCTTTGACCCGAAATAAAAAATACCACATATGAATTGGGTAACCACAATTCATGTGTGAACATACCGTTACTGTCCTATGTTTTTCTTAGCAAATAAAAAATTTTGAAGGTTTTTCGTTTTATACCGGAAGTGACCCCTTAATGACCTTTGACCCCAAATCTGTGAGGACCCCATAGACACTGGGTAATAACAATTCATGTGTGCAAGTGGTGTCACTGTCCTACGTAATTTGTGGGAGAAGAAGCATTTTAAAGGTATTTCGTTTTATACCGGAAGTGGCCCCTTAATGACCTTTGACCCTAAATAAAAAAAAATACCACATATACACAGGGTAACTACAATTTATGTATGAACATACCGTTACTGTCCTATGTTTTTCTTAGCAAATAAAAAATTTTGAAGGTTTTTCGTTTTATACCGGAAGTGACCCCTTAATGACCTCGCCTTAATGACCTTTGACCTCAAAATATATAAAACGCCCATAGACATTGGCTAATGTCAATGTATGGGTCCAAGTGGCACCACTTTGCTATGTTATTTGTGGCAGAAAGGGGCATTTTGTAGGTTTTTCGTCTCAGACCGGAAGTGACCCCTTAATGACCTTTGACCCCAAATGAAAAAATACCACATGTACAATAGGTAAACACAATTCACGTGTGAATATACCATCACCCTCCAATGTTTTTCTTAGCAAATAAAAATTTTTGAAGGTTTTTCGTTTTATACCGGAAGTGACCCCTTAATGACCTTTGATTCCAAATTTGTGAGGACCCCATAGACAATGGGTAATAACAATGCATGTGTGCAAGTGGCGTCACTGTCATACGTAATTTGTGGGAGAAGAAGCATTTTAAAGGAATTTCGTTTGATACCGGAAGTAGCCCCTTAATGACATTTGACCCTAAATAAAAAAAATACCACATATGCACAGAGTAACTACAATTTATTTGTGAACATACCGTTACTGTCCTATGTTTTTCTTAGCAAATAAAATTTTTTGAAGGTTTTTCGTTTTATACCGGAAGTGACCCCTTAATGACCTTTGACTCCAAATCTGTGAGGACCCCATAGACACTGGATAATAACAATGCATGTGTGCAAGTGGTGTCACTCTCCTACGTAATCTGTGAGAGAAGAAGCATTTTGAGTTGAAATCACGTTTTTGACCCCTATGACCCCTGCTTGACCTTTGACCCCACGAATTTCATATGACATGTAGGGGCATGGTCAATGATGGTTGTGACCAAGTTAGGTCAAAATCGGTACAAGCATGTAAGTGCTAGAGCAAATGTAGTGGTCGGCAGAAGAAAGAAGAAGAAGAAGAAAGAACCTGTAAGAAAAAAGACACAGCCGTGACTAACGTCACGGCTGTGTAAAGAAGAAAGATCCGATAGCATCACAAGACCTAGCCGGTGTCCCGGCTAGGTAACTAGATCTGGTTACAGATCTGGACCTAGCCGGAGCCGGAAATGCCAGTCTTAAAGTTTATGAACATCTCATACCATTAATGGTGCATCACTGTAGCATGTAGGGGCTTTATCCGTCTTCCATAGGCTGAGATACAGCTACTTTTCCGTAGTTTTAAACATTTTTTTTTGCAAATTTGACGTTTTGACCTCCTTAATGACCTTTGACCCCAATACAAAAAAAACCTCATATACACCACGAAAATGTATTGTTACAGTTTATATAAAAAAAATCTACTATGCTTAGTTATGGAGATAAAAATTCTTGAACTTATTTAGCTTAAAACCGGAAATGACGTCTAAATGACCTTTGACCAAAAAATAAAAATACCGTGCACACATCAGGTAACACTAATGCATATATGAAGTTAATGCAACTCTGGTCTGGTTATGTTTTGAGATAAAAAAAAATTAACATATTTGATGATTTGTGGTTTTGACCGGAAGCGACCCCTTAATGACCTTTGACCCCAAAACTGTAGACACCCCAAAGACCCTGGTTGGTAGCAATGCATGTGTGCTAAAGACAACACTGTGCTATGTAATTTGTAAAAACAGTGATTTTTTGAATATGTTTAGCTTTCAGACCGGAAATGACCCCCTTAATGACCTTTGACCCAAATTCTGTGAATAATTTATAGGCACTGGATATAGCCAATGCATATGTGCAAGTGACGTCATTGTAGGATGTAACATGTAGGAGAAGATGCATTTTGAAGATATTTGGTTTTATACCGGAAATGACCCCTTAATGACCTTTGACCCCAAATTTGTGAACATCCTATAGACACTGGATATAGCCGATGCATATGTGCAAATGACGTCATTGTAGGATGTAACATGTAGGAGAAGAAGCATTTTGAATTTGTTGCCAGAAGAAGAAAGAAAGATCCGATAGCATCACAAGACCTAGCCGGTGTCCTGGCTAGGTAACTAGATCTGGTTACAGATCTGGACCTAGCCGGAGCCGGAAATGCCAGTCTTAAAGTTTATGGACACCATTAATGGTGCATCACTGTTGCATGTAGGGGCTTTATCCGTCTTCCATAGGCTGAGATATAGCTACTTTTCCGCAATTTTAAACATTTTTTTGCAAATTTGACGTTTTGACCTCCTTAATGACCTTAGACCCCAATACAAAAAAAACCACATGTACACCACGGAAATGCATTGTTACAGTTTAAATTTAAAAAAATCTTCTATGCTTAGTTATGGAGATAAAAATTCTTGAAGTTATTTAGCTTAAAACCGGAAATGACGTCTAAATGACCTTTGACCCAAAAAATTAAAATACCGTGCACACATCGGGTAACACTAATGCATATATGAAGTTTATGCAACTCTGGTCTGGTTACGTTTTGAGATAAAAAAAATGAACATATTTGATGATTTTTGGTTTTTGACCGGAAGCGACCCCTTAATGACCTTTGACCCCAAAACTGTAGACACCCCAAAGACCCTAGTTGGTAGCAATGCATGTGTGCTAATGACAACACTCTGCTATGTAATTTGTAAAACAGTGATTTTTTGAATATTTTTAGCTTTCAGACCGGAAATGACCCCCTTAATGACCTTTGACCCAAATTCTGTGAATAATTTATAAGCACTGGATATAGCCGATACATATGTGTAAGTGACGTCATTGTAGGATGTAACATGTAGGAGAAGAAGCATTTTGAAGATATTTGGTTTTATATCGGAAATGACCCTTAATGACCTTTTGACCCCAAATTTGTGAATATCCTATAGACACTGGATATAGCCGATGCATATGTGCAAGTGACGTCATTGTAGGATGTAACATGTAGGAGAAGAAGCATTTTGAAATTTGTTGCCAGAAGAAAGAAAGAAAGAAAGAACTAGATCTGGTTACAGATCTAGACCTAGCCGCGCCGGAAATGCCAGGCTTAACTTAAAGTTCGACCTTTGACCGGCTATTATGGACATCTCACAGCATTAATGGTGCATCACTGTTGCATGTAGGGGCTTTATCCGTCTTCCATAGGCTGAGATACAGCTACTTTTCCGTATTGTTAAACTTTTTTTTTCAAATTTGACGTTTTGACCGCCTTAATGACCTTTGACCCCAATATAAAAAAACCTCATACACACCGCAAAAATGCATTGTTACAATAAAAAAAAAAAAAATCTACTATGCTTAGTTATGGAGATAAAAATTCTTGAAGTTATTTAGCTTAAAACCGGAAATGACGTCTAAATGACCTTTGACCAAAAAATAAAAATACCGTGCATACATCGGGTAACACTTATGCATATATGAAGTTTATGCCCCTCTGGTCTGGTTACGTTTTGAGATTTAAAAAAATGAACATATTTGATGATTTTTGGTTTTTGACCGGAAGCGACCCCTTAATGACCTTTGACCCCAAAACTGTAGACACCCCAAAGACCCTGGATAGTAGCAATGCATGTGTGCTAATGACAACACTCTGCTATGTAATCTGTAAAAACAGTGATTTTTGAATATTTTAGCTTTCAGACCGGAAATGACCCCTTAATGACCTTTGACCCAATTTCTGTGAATAATTTATAGGCACTGGATATAGCCGATGCATATGTGTAAGTGACATCATCGTACTATGTAATTTGTGGCAGAAGAAGCATTTTGAAGATATTTGGTTTTATACCGGAAATGACACCTTAATGACCTTTGACCCCAAATTTGTGAATATCCTATAGACACTGGATATAGCCGATGCATATGTGCAAGTGACGTCATTGTAGGATGTAACATGTAGGAGAAGAAGCATTTTGAAATTTGTTGCCAGAAGAAAGAAGAAAGAAGAAAGATCCGATAGCATCACAAGACCTAGCCGGTGTCCCGGCTAGGTAAGAACTAGATCTGGTTACAGATCTGGACCTAGCTCGGGCCGGAAATGTCAGTCTTAACTTAAAGTTTGACCTTTGACCGGCTATTATGGACATCTCACACCATTAATGGTGCATCGCTGTAGCATGTAGGGGCTTAATCCGTCTTTAATAGGCTGAGATACAACTACTTTTCCGTAATTTTAAACATTTTTTTTGCAAATTTGACGTTTTGACCTCCTTAATGACCTTTGACCCCAATATAAAAAAACCCTCATATACACCGAGAAAATGCATTGTTACAGTTTAAATTTAAAAATCTACTATGCTTAGTTATGGAGATAAAAATTCTTGAAGTTATTTAGCTTAAAACCGGAAATGACGTCTAAATGACCTTTGACCAAAAAATAAAAAATACCGTGCATACATCGGGTAACACTAATGCATATATGAAGTTTATATTACTCTGGTCTGGTTATGTTTTGAGATAAAAAAAATGAACATATTTGATGATTTTTGGTTTTGACCGGAAGCGACCCCTTAATGACCTTTGACCCCGAAACTGTACACACCCCAAAGACCCTGGTTGGTAGCAATGCATGTGTGCTAATGACAACACTCTGCTATGTAATTTGTAAAAACAGTGATTTTTTAAATATTTTTAGCTTTTAGACCGAAATGACCCCTTAATGACCTTTGACCCAAATTCTGTGAATAATTTATAGGCACTGGATATAGCCGATGCATATGTGTAAGTGACATCAACGTACTATGTAATTTGTGGCAGAAGAAGCATTTTGAAGATATTTGGTTTTATACCGGAAATGACCCCTTAATGACCTTTGACCCCAAATTTGTGAATATCCTATAGACACTGGATATAGCCGATGCATATGTGCAAGTGACGTCATTGTAGGATGTAACATGTAGGAGAAGAAGCATTTTGAAATTTGTTGCCAGAAGAAAGAAGAACTAGACTTAGCTGTGGTCTAAGACCACGAACACAGCCGTGTTGTAACCCCCAATGACCTTTGACCCCAAAATATATGAAAACCCCATAGACATTGGCTAATGTCAATGCATGGGTGCACGTGGCATCACTTTGCTATGTTTTTGTGGCAGAAGGGCATTTTGAAGGTTTTTCGTCTCAGGCCGGAAGTGACCCCTTAATGACCTTTGACCCGAAATAAAAAATACCACATATGAATTGGGTAACCACAATTCATGTGTGAACATACCGTTACTGTCCTATGTTTTTCTTAGCAAATAAAAAATTTTGAAGGTTTTTCGTTTTATACCGGAAGTGACCCTTAATGACCTTTGACCCCAAATCTGTGAGGACCCCATAGACACTGGGTAATAACAATTCATGTGTGCAAGTGGTGTCACTGTCCTACGTAATTTGTGAGAGAAGAAGCATTTTAAAGGTATTTCGTTTTATACCGGAAGTGGCCCCTTAATGACCTTTGACCCTAAATAAAAAAATACCACATATACACAGGGTAACTACAATTTATGTATGAACATACCGTTACTGTCCTATGTTTTTCTTAGCAAATAAAAAATTTTGAAGGTTTTTCGTTTTATACCGGAAGTGACCCCTTAATGACCTCGCCTTAATGACCTTTGACCTCAAAATATATAAAACGCCCATAGACATTGGCTAATGTCAATGTATGGGTCCAAGTGGCACCACTTTGCTATGTTATTTGTGGCAGAAAGCGGCACTTTGTAGGTTTTTCGTCTCAGACCGGAAGTGACCCCTTAATGACCTTTGACCCCAAATGAAAAAATACCACATGTACAATAGGTAAACACAATTCACGTGTGAATATACCATCACCCTCCAATGTTTTTCTTAGCAAATAAAAAATTTTGAAGGTTTTTCGTTTTATACCGGAAGTGACCCCTTAATGACCTTTGATTCCAAATTTGTGAGGACCCCATAGACAATGGGTAATAACAATGCATGTGTGCAAGTGGCGTCACTGTCATACGTAATTTGTGGGAGAAGAAGCATTTTAAAGGAATTTCGTTTGATACCGGAAGCAGCCCCTTAATGACATTTGACCCTAAATAAAAAAATACCACATATGCACAGAGTAACTACAATTTATTTGTGAACATACCGTTACTGTCCTATGTTTTTCTTAGCAAATAAAATTTTTTGAAGGTTTTTCGTTTTATACCGGAAGTGACCCCTTAATGACCTTTGACTCCAAATCTGTGAGGACCCCATAGACACTGGATAATAACAATGCATGTGTGCAAGTGGTGTCACTCTCCTACGTAATCTGTGAGAGAAGAAGCATTTTGAGTTGAAATCACGTTTTTGACCCCTATGACCCCTGCTTGACCTTTGACCCCACGAATTTCATATGACATGTAGGGGCATGGTCAATGATGGTTGTGACCAAGTTAGGTCAAAATCGGTACAAGCATGTAAGTGCTAGAGCAAATGTAGTGGTCGGCAGAAGAAAGAAGAAGAAGAAGAAAGAACCTGTAAGAAAAAAGACACAGCCGTGACTAACGTCACGGCTGTGTAAAGAAGAAAGATCCGATAGCATCACAAGACCTAGCCGGTGTCCCGGCTAGGTAACTAGATCTGGTTACAGATCTGGACCTAGCCGGAGCCGGAAATGCCAGTCTTAAAGTTTATGAACATCTCATACCATTAATGGTGCATCACTGTAGCATGTAGGGGCTTTATCCGTCTTCCATAGGCTGAGATACAGCTACTTTTCCGTAGTTTTAAACATTTTTTTGCAAATTTGACGTTTTGACCTCCTTAATGACCTTTGACCCCAATACAAAAAAAAAACCTCATATACACCACGAAAATGTATTGTTACAGTTTAAATTAAAAAAATCTACTATGCTTAGTTATGGAGATAAAAATTCTTGAACTTATTTAGCTTAAAACCGGAAATGACGTCTAAATGACCTTTGACCAAAAAAAAAAAATACCGTGCACACATCAGGTAACACTAATGCATATATGAAGTTAATGCAACTCTGGTCTGGTTATGTTTTGAGATAAAAAAAAATTAACATATTTGATGATTTGTGGTTTTTGACCGGAAGCGACCCCTTAATGACCTTTGACCCCAAAACTGTAGACACCCCAAAGACCCTGGTTGGTAGCAATGCATGTGTGCTAAAGACAACACTGTGCTATGTAATTTGTAAAAACAGTGATTTTTTGAATATGTTTAGCTTTCAGACCGGAAATGACCCCCTTAATGACCTTTGACCCAAATTCTGTGAATAATTTATAGGCACTGGATATAGCCAATGCATATGTGCAAGTGACGTCATTGTAGGATGTAACATGTAGGAGAAGATGCATTTTGAAGATATTTGGTTTTATACCGGAAATGACCCCTTAATGACCTTTGACCCCAAATTTGTGAACATCCTATAGACACTGGATATAGCCGATGCATATGTGCAAATGACGTCATTGTAGGATGTAACATGTAGGAGAAGAAGCATTTTGAATTTGTTGCCAGAAGAAGAAAGAAAGATCCGATAGCATCACAAGACCTAGCCGGTGTCCCGGCTAGGTAACTAGATCTGGTTACAGATCTGGACCTAGCCGGAGCCGGAAATGCCAGTCTTAAAGTTTATGGACACCATTAATGGTGCATCACTGTTGCATGTAGGGCTTTATCCGTCTTCCATAGGCTGAGATATAGCTACTTTTCCGCAATTTTAAACATTTTTTGCAAATTTGACGTTTTGACCTCCTTAATGACCTTAGACCCCAATACAAAAAAAAACCACATGTACACCACGGAAATGCATTGTTACAGTTTAAATTTAAAAAATCTTCTATGCTTAGTTATGGAGATAAAAATTCTTGAAGTTATTTAGCTTAAAACCGGAAATGACGTCTAAATGACCTTTGACCCAAAAATTAAAATACCGTGCACACATCGGGTAACACTAATGCATATATGAAGTTTATGCAACTCTGGTCTGGTTACGTTTTGAGATAAAAAAAATGAACATATTTGATGATTTTTGGTTTTTGACCGGAAGCGACCCCTTAATGACCTTTGACCCCAAAACTGTAGACACCCCAAAGACCCTAGTTGGTAGCAATGCATGTGTGCTAATGACAACACTCTGCTATGTAATTTGTAAAAACAGTGATTTTTGAATATTTTTAGCTTTCAGACCGGAAATGACCCCTTAATGACCTTTGACCCAAATTCTGTGAATAATTTATAAGCACTGGATATAGCCGATACATATGTGTAAGTGACGTCATTGTAGGATGTAACATGTAGGAGAAGAAGCATTTTGAAGATATTTGGTTTTATATCGGAAATGACCCTTAATGACCTTTGACCCCAAATTTGTGAATATCCTATAGACACTGGATATAGCCGATGCATATGTGCAAGTGACGTCATTGTAGGATGTAACATGTAGGAGAAGAAGCATTTTGAAATTTGTTGCCAGAAGAAAGAAAGAAAGAAAGAACTAGATCTGGTTACAGATCTGGACCTAGCTGGGCCGGAAATGCCAGTCTTAACTTAAAGTTTGACCTTTGACCGGCTATTATGGACATCTCACAGCATTAATGGTGCATCACTGTTGCATGTAGGGGCTTTATCCGTCTTCCATAGGCTGAGATACAGCTACTTTTCCGTATTGTTAAACTTTTTTTTTTTCAAATTTGACGTTTTGACCGCCTTAATGACCTTTGACCCCAATATAAAAAAACCTCATACACACCGCAAAAAATGCATTGTTACAGTTTAAACTAAAAAATCTACTATGCTTAGTTATGGAGATAAAAATTCTTGAAGTTATTTAGCTTAAAACCGGAAATGACGTCTAAATGACCTTTGACCAAAAAATAAAAATACCGTGCATACATCGGGTAACACTAATGCATATATGAAGTTTATGTCACTCTGGTCTGGTTACGTTTTGAGATTTAAAAAAATGAACATATTTGATGATTTTTGGTTTTTGACCGGAAGCGACCCCTTAATGACCTTTGACCCCAAAACTGTAGACACCCCAAAGACCCTGGATAGTAGCAATGCATGTGTGCTAATGACAACACTCTGCTATGTAATCTGTAAAAACAGTGATTTTTGAATATTTTTAGCTTTCAGACCGGAAATGACCCCTTAATGACCTTTGACCCAATTTCTGTGAATAATTTATAGGCACTGGATATAGCCGATGCATATGTGTAAGTGACATCATCGTACTATGTAATTTGTGGCAGAAGAAGCATTTTGAAGATATTTGGTTTTATACCGAAATGACACCTTAATGACCTTTGACCCCAAATTTGTGAATATCCTATAGACACTGGATATAGCCGATGCATATGTGCAAGTGACGTCATTGTAGGATGTAACATGTAGGAGAAGAAGCATTTTGAAATTTGTTGCCAGAAGAAAGAAGAAAGAAGAAAGATCCGATAGCATCACAAGACCTAGCCGGTGTCCCGGCTAGGTAAGAACTAGATCTGGTTACAGATCTGGACCTAGCCGGGCCGGAAATGTCAGTCTTAACTTAAAGTTTGACCTTTGACCGGCTATTATGGACATCTCACACCATTAATGGTGCATCGCTGTAGCATGTAGGGGCTTAATCCGTCTTTAATAGGCTGAGATACAACTACTTTTCCGTAATTTTAAACATTTTTTTTGCAAATTTGACGTTTTGACCTCCTTAATGACCTTTGACCCCAATATAAAAAAACCCTCATATACACCGAGAAAATGCATTGTTACAGTTTAAATTTAAAAATCTACTATGCTTAGTTATGGAGATAAAAATTCTTGAAGTTACTTAGCTTAAAACCGGAAATGACGTCTAAATGACCTTTGACCAAAAAAATAAAAATACCGTGCATACATCGGGTAACACTAATGCATATATGAAATTTATGTCACTCTGGTCTGGTTACGTTTTGAGATATAAAAAAATGAACATATTTGATGATTTTTGGTTTTTGACCGGAAGCGACCCCTTAATGACCTTTGACCCCGAAACTGTAGACACCCCAAAGACCCTGGTTGGTAGCAATGCATGTGTGCTAATGACAACACTCTGCTATGTAATTTGTAAAGACAGTGATTTTTGAATATTTTTAGCTTTCAGACCGGAAATGACCCCTTAATGACCTTTTGACCCAAATTCTGTGAATAATTTATAGGCACTGGATATAGCCGATGCATATGTGCAAGTGACGTCATTGTAGGATGTAACATGTAGGAGAAGAAGCATTTTGAAGATATTTGGTTTTATACCGGAAATGACCCCTTAATGACCTTTGCCCCCAAATTTGTGAATATCCTATAGACACTGGATATAGCCGATGCATATGTGCAAGTGACGTCATTGTAGGATGTAACATGTAGGAGAAGAAGCATTTTGAAATTTGTTGCCAGAAGAAAGAAGAAGAAGAAGAAGAAAGATCCGATAGCATCACAAGACCTAGCCGGTGTCCTGGCTAGGTAACTAGATCTGGTTACAGATCTGGACCTAGCCAGGGCCGGAAATGCCAGTCTTAACTTAAAGTTTGACCTTTGACCGGCTATTACGGACATCTCACACCATTAATGGTGCTTCACTGTAGCATGTAGGGGCTTTATCCGTCTTCCATAGGCTGAGATACAGCTACTGTTCCGTAATTTTATACATTTTTTTGCAAATTTGACGTTTTGACCTCCTTGATGACCTTTGACCCCAATATAAAAAAAACCTCATATACACCGCGAAAATGCATTGTTACAGTTTAAATTTAAAAAATCTACTATGCTTAGTTATGGAGATAAAAATTCTTGAAGTTATTTAGCTTAAAACCGGAAATGACGTCTAAATGACCTTTGACAAAAAAAATAAAAATACCGTGCATACATTGGGTAACACTAATGCATATATGAAGTTTATGTCACTCTGGTCTGTTTACATTTTGAGATAAAATTTTTTGAACATTTTTGATAATTTTGGTTTTTGACCGGAAGTAACCCCTTAATGACCTTTGACCCCAGAACTGTAGGCATCCTAAAGACCCTGGCTAGTAGCGATGCATGTGTGCTAATGGCGACTCTCTGCTATATAATTTGTAAAGACAGTGATTTTTTGAATATTTTTACAAATTTTTCAGACTTTTACCGGAAATGACCCCTTAATGACCTTTGACCTCAATTTTTTAAAATAAGTTTTAAGCACTGCCACATGTTGATTCATATGCATGAGTCACATGATCATTGCATGTAATTTGTGGAAAGAGAAGCATTTTTTGTGAAATCCACATTTTTGACCATAAGGTCAAGGTCAAAGGTCACAGTCAGGTTAAAGTCAAATGTAAGGTTTGGCCTAGTCCAGTGGTCATTTGGCTCAAGTATGGTTGAATTCTGTCAAAGCATAAGAGAGCTAGGGTGAAACGTGGCAAGTCACGCAAAATGTCACGCTTTGTTGCCAGAAGAAGAAAGAACTAGACTTAGCTGTGGTCTAAGACCACGAACACAGCCGTGTTTTGACGCCTTAATGACCTTTGACCTCAAAATATATAAAACGCCCATAGACATTGGCTAATGTCAATGTATGGGTGCAAGTGGCACCACTTTGCTATGTTATTTGTGGCAGATAGGGGCATTTTGAAGGTTTTTCGTCTCAGACCGGAAGTGACCCCTTAATGACCTTTTGATCCCAATTGAAAAAATACCACATGTACAATAGGTAAACACAATTCACGTGTGAATATACCATCACCCTCCAATGTTTTTCTTAGCAAATAAAAAATTTTGAAGGTTTTTCGTTTTATACCGGAAGTGACCCCTTAATGACCTTTGATTCCAAATTTGTGAGGACCCCATAGACACTGGGTAATAACAATGCATGTGTGCAAGTGGCGTCACTGTCATACGTAATTTGTGGGAGAAGAAGCATTTTAAAGGAATTTCGTTTTATACCGGAAGTAGCCCCTTAATGACCTTTGACCCTAAATAAAAAAATACCACATATGCACAGAGTAACTACAATTTATTTGTGAACATACCGTTACTGTCCTATGTTTTTCTTAGCAAATAAAAATTTTGAAGGTTTTTCGTTTTATACCGGAAGTGACCCCTTAATGACCTTTGACCCCAAATCTGTGAGGACCCCATAGACACTGGATAATAACAATGCATGTGTGCAAGTGGTGTCACTCTCCTACGTAATCTGTGAGAGAAGAAGCATTTTGAGTTGAAATCACGTTTTTGACCCCTATGACCCTGCTTGACCTTTGACCCCACGAGTTTCATATGACATGTAGGGGCATGGTCAATGATGGTTGTGACCAAGTTAGGTCAAAATCGGTACAAGCATGTAAGTGCTAGAGCAAATGTAGTGGTCGGCAGAAGAAGAAAGAAAGAACCTGTAAGAAAAAAGACACAGCCGTGACTAACGTCACGGCTGTGCAAAGATCCGATAGCATCACAAGACCTAGCCGGTGTCCCGGCTAGGTAAGAAAGATCCGATAGCATCACAAGACCTAGCCGGTGTCCCGGCTAGGTAACTAGAGTCAACAGACGCTGATACAAGCCGCAATTTGACCCCTATAACTTGACCCCTGGGTTACGGATGGGGTCAACTACTCTTGCACTGTGCTTAGGATGTCATAAGAAATATTCCTGGTGAATTTCAGCTTAATCGGAACTTATACATGGATTTTGATTTTTGAAAATTTTGATTGACCTTTTGACCCCTTTAATGACCTTTGACCTCAATGTAAAAAAAACCTTATGTACACCGACAAAATGCATTGTTCCAATTTTAATTTAAAAATTCTAACATGTTCAGTTCTTGAGATAAAAATTCTTGAAGTTATTCAGCTAAAAACAGGAAGTGACCCCTTAATGACCTTTGACCCCCAAAAAAAAAATACCATGCATACATCAGGGAACACTAATTCATGTATGTTGGTTATATTATTCTGGTCTGTTTACATTTTGAGATAAAAATTTTTTGAACATTTTTGGTTTTTGACAGGCAGTAACCCCTTAATGACCTTTGACCCCAAACCTGTAGGCATCCTAAAGACCCTGGCTAGTAGCAATGCATGTGTGCTAATGGCGACTCTCTGCTATATATTTTGTAAAGACAGTGATTTTTGAATATTTTTAGCTTTCAGACCGGAAATGACCCCTTAATGACCTTTGACCTCAATTCTTTTTAGGAAGTTTTAAGCACTGCCACATGTTGATTCATATGCATGAGTCACATGATCATTGCATGAAATTTGTGGAAGGAGTAGCATTTTTTGTGAAATCACATTTTGACCATTATAGCTAGGTCAAAGGTCACAGCGAGGTCAAAGTCAAATGGAAGGTTTGGCCTAGCCCAGTGGTCATTTGGGTCAACTTTGGTTGAAATCTGTCAATCCTTTGCGAAGCTAGATGCAGTTGATTGGTTGCCAGAAGAAGAAAGAAGAACTAGATCTGGTTACAGATCTGGACCTAGCCGGGCCGGAAATGTCAGTCTTAACTTAAAGTTTGACCTTTGACCGGCTATTATGGACATCTCACACCATTAATGATGCATCACTGTAGCATGTAGGGGCTTTATCCGTCTTCCATAGGCTGAGATACAGCTACTTTTCCGTAATTTTAAACATTTTTTTGCAAATTTGACGTTTTGACCTCCTTAATGACCTTTGACCCCAATATAAAAAAACCTCATATACACCGAGAAAATGCATTGTTACAGTTTAAATTTTAAAAATCTACTATGCTTAGTTATGGAGATAAAAATTCTTGAAGTTACTTAGCTTAAAACCGGAAATGACGTCTAAATGACCTTTGACCAAAAAAATAAAAATACCGTGCATACATCGGGTAACACTAATGCATATATGAAATTTATGTCACTCTGGTCTGGTTACGTTTTGAGATATAAAAAATGAACATATTTGATGATTTTTGGTTTTTGACCGGAAGCGACCCCTTAATGACCTTTGACCCCGAAACTGTAGACACCCCAAAGACCCTGGTTGGTAGCAATGCATGTGTGCTAATGACAACACTCTGCTATGTAATTTGTAAAGACAGTGATTTTTTGAATATTTTTAGCTTTCAGACCGGAAATGACCCCTTAATGACCTTTGACCCAAATTCTGTGAATAATTTATAGGCACTGGATATAGCCGATGCATATGTGCAAGTGACGTCATTGTAGGATGTAACATGTAGGAGAAGAAGCATTTTGAAGATATTTGGTTTTATACCGGAAATGACCCCTTAATGACCTTTTGACCCCAAATTTGTGAATATCCTATAGACACTGGATATAGCCGATGCATATGTGCAAGTGACGTCATTGTAGGATGTAACATGTAGGAGAAGAAGCATTTTGAAATTTGTTGCCAGAAGAAAGAAGAAGAAGAAGAAGAACTAGATCTGGTTACAGATCTGGACCTAGCCGGAGCCGGAAATGCCAGTCGTAAAGTTGATGGACATCTCATACCAATAATGGTGCATCACTGTAGCATGTAGGGGCTTTATCCGTCTTCCATAGGCTGAGATATAGCTACTTTTTCGTAATTTTAAACATTTTTTGCAAATTTGACGTTTTGACCTCCTTAAAGACCTTTGACCCCAATACAAAAAAAACCTCACATACACCACGAAAATGCATTGTTACAGTTTAAATTTAAAAAATCTGCTATGCTTAATTATGGAGATAAAAATTCTTGAAGTTATTTAGCTTAAAACCGGAAATGACATCTAAATGACCTTTGACCAACAAAATAAAAATACCATGCACACATCGGGTAACACTAATGCATATGTGAAGTTTATGCAACTCTGGTCTGGTTACGTTTTGAGATAAAAAAAAAAGAACATATTTGATGATTTTTGGTTTTGACCGGAAGCGACCCTTAATGACCTTTGACCCCAAAACTGTAGACACCCCAAAGACCCTGGTTGGTAACAATGCATGTGTGCTAATGACAGCACTCTGCTATGTAATTGGTAAAACAGTGATTTTTTGAATATTTTTAGCTTTCAGACCGGAAATGACCCCCTTAATGACCTTTGACCCAAATTCTGTGAATAATTTATTGGCACTGGATATAGCCGATGCATATGTGTAAGTGACGTCATTGTAGGATGTAACATGTAGGAGAAGAAGCATTTTGAAGATATTTGGTTTTATACCGGAAATGACCCCTTAATGACCTTTGACCCCAAATTTGTGAATATCCTATAGACACTGGATATAGCCGATGCATATGTGCAAGTGACGTCATTGTAGGATGTAACATGTAGGAGAAGAAGCATTTTGAAATTTGTTGCCAGAAGAAAGAAGAAGAACTAGACTTAGCTGTGGTCTAAGACCACGAACACAGCCGTGTTGTGGTGACCCCTTAATGACCTTTGACCCCAGAATATATGAAAACGCCCATATACATTGGCTAATGTCAATGCATGGGTGCACGTGGCACCACTTTGCTATGTTATTTGTGGCAGAAAGGGGCATTTTGAAGGTTTTTCGTCTCAGACCGGAAGTGACCCCTTAATGACCTTTGACCCCAAATGAAAAAATACCACATGTACAATAAGTAAACACAATTCACGTGTGAATATACCATCACTCTCCAATGTTTTTCTTAGCAAATAACAAATTTTGAAGGTTTTTCGTTTTATACCGGAAGTGACCCCTTAATGACCTTTGATTCCAAATTTGTGAGGACCCCATAGACACTGGGTAATAACAATGCATGTGTGCAAGTAGCGTCACTGTCATACGTAATTTGTGGGAGAAGAAGCATTTTAAAGGAATTTCGTTTTATACCGAAGTAGCCCTTAATGACCTTTGACCCTAAATAAAAAAATACCACATATGCACAGAGTAACTACAATTTATTTGTAAATATACCGTTACTGTCCTATGTTTTTCTTAGCAAATAAAATTTTTTGAAGGTTTTTCGTTTTATACCGGAAGTGACCCCTTATTGACCTTTGACCCCAAATCTGTGAGGACCCCATAGACACTGGATAATAACAATGCATGTGTGCAAGTGGTGTCACTCTCCTTCGTAATCTGTGAGAGAAGAAGCATTTTGAGTTGAAATCACGTTTTTGACCCCTATGACCCCTGCTTGACCTTTGACCCCACGAGTTTCATATGACATATAGGGGCATGGTCAATGATGGTTGTGACCAAGTTAGGTCAAAATCGGTACAAGCATGTAAGTGCTAGAGCAAATGTAGTGGTCGGCAGAAGAAAGAAGAAAGAAAGAAAGAAAGAAGAAAGAACCTGTAAGAAAAAAGACACAGCCGTGACTAACGTCACGGCTGTGTAAGAAGAAGAAAGATCCGATAGCATCACAAGACCTAGCCGGTGTCCCGGCTAGGTAAAGATCCGATAGCATCACAAGACCTAGCCGGTGTCCCGGCTAGGTAAGAAGAATTGAGAAGAGACAGAACAAGCCGACATCCGTCGTCGGCTTGTAAGAACTAGAGCAACTGTGCCCTTTGCAAGGGCACGAGGTAAGTTAGGCGGATGATTGTGATGATCTGATGAAGCAGCAATACTGTGCTGGATAAGATAAGGATCATTGCATTTAAATTTCAGCTCAATTGAAGCATTTTGAAAACTTGACCTTTGACCCCTTTATTGCCCCTAATGACCTTAAATGAATCTTAAACTATTTTAAACATGTTTAGAATGTCATAAGGATCATTGCATTTAAATTTCAGCTCAATTGGAGCATTTTGAAAATCTTGACCTTTGACCCCTTTGTCCCCTTAATGACCTTAAATGAATTAAAAATATGTTTAAATTGTTTAGAATGTCATAAGGATCATAGCATTTAAATTCCAGGTCAATTGGAACATTTTCAAAAACTTGACCTTTGACCCCTTTATGACCCTTAATGACATTAAATGAATATTAAAATATTTTAAGCATGTTTAGAATGTCATAAGGATCATTGCATATAAATTTCAGCTCAATTGGAGTATTTTCGGTTAACATGACCTTTTTGACCCCTGTGACCCCTTGGATGACCTCCGACATTAAACAACCCATAACTTTTGTAGCCAGCTACCCAATACTGCTTGTGACTGAGTTTAGTCGAAATCCGATCAAGGATGTGGAAGTAGTAGCAAATTGTGAGAAGAAAGAAAGAAAGAAAGAAGAAAGAAGAAAGAAATGGCAAGAAAGAAATAAGTTAGGCTGCCCGCCTAACTTAAAGAATTGAGAAGAGACAGAACAAGCCGACATTCGTCGTCGGCTTGTAAGAAAGAAAGAAGAAAGAATTGAGAAGAGACAGAACAAGCCGACATCCGTCGTCGGCTTGTAATTATGCAAAATGTCGGTAAATGAGCCAATTATTCAGTATGGTGGCCCACTTACCCCACAACAAATCCACTTGGGGTAGGCGGGACAGTGGTTCTTGAAATGAATTTTTCATACAAAACATAACAAAATTACTAAGTTGAATTGCATATATAATGTTGCCAACTAGCTCAAAAATTAAAGTTAAACTGAACACGCCTATTGAATGACTTGATTATTGATTTTGTGGCTGAAACTCGCAAATCGTGTTTTTTTAGGGGGGTTTTGTCACTATAAAATTTGGAAAAAAAATCTGCCTCATGTATTCAGATGAAATTAATAAACATAATAGCCTAATAGTATAACATTATTATTGTTTTGGTATAATTATGTTAATAATGCCCAAATGCTCCAATATAAATATGCATTGCTGTAATATATGTTCTTTTAATGTAATAATATCATGAATATATGTGTCCTATTTACCGATACCCCATCATGTGTCCCACTTACCCCAAAGTGGTGGGGTAAGTGGACAGTTGGGTCATCATAATTGGCCCCGCCCCGCCAGAATGTACCGAATTGGAGTATCGCCCAAAAACTAACACCAGCCATTGTCCTATGATTTATATACTTGAATTATGCCAAACCCCGCATGACAACACAAGTCCAATCTTTATTCACTTAGCTAGGAGTTTTATATCCAATAATATCCTTAAGTGTCCCACTTACCCCATCTTACCCTACCCAGCCCCCCTTGATATTAAATGGTGCGTCCCTAAAATTAGTCTCCTCCGCAGCCAGATTGGTTACGCTCATCGACAGATACGTATTTATAACGCATTACAAAATCCAATACGTCAATACAACGTATCTTAAGGTCACGAGGTCACCCGCCGTCACAGATAAACAACATATCCAGACTGCACAAACTGTAAATGTGACGTGAACGGCCGGTACTATACGCTTGTGTTACGATCATTTTGGCACGGTTATAATCACGGTCGGTGAATGTTCTACGTCAACCCGGCACTTCCGTGTATAATCCGGGATAATTGCCCACAATAATATAATAGTTGTCACTGCTACGTACGTACAACGACGAAAGCGTGAACGCAATTTATAGCTATGCAGTGACCGGTATTTACGATATATGACGGTTACGTGTATTATGCATACGGTGTAGTCTGACTGACACATCTCATATGTATAGAGAACAGTGTATTAAGGAAAACGTGTGTGACTGCAGAGTTGAGTTCACGACGTAATTTCTACGTGTTGTGGTTGCATGCATGCACTGCATGCTGTTTGATTATTTGGTCAGCAGGCACCAGACTTTGAGTGGATAATCAACTTTGGCAACTTTGTCTTATGCAATGCAATCATGGAAAACAAAGAAGGTATTTATGCATTTTACAATTATCAATTGGTCATATAACGTACGGCATTCGATTTTGCCTGCCAGCTAAAATTAATAGATATATGTTGTTTCATGTAGTTGGACAATTTTGGAACACAAGTTATTAAAAACACACTGACCATGAATTGCAGAAATATAAGTTTATTATTTAGCCGGTCAGACCATCAAAAGTATCTTTGATTATACCTCTGCCATGCACCGGTTGCTCATTCAAACTCTTTTACATATGGATTTATGAAGACAAATCGATCAATGGGCTGATTTGTATTTATTGCAAAAGAGGGTAACTAAAAGGCAAGTTTCAAAACATACTGACCGACTCACGCATGTAGTTCGTCATAATTAGAGCTTAATCAATAACTTTGATATTCTTCTCCAATATCCTTCCAGATAAGGAGCTAACCCCTACATGTAATTACAGTGTTGTCATCAAAGAAGAGCCTGCCGATCATCAAGGTATGTGGTATATGAAGACTGATTGCAGTTAAAACTGTTCAATTACTTACCCTACTTATGGAGCTAGCTACAGATCAGTTCATGTTCTTCCAGTTATCACGGTTCTTGCTCTTTCTCTACCAGTCTTGCAGTCTTTAATTATGTTAGTTTCTTTTCGTACATTTTGTACGATCTAGTTTTTGGTCTTCCCTTGGGACATGAGCCAGGCACGGTGTTCTTTATTGGTGTTCTGTTGTGGTCCATTCTTCATAAAAAATGACCCAACCACGAATGTCATGTCAGTCACTGGAAGTTGCATTGTCTCTGTTCGAATGTGGTAAGACTAGAGAGATGATAAGGATACACGTATCTCTGTCATTGGTTCTGAAATACCCGATGTCGGTTGATGTTGTATGATGCATATGTGAGTGCTCAGGACTCTCCGATATAGAGTAGAGTGGGTACTATGTTACGATACTCTCATCTTTGTCCTAAGGCCGGCTGATTCGGCTTCCAAAAATAACCCCGGAAAATAACACATTTTTGAAGAAAAAATGGCTTTTCCAATGCGATCATGATTGATGTCAGTAATCAAGGCCCCGGGATCAAGGCATTGGTGTTGAAGATACTGCTAAGTAAAGTGAATGTAATTTGTATTGACTTGTTGAATTTCTTGGCCACGTATGCTGAATCTCACTGGCTGATTGGTGCCACTCCTGTCCACACTCACAGCCATGATCCTGTTGAGAGATGCTGATGGTATAAGAGCCCAATCTTGTGTGATCTTTTCCAAAGCCTGAACTAACTCATCCAAGTCTTCCGGTAAGTACGAGCAAAAACAGCCATGTCATGTCATCGGTGTACCGACATCAACATGTAAAGGAGCCCATCTTGTCCTCTGGTCTTGTGATAAAGTGTTCATCAATTCTGTAGAAGATTGTGATGCCCTCAGGATTTATTTGTTTGTTAATCGCTGATCTTTACATTATAGTCAAGTATTATAATGTACAGGTTGAATAGGTTTTGTGCCATGACACATCCTTGGCGCACTCCTGTGTCAACAAGGAACTAGGCAGAGCAAGCTCCACATACTCTATCTAACACAACTTTTTGTTCCCCTATGAGCATCTAAGTCTTTAAGAACTTCTGAGATGTTGTAGTGCTATAGTATCATATACTCCCAAGCATTCTCGGCCACCTGAATCTGCCAGCTATCTCAAGGTGCAGATTTGATCAACACCGACTATTTCAGGACGAACCCCATACTGATATTTTGCAAGAACTGCTTCAGACGTCTCTCTCATCTCATCCTTTGAATCAAGATCGTGGCATTATCTTTCCCTGCAGGGATACTCAACAAGGTAATGATCCTATATATATGTCGCATAATTCACGATCTCCCTTATGTGTGAGATGGTAATGGTATGTAGCCTTCTTCCAGTTTATTGGGCATCTTCCTGCTTTCCAAACCAAGCACGATTACACAATTTCAGCAGTTATTTGGCGAGCACCTTGAGGCATTCTTAATTCTCTATATTGCTGATTGGACTTTTGAAAGAGGGGCTCTGGCTCTTCATCGTTGGGTTCAGCAAGGATTTCCACCTCTGCATCCAGCACATCTTGTTTGACATCAACACGGATTTGGCTGGTGAGGAGATCCTAAGAGTATTCCTTCCATCGGTCTAGCTTGGCTTTAGGTTCATCAGTGGGAACATTATTGCATCCCTAAGGTTGTCGGAACCACTTGCAGGTTGTTTAGCAAAACACTTCAATGAGGTAAAATAAATTTTTCACAAAATGTCAGAACCTTTATATGAAAATATGAGCGTACACAATCTATCAGAAATTTTCAATAAACATTTACCTTTTACTTCACGAATCGAGTGGTCATATTATTGGAATGTTGTTGCTTTTTACATACAAAAATGAAAAATTTGTTAAAGTAATTGCACTTATGATATTATATGGATACATTCCATTCACTAACAGAGGAGGTTTGTGTTTGTGTAGAACATGTAGAATGGTGAATAATACAAAATAATATTATTCATCATGAAATCAATGCAGCTAGGAATGAAATAGGGCACCTGTCTCATTGAAATAAATTTAAAAAGTACCTCTTAAAATGACAGGTGATATTGTGACTGCAATCGATATTATAATATGTAGTGGTTATTTTCAATATGTTTAATGTCCGAAGATAATCGTTTTCAGGAAATTGCACATTTTTTCAACTGTTGGCTGAGTTGTTTTGGTGGAAAACCAAATTATAAACCGGAGTTTTTTTTCCACTTGGCAAAAATGGCAAGCGCAAAACTAGCATGACTAATAGTGATAAATATTTTAATTTGTTTTCATCTCAAAACAAATTATTATTGTCAAAAGTTATGTGTTAATGTTTATGAGTTTGTGTAATATTTTTGCCATTTTTGCCGGTTTAAACCAGGCAAAAACTGGCAAAACTGGTTTGTGTGACTTTGGCGGCAAAAACAGGGTTTACCAGTAGTACCATGTGGTAACTAATGAAGTAGAGCACTTTTCCCTACACAACAGAAAGAGCTCTCACTCTCATCTCATTGTTCAATCTGAGTTTAAAATCAACTTTAAGTTTTTATTTATTTTAAATCTTTGCTGCAGATGAAGACCAATCCGATCAGGGAACTACAGGAACAGATCCCATCAGTACCATCAATGACAATGAGGAGGCGTTTGCTTGGGTGTATGAACAAGACGAAGAGTCATTTGCAGACACCACTCCATGGAGATCAAGCGGCGAGCTTCAATGGCAAGCAGATTTGAAGGCTACCCCATTGAAACCATTTTCTGAGACATCGGGCGTGTGTCATTCGCTGCATCACAATATGTTCCCAAATGCTACACCTTTGGATTTCTTCCACTTATTTGTTCCTAAAGGCATTTTTGCTACTGCGTGTAAACAGACAAATAACTACGCTGATTTTTATCAAGATGAGAAACGCGACCAAGGGAAAGAGTGGTGGGATTGGTCAGATAGTTACTGGATACCTGCAGACGATGAAGAGGAGTTAAGAACATTCCTTGGAATCTGTATGGTCATGGGTGTGAGGAAGCTGCCGCATCCACAAGATTACTGGTCGCGGCACAAAAATTTACGCGTTAAATTTGTGGCTGATGCAATGTCGGCGGAGAGGTTCAGCAAACTTATGCAGTACTTCTATATGAGCAACCCATGGAGAGATCCAGAGCGGATTGTTAACATTGAACGCCGTACCGAAGCTTGCCTTCGCTATCCTCTGTACAAGCTCAGCGACAATCTGTGGTCGTCTGTCCTAGATGGGTCGAAAACATTATACAATCCACACCAAGATGTAATCCTACGCGAGCTTACGGCAAGTAATTTGCAATCAAGAAAGTTGCACGAATCTGATGACTTGGTTTGGAAACTGTTGACAGTAGAAGACGCGAGCAACGGCTACATCAAGAATGCGGAATTCCATCACATGTCCCGTGACCTTGATGTATGCTGCAACAGTCAGACACCGTTCCCATCTGGAAGTGAGGTATGTGACTTTCTTTCCGATATTGCCGGACGAGATCATTTGGTGTTTGCTGATTCGGTATTCATCTCACCTGAAACTGCTTGTAAGTTAACAGACTTTGGATTCCATGTGAGCGCGAATTTGTCAGCGTGGCCGGCGGAGTTTTCAGACACCAGTTTATCGTCGATGTTACATGGAGAACAGCTTTGTCGACAATATAAGCAGGTAGTTGCTACTGCTTCGAAGACTGGTTCCCAAGTTTATCGACATCTTGCAACCTTTGTTGATAGCCAAACCGAGCCGTCAAATGACAACATGGACTGTGAGGACAAGATGGTTAGCAGTCCACCTACACGACACAAAGCGACCATGAAGTGCAGTAATAACGACAGCAGGTACATCCTTTCCAACTCCCCCTTACTGTCCAGAATGAGCAAATCAGAATGGAAAAGACTTTTTTGGATAGTCATCGATATTGCACTAATGAACGCCAGTGTGTTGTGGAAAGAAACCGGTAGGGATTTACTAAGTCTGTCCGAATTTACACTGGAAGTAGCTCTCGGTCTGATCTATGACGGATCTGCCAAGAATCAAAAAGGGCGTGGTAGAAGTAACGTAGCAAAAGAGCCGGAAATACGGACACCGGTGATTCCCAAGTTATTTAACATGCAAGTTAATTCTCCAAGTTCAGACAATGCGGAGATACCGGTTCTTTCCGGTCTCGAAATGGTCGACAACTCATCAAGTGCAGGACTTAATTCTGTGATGAACTTCTTTCGAGCAGAGGAGTTTGGAAACTTTGAGCATTCCCTGGTGAAGTTCCTGGAAGAGGGCGTAATTGCAAACAGTGCACTGCAGAGCAATTGCGTACGCGTAGCGGAAGAAGAAGAGATACACAGTTTGGATGCGGCATTTGTGGTATTAATTTATGTCGAGCGACATGTTTTATCAAGTTCCATACCTTACACAAGCTGAAGATCAATCGTCAATCTATCACGCAGATCGCGACGTTAGATTTTCAACCGCCAGTGAAGAAGTTGCGAACTACGGTTGGGTCAGATGGAGCATCCACGTCTGCCATGGGATCATCGCAAGATGCGACAAACGAAGATGATAACCAAGATAACAGCCAGCAGGATCAGTATATAACATTAGCTGAAACACATTTGCAAGAAGGCCCCATGTATGTAAAGAAGGCCTCATCTGCAATGGTTTTGCAAGAAGGCCCCCATCTGCAATAGCTGCCTAATAAACACATGACAGTTTCTGCATTCTATATTGTACACATTTAACACCTGGCAGCTATTGTATGGATTTGCGCATAGTGACGAATACTACATGACTATAAACAGTCTGTACGTAACCTATGAAGTTCCTTACATTATTCGCCGAACGGAGGTAGCAAGTCAGCAACCATGGCAAAAATGACTAAGATTTATAAAAATCGTTAGTGTCGTTGGTTTGTTAATATGAGTAAAAAACGTTTTAATAACATTCAAAAAAACATTTTTGAAAACTTGCTGCAAAACATACACAAAATGTTTTTTAGGTGTTGACAAAATATTTTTTCAAAAATGTTTGCCCAAAATGTTTTACAATAATGTTTGAAAAACGTTTTCATGACCTTTATAACCCACATGATGTTATTAAGGGAAGGGGTATGAACGTTTGGACAGTATTTATTGTGGGACATTAGAGCACACCAGACATATCGAATTGCATTCTGAATACGAAGAATGTCCTTCTGATATCAAATAATTTTCATTTTATGAAATTCGCAATGTAATACACATTTTATGGCAAATCATTAAAAATTGATATTTTTGATATTTAACAGTACTCGAAGTAAATTTTATAAATCCGATGATTTATATTTAAAGTGTATCTAGGTGGGATGAAAAGTCGACGATCAATTGAAAATGTTGACCTTTCGTATTGAAGATATGGATTTTTTTCCCCAAAACACCAAAATAAAAAAGGTCTTTTTGGGAAAAAAATCCATATTTTCAATTGATCGTCGGCTTTTCCTCCCAGCTACATACACTTTAAGAGTATATCATTAAATTTATAAAATTTACTTCGAGGACTGTTATATCTCAAAAATGTGAAAAATATCAAATTTTAATAATTTGTCATAAGATTTGTATTAGATCGTGAATTTCATAAAATGAAAATTATTTGATATCAGAAAGACATTCTTCGTATTCAGAATGCAATTCGATAGGTCTGATGTGCTCTCATGTCCCACTAAAAATACTGTCGAAACGCTCAAAACGCTCATTCCAGTTCCCTTAAGGGCTGGGGTATGAACATTTGGACAGTATTTATTTTGGGACATCAGAGCACATCAGACATATCGAATTGCATTCTGAATACGAAGAATGTCATTCTGATATCAAATAAATTTGATTTTTGAAATTCGCAATTTAATACACATTTTATGGCAAATCATTAAAATTGATATTTTTGATATTTAACAGTACTCGAAGTAAATTTTATAAATCCGATGATTTATATTTAAAGTGTATCTAGGTGGATGAAAAGTCGACGATCAATTGAAAATTTTGACCTTTCATATTGAAGATATGAATTTTTTCCCCCAAACACCAAAATAAAAAAGTTCTTTTTGGGAAAAAAAATCCATATTTTCAATATGAAAGGTCAAAATTTTCAATTGACCGTCGGCTTTTCCTCCCTGCTACATACACTTTAAGAATATATCATTAGATTTATATAATTTACTTCGAGGACTGTTATATATCAAAATTTGAAAAATATCAAATTTTTATAATTTGTCATAAAATTTATTATATTGTGATTTTCAAAAATGAAAATTATTTGATATCAGAAAGACATGCTTCGTATTCAGAATGCAATTCGATAGGTCTGAGGTGCTCTCATGTCCTACAAAAAATACTGTCGAAACGCAATAAACGCTCATTTTAGATCCCTTAAAGCGTTTTGAATAAATGTTGTAAGAACATTCTTGTGTTTGCTGAGAAGTGGGTGTCTTACTTATGGGACAAAATGTACTTACTCAAGTACAGTTTCAGCGCAGCCTCATAAAATATTTTCTCATCCCAAATAGACAATACGCGGCTGACGGGTACTATATTTTGGTTCGCCTCAATTCGGTAGTGACGTCAATGCTTTTTCACGGTTGCACTGCAAGCGTGCCGACAACCACACTTTATAGAGGTTATCCTTCTAACAAAAGTCGCTGGTTCCCGTAGTATTCCTCATTCAAACAATTCAATGCGCGACCTCAGCGTTACTTGCATGACTTTGGCGGGCTATTTTGAAACAGTCATGGTTGCACATGCAGGTACTTCTTTTGAAAATCCTAAACAAATTATAGCAGTCGCTGATAGGATATGCAGCTTATAGAACACGGATAACCTCTATTAAATTAACGTCGGTGAAATACGTATCTGTATCACACGAGGCCGCAGGCCGAGTGTGATACGAACTCAAAACCAGTGATATTTTTCGTATTGCATATGAACAGACAGGGGGGAACGAGTTTATCATTCAGTAGACATGAATTTTAACACAAATAAATAAATAAATAAATAATAATTATATAATACCACAATCATAAAATGATCAAGTTATAGGCCTACTCCAAACTCTTCCAAATATGCTTTACAGTTTTCTGTCATGCAACTACCGCCAACTTCAGCCATGTAATACAGCGCGCCATTGCCAACGCGTGACGCACACTTAGCACGCGACGCGAGGTAGCGTGTAATTGCCGCCTCTACCGCAAACGCGATCAGCACAGTGTACAATACAACGCGAGTATGCAGGCCCGTTTATTGCCGGTACTGATTCAGAGCTGAATAATACGGCTATATATTGTACGGTAATTTATGAACGCTGAACAATACGAAATTATATTATTTGGCTATTAACCAATGAAATGTCGTTATTCATGTCTACTGAATGATGAGAAACAATATTGTTTAAGTTAAATTGAATTACAAATTCATTCAAGTGAGAATAATAGCAGTGTAGTGTTTACTAATAAACCAATTGAAATGAACCTTATCACTTTTTAGCAAGTAGTGCAGCTGTCTGTGAAAATTGTGAATTAAGCATTATTTCCTATTCCATATTGATCCCATTTTACAGTCAATCCCAAATGTGAAAATCCAGTAGACTTTATTGTTGTCAATCAAAAATTCAGCCGCCTTTTAAGTTTCTTGCAAATTAATGATCAAATAAAATTAAACTGTGAAAATGCCATTTAAATTTCATCCCCTACTCACTATAAAGACAATAAAATTCAATCAGATGTTGATAGTTCACCAAAGTCTGACAAGATGAACAATGCAATATGATGCAGGCCTAGAAAAAATGGGCAATTCAGAAATCTCACTCCCAGGAAATTTGGCAATCTTGAAATGGTGAGAAATCCTGGTATGTTGGAGGAAATTTGTCTACATTCCTGAGAAATGAACATTTATTTCCAGGCAATATTTATCAAGTGCATTACAAAGTCTACTTCAATTTCTTGACATACATGTATATATATATATATATCCATAATATACAAGTTAAAAAAAAAATTCCCCAGGATCAACAAATGTGCCCTGTACAGTACAACAGAAAGCTTTTACCAATGTTGCAGTTTAAGGTGGTGCTACACCCCCTGATAAATTTTGTGACTAATTTTGCAAAAAATAACTACACACTGGTAACAAAAGTAATAATGTATATTATAGGGGCAAGGAATCCAATTACTTTACTGAAATTTCAGTGATTCAAGACAGGTGGTTCATTATATGTTAAGAAATGAGGTACATTCTAGTGGGTACCTCTTTTCTTATCATAAATAACGTACCGCTTGTCTTGAGTCACTGAAATTCCAGTGTAGTAACTGGATTCCTTGCTCTATAGTATACATAACTTTTGTTACCTGTGTGTTATTATTTTTTGAGAAAAATGCATAAATAGTCACAAATTTATCAGGGGTTAGGGTGTAGTACCAACTTAAACCCTCTCCTTTATCTTTATCTCCTCTACCTTGCATCATGTATAAGCTTGAATTCACACTGAGAGTTCACAATCAGAAGAATTTTGGTGTTACCTATAATGTACTACATCACAAAATACTATTGTTTATAGCATGATCAAGCCATTGTGATGACGATTAAAGCTTTATGATTTCTAATCGATGTCTTACATATCGGTAGAACCAGAATTTCCGACACTCAACCTCATCACAACTCTTCTGGACATAAATTTGGCATATTTTACTTCCCAATAACATTCTGCTTATTATACCATTATAAATTTTATTCAATCTTTCTATGAACAAATCCCGAAACAAATCAACTTTTGAATGGAGTTTTTTTGTTTTTTTACTCCGTCTGTACATTCGATAACATATACGCCCGACTAAATACGATACATGTACAATGTACTACTAGTATCAGCATTCTTTACAAATTATAGGTTAATAAATGCGTATCACCTGTTGGAAGTGAAATAAATGTAGGTGCACTGAGATGTTGAATGCGTCTAATGCACAATCCCTGAAGGGGGTGCTTTAGACGTACATGTATCAACATCTTAGTACAAGTCCCGGGTACTCCTCTTCTTCATACATAATGCAGTCATGTCTACAGTAGAATTCACCACGACCTTTGCAGGACTTAAACCCCATTAAAAGCTATTAAACCAAGATAACACTCATTGAAAACAGCTCAACTATGTTAAATCAGATCTTCTCTGGTTAAATCCACACTACACATGTTGTGCGGTATTGCAATGAGCTGGTATTATAGTTTCAGTTGGGTAACCGATTATAAAGCAAACGCAAGGTAACAATACTCTGTAGGCCTTTGTTTACGAAATGAGACAATAGTGTGCATATTGTTAACCAGCATTCTTGAAAATGAGAAACATAATGGTTGTAGACTTAACACGGTTTGGAAATAATTCCTTCATATTTTTTGGTGTTATCTGTCGTTTACATATCCTTCCTAAAACACGAAAGTGCGAATATTTCCAAACACTTAAATTAGCTAAAAATTTAGGACATGTTACAAAACTATATTTTCTAAAATTTCAGAGAATACTTTAAATATTGGCCGGTTATTTTTCACACAGTGACGTATAGGCAATGTCCTATTACCTATAACATACACTAAAACACCAAAGTGCGAATATTTCCAAACATCTAAATTAGCTAAAAATTTAGGACATGTTACAAAACTATATTTTCTAGAATTTCAGAGAATACTTTAAATATTGGCCGATTATTTTTCACACAGTGACGTTAACTAGGCAATTCTCGCTATTCGCAATAAGGGCGCCGCCAGCGGTTTGCGATGTAATCGTGATGTATCATGGGAAAAGGTCGACATCAAGTCCGCGCAATACGAATATTACCATGCTATTACATAGGAACACGTGACAATATTTTTTTAGTTTGTCAAAATAAAGGTGTTACACGCGAATCGATACTCAATAATACTTAATAATGTGATTTGAAATGTGCACAATTAATTTTTTCTCTATCGATTTGCGTGTAATACCGTTATATTGACAAACTAAAAATATTGTCACGTGTTCCTATGTAATAGCATGGTAATATTCGTATTGCGCGGACTTGATGTCGACCTTTTCCCATGATATCACGATTTTCCCATGATACATCACGATTACATCGCAAACCGCTGGCGGCGCCCTTATTGCGAATAGCGAGAATTGCCTATACTTCTAACATACACTATTTGTAGAGGTCACGCGTCAATGGTGAGAGCACTGTGTATTATGTACAGGAAAACGGACAGTAACTGCAGTATGAATTATGCAGTACACTGGTAGAGCTGAGTAAGTTTCCCTAGCCTTCCCCACAAAACCTTTGTAAAAGCAGGGTCCAATGCTCTTTAGACCATTTCAAATTTGTAGCTACCTTTTCAAAATGTTGAAAGTACTCATCAACTTCTTTTTCATTGAATTTAGGCACGAGCTTCACATACTTTGTAACATCAAACAAACCCTGACTTTGAGGAGAAACTTGATGAGTATTTGTCACCTAATTTTGCTAAGTTCTCTTGTTCAAACTGGTACTTTTCCTCAATTTCCTTTTGCTTCAAATGTGTTTCCATTTGCAGTTTCTGTGCATCCAAATCCATCTGTTATTTTTCAAGTTCTAATTTTGTTAGTTTTTCTTTTTCAGTTTTGACCTCTTTTCTCTTGTCCAAAATGGATTCCTCAAAATACTCTTCATCAACCAAAACATCAATCAAGGCATTTTTGATTACCTGTGTTCTGTTGGATTGCTTCATTTTCAAATCATAGTATTTTGCAAAGTCTAGTAATGCAGGCTTTTTCAACTCATTAAATTTCTCCCAAGTTTAAGTTATAGTTTCAAGAAACTCTTCTGCATTGAACGCCATACTGTACTTGAAGACCTTAGTGGATAAAGTAGTTAAGTGCCAAAATACCAGTTTCGAGAAAAATGGGTTTAAAGCTATGCATTGTGTCTATTGACCACAAACTTAGTTACTTTTGTATAAAATTTGCTGTAATGAATTGATATGGATATTGTACTTAATGTAGCTATTTTTCAACGATTTGTCATTTATTGATTTTCTATAATCAATAATCAGTATTTTGTACTTGACTACTTTTTCCACTAAAACCATGGGTCAGATTTAAACAATTGCATTTTTCAAAAAATTGAAAGTTAATAAAATGTTTGACCCCTAGTGACTTATAATCTGCCAATAACTCAATTTCGTCAAAATGGCACTTAACTACTTTATCCACTGGGGTCTTCACTTTCACTTTTAAGACTCAGTAAATTAATGTCAACTTTTTTACAGTGTACTCCTGGACGAGCCCTCAATTGTTACGAGTCGCTACTGATGACTCAAGGCCAAAACACCTTTTCCCGAATTCACTTCGGAATGCACAACAAACACACTGATTAATTAAGTTAACAATATCTAAGTCTTTAATCAAAAGTACGATATGATTTGACAATTATTTTACTTATCCATCAGTTCTCAATGTTCTTGATGTATATCCTGATTCAGTATCCTGCGAAAATCACTGTTCAGCCAAGTCCTCTGTACACTTGCATTTATATATAATCCTCAGCGTAAAATACTTTGCGTATAAAATCCTCGCTCGGATATGGTGCTGCTTTCTCCACACTTATCTCCTTGCGCAGTTCTCCAAACACTTAACTCCCTGCGCTGTTCTCTGTCTCCAAAATGGTGTTATTTCCACCTTTCACACAATTTCTTCAGGAAGCAGGACTGCGTTGCAGTTGTCCCACTGTTTCCACTTATATTGACAGATGTGTTGTTTCATAAACCAGACTTCATCAAGTCGGTAGAAGAATATAATTTCTTTTCTTGGAAGAGGCACGCTCTTTGACGTATTCTAGATCTTCTCCACCGAGCACTACTATAACATATAGAGTGGAGACGCTCACGATTTGGCTGAAGCCACGCGCAATCAGCTTTGCCACGTGACTCGTGCTCGATAATTAATTTTCTTACATATAAGGCATAATGTTGTAATTGCCGGAGACATCATTTATGCAAATTTGTAAATAATGAATTGTAGTGACTGCTTGATTGCAGAGAGTCTAACCAAGCATGTGTTATATATTATTGTAAATTTATCAATTTTGACAATAGCTATATACCTGCTCAACCCGGTAACCTTGTGATAAATTTGAGCTGGTACACAAAAATGGAATTTAAGAAAATGTTTTTGTTTCCCGGAGAAAATAAAACGAGATGCTTTTTTTATTGGTTGATTGTTGTTTCGTTTCAAATTTAGTTTTTTGGTGTGAGATTTATACAAAGTATACCTTAATCAAATACTTAATGTTACTGGTCAAATCAGGTGCAATATCATGTCAGAGAGGGTAATATAAAATCATTCAAGATTTGCAGAAAACTTAATTGTCTTTGATTTCATGAAGCTATATTTAATATACATATTATTTCAGGCAATATAGAAATAATTTTTCTGCATTATATATTCAGTAATAAATAAAACAATGCTGCTCGAAAAAAAGATTTCGTGTGCTCTATGATTAATCAATTTCCCGATACCTTATACCTGTTTCAATGATTTTGAAAAAAATACAACACCTAAAGTCTTAATTTTTCAGGGTACCTTTGTTTACTAAATTACATTACAATCGTGTAAAAACCAGAATTAAAACAAATGAGGGCGTCCTCCTCAGCAAATGTTACAACATGGCTTTAACATATCTAATTATTCATTTGTTTTCTCTATAATACATTTTAAAATAATAAATGCCTTATGAGTTATGACGAATGACAAACCTTCCAACTTTACTCAAGAATATATTGTTCCACATAATTCCAAGCTTGCACAGCGTTTTTTGAAAGCCAGAGATCGCTCAGATTTGGGCTGATGTTGTAGAGCAGACGCAGCGGAACCGTTGCCTGCCTAAGGACCCATTCGTTATGTGTATGAACCGACGCCAACACGCCATCAACGTTGATATTGTGATTCATCGTCATAGGATGACGAACATTGGCTTCGATATCGCCGATTTTGAAGATCCGACGAGGACAAAGCTCATTGGTATCTTCGTTAATCACCCACAAAACGTCGCCGACGTTAAGCTTCTCCGACATGATCGGGGTTGATGGAGGGCTTTCTGAGTCCAGAGCTGCCGACGAATTGATGGTGGCGTACAGTAGGTGCTTGCCATGAATACGTAGGGAACGCTCCTTGCTGTAGATGCCCTGGTAAAACAACTCGCGCAATGTAGATTTGTGGTCATATTCGTCTTTGTAGATGATGTAGTAGACTGGTGAGTATGCGACAGATTTGGTCTCAGGATCGTAACTCTGGACAAGATCACCAATAGCCAAATCTTCCAGAGATTTAAGCGTATCGCGACCTTTGGAGTCTTGCACTCGGACCATTGAATCCATCGCAAAACACCTTTTATTGGCTTTCTTTTTGACCTCTGTGAAGATTTAAATACAAAAGAAACTTAATTTGTCATGAATGATATTTGATGATGGTAGATCGACGTACTAGATTTATAGTAAGCATGTTACGGAGTTGGTCTCAGTATCGTGACTCTGGATACAATTAAAAACAATGATCTATCAACGATTTGATCGTGATATATACGTCCTTTGACCGTTGAATCCATCGCAAAATATTACATATTATTCTCTGCAACCTCTGTGAACATTTAGATATACAGACTTGACATTTAATATGGAATATTTTTCGCAAAATTCCAAGACTGGTCTGGACGGAGTCTGCATAAACCGCACGGGCTAATTATTAATTGGGGTGTGTCGGGAGATGGTCTAAAATGATTGTTTGATAGAAAATGTGCTTTCCATATGTTTACATTATGGTGCATTGGTGCTCATAATGTAGCGAATTTGCCTAAAATGGCGGGTTTAGGGAGGCTGAATTTGAGCTTTGTGGGGGACACAATTTTGGACTTTATGCAACACGGTTCTGTTATTATGAAATTTATAGGGGTTTGAGGTGTTATTTCTTAAACTTCGTCAGCAACTGGCATTCACCACAGCTGAAATACACATACAATGTACCAGGGGGGGGGGGGGGGGGCCAAGATTGGCTCAATTTTGACGTTGTCATTGGTTTTACACGTAAACACAAAAATGTCTCAAATTATTCCAAAACTGTACGTATGTTATTAAGCACTATTTTATCAGTCTAAATCCGTTGAGGTTCGCCAGTGAACCTCATTGTAAGTACTGTTTTTTTTTTTTTTTTTTATGAATAACGCACGATATGTTACGATATATACTGAAAATTTCCCTACGTGAGTCAATGAGTTTACGTGGTGTAGTGGTTATGGATCTCGACTCCCACGCAAAGGGTCCCGAGATCGATTCCCATCCCCGGCAATGGATAAAATTTTTCTTCTTCTTTTTTCTTTGAATTTAAAATTATTTATTTTCATGTGAAAATGTATATATTGCACTGGGAAATTTATTTTGTGCATTTTTTTTCTGTAATGGGGCTCCGGGAAAAATATAAATTGCGTCCATCGTGCAGGCAGTGTTGCCGTCATATTGTCTGTTTTGTTTACGCTTTTGGCTGTTGCCACATTGAATAATGTAGTCCACCATCGTCTGCAATGTACCAAGTTTTTGAACAGGGGAGGAGCTTAAAAATAGGGCTCTTAAAAGCTGTACATACTCAGAAAGTTTGAATGGCCCCTGGGGTCAAATGTTGTAAACGTACGGTACAAAAACAACTATGCGGATTCCTGGTTGTCCAATGAACTCACACTGTTTCTTTGTGTACAGTAGTTTTCGAACATTTGGCCCCAGGGGACCATTCAAACTTTCTGAGTGCGTACCACTTTTAAGAGCCATAATTTGTAAAGCTCCTCCCACTTTCAAAACTGGTAGATCACAGGTGCATTTCAGTTCTGACGAACACTTATTGGTATTTAAGTTCAATAAAATCGCCTCAAACCTCAATAAATTTGATAATATTAGAATAATGATGCTCAAATTCAGAAATTTTACCCCCACAAATATTAAATTCAGTGTCCTTAAATCCGCCATTTTATGCTAATAAGTTTACATTATGAGCGCCATAATGTAAACTAATGGAAAGCACATGTTCTGTCAAACAATTATTTTATACCATCTTCTGACACACCCCAAATAATATTTAGCCCGTGCCGTTTATGCAGACATCTACCATCTTCTGACACACCCCAAATAATATTTAGCCCGTGCCGTTTATGCAGACATCTACCAGACCATTCTTGGAATTTTGCGAAAAAGTATTCCATATCAAATGTCAAGTCTGTAAAAGGAAGTTATACTTTGTAATGATATTTGATGATGGTAGACATAATGTAGTAGATTGTTATTAAGTATGTGACATAGTTGGTCTCATGATTGTGACTCTGGAAACAAGAATTCCTGAAAAAAATTGGTGTCAGTTCCAATTTACAATGTAATTATTATTTGAATGTAATGTTAAAGATGGAATTGCATGAGAAGTTTTGCACTGCAGCACTGACAGGAACATTTAGTGGTAGTTCATTTATCATTAATAATTATACACTTACATACGTGTTTTGGCGCAGCGTCAGCCTTCTATTCTAGCTCAAAATGTTTAAAAAAAATAAAAAATATGCAAATGAGGTAGCTAATTTGCATATTTTGCGATAAAAATCACATGGGATCTTATGACTGCCTCCTTACCACCATCTAACTTAGTTAAATCTCTATACGCCTCACCAGTTCCAAAAATGGCAAAAGCCTTTTTTTTTAAATAAACAAATATGCAAATGAGGTGGCTAATTTGAATATTTTGCGACAAAAATCACGTGGGATCTTAAGACTGCCCCTTTACCACCACCCTACCAAGTTACATCTATATACCCCTACCAGTTCTGAAAAATGGCAAAAAGCGTTTTTAAAAATAGAAAAAAAAATGAGGTGGCTGATTTGCATATTTTGTGACAAAAATAGCATCTGATCTTAAGACTGCTCTTAACCATCACCCCACCAAATTACATTTCTATATGCATCACCAGTTCCGAAAAATGGCCAAAAGCATTTCGACAAATAAAAAAAAGGGCAAATGTGGTGACTAATTTGCATATCTTGCGACAAAAATCGCATCGGATCTTATGACTGCCGCTTACCACAACCTCGTCAAGTTACATCCATATACGCCTCACCTGTTCTTCGAAATGACAAAAAAAACACAACAAAACAATTTTTAAGTTAAATATGCAAATTAGCTACCTAATTTGCATATTTTGCGCCAAAAATTGCATCAAGTCTTAGGGCAGCCACTTACCACCACCCTACCAAGTTACACCCCAATACACCTCACCAGCTCCGAGAAACTTACCTGGAAGCCAAAGGTATTTAAAAACAAAGTTCACACAATACAAATGTATAAGACCCCATTATAGCATAAGGCAATTTATAAGTCATTTTAAATGATTTTAAATATGACGTACATTGTATAATATTTGTCTATAACACAGGGAGATACAAAATGTAGGGATTTGGGTACTTTTTGTTCAATTTTCACAGAAATTGAAGGATTTTGACCCATGTTTTTGTTTGTCTGTTTACCCCAGGGTCGCTGAAACAAAGAATTATATTAATTAAATCACCTAATTTATAATTAATAAAGGACAGAGAAAGATAAAAGCAAAAGTATGCTTCATTTAGTTAAACAATAGTAACATCCCTGTTTATCCCTGTTGTGTACAAAAAATAACTCTATACGACAATGCCAATCAGGATCAATTCATGGATTAAGTGCACAGGCAGAGGGAAATATTGATTTCTCAGCGGATGGAACAGCCATTTTTTCAGAGGGAGTATGTAAATTAAATGGAACAGCTATTTTGGGGCCATTAATCCAGAGGGAGTATGTAAATTAAATGGAACAGCCAAAATGCCAATGGGTATGTAATTTAACTAGAACAGCCTTAAATTGATATCGATATTAATATTGACGTCATAGATTCGATTTGTCACGTGATCGTCAAACCTGTAGGAGAAGGTGTCAGTTCTTCAGGATCTGACACAAAAATCACCAATAATAAAATCTTCGAAAGTTTTGCTCGTGATACGTCATCGTTAATAGGCACTATGTCACTTGATCGATAACGCAATGTATCCTTAAAAAACAAGTTATTTTAGAATATCTCCTGAAATTCAGTGTTACCTTAGAAAATCTACTGATATTTTCCGTAATTTTAGAGAATATTTTGATTTTTTTTTTACAATATTCTTGTGTTTTCTTAGGTTTTATTAAAATGTTTCGTTATTTTGCGTTATCGATCATGTGACAGAGGGCCTGTTAATCTCGTACAAGGAAATTTGACGGTCAAAAAGTTAGCCTGAATGTCAGTGCAACTCAGTGTAATACTGGAATTACACTTATGCTGGTTTCATATTCATGCCACGGCCTGACGCATCATCATGCAGCTTGAATTGAGAGAAGCAAAAGACCAGACCGCTCAAGTACAAAACCAGTGCTCGATCCAACAGAGAAGGTCTGTGTGGTGCTGTGCCGAAATCCCGGGATTTCGGAAGAGCTTGAGCGTGCCTAAATCCCGGGATTTAGGCAAACGAGATGTTGAGCGGAAAATAACGTGCTGATTGCTGACATTGCCAGGCCGAGTCATGGGAGTCCATAGCGCGTCAGATATTATGGTAGCCCTGCCGTAGCTGTCGAAATCCCGGGATCTCGGCAACAAATTTCTGCCGAAATCCCGGGATTTCGACAGGTTAGTCTTGCAGTCTCCAAAAGTGGATCATAAACATGACTCAGATTGTAGACCCCCTCGTCTCTGTTCATCACTCCTCGCCCCTCCTCCTGATCTGACTTGACTCGTCGATCCATCGTGCTCTTTTGTCACTCTCTCTCTCTCTCTCTCTCTCTAAGATTTTGACTCCCCCCATACAATTGATTGTACATGTAGGGTCTACAATCTGAGTCATTTTTATGGTCCACTACCGGAAGTGACATAACTTCCCGCCAGTCATCAGTTGTTGGATCACAACATCAACAAGCTTCGATAAAGTCAGTGGTTCACTGACGAAACTGTCAGCAAGAAAATAGTAAGTTTCTTCACTGGTTTTGACAAATTAAAAACCTGTTTATTTCGTTATTACCAAACCTGATGAACCTGTTTGAAATCAACCGTGTTCAACGAATGTTTTACGGTGAACATGACCTCATACAGAATATTTTTCGGCGTTTGAGCCTTAGATAGTCAGAAAGGAAGTAAATTAATTAGGTGTCAACACAAATTCGTCAATTACGTCTCAAAATGCGTCGATTGCGCAGAGAAATGCGTCAATTGCGTAACAAAATTCTTCAAACCGCGTCAATTGCGTAACAAAATGCGTCGATTGCGTAACGAAATGCATGGATTGCGTAACGAGATGCGTAACGCAAAAGGAGTTTTAGAGGTTTAAAATTTGATAATGATGAGTCGAATCAATCAATTTTATTTTTCCATTTGTTTTTCCATTTTATTTTTGATACGAGTGCGTGAGAATATGCGGCTTAATCTTCGCTGCCTTCGTCCATGGCTCCATCATTCTCCTCGACGCTCTCCTCTCGTACTGACACAGTCCGTCAAATTTAGATCGATGTTTAGCCATCGTCCCCTTCACAGCTTTGTCCACCTCGACCCCTTTCTCTATTTTCTCCAAGAAATCGTCAGTGATCTCTGTAAAAACATCATCGTCTTTGAGATGTGAGTGGCTTTGCAGAAACGTCCATGCCCTCCTCTGCGTACTTCGAATATGAGGTCTCGGACCAAGAGTCTTCTAGCGACGAACTGGAAGACAATGAGGCATATCGTGAATGGTACGGGCTTTTTTAGAAGACATGAGGCGTGAAAATATCACGATGAAGTGGAGAGCGTCGAGGAGAATGATGATGCCATGGACGAAGGCAGCGAAGATTAAGTCGCATATTCTAGCGTGCTTTTAACGAAAATAAAATGGAAAAACAAAATAAAATTGACTGATTCGACTCGTCATGATCAAATTTCAAACCTCTAAAACTCCTTTTGCGTTACCCATTTCGTTACGCAATCAACGCAGTTTGAAGCATTTTGTTACGCAATTGACGCAAATATTTCCAACTTCACAACAACACACAAAAAAAAGATTTCTTAAGATGTCGAAAAAGTCCGTGGGTATCGGAAAACACACAAAAAAAGTAAGTGGGTATTGGAGGCTTCAAGGATGTCGAAAAAGTCCGTGGGTATCAGAGGATGTCAACAAATGTCCGTGGGTATCGGAGGATGTAAAAAAAGGCCGCGGGTATCGGAAAACGTCGGAAAAAGCCGTGGGTATCGGAAAACGTCGAAAAGGCCAGATTACTACTACTACCCTAATTTTGGCGTCAACCCGTCAGCATGTCCGAAAACCGCCGTACCTAAACCACGAGAAACCTGAATTATCACAATAGTTTTGTTCCGGAGTTTTGTTTAAGGAATGGGATATTAACGTTTAGCGTCGTTTTCACGTTTTTTTTGTGGGAGGTGAGAGTACATCAGACCTATCGAATTGCATTATAAATACGAGGAATGTCTTTCTGATATCAAATAATTTTAATTTTTTGAAATCCGGAGTATAATACAAATTTTAGGACAAATTATTAAAATTTGATATTTTTTAAATTTTTGATATTTAACAGTCTTCGAAGTAAACTTTATAAATCTAATGATATGTACTGAAAGTGTATGTAGCTGGGATGAAAAGCCGACGATCAATTGAAAATTTTGACCTTTCATATTATTGATATACATTTTTTCCCCGAAAGACACAATTTTTTGTGTGTGTTTTTGGGAAAAAATTCCATATCTTCAATACGAGAGGAAAAAATTTTCAATTGATCGTCGGCTTTTCTTCCCAGCTACATACACTTTAAGTACATTTGCCCATAAAATGCGTATTATATCGCGAATTTCAAAAAATCAAAATTATTTGATATCAGAAGGACATTCTTCGTATTCAGACACATATATATATTTCATGTTGGCTCACGCTGCATTCCATATATCATGTATAAATTATGACCAAACTTGTCACACAATGCAATAATAGAGATGGAGGTATCACATTTTGTAGATGTTGGCAGATGGATGCCTTGTACAGAAGTTAGTGTGGAGACAGGGCACATAGGCCTACTGTGCTAATACACATTTAAATATCACCAAAACTAAACATGTGTTATCATAGGCTCGGAGTGACTTTGACCTTGTTAAAGAGACGGACCAAATGATGGGGAGAGAGAGGTACATACTCTTTAAAACGGCATTTTATCACTTCTCTCGCCTACCGTAGATGTGGGGACTTAGGGGTCTAATGTGGATTAATTGTATAATTGATGAAAACATATACGTGTATAAAAGAAGCTACAAGAAAAATGGTAGGCCACGCCACATTGATAATCTATGCTTTTAGTACACGGCGAGTTCGTAGCGCACGTGTGAATCAAAATCGATATACTATTGTGCGTGTATGGTCGGATTTCTGTATATAAAACACGCAGTTATCAACAATTGAGCGCTATTAATACACATTAATGTTTTTAAACAAATAAAATTCCAAAATATGGTACGTTTTCTGTCTTTGCTTGTCACGTGGTATGTTGAAGTAATGAAATGGCGATTATATTTTTAAATTTTCATCATAACACCATCAAGCCCTGATAGCCGAGCGGTCTAAGGCGCTGGTGTTACGTCAATACTGTATAGGAGTACATTATAGAGGTTCAATGCAGCGTGGGTTCGAACCTCGCCGTCGACTCTGACAAAATAAATTTCATTTTTTTAAAATTTCATATTATGTTAGGGAAATGTGGCTGGGAGAATGTATGTATGGCGAAGAGTGGTTTGGTTTACTAATTTCATCTGAGATATACTGCAGTTACTGTCCGTTTTCCTATACACAATACACAGTGCTCTTACCATTGACGCGTGACCTCTACAAATAGCGTACGTTAGAAGCATGGGGATTTGCCTAGTTAACGTCGCTGTGTGAAAAATAACCGGCCAATATTAAAAGTACTCTTCTAAAGGTCTAGAAAATATAGTTTTGTAACATGTCCTACATTTTTTAGCTAATTTAGATGTTTGGAAATATTCGTACTTTGGTGTTTAGTGTATGTTATAGATAATAGTACATTGCCTAGTTAACGTCGCTGTGTGAAAAATAACCGGCCAATATTAAAAGTACTCTTCTAAAATTCTAGAAAATATAGTTTTGTAACATGTCCTACATTTTTAGCTAATTTAGATGTTTGGAAATATGCGTACTTTGGTGTTTTAGGAAGGATATGTAAACGACAGATAACACCAAAAAATATGAAGAAATTATTTCCAAACCGTGTTAAGTCTGCAAACCACCATGCTTCCCATTTTCAAGAACGCTGGTTAACAATAAGCACGTATTGTCTCATTTCGTAAACAAAAGCCCACACAGAATTGTTCTCTAGTGCTCGCTTTATAATCGTTCACCCAACTGAAACTATAATCCCAGCTCATTGCTCCATTGTAAGTGTAAAGCAGAAACATATGTTGTGTGTATTTAACCAGAGAAGATATGATTTAATCAGTTGAGCTGTTTTCAATGAGTGTTATCTTGGTTTAATAGCTTTTAAAGGTCCTGCAAAGGTCGTGGTGAATTCTACTGTAGACATGACTGCATCATGTCTTGGTTTTTAGTGACAACCCCCCCCCCAGTATTAATTTAATTTTTGACCTTGTTGGCGGCATTGTATGCAATTTAAATTAGTAACTTTGTTATTTTCAAGAACCACTGTCCCACCTACCCCAAGTGGATGGGGTAAGTGGGACACCATACTAAATAGGCCCTAATTGGGTCATTTGCATTTGTATTGAAAGTATGTTTATTTTTATTAGATAATACCCCTTTTCATCAAATTTTTATAGTAGAGAGAATGTTAGACCCATATTTTACTAGTTTTGTTGAGTTACGAGCTACTTTACATGTATGTATGATATGCAAATTTAGAAATCTGCGCTAATAACGACACTCAGATTATTTGCCAATGTCAACATGGGGCATCATTTAAAGCATATTGAACTAACACCTCTTCAACAAGTCAATCTCTTACACAAGACATACCATCACACGATGGTTGCGCATTTAGTATATGACAAATCCTTGATAATAACACCAAAATGGTTTCTGTTGCAATTAGTGGTAGGTCATGCCATATTTGTCTTAATTTGACTAGAGTAATAAATAATCAAGTAAGCTGAAGATACTCACCATATATATCCGAATCCAACGATGTTCCTGGCTCCTGAAATGTTAAGATATGGATTTAGGGTTTCTCTACCGGAAGTCAATTTGTGCCAAAATTCCTTCCCACAAAGCAATAGGCTTATTGCATAACAAAGGAGATGGATTAACCTCCGAACTGTATCTATTGTTATGCGATACGTTTATTACATTGTGGGAAGGAATTTCGGCACAAATTGACTTCTGCTAGAGAAACCCTGAATCCGCGTATTAGAGTCACGTGGTAGCATGACCACTGACCAAGAAGTTTAAAAAAAAGAAAACGACTGATAAAGAAGAATAAACAGATGCACCGCGGGACTATATTTACACGTAACATAACGCTATTGATTGTTCTATGATATTTTTCGCTGGTACAAAATATATCTAAAACCATGCTACATTCAATTACATTTACATTCAATAGCCATAAATAGGCCCTACTGTATAACCTAGGATTGATGAGTGGTTTTAAAAACGTATAGCAGTGAACAGCATTCTGCTGAAACTAGTTAGGCCTAAATGGATAAAACAAATAATCAAATAAAATATCTGAACATCACAAGCTATCTATTGTCTTCAAACAGACGTGTCTAGTACGAGAATCACAAATGAGGATACTTTTCAACACAGATTTCAGATCGTTTCGTATTTCGATCCTCGTTTTGAGATCCTTGTTTTCGATCGTCCTTAATACCTTCAGCTTTTGTGGACAGCCTTCCTGACCCACGATGGGTTTGGAAGTACAGGTAGCATCTTCCTCTGATTTGACAGTCAAAATGGTAATACATGTAATGGCCACAATCGCTAGGAATGTAATATTCTGAAAAAGAAGAAGAAGAAGAAATAACTGCACGAAACAAAATCGTTTATTATCATGTTTCCTTCAAAAGGACATTTTTAATAGGCGTTCAATGAAACAGTTGCATTCGAACAACAATTTTAATTGTATTTTAAAACCAATTATTACAAATGTTAGTAAGGGGCCGTCCATAATTTAAGCCATTTTTTATTTACGCACAAACTTTTTACCCCCCACCCCGAGTTATTTATTGGTCGAGCTATGAGTTTTAAAATATTGGACGAGAAGAAGTCGAGTCCAAAATTTTAAAACTTATAGCGAGACCAATAAATATTGGGCGTAAAGCATCCAATTTTATTATTATTATGTTTTAGATCCAATATTTTCACACACTTGGACTCATCAAAACATAATAATGAAACCAATGGGACGGGGTTAAATCAACTAGAGCCACTGTGGCTCATGAGCCACTATCGTTTGGCGTTTTGTTGAAATAATTGTATGCATGGTTGGTAGTAGCGTTGTATTGAGCTTGGTTGTTTGTTTTTGTTGAACCATGAAATGGTATCAGTCTGTAATACGGGGTCCTCTCGCTATTCCGAAGGTCCGCCATTCCGAAGGTTCGCTATTCCGAAGGTTCGCTTTTCCGAACGTGTTACTTTACCATTCGCTATTCCGAATGTAATTAAAGGTTCGCTATTCCGAAAAAACGGTTCTCTATTCCGAAGGTTCTCTATTCCGAAAATTCCGAAAATTCCCAAAACACAAACAGGTTCTCTATTCCGAAAACAGAAAGGTTCTCTATTCCGAATATGAAAAAAGGTTCTCTATTCCAAATATTCAAATATGGGTTCTCTATTCCGAAAACTATCCTTTAGTTGATAAGATTTTTGCTGAACCATGAAATGGAATCAAACCATATTAGTGTATGATACTTGCTTACTTACTAACTTACTTACTGAGCAACTTTTTGGCCTGAAATGGACATATCTCGAAATGCTTGACCCCCGTGTGGTGTCAAATGAAAGAGAAAAAAAGTAAAGAATGTAATAAAATATAACCGGGGTGACACTCATCATAAGACCCGGGTCAATATTCATATGGGTCCTTTTGTGTCCTTCGGCAATGATTAAACTGCTGTCTTCAAATTGCATTGTTTCTGTTTAGATTCTGTAAATTCTTGCAATTTGACCTGCGGGTCACCATTAGAGTTTAAAATAAAACCTTACTTTTTTTTTCATTATTATTATTATCATTGTGCAATATGGCTTGCGTGCAAAATGTTATTCTTATCGTCTGAATTTATGATAATCATTATGAATGTAAACGGTAAAGTTCAAAGTTAATTTTTTCCCATTTATTGTTGATAACATTGAATATGTACATATTGTTATCATTAAATATATACAAGCTACAAGCAGTTACACGCGACATAAACTCAGTTGAAAAAAGCCTGTGAAATGACTGCGGGCCCGCACAGGGTCCGTCACTTGACTTCAATTGGACCTTTATTTTGCATAATTTCCCAACGTCTCGGTGGGGGGGGGGGGAACATCCCCTCAAACACCATCTGCGTATACGTAAAACAATGTTTTAAGCAATATTAATTCGGCATATACAGTACAGAGAATAATGGTCTAGGAATTGGGCCTTCATTTTCACACATTTGCTTCCTTTTTCTAACTAAAATTGTACACAATAATAGTAGTGTCAAAATTGTCCACTAAATGGCATCAATTGGGCCTTCGTTTTGAACAATTTTCCAACTTCTCAGGGGCATCCCTGTGCATATGCGATATGCATAAAAAGTTGCCCTTTTCCCTTCTGCTTTGGACATCCGAAACTTTGTTTTTAAAAGCAATAATTCATACAGGGAAGACTTGTCCACGAATGGCTTCAATTAGGTCGTCATTTCACAAATTTTCGGCTTTCTCAAACTAAAATTCTACACAATAATACAAAATGTAATGGTGCACCAAATAGCTTTAATCTCGTAAGGAGGAAATGCCCAAAACTGTCGACTTTTTTCAAACTAAAATTGTACACAATAATAATAGTGCCAAAATAGTGCACCAAATGGCTTCAATTGGGCCTTCATTTAGACAAATGTCCCACCAGGGGTGTCTATTCTTCCAGAAAATCTAAATTATTCCCTCACCCGTCCGCGGTGAGTCACATCCTTCCCCAGATTCTTCCCCAACTGGAATCCCACAAAAATGGACCCAAAAGGGAACATTTTATGCTGGTTGCCATCTACATAATAATATATCCTAATATTTCTTGTTACCCTCCATCTCTGATAGGTGACTAGGTGAGTATTTGTCACCTAGAAACCTACAACTGTTAGACTAATTGTGATTTAATTATTCTACCCTGTCTTCCCTACAAACATCAAATTCTTCCCTAGATGGAACAGTCTGAACACTGAACCATTGCATTAAGGACTAATGGTTTAAATGGAAGACAGAAACAGACTCAGACTGTCAAACACCTCTAGGCTCTTTATTATTTTCAGGGCTGTGAGAAATTTCAGCTTTTTTGGTTTTGATTTTCAGGGTTTTTGTACACTTGCTTTGTACAAAAGAATATAGGATCTTCCCAAATTACAGCTTTTTTTGCTAGCTGTTTTCAGCTTTTTCAGCTCTTTTATATGTGAAGAGCTTGTTTCCAAACCATGTTAAGTCCACAACCACATGTTGCTCATTTGTGTGATACAATCACAATTACTTTGACAAGTTTGACATTAGCAACAATGAGTTATACCATCAACAAGCCATTATTATTTACCACAACAATGCTGCATAACAATATGCAGACTATTGTTCTCATTTGGGAACCAAAGGCCTCGCACAGAATTGTTACTGTGCATCCATCCACTGTTTGCTTTGTAATGGTGCATCCAACTGAAATTAATACCTATAGCATCACAACCCATTGCACAGGTAAATCAGAAACATGTGTTTGTGGACTTTTAAAAAATGGTTTAGAAACAAGCTCTTCATGAGGTGACTCAAACCCCTGATTTATTAAGCCTTAGAATTAAAATTGATCATATGTTGCAGAGATTGCCACTGAACTATTGTATCTGGGAAGGATAATCAAGGATTTGGATCTGAAGTTGAGGTTTACAGAGAATGAGAGAAGACAAACTTGGACAAGTTTATTTTTAAATAAACTTAAAAGTCAACTAATTGGTGGTTTTGTCTTCCCTTAGAATCCCAAATGCTTCCCTATAATCAAATTAAGTAATTCTTGGCCAACCTGGAACATGCGCGTTGCGTCCATGTAGTGTACTAAGCGTGTACGCAGTGTAAGGCGCGTGTATACTTTCTTCTGTACCGCACTATATTCGTGTGTGTTTATCGCGGAGCCACTATAGTGTTCACAGTGTTCCAGTTTGGCCAAGAATTACTTAATTTGATTATATATATATAGTTAGCTACCTTATCCTAACTGAGAAGAAAATGGATTTTGAATGAAATAAGCAGGAACCAGCTTCCTTAATCTTTGTGTGTATTAAATTACCTATAATGTGACCACTAGTCACCATTGCCCAGGGAAGAATTACTGACCCAACTCTTCCCTGATTTGTGCTAACGCATTCCCTGCTTTCCCTCAAAATAATCATTTTTTGGGATAGGAATGGGTAAAACCCAAGAGACTGCTATATATGTAGGCCTATACTAATGCTATGTACCCATTATAAATCTTCCCTATGAATATGACACTTGACAAATTCACCTACCCTGTAGATTAGTAACTACCAGCCAGTGACCATCTATTTCATTCCAAAAATAGTCATAAAACATAATAACACATGCTTCAGTTATATACTTTCCCCCCATTGTTTTATAATTTTAATCTTTCTTGAATCCCTGTTGATTTCCTTCTTTTTTTTTTCTTTTTTTTCCAAAACACAAAATTCTTCCCCAAAGGGGTAAAATTATTCCCTCCCCTTTGGGGGCGATTAACGGAAGAATAAACGCCCCTGTCGACAGTCCCACTTCTCAGGGGGGACATCCCCTCAGACACCCCCTACGCTGCCAATATTTTCTTCCCGTATTAGTATGGGTATTCCGCTAGTACTTTTAATTTTACTTCGAGTTATTGTCTTCTTTGATAACCAAATGCTTATTTATCACAAACTAAATAATTATAGTCATTACAAATTCGTAGTGAGGCCTTTTTAAAGGTTACATTTTTTTACAAAATGATTTTGACTAACCTAACGTAAGTCAAGCAGTTCCAAGGTATAGTTAAGCATCTGCTTGACTAGCTTTAAGCTTGTCAGGCTGGTTAGTCAAGCCTGCTGGACTTGATTGCTTAACTACCTGCCGAAACCACGTTGCTGGAAAAATTACGAAATAAAGAGACCAAAGTATAGCACTTTTGAAATAAAGCGACCAAAGTAGCATTTTCTCTTGTCTGGTAGGATTCATTCTTACAGTTTCCCTTTAGTAACTGATTACAGTGGCTTAGCAAGGATACAGAATGGCGCCCCAAACTTGTCAAAAAATTTTTTGCCGACTGAAATTGTTAATTGTTGACCCCAATATGTTTGTCAAATTTGTTTCATTTAAGGGCTCGGATAGCAACGGTTGGGGGGGGGATTCGGTGTCCCCTATAACACGGCGCTCAGGGCACGTGTTCCCCCTTTATCCTAGCTACGCCACTGTTGATATATCATCTGAAGAAAAACCTCTTACCTGGTAATCATGATGAGAGCAGATGTATGGCCACTTATCTTCTTTGTGAATTGAGACCATGCATACACTTACGAATAATGTCGTTTATTATTAGTACTTATCAATATCATGGTTTTAAAAAAAAATTAGTGTACTGATCTTAGATTCTAAATTTTTCAATCGCAAATGAAGAATATCCAAAATATCACATTACACACTAAAAACCATCGAAAGCTCTTACAAATATAAAATAGTAATGTTGTCAACAACGATGGTTTACAATCCTAAACTTAGCATCCACGAAATAAAGAGACCAAAGTAGCACTTTTGGAATAAAGCGACCAAAGTAGCATTTTCTTTTGTCTGGTAGGATTCATTCTTACAGTTTCCCTTTTAGTAACTGATTTCAGTAGCTTAGCAAGGATACAGAATGGCACCCCAAACTTGTTTTCATCACCTTTATATAACCCGACATTGAAATGTTATTACATTTTAAGAACATTTCTGTGTTTGCTGAGTGCAAATATTTTAACATAATGTTATTTAAGTGTTGACAAATTATTTGGCAAAAAACGTTTGCGACAATAGTTTATAATAACATTTTGAAAAACATTATTGTTGTTGTGTGTTTTCATATAAAACGTTTTAAGATGTTTTCATGACCTTTATATAACCTGACATTTTAATGTTATTAAAACGTTTTTACCTAAACCAAAAGCCAAAATATAACTTATTTATAACGTTTTTAAAACGTTTTTGTGTTTGCTGGGTTAGTACTTATCATGGTTAAAAAAAAAAAAATTAGTGTACTGATCTTAGATTCTAAATTCTTCAATCGCAAATGAAAAATATCCAAAATATCACATTACACACTAAAAACCATCGAAAGCTCTTACAAATATAAAATAGTAATGTTGTCAACAACGATGGTTTACAATCCTAAACTTAGCATCCCCATTATTATCTAAATATTAGATAACTATTATAAGGAAGTAAGTTCAAGGTAATTTACCGTGTTAAACATGCATGTTGAAAGCGATTGCGTTACATATATTACGAAATGAAAAGTTATGAAAGTAATCGGCTTTAACTAACCTAAATCTAGTAAAGTAGATTGACTAACGTAAAACTAGTCAAGTCAGCTTGACTAACCTGAAGCTAGTCAAGCTGACTACTTGTTCGATATCGTAAACTAGTCGGGTACAACATATATCGTTAGTTATATAAGCAGGCTTAACTAGCTTTAGGTTAGTCAAAATTTGAATTATTTACAGGCTTGACTATAACCTATAACCTAAAGCTAGTCAAGCCGGCATGACCAATCCGTTTCAAGATAGACAAGCAGCTGCCTGATAGATGATATTTTAACTTACCGGTGCTATTGCCATCATCACTCACGTTTGAGAATGTTAGTATCCTCTAATTTTAAATGCCAGGCCTATATTGTAAGTTACTTTACCCTAACGCACGTTTGTTCTAAGTTGAAGCAAACAAGAGAGATCACATCACTTTATTATCAACGTCAGCGTAAATTCCCACAATCATGTAATATCAACGTCAGCGTAAATTCCCACAATCATGTAATATTGCTATGTCCTGGTACCGGGTGACACTTAATTCACGGTTGTTCTATTATCAACGCAAACCTATGACAAATCCCGCTGGTTTGATAGCTATAGAAAATGAGACCAGTTATCGATCGGTTATGAATAAATTATTTTTCGACCCTTGCCCATGTTAATTAAGGTTGGCAAATAACGACGCCGTTAGTTTTGCGAACTCTGCCTGTTCAATGCGAGTAGCCAAGAGCAATCCGGTGATGGCGGACTAGTATTTCCGATAGGCACCAGTAGGAAACATATGTCACATAGGACCCAATACACACATATTGTACATGGAAAACACTGTGACAATACGTAGTGTACTCACGGTGAAGACCGTGCTTGGAAGAGTATGCTGTATGCTAGCATACGTATGGTCACAGTGTATCCCGTTGTCAAAATACCACGTACTTTAGTACAGTAATAGCGCCCTCTGTTGGTCATAATTCACTTTAAAACGTATTTTCAACGTAGTGAAGAAATGTTTTAGGTAATATAACACTATAGAATATAAAAACTAGTAATTTTAGAAGTTACATTTCAAGGTTGTTACATTAAGGGGGTACTACACCCATTGATTTTTTTTGTTGCATTTTTTTGCATTTTGTGAAGAAATTACAAAAAATTGGACAAAGTGGTATGCAAAATGAAGGGCAACTCTTCTCGTTTTATTGGTGGCATCGGTATCAATGTAGCTTACATGCTTTTAAAAGTAGAAGCCAAAAGGTGGTACATCACTAATGATTTAAATTCACTTCATTTTGGAAAGCTTACTATCAACGGATTTCGTTAAAATTTTGGATATGTGTTGCTAACACATTAGGGAAATAAAGTTGATATGTAAAATGGGAATAAGTGGTTCCTGATTTCTCTTATGACTTCATGAACTTGGTGCTCCACAACTATCAAAAAGGAACTGGTTAAAATGCTTCTATTTTCAATGTTGAGCTATATTTTGTATTTTTAACTTGCGACATTATTTCACTGAAACTTAATTAAGCCATAGGTAACAGGTTACCACAACCATACTACAGCAATGTTGAAAAAATTGTATTTCTTGTCACCTATACCACAATATTGGGTAGTTTTCCGTAAGCTTAACTTTTGTGATTTTGGTAACTATTTTATATTTATTTGTGAAATCCATCTCAACTAGGCATTCTAAATTGTACTCACCATTTACATCCCAAGGTATATTAGTATATCCACCTTGCACTTCTCGATATATATCCAGTTAAAGACAGAATATCAAAATTTTGCCTCATTATGATATCACAGACTCTCACATGTGTATTCAAAATTGATGCTTAAATTTGACCTGAACCAATTGACCTATAACCTGACATACGGTGACCTAATAGCCTTTTCTTCTCCTAACAACACATATAGTATTAAATTGACTAATGACTATGCATCCATTGTATAAGTGTTTATTTAATTTATTCAGTGTTATATTTTGCATGCACCACTAGATTTTCTATAGAGAGTATAACAAAGGATTTAATGTATTCTATTCATGTAATCTACTTGAACATGTTGAATAGAATAAATTATATTTTTTATTTTATTTTATTATTAGAACATACGCTTTTATATCAGCGGCACACGTCTACCCGACGGTGCGTTCACAAAATTACAAAGTAAAACATGAAGACACAATAAATTAACAAACATAAAACATGGCAAAATGTTAATGAGTACAATATTATCGATCCACTAGGCACAATCCCATTTACATGATCACGAGCAGGAAGCGGTGCGATGGCAAAAGTGGGAACCTACATCGTAGGTGGAGGGCGCGCATTTAACAAACATACCAGAGCACAAGCATTGAATATGGCTGAGGAATAAAGTGTGATTGTGACTTGTGGAACAACAAATTTACTCCAATACAAAACATAATTTACACAGCAATTACGCAAAATGTACAATGTACATATAAAAAATTAAATTGCTTGCATGGCTATCTTAAAAACTTAATTTGTGAGTTCATTACAAAGTCGCGACGCCTTTTTTAGGAATGATTTACATACAAAGTCATAGTTTGTTATGAAACACACTTCTGAGTTACTAGGATACAGTAAACAAAAATATATAGGGCTAAAATGACTTACTAAAACGCTTTAAAAGCACTTTGTATGTAGATATATTTTATAAGTTCAGGACATGAGGAGATGAACATCTTTATGTACTTCATAAATTTGCAAGAAAAAACAGAAGAGGGGTACTGATGAAAATCAGGGTATTATTCCCCCTTAAGGTTACTCAAGGTTTTAACATTAAGGTTAATTTTTTTTTAAATTAGAGACAGCCGGTCACCCTTAAGGTTACTCATTGTTGTTTGTTGATGCTGGGGCCCAGTATCAACCAAAAACATCAAGGCCGCAGGGCCGGCAGGCCTGAGGCCATGGACTCCCATACGACGACTAAACACTCCAAGTGGGACCCCAATATATGGGCCCGCAGGGCAAGAAAGCAAGAGTAACCTTAAGGATGACGAACTGATAGCGAAAATTCTGTTATATTTACGGACAGCTCGTCACCCATTTCATAGGCCTACTTTTACATCTTTTTCCCTCATTCTTCAGGCCCTGCCCTCTATCGGGGCTAATTTATAGTTTAAGCTTGTTTGCTATTGTTTTTGGAGCAACATTGTTTCTTTATAAGCCTGCGGCACAACCTTGAACAATATTGTCTTAGCAATATTGTCTTTTGAGATAACGACCTGTAGCCATCCCCAGCCAGCCCCATACCTCATTTTGATTTTTAACATACCAATATTCTGATTTTTATATTCTATGGGGTCGCATATTACCTCAAATATTTCTTCACTACGTTGAAAATACGTAATTATGACCAACAGAGGGCGTTATCACTGTACTAAAGTACGTGGTATTTTGACAACGGTATACACCGTGACCATACGTATGCTAGCATACAGCATACTCTTCCAAGCACGGTCTTCACCGTGACAATACACTACGTAAAGGCCAAATTAACCAGCTGAATATTTAGAGCACCATGATGATGACGAAAGCGTGCAAGGGAAACAAGAAAAGCTAAATTTTCGAATGTTCCAAAAACGCAAATTAAAGGTTTTATACAGCCTGTCTCAAAAAAACTAGCTTTTAAATACCGTTTATTTCATTCATTTTGGTTTTGGCAATCCAGAGATCTGCTTCACTAAACACAAATGTATGAAAACCCTTTTGTGCCACTTTTTAGGAAATTGAATAGAATGTTATATCCAAATACCTGCACAGTGCTGTTAATAAAAGAACATTCATTTGTAGGATTTGTAGGAAATGATTATGTAACAATTGCTCAGTATAATTGTATTGAAGACGAGAGCAGCAAGATGCATAGCTACAAGTGATGATCACGCAGAAGGAACACGAGGAAGGGGCCTCTGAGTGACCCATGTAAACGAACAATAATGTTAAAGACCAAACTGTAAAATGGACCAAACTGTTGATTTCAAGCAATGTCGGATTTAGCTGCTGCACACTCGGAAATGTGCTTATGATTTGATAAAAATCATCAATGAATTTTATATCTTCAGTGTAAAATTTCAAAACTATAATTATGATGTGCAATATTTTGTTGGCATGATTTTAATTCTACAACAGAGTGTTCAAAATTTGTTTGTCTTTTAACATGTCTTGAGTGTCAAAGAGAACAGTATTTACCATGATAAAATCATTGACATAGTACATGTTTTTAATTTTACAGCAGAATGTGAAATACCGTAAAACCTCGTCTACAGGCATATATAGTGTTTTTGATGAAAGCTAAATTAACACGAAACAAGCGTGAATATGCCAATACAATAGATTGGTCTTACAAAAGTACTTGTTTCTATATGCTTGGATCTGTAATTTATTTGCTCAAACTCCATAATGGCGCCTGGATTAATTTAGCTTTCATCAGAAGCACTCTATATGCTTGTAGCCGAGGTTTTACGGTATGTAGGCTATTTATCTTTTAATCTGTTTTAAGTGGAAAAGGTGAATCATTATACCTGTATCATGATAAAACAGTAAAAACGGTAAAAAAAACAATTTTGTATTGTTGTGTAATTGATGCATTCTTTTGATTTCACGAAGGAACTCTCGATAAACTTGATACTATCATTGATTTACATGTACAGATCTATTCTTTAGTAAAAGTGGCACAATTGTGATTTTACCCTTTCGCTATTAATATCTCGAGATTAAAATAAGCAAATTGAACAGAACAAACGGCATTCGAGAGCTAAGACTACGTCCTTGACGTTGATGTAAGCATCATGCCACAACAGTATTTTCTAATTGTCATAGAGGGCGCTTTTTACTTGCACAATTTTTTTTGAGACAGGCTGTATAGATAAATGTATGTACTTGTTGCGCTGCTTAGTAAATTACTGGCTACTTGTGGCCGCTTGGTTAAATTAAGGGTATTAAATGGCGTACAAAATTGTTCCATGTTTTCCGAAGCCATTGCACCATTCCATTCAAATAATTACCAAGATTACGACTCTGTATGCATTGCATCCACTACAATTTCAAGATAATGACTAGAGAAGATGAGATATTCTCTGGTCTGACGCGCTTGAATAAGGTATAAAACATTGTCGTCAACCTCTCTCGTTAAAATTCCCGGACCGAAATTGTCTAGTGCAATAACGTCATGGTTATTTGTACTCAATTGTTGTCAGCCTTCATTGTATTACTGGAACGTCATTGTACTAGACAATTTCGGCACCTGGGAGTTTTGAATATCGCGTGTACGTTCGATACATACGTTTGGAAATCGCAATCTCTCTATTATCTTATTCACCACTTTAGAAAAGTTAAATTTAGTGATGTAGCGAATATTTAAGGGAATGTCTACTGAACGTTCAGCGTGCAACCGATATGATCTACAGATACGTGATTTTTGGCTAGTTTCCAATCCTCTGTTAACTTGGGTTTTAGCCCGAGGTTTTAGAAGACATTGTAGAACGTTTGCAAAATGTCTCCTGCATACACGTTCTGAAATACGTGTTACCCAGAACACAAATGCTTGGATTGATGAATGAATTCAGGACTAATGTTCCTTGTCCAACTTTTAGAAATGTAACGTATTGTTATTTCTTTAACAAATCATTATTGCCCCAAATGAGTTCAATGTATCAGTTTTGTTGCTGTGGCAGTCTGTAGAGTAACGAAGCAGTGTCAGAGATGTCGGCATTATGCAGCATGTGTCCTGCCTGAACCATATATTCTTCGTTTTAACCCTAACAGAAAACCACAGTTCCCAAAGCATAGGCACAGGCAGGTATCCTACGTGATGCGATCGCGTCATCATGCGAACCGTCATATGGTCGGGGAAAGCTTGGCCAGGCAAGCTACATCCCTGTGGCAAGGTAGGGCCGTGCACGTGTCTGGAACCCGAGGGGTCGGTGGTTATTGTGTTCATATCCTTAGTGATAAGATAGGCATAGTGCGTGGCTCAAAGTAAGCTAAAGTAGTCTGACACTAGGTCTTTATGTATAAAAAGTTATTGCAGTCATATCTTGTTCACCACTTTAGAAAATGTAGATTCATCGAATTTTAGCGAATTCAGCGAATATTTATGGCAATGTCTCCTGAACGTTCAGCGTGCAACCAATATGATCTACGGATACGTGACCTCTGGCTACGTTAGTTTCCAATCCTCTGTTAACTTGGGTCTTAGAAGACATGGTAGAACGCTTACAAAATGTCTCCTGCATACACGTTCTGAAATACGTGCTACCCAGAACATAAATGTATGGATTAATGAATGAATTCAGGACTAATGTTCCCTGTCCAACTTTTAAAAATGTAACGTATTGTGAATTTTTTACCAAATCAAATCCAGCGAGTTCAAATTCATCAAGTATGCTGTCTATTGTAACAATACGATAAGGTAGCTGACAGAGAAATAATACAACGCCATTGGCAATAAGAACACGCGCTACTTGGTTTCGTCGTGCATTTGATTGAGTGCTTGATACAGGGCGATTACTTAAAGTCCACAATATCTTATAATACATAAACACATTTGCGAAAAACGGTATGAAATATGTAGCTATGTTGATGAGCAGTTCTCCGTATAGTTTTGCTGCCTTGTTTATAGCCACACAAGTGTAAAAAACAGTAGTTAACTTTTCAAACTCTTGGGTTTCTGGCCACAAGATGCAAGTTATTTTTAAACTTACAAATGATATAAATTTGATTCCAGTGAATACAAATGCTGCAAACCAAATAGCAAGTATAAATCGGATTGCTCGTTTTCTTTTATTCAATGCAATGTGTTGTAAAGGTCTGCAAATAGCAATGTATCTGTCCGTTGTCACCAGTGTCATGAAGCCCAAAGATGCAAAATACCACGGTCGTACACTTAAACCATAAGAAGCGCATTCTAAGGATGTCTTAACAGGCCAAGAAATACCCACAGGCGAGTTGAGTTGAAACAACACCATCCAACATGCAACACTTAGTAGAAAACATATGTCACATATGGCCAAATTAACCAGTTGAATATTTAGAGCACCATGATGATGACGAAAGCGTACAAGGGAAACAATAAAAGCTAAATTTCCGAATGTTCCAAAAACGCAAATTAAAGGTATTATATAGATAGAAACATATGTACTTGTTGCGCTGCTTAGTAAATTACCGGCTACTTGTGGCTGGTTGGTTAGATTAAGGGTATTAAATGGCGTACAAAATTGATCCATGTTTTCAGAAACCATTGCACCATTCCATTCAAATGATTATCAAGATTACGACTCTGTATGCATTGCATCCACTACAATTTCAAGTTTGTATAATGACCAGAGAAGTTGAGATCTTCTCTGGACTGACGCGCTTGAATAAGAGGTTGCGGGATCGAACCATAGCGGTGGTTTAGTACGCTCTCGTGGAAAAATTGAGTCAGCTTGAAATCCGGGCTTGAAATTCTCCTGGACAAGGAACCTGCAACTGATTGTCTCGTTGCAACCCGAACGAAACTTGTTGGGCGAATCCTGGTTGCGAAGGTCAATTATGGAATGTCTGGGATGTGCACTCTTGAAGCTGCAAAGTCTCTGTGTTGCTGTTAGATGGTTTATGGAGTGATATGGGTGCGAAGTGGTCAGTGACAACCTTTTAAGTGTGCTGTGACCAACGTCTAGGCGTTGTTTCTGTGCGTAGCGCACTATAAATCACTTTTTTTTTATTCGCATGACTTTTATTAATAATGAAAACCATATTGCTAAGAATAAAGGGAAAGTCCCGGGGAAAGTATATAAAGTGGAAGGTTAATATTAATCAATAATGTGTGGAACACGTATTACCTCGTTGTCTATAATTTAGTGTTTATATAATGTCTGCAAAGGTTTTTTATTCCCAGTTCAGAGCGATCATATCATAATGGTATATGTACTTTTCGAGGTCGTCTTTGTGATCGTACGATTATAAACCATAGATATAGATAATACTCGTATCTAGATAACTAAAAGACCAATCAGAGGACGAGCTGGGGGAGTGGTGGTTGCCATCTGGTCCACGGAGGGGATAGGCGGCAAATTTAATATTGAGATAAAGGCAAAAATATGGAGTAAAAACAATTTACAAAAAAAAATTAACTTAACTTTAGAACCAAGAAACTAGACTTTTGGTGTTTTCAGTATATGAAAGCCTAAAATTTGTAGAAGGTATTTTCAGAAATACATGCTATGGCCTCCATGGATCAGATCTTTCAAATGATTTTGTGCTGAAATGCGCACAAAACGCGCAAAAATGTTCATGAAAGCCCAGATGAAACATAGCGCGATCCTAATTATTTAACCAGGAATAAAAGTTTTAATGCAATAACCATAACAGTTATACAGAATTTGTAATATACACACGTCGTTATCAATTTCCAAGTCAATTAATTAATAGATCTTATGTATATGAAACTTTACAATTTAATCTGACTCGTCCCTACTGGATGATCAATTTAATTTTACATGTCTAGAATATTGACAATAGGTTTTTATCAGTGTTATCACCGGCATCATGGCCAATGAAAAACGGTGCATATCTTTCATCAAGCGCTAAATCCTTTAGTACTGTTTTATTACATAGTCATAAACAATAGCATATAAAAGCCTGGCTCTGTCTATCACTAATGCAGAAGGAATTAACTGTTTTGATAAGAATAAGAGAAATACATGTATTTGATTGAATGATCTCCGCATCCACAAAAACATGTCATTTATTAGATGAAATTGTAATGCAGTTCCAAACATAAGTTAATAAATGTTTTATAACGTAGGATTCCGTGGGTACATTGTCATCGGCCTTCAATGCATTTGGTCTTTTCAATGTTTTTTCTTTTCGAAACACAAATGCTTTTTTGCTTCTGTTCCATTGTTAAGAAAGTATTTGTTATTTTGAAAAAAAAAAATGTTTTGGTTTTTTAGCAATTAGGCGGCATTTTCTTTCAGTGTTTTGTAATGCAATCCGCCCAAGTACTCAAATCAAAATGAACACAATTAGAGATGACGTACCCGCAGGACAATATGGTGAATGAGATTGAAAAACCGAAAGCTTGAAAAGCCTCCATATTATCTTAAAACTCTTTCACAAGGAAAGATTCCCCGAATCAATGAACATGATGTAATCAAAATGTATCATCAAAAGGAGTTAAAAGATAAACAACGTCATTTGTCATAACGCCATAATCTTTTTTGATAATGGGCTATTCCAGAAAATAGATGTACACCCCCTATAGAGGAGTTTGGATTTCCGGACTTTTGTCCAATCGTGACTGATGGAAATCCAGACTTTTAAAGTGTCCAAAGGTTAAAAAATCCGGCAGAAAATTAGTTCAAAATCAGACATCCTCAATTTTCATAACCTGATTACCAAAATGTCCCGGGCAAAATGTTTGCAATTTTGGAAAGGTGATCATTAGCGTAGACACAACTAAATTCCTTCTTTATAACGGGGGAATCCCCAAAACATAAAATAAATAGCGCCATTAATTGGTGATATATATATATATATATATATTGGAGTATTCATCAGATACATATCAGCAAGGTACGGTGAGGGCAATCCCAAAATGAATGATTCTCATGCAGAGGTGTTTCAAAATTAGAACTACTTTACCAGACATATCTGTGATATTCACGTGGACTTGGACAACATATTCCCAACTTATTATGACTTTAATCGGTGTTGTAGGAAATGGTCTTGTAATAGCGGTCTATCGGAAGCGTCAGTCAACGTCGGCGACGAACGAGCTCCTTGTGGCTCTTGCAGTGGCTGACTTGTTAAGCTCCATTCTCATAACTCCTTTGCCAAGTTTGAATAATGTACCTTCAGATTGGCGTGGACAAATATACTGCAAATTGACATCTGGCGTATTCATGTGGACCTCGATCACAGTTCCTGTCTTCGTTCTCACTTCAGTATCTATCGAGCGATAATTGGCTATTTTAAAACCATCTGTATACCCGCTGGTGTTCACAAGAAGCTCGCGATCAAAAATTACAATGTACATTTGGATTCTCAGTGCAGTTCTTAACAGTCGTTCATTATTTATTTGGAAAAGTGTGGACGGAACATGTAAGATTATTTGGTCAACACCTTGGTTGTCGGATATAATCGGTGTTGCGTCATTTCTTCTGAAATACCTCATCCCTGTCCTAATTATGTTGGTAACGCAGATTGCAATAACATTGCAAATCTATTTGGAAAGACAAAAATTGTTACAACGTGGTGTTTCAAAAGACAATCCCTCATTTTCTTCACTTGAAGAAAATCTGTTTTCTTGGATTCTTCATCGGTTTAGTTCCATCAAGGTAACATGGCTCATCATTTGAATTAGAAAATGCACAATCGAACATGCACTAAAACGTTTCGGCACTGCAAGCATGGCAAAATACTCTCGCTGCTACAGCATATTAATTCTATCAGTTATATGTAGTAAAACGGTATCTTACTAAAAAAGCCACTTGCCAATTTTAGTTACAAATATAGTACTAAATGATCACTATAAAATGCATGTTATAGCATGGTCATTGTGGTCTCATGTTAACCCTAACTCTACAAAATCTTACCAATCTAACCCTAAGTCATACCCAGAAAATCGCTGGCCGGACCAGCGAAACCAGCTACAAGTCGGTGATGTTGTGCGGGGCACCCAAGGTGTCTAAGGTTCGTCCGAGGGTGCCAAGTAATTTCTTTGTTCATCTTCTCTCCTACCAAAACCACGTTTAGCTTAATTGATTGCACTGTCTTACATGTAGTATTTTATTTTGTGTCACTTTCCAACCGCCCAATATTCCTGTACAATGGACCGCAATATCAGTATACACACCTATCACCACGAGAGCACAAAAGGCACAACGGACATTCTGCCGAAATTAAATTGTCTTCAAGCAGTTGCTATCTGAAACATATGCAATTCCGAAATTCCGAAATTGTGTCCAATTGTCTAACTTGTTCCCTTCAGTCGTGGTAGAGCAATTTTATTATATAACTCTTCGCACACTGAGTCGTAGGGTTAGCCTTCACGGTATCGCTTGAGGATATGCTTTGCTTTATGTCTGGTGTGGTCTGGTTACAATGACGTTAGGGTTAAACATAGGTTCTTTACATGATGCAGTCATGTCTATAGTAGAATTCACCATGACCTTTGCAGGACTTAAACCCCATAAAAGTTATTAAACCAAGATATCATCATCATCAGTCGGCTGCGGAGCAGGCGACTACAAGCTTTCTCCAACTGTTGCGATCTTGCGCAAGCGAAACAATTTTGTTTGGCTGCAGCATCCCTTCAGTATCTCCCAGGAGGTGCTGTACATACTGTAAGTACAGTGTCCGCGGCCGTCCTGGTTTCCTCTTCCCATGTGGTGGAATATAAAGGGCATATTCTTTCACGGGCTCGTCATCTCCAAGACGCAGTATATGGCCGAGAAATCTGAGTTGATGAATCTTGACTCTTGCAACCAGTGGAGTGGTGTTGGTCAGGTTGTAGATGGTTTCATTTGGGATCCGATCCACACGCTTGATGTTTAACATCAAGCGTGATCTTGTTTTCCATGTCCTGGTGATTACCCATGACTCGCACCGGTACAGAAGGATAGTGACACAAGTTGTCTCAAACAGCTTGATTTTTGTTCCGATTGGCAGGGATGGGCTTCTCCAAAGGCGTTCCAGTTTCCAGAAAGCGGCCCAGGCTAGTGCTTTTCTTCTTTTTAGGTCTCCAACACTAGAGCCCATCTTGGAACCCAAGTACTTGAAGTCTGTGACATGGTTGATGGTACTACCATAGACTTCAAGTGCTGGCTGAGCGTTACAGTTTGCAGTCATATATTCTGTCTTAGGTGCGCTGATGACAAGGCCTAGATCTGCTGCTGCTGTTGCAGTCCTAGTAAGCTGTGACTGGGCCCGGTCTATAGAAGATTCCAACAGGGCAATATCATCAGCAAAATCCAGGTCATTCAGCATCTTAGCAGGATACCTGCTTGACCGACGTGGGTAGGTAACAATTCCAGCGTCAATTCCAGAAGTTGATTTCTTCAGGAGGTAGTCGACCAGGATAATGAACAGGAATGGTGCCAACACATCACCCTGAAGCACTCCAGTTGTTACTTGGAAAGGCTCTGAGATACTTCCATCTACCATAACGGCACTATTGGAGTCCTTGTAGAGCACCTGGATGGCATTGACCACAACCTTTGGTATTCCATAATGCCGCAGCACTGAGAACATGACGGACCTGTTGATGGAGTCAAAGGTTTTTTTTAAGTCCACAAAAGTGACTGTCAAGGGAAGTTGGTACTCCTTGAAGCCTTCCATGATCCTCCTCAAAATGTGTATTTGCTGAGCACAGCTTCGACCTGATCTAAAGCCAGCCTGGTTGCTTCTCAGTAAAGGATCAATGTGAGGTCGGATTCTGTTCAGAAGGATCTTGTTGTACACTTTTGCGGCAATGGACATAAGTGAAATACCACGGTAGTTTGTCATGAGAGAGAGGTCGCCTTTCTTTGGTAGAGGAATGGTGACATTTGTGACCCACTGACGTGGAAGTGTCAGCGTTGAGAATACTTCCATACAGAATTTGAGAATCATATCAATCATGCTATCCCCTCCTCCCTGAAGTGCTTCAGCAGTTATAGCACCGTCCAATGCTGCTGCCTTGTTGGTCTTCATGGCTGCTATTGTTTCAACTACTTCTTCACGAGTTGGGGGCTCAGTGATAATAGGAAGATCTTCAACAGCTGGTGCAGGAAGTTCTGAAGCTGCTGTGCCACTGCCGTTGTTAAGGAGTGAGCTGAAATATTCCTTCCATTCCTCAAGCAGTTCATGATCACTGGTTGCGGCTGATCCATCTCTCTTTTTGACTTTTACCCCTTTCCTAGAGTTCTTCCCAGAAAGCGTGTGTATGATTCTCCAGGTGGTGGTGTAATTCCCCATTGCATCGGCCAGCTTCAGATCTTCCATCTGCTTATTGAGTGTAGCAAGCTCATCAGATTTATAGGAGTTGTTAAGGCTGGTGTTCAAGTTCCTCCATCTTTCTCTAGATTGACGAGACTTTGAAATGGAGTGCCGCTTTTTGGCCTCATCCCTTTCAAGTTTAAGTCTGATGGTTGCATCTGATACCCAACTTGGCAGTCCGCATGGCTTTTGCTTTCCAATAACTTCCTCAGCAACTTCACGAACTGCTGTCTCAAAGGTCTCATACCTATCAGAGATGGGTGTGGCATCATCCATGCTCAAGACCTGGAATCTGTTTGTTAGTTCCAGCTGAAATTCCTCCTTTGTATCAGGATCTTGCAACTTCTTCCAATTGAATTTTGGCCTCTTGCAAGGTTTTCCTTTGCTTGTTCGCAAACTGGCAGCTAGACGGACGCTCACAATACGATGATCGGAGTCCACTTCTACTGAATTGTATGCTCGACAGTTGCGGAGAGAATTTACCCACTTGCTGTTTATTAGAATGTGGTCTAACTGTGCATGGGTTGATCCAGCTGGATGGGTCCAAGTCCAGAGATGATTCCTGGGTTGGGGGAATCTCATTTGTGCCGGTCTGAGGTTGTACTCCTGGCAAATGTTGACCAAACGCTCACCATTGTCATTGGTTTAATCATGGTAGCAGTATGGACCAATCACCCAAGGATGGGAAATATGACTATCTGTTCCAATTCTGGCATTAAAATCACCAAGGGTGAGATGGATGTCGTGCCTTTTCATACCATCCAAGTGGTCAGATAGAGATGAATAGAAATCCTCCTTGTCAGAAGATGTTGAGCACTCAGTGGGTGCATATACAACAGTGATGCTAAGCTGAGGGTTACCATGGAATATTACAAATATTATCCTCTCGGAAACAGCTTCAACACTCTTAAGACATCTGTGAACATGCTTGGACAAGACCAGACCCACTCCTCCATGCCTTTGCTTGGTAGCAGAACTGTATACTATAACCCAGTTCCTATCGTCTGACCAAAGTTCATCAGTTGGGCTTGGTGTAATGAGACTATGTTCTTGAATTCCGGCAATGTCGATACCTGCATCAGCACAGTCCATGAATAGCTGATGGATTTTCCCTTGTTGATTAATAGTACGGACATTATAAGTAGATATTACAAGAGGTTTGAAGGTAGACAGGCGACAATAATCAGGGCCAACAGTTCGTGATGGTGTGCCGAGTTCCCGCTGGTCCGTCATGGAGTCAACAGTAGACTGCCGGTCATCTACCCTCGGAATTTTTAGAGATTTGCTTGTAGTTTTCGTAATCATTGAGTTGCAGGGAATTATTTTAGTCCAGTCCCAGCAGCTTTACGGGTGATCAGCCCTGTTTCAGCTTATTTCTGGACACACAGCTTATTTCTGGACACACAGCAGCCGAGATCTACCAATATGTTAACCAAGATAACACTCATTGAAAACAGCTCAACTGATTAAATCAGATCTTCTCTGGTTGTGTACATGTGTCTGTTTTATCTGTGCGGTATCGCAATGAGCTGGTGTTATAGTTTCAGTAGGGTAACCGATTATAAAGGAAACGCGAGGTAACAATGGTATGTGGCCTTTGTTCACGAAATGAGACAATGGTCTGCTTTTTGTTAACCAGCATTCTTGAAAATGAGCAACATAATGATTGTTGACTTAACACGGTTTGGAAATAATTTCTTCATATTTTTGGTGTTATCTGTCGTTTACATATCCTTCCTAAAACACAAAAGTGCGAATACTTCCAAACACCTAAATTAGCTAAAATTAGGACATGTTACAAAACTATATTTTCTAGAATTTCATAGAATACTTTAAATGTAGCTTGTACCGTTTTTTGTGGCATCCTTCAGAACTGAGCGGTCCGTTACCAACATTTTCGGTCAAATCTCCATTCAATTAACACGGGGAGTTGGCTAGCTCATGCCTTGCCCTCACTCATATTTTAGAAAAGTGCGACTATTTCTGAACATCTAACCTAGCTGTATTTTAGGTCATGTTAGGTCATGTTAGAGAATACTTTAAATATTGGCCGGTTATTTTTCACAGTGATGTTAACTAGGCAAATGCATATACTTCTACCATACGCTATTTGTAAAGGTCACGCGTCAATGGTAAGAGCACTGTGTATTGTGTATAGGAAAACGGACAGTAACTGCAGTATGAGGTATAAAGTTCTACTGCTTATGATTATTATTATCATGTCTTTTCAGAATCTTTTTCGGAACATGCCTTAGATATTTTAGTCAACTCGCTTTCCTGAACAGCATCATCAATCCTTTTATCTATGCCTTTACCAACCCAAATTTCCGTAATGGTTTGCGACAGCTCATGATCAGCAGCCCTGCCAATTCAAAAGACTCGTTGAACACTGCATCTGCTACTCACATCGGCAAGACTATGTCAGTCTCTATAAGCATAGAGAGTCAGAATCGTTCAGATGAAACGACGGCTGGGGAAGACAAACAACGCCACTAGTCTGAATATGAAATACACTGCTTCAGCCCGACCACTTTTAACTACAACATTATGATTCATTTACGAGTAAGAGGTACCAAATGTGGTACCAAATTAAATAGCATAATAGACTAAAAATGTAGTCTTCCTTTGTCATATCAAGAAATAGTTTAGTGTTAGGCAATGGAAACAAATTAGTTCGATCTTTCGATCGAACATCGATGCTTGGTCGATCCTTATTATTTATGAAATCATTTAATTAACCATTGTTAATTGTTATAACTTATTAATATTTGTCTGTATTGATACTGATTTTGATTATTTAGTGGTTAATTCATTAATAACAAGCATCGAAGCAGTATCGACGGTCGATCCAAAGATCGAACACATTTGTTTCTGGTGCCTTAGAAATTTTCTGTATGTCATTGTCATGATTGTAGATTGGACTTGCTCTAAAACGTCGTTGCTGGCAATGTCCTTAAGGTGTTCAAAGAAATGCATACTAGCGACATTTTTAAAGAACCACCTACTAATGACGTTCTGATAAACACATTCCAGCGACGTTTTGAAACACATACTATGATACATGTAGCAATGACCTCGTAAAAAGTCTTATAATTTTAGTTTTGTAGTTAACCCTCCTACTGCTATCGTGTTTGGCAGTAATGCCAAAACAAATTCAGCATCACTTTAATATGCAGATGTATCATCAATATCATAACGTTTCTTTATTTCTTTATCTAAGACGCTTTGATCTGACAGATGACACTATTACACGAAAAAAAAATTATACTTATCTTGGCGTCAAAAGTGAGATGCATGAGTAAGGGTCCCTAGGCTATGGGTACGGGTACGGGACTCAAGCCATGAGAACGGGTACGGGTACGGGTCCGAACCCAAAATAGGGTGCGAGTACGGGTACGGGTACGGAGCCATGAGTACGGGTACGGGTACGGGTACGGAAATTGGGACTCGAATACGGGTACGGGTCCCAGTATGGGTACGGGTACAGGCCATGGGTACGGGTTCATTGGTCCTATTATGGGCATGGGTATGTTATTGGTATTTAAACATTAATTTATTAGCAATATCTTGCTGTAAATACACTATTTGATGTCATTTATGCCACAACAAATGAATAAAACTACATTCCGCACCAACAAATTAGAGAAATTTAATACGTCATAATCATACAACATACATTTGAAGTTGTATGTGTGCCATGAGTTGCTGAGACATTTTTATTTGCTAAGAAGTACTCTCATTTACAGAAAGTTACAGAACTGGTTTTTAGGAATTAATCAAGTACAAAAAGATATATGGTCTTAGTGAATCTTTGTATTCATGGACACACAGACTGCGCAATACTAATTTCAACATACATTTAGAAGTGATATAGCATTCAAGTTATTATCTATCTCAAAATATCAATTGGATCTCAAATTTGATCCAAAATCTTAATTAATTGTCAATTTTCCAAATAAGTGGAGCCTTTCATGCACATCCACACATCCCTGGCACACATCAGATTATCCATTAGCTTAAAGGGCAGGTCTATTGCAAAAACAAGTTTATCTCTATTCGAAGAGAATACTTATTACATTACAAGTTGACACTTGTTGCAATTTTTTTGTGCGTATTTCTCCTGAAAAAAGAGAAATTGTGTGGGTGAAGTTCAGCCTCGTACGTGTTCTTCCCCCGTTTGAAGCGTACGTGTTCTCCCCCCGTTTGGCTGATGACGTAGGTAAATGAAGCGGGCACTATATCATGCTCTCATCATACAATCACAATCACTTTGACAAGTTTGACATTAGCAACAATGAGTTGTACTACAGGGTTCAAAAGAAATAACTCCCCCCTAAAATTACAAAACATTTCTTTGCATAACTTGACATACAGTTGGTTGATTTGAAAAATTTAAAAAGCTGTGAATAGAAGAATCTTATTGCTACCCTCCCAGTTTTCTTCTTTTTGAAAATCATTTTTTGTTGGTCAAAAATTATCACATTTTCCAAAAATGATGCTTTCAGAAAAAGTTTTCAACATCCTATACATGTAATGTACAAAAGCGTTCTCGATATCAACGTGATCAATGTAAATTGTTAGTTAATTTGTCTTAAATTTGACGTATCCGATTACCCATGCAATCATCTTTCAGTATAAAACAATGATTCATTGACATGAATTTTAACAAGAATGGGTTTTTCAGTCGGTGTTTCAAAAATGATAAAATCACTGGAAATAAGGTTTACAGTGTAATGCTTATTTCCTTGGTTGGCTAGAAGAGATGAAAAATTTACTTGCAAATTGTAGACTGAAATAGTTGCAAAGATCTATAGCAACGGCTCTCTTGAATAAAGGCGTACATGACAAGAAGAAATTGCCAACAGAGATTGGAGGTTGGAAGTCATCAATCAGCCAATTAACTGCATGCAGCCAATTTCTTGTGGCCACACCATGAGTGTTACACCTTTATCCAAGAAAGCCATCATTTTAAATCAAAATGCAAGATGCTTCAACTGACCCAATACAGGTAAATGTTTACCCTTTTGGTCAAATTTATGCGTGGAGAGCTCATTTCTCCTTCCTAGTTATTTTATCATTTTGAAACAATGCTGATTAAAAACTTCAAAGAAAATCTGATTTTACGCCGAAATTAAGTTCTGCAAATCTTTGTTTTGCACTAAATGATGGTTGCATGAAGGATCGGCGACAGAAAGCTAAAGGAGAAACCCAAGAATTAAATCAACCATAACATTAATATCGAGAATGTTTTGTACATAATGTGGTAAATTTTTTTCTGAAAGCATCATTTTTGGAAAATGTGATAAATTTTGACCAAAAATTTTGTTTTTGCAAATGAAACAACTTTGGGAGGGTTGAAAAACGATTCCTCTATTCACAGCTTTTTGAATTTTTCAAATCAACAAAATAAATGTCAAGTTATGCAAAGAAATGTTTTGTAATTTTAGGGGGGGGGGGTGATTTCTTTTGAACCCTGTATCACTTACCATAACAATGCTGCATAACAATATGCACACTATTGTTCTCATTTCGGGAACAAAGCTCACACAGTATTGTTACTATGCGTTTGCTTTGTAATATATATGTATAATTATTATCATTAATTATGTACATTAATACTTTGCCTATAAGTTCCTATAAGGGACCGTTCACAAACACTTGTTAGGGGGGACTGATGCAAAAAAATGTCATCGCAACAAATTTTCGGGGCCCCTTTTACAGACCTCAAAAATTTCAGACCCCCTTTTGACATGAAAATTAAGGGTCAACCCCATAGAAAAGTATATAAACTGAATTTTCCCAGGAAAATTTGTGGTCATTTTTTTCAGGCCCCCCTTAGGAGGGTCAAAACTTTTCAGAGCCCCCTTTTTGCATCAGGTCCCCCCTAACAAGTGTTTTGAACGGTCCCTAAATCCTAAATTTCTCAGTGTTTACAGGTGCGGTAAAGGAACTCTCTATTCATGTAGTTTTTGTCAAAGACGACTCACAATCCTTGCCGAGGGGGGGGGGGGGGCGGCGAAGCCGCGACAGCTCGCCGCGAAGCGGCGAGCAAGCACCAGGTCGCCGCGGGATCGGCGAACAGCGATGCCGCGAACCGGTCGCCGCGAAGCGGCAACTCAATTTTTACCATGCTATACTCCTACACATGTTGGTAGCTCGCGGGTAGTAATCAGTTTTCCAGTCTGTAACACAGACTATATTCATGTGACTCAAATGCACTATCCCAAGTACATGTGCATGGTGGAAAGAATTCACTGCTCACACCAGTCACATTATCAGTGTAGGTCTTCATGTGTGCATTTGTGTAGGGGAGTGTATTAGGATGGGGAATATTAAAATGATGAATAAAGCTATGAACACGATAACTTGAAATTCACCAAAGACAATTTCTTGGAAATGTTTTTCCAGTTTGCTGCTTATTTTCTGTATCAGTCAGAGTGTGAACATGGTGAGTATTGTAATACATGTATATGGGTGGCATAAAGTAGATCTACTCTCACTTCCCACTCATGAATCTCACTGCACTGTGAGTCCTATGATCATAATTAAAGCAAATCTAGGTTACATGGGATGAGGATGGGTGGGGAGTAACACATTGAGCCAGATAGCAAGTGCCCTAAATTTTAGCCTGGCCCAGGGCCATGAAAAAGGTAAATATGGCCCTGGCTACACAAAATCTGTATGCTACATACAGTGTTACCTACATTAGCTTACATTGTACAAGTACGGGTATCATACAGTACAGAGACTGACTCTCACTTTCCTGCATGCATTTACTGTATGGTACCCATACCCATGGGTACGGGTACGGGTCCCGGGCCATGAGTACGGGTACGGGTACGGGTACGGGTACGGGTCCCAGTCCATGAGTACGGGTACGGGTCCAAAGCCATGAGTACGGGTCAGACGGGTCCCAGTCCATAAGAACGAAGTCACAATAAGGCATGAGTACGGGTACGGGTATGGAGCCATGGGTACGGGTACGAAAATTGGGACTCGAGTACGGGTACGGGTACTACAAGTCTGCTAGATCGCCGACCAGACGCGTAGCAAGCGGGGGGACAGGGTGGACGAAGTCCATGGGCCCCGAGGGTTCAGGGCCCCGAGCACAAAAGCGAAAGTTAAATAAGGGCTGATGGAGATCAGGGCCTGATTTTTATGATATATGGAAAAGTTTTCCTATGAAAGTCTCTTTAAATAAATTATGCTCGACTCCAGTGTGTGCACGCTGTGTGTACAGAGGCGTTCAAGGTCAATACACAATGCATACATTACCACACAACACACTAAGCAGGGCTGAACGGAAGAGGGTGTGGTTTTTCCTACGGTACGACAGCATTTTGTAACCAATCAGATTCCTTTTTAGAGAGTAGAATCTGGCAAAGTATTTCTAGGAAATACCGTTTGAGCCAAGTCAATCGGACTTTTTATTATCAAGTGAGGGCCGTCTATAGCACGCTACTTTAATGACACGGGGTGCATGTCAGTGTATTTCGCCGTAAATCGGGTGAGATTTTGGAAATACCTTGTGGTGTTTAGTGCTCCTGTACGACAAGGTCTTTCATCAGATTTCCTTGGAAATCGGAGAAAGTAAAGTTTAATATATACATGAGACAATTAAGAGTGAGCCAAAAAATAAGAGACTTTCCCTTTATAATAATTGAAGTTGAAAGTGAAAAAAGACAATTTTCTCCCATTGCTTGACTTTGGGACCCATTTTATTTGAGCAAAAGAGACTACTTTTCCATAGTGAGTGGGCCAGATGGGCCCGGGTCCAGGGCAATTTTGGGCCCCCAGATTTTGGGGGCCCCAAAAGTGCCCTATGCATCTTTCTTTTAACCCCAATAACAGCATGTTTTTTGGTCAGAATAGTGCAAAACTTGGCCACTGACTTGACTGCACATACCTTCCTTGGCACGTGAGTTCGGGGCCTTCAAATTTTGGCCCGGGCCCCAGGGCCCTAATAAGGTAGGCTAAATCCTGCCCTTGTTAAAAGGGCCCGTACTGCTCCTTGTCCATGGGCCCCTGATGCTCTTGCTACGCCCCTGTCGCCGACACTTAGCCACGGGTCTTCTTTCGCTGGCGTGCAACGAAATAAAAGGTTGCATATGTGACCAGCTCCAACAAAACCCGGAACAAGTCGCCAGGCATGTTTTTGAGTTATATGCCTTTAAAGATGACATTCCCATAAAAAAACCCACATTTTTTGGAATTCTTAATTTCATGGTATTTGACCTTGGGCATGTTGGGGCTGAGTGGACTTTCAAATCCTTGAATATTTATTGAAAAGATAATTGACAGTTGAACTGTGATAATCCTTATTCAATCCAGTGTAAAGCAGAAAACTAATTAGGCCATTACTTAGATTAGCAGTTCGGTAAAAATATCAAGGTATCATTTATAAAATTATCCATATCTTGAAAAGTATTAATGCTATGTATATCATTTTGGCATAATTTTATAGCTTATTGTCCCATGCTTATATTTTTATTCAAATTATGAAATGTCAAAAATGCGACTTGTTCCATGAAATTCTGCTATATAAAATTTAAATTTAATTTAATTTAAATTTAAATTGCTATCAGTAATAGCAATCACGCACTGAATTATTTGCCCCAAAGTTTTGAAAATAGAATAAAACGAACGAAAAATAAGCTACGTTACAAGGTTTATGAGCATAAAACAACTTATTTAAATCTACCCTTTTATTTTATGCACGAATCGTACTGTCAAGACGCATGTTGTATCGATTAATTTTCTCTACCTACTTTATGTCGTAACAATCAACATTAAAAATACTTAAATTATCCTACAATTATTATAGTTTTATACAATACAATAATATAATACAACCAAGCATTTATAGCGCCCTTGCTTTTTTTAAATCTAATTTCTCAAAATCGCTGTATTAAAAAGTTTCTCACAGCCTTTTTTGTGGGACCTGAGACACACCAAACATGCCAAATGGTATTCTGAATACGAGGAATGTCCTACTGATATTATAATTTTTTTAAATTCGCGATATAATACAAATTTAATGGAAAATTGTAAAAATTGATATTTTTGACATTAGTCATCGAAGTAAACTGTATCAACATAATGATATGTATTTAAAGTGTATGTAACTCTACACTCTCCGATTTTAAGAATGTTAACATCGGCATTCCGAAGGGTTCAATCTTAGGTCCACTGTTGTTTATAATTTATGTTAATTCTATACCTGAATGTATTGATTGTAAATGTGTTATGTATGGTAATGATACAAACTTTGCTTTTTGAATCATCAGACCCAAATGCTCTTCAGTCTCAAATGAATGATAGCTTGTTAAAAATTGCTCGGTGGTTTGAAATCAATAAGCTTACTCTTAACATTAAGAAAACTAAGTACATGCTTTTTAGAACAAATCATACTTTGAAAATTTTATGACATTTCACTGGTAATGAGAATATCGAAAGGGTTGATAAATTTAAATATTAAGGGTTCATTTTTGATCCAATCTTAACTTGGAATGAACATATCAATTATATTTCTTCTGTTATTTCTAAACGTATTGGTGTCATTCGCAGAGTTAAGTTGTATCTTCCTCCAGCCACATTAAATTTACTAGCCAATGCATTGGTTTTCCCACATTTTGATTATTGCTGTTCTGTTTGGTCAAATTGCATTTCTGAGCATTGTAATTCTCTTCAAATTCTTCAAAACAAACTTGCTCGTGTTCTTTTGTCTGCGGACATTAGAACACCCATTTCTGATATGATGAACAGTCCCCCCCGGGGGGGGGGGGCATTCGACTTTGGAAGTGGCGGGGATGTGCGGACAGCAGTTCGAAACTAGAAGTCTTTCGGTGAGAGCCTAGACACCGAAAAAGGGGGGTCTTTCAGTGAGAACGTTCCAAAAAGGGGGTCTTTCCGTGAGATTGGGGAAATTTTGACCAAAAAGGGGTCATTCAGTGAGACTGGGAAAATTTTTGGGTCAAGATATAAACGTTCTTGGGACAGATTAAACGAAAGATGGGAGAAACAGCTTCTTGTAACTGTTTTTAAATGTCTTCATCATGATGTTCCATCTTACCTCTCATGGCAATTTATGTTTACTTCTTCAATTCATTCGAAATGTACCAGAAGTCAATCTTGTAATACAGTGTTTGTAAACTGAATGAAATATCATGAATAAAGATTGTTATCTTATCTATTTATCTGGGAGGAAAAGCCGATCATCATTTGAAAATTTTGACCTTTATATATTTTTTTCCAAAAGACTCTTTTCTTTCGGGAAATTTCATGTATATCTTCAACACAAAATGTTAAAACTTTAATATGAGGGATGGCTTATACACTTTAAGTACATTAAAGTTTATTGTATCTATATACAATAAACAAATTTACCCCCTGTGGAATAGACTAGTCCAAAACCAGTGCCTGGTCAAATCCAATTGATTGATTTATTGATTGGTTGCCTAGGAATGGCATTATCCAAGGGCCAGTGATGTTTAGGATCTATTGTTTGCGGTGGCCAATGAGAAGTGGTCAATGACATTCTTGCCCTGCCTAGTTTTCCAGGATAAGGCCATAAGGATATCTGTCTTGAAAGGAGTAAGATGTTTCTGGAGTTTGGTAATGGAAAAATTTTCCCACCCACCACACCCAAAATTTTATTTTTTCATATTTCAGTATTCAATTTTATCGGGGAGCAGTAGTCAACTGGGAGGACCCCATATTGTATGGGATATTGAGGATCACATGTTTACCAAAAGTGTATTGAAATATGAATTTTTAATGGTAGCCTCTAGGTAATGGCAAACTGCCAGGAAGAGAGGGTGTTAATTGACCAAGGGGTTGGATTCAACAAGTTCACAAGTTATGAACTTCTTTTGGGAGGAATCCTCATTTGGGTACACAGATCTAGGGGTTCAGGAAATCTCTGAAAAAGGGCTTTGTAACTTGCCGGTTAATACATTGCTGTTAACTTCTTTTTAAGAAGTTGGGCCACACTTTGAGCATGTTTGAAATTTCATGGAGGTCCCGTTAGTTACAATAAATTAATTTGGGCTAACTTCTCTGTGAGAAAAGCGGTGGGAGCACACTTGTGTGTGTGCAATAGGGCCGGGAAATTCCCTGGAGGGCCCGTATCTTACGAGAAATAAATTTGGGTTAACTTCTCTGCAAAAGAGAAGTTGGTCCACACTTGTGTGTGTGCAAAAGGGTTGAGCAAATTCCCTGGAGGGCCCCGTATCTTACGAGGAATTAATTTGGGTTAACTTCTCTGCAAAAGAGAAGTTGGTCCACACTTGTGTGTGTGCAAAAGGGTTGAGCAAATTCCCTGGAGGGCCCCGTAGCTTACGAGGAATTAATTTGGGTTAACTTCTCTGTGAGAAGTTGGGGAACAAGTGTGTGTGCAAAAGGTCTCGCTTAAAGTCGTGGGTGCCCCATATTCATTCATTCATTCATTTTCATTTATTCATTCATGTAGTCATTTCTTTCATTCATTTATGTATCTTTCTAGGACTTAATTCAGGTTAACTTCTCTCTGAGAAGTTGGGCCACACTTGTGTGTGAGCAAAAGGGGTTTGTGGGAAATTTCCTGGAGGGCACCATGGTCATTCATGTTTCAATCATTTATTAATGCAATCATTCATTTCTTCATTTCATTCATTTATGTACCTTACAAGGATTTAATTTGGGTTAACTTCTTTGCGGGAGGGAAAATTAGGCCACACTTGTGTGTGTGCAAATTAAAGGGCTCGGGGAAATTCCCTGGAGGGCCCCGTATCTCACAAGGAATTAATTTGGGTTAACTTCTCTGTGAGAAGTTGGGCCACACCTTGTTCTTGAGAGGCCCCGTACCTTACGGGTAAGTAATTTAAGCATGGGCTCGGGAAATTCCCGAGAGGGGTTAACTTCTCTGTGAGAAGTTGGGCCACACCATGTTCTTGAGAGGCCCCGTACCTTACGGGTAAGTAATTTAAGCATGGGCTCAGGAAATTCCCGAGAGGGCTGTATCTTACGGGTGAGCAGGCACACTGTGTTTAGATGGTTAAAAAAGGTGGCGGTAAAAAGGGACATGGCCACAAAAATTCATCTTAAAGCCAATTATATGAAAATAATTTGATCACCATAGGTAATTGCATAAGTGTTTACAAATAGTAATAATTTGTTACTAATATATTTGAGAAATAGTGCATGAGAAGTTGAACGAAATTATGTCAAATATCAGATTACTTTCCTGAATGTTCCCGGCTTCAGGAAAGTAGGATTAATGTTATGCACTTTTCTAAGGTATTTATATTAAAGGATTGACTCAATAAATGTATGTAAATTTCTCTTGAGAAATTTTCTCTTGAGAAGTTAGGCTATGTTTGATGTATTGGAACGGACCCTTTTGGTCCGTATTTTATTGGATAAGCTGAAGTTAAATCCAATTCTGGATTACAAATAAATGGAGATACTCCTGACGGATATGCCTAGCAAAACTTTTGAGTAAAATGTGCTTTATTTCATCTGGGGGTAAATCATTAGATTTATAGTTTCTTTCGAAGACTGTTAAGTATCAAAAATATCAATTTATTTACCATAAAATTTGTATTAAATCGCACATTCCGCGTATTCGTAATGTAATTTCTCGTATTCATAATGTAATTTAATGCAGGGGGATTTTGTGACACGACAAGAAAAAAGTGAAAAGGATTTTTGGCGCGTAATTTGTCATATGGAATTGTTAGCTTTTCTTGCGGCAAGTTATTGCACAACTCCCAACCTGTCCGTTAAACATTTTTAAATCCTCTCTAATGACATCTAATGATTTATAATTTCCAAACCAATTTGAGAACGATTCATAGAATAGTCACTGCCTATGCTCACAGTAAATGTTGTAGTCTTGTCACCAGTCATTGCGTTTTTAGCAGTAGCTGATATAGTCTTTAATGAGTCCGTGGGAGTTGGGGACCTACAGAGCAGAAGTTGACGTAAACCATCGCGGAAGCTGGCGTTAGTGAAGGCGTAGATGAAAGGGTTGAGTATGCTGTTAAGGAATGCTAGCTGCACGGAATACCTGTAGAATGTTCCCAAAAAGTACCTGAGGTTAAAACAGACAAAAAAGTAGATCAATGTTTTGGCATACAACATTGGTATTGACAGTACCTTTGATGTCAGAAAAAACAGCGCTAAGCAGCTACCTTCTACTATATTTATAAATACGGATTTATAAATACGCACGTGACCCATGACCAACTCCTCATGTCAATTGAAAAGGATAGGAACTCTTTAGATAAATATCATCAAATTTCAGTATTAATTGAATAGCAAAGTTTGTACTCGGGGGGGGGGGGGTCCGAATTTGTAATAATTATGTTATCGATAACAACATTTTGAAAGTATTTGCTGACGGAAAAAATATTTATCGACAGAAACATTTACAATATAATCACAAATATGAACAAAATAGACAATTTTGCTGCACAGTCTCGCGTTGTTTACTGCCTTTGCATTCAAATGTACAGGAATGCCACCCGCTCTGTAGAAGATCGCATCGAGACTTCCTGTCACGTGCGTATATATAAGTACGTATTTATTAATATAGTTGAAGCATACTGCTAAATATCCGTTTAAATTTGTGAAAACAGGACTTCTACAGTCCATAAAATAAACTTTATTGGTTATTGAAACTGAACATGAATTAGTTATCACCAATATTTTGTTAATAGCATATAAATGTTGCTCTCAGAGTATTCTTGAAAAAGAAGAAGTTTTATTTTATTAAACATGGTTTCTGTATTAATCTGTAATGGGTTCTGGGGTAAAGTGAGCGCAAAAGAAGGATCTACGATTAGCTTTTATTAGGACGGATACAACCCACTTCGTAGTTCTAGGGTTAAACAGAAATAATCAAAAATTGGTATATTTCGGGGCATGGATTCGAAATAAATTCCGACTCATGATCCGAATCATGACTAGGAGGATACCATCATCATGATCATGGTATCATGATTTTAATTTTATCTTTAGGTAAACAAATCCCATTACCTAAATGGCTTTAAACCAATGGTGTATCCAAAATGGCCAACCTGATTCGCAGACCAGCACAGAATAAATGTAATGACGACCACCCGAAGCATAGCCACCACTCTGGACTTAACCTCCAGCGATAAAAACGCGGGACTACTCTTGTCAACGCCACGCGCTAATAATTCCTGTCTTTGTAAGTTTAACTTGAATGATGTAGCAATCTGAGTGACTGACATTATCCCAACTGGTAGAAGGTACTTCAGAAGGAATAAAGTTACACCTAATAACTTCGGCATCCATGGTGTCAGCCAAACAATCTGGCATTTACCGTCCACGCTAATCCAAATAGCAAAAATGTATGCATTAAGCAAGATACTGACAATCCAAATACCAGCAACAATTTTTGATCGCGAACTACTTGAGAATACAAGCGGATATTTACTTGGGTATGAAATGGCTAAATATCGCTCAAAAGATACAACTGTAAGAGTGAACACAGACATGGCTATTGCAGTCCATACAAACGCATCAGAAAATACCAATTTACAGTAAATTTGTCCACGCCAGTCTGAGGGTACGTTCTTCCAAATTGGCAAAGGAATCAAGAGAATGGATGTCATCAAGTCTGCCACAGCAAGAGCCACAAGGAGTTCGTTCGTTGCTGACGTTGACTGCCGTTTTCGATTGTAGACTGCTATGACAAGTCCATTTCCTATCACACCGATAAGGGCCATAATAAGTTGGGAATATGTTGTCCATGTCCACGTGAATGTCACAGAAGTATCTGGTGTAGTAGAGGACATGTTGTTCTGAAATAATTTTGCATGAGAGTCATTCATCATGAATTACTTTGGCCATGTAATCCAAATTTGCTAAAGGGTATCCGACCAATGCACCGTGTTGTCGCGTATTTTCGCAACCGACATGTACATTCAGGCTCGTCAGTATTAAAAATGTTAAGAGTGGATTATTGAAGACATTTCAAATAGGTTGCTATCGTAAATCTGGGGGAAATTCTTGTCAGCATGCTTTCATATCTAATATTTGTAACCTTAATAGCTTGTCTAAAATCCATGCATGCATGCATTCGCGCATTAAAAGGTTTATTAAAATTGTCTTCACAGCTAACATGAAGAATGAACTGCAACAATAATAAAATATGAAAACCAATTTAGATAGTAACCTTAAAAAATAAACAGACGCAAAATCATATCTGCATACAAAGTCACCCGTATTACACTCACTTACACGACAGATGCATTCGAAGTTCATTTCAGAGTTCTCTCTCGAATTCAAATTCGAGAGAATTCTTTAGTGGAGGAAAAAAGCAACAAAGTAAACCACAAGTGACACACAACAATGTATTTTCCTCCTGAAAAATTTTAATAAAATAGAAAACATAACATAACATAACATAACATAACATAACATAACATAACATAACATAACATAACATAACATAACATAATGTGTCATTTACGCACCAACGCAGTCGGTGATTTAACTCTTTCCATGCGGGTGTTGATTGCAGACGACAAGTTTCAATTTTTCGAATCCAAAATTTCAGAATAAATTGTAAACGTGTATGACTATATTTGGAATTAGCATGAAAATGTAATGAGTACAAACAAGCCTAGTATCCGCTCAGTGGTTCTTAAAATAGCTCTTGATATTTTGAGAAAATATATCAAAACTTGGCCTCCTTTTTATGTTGAAGCCTGTGGCAGCATTAAAGAAATGGGCTATTCAGTTGAAATCCACACTACACCTGTGGAAGATTTTGGAAATATCTTCCACAAGGGGAGTATGTTTTACAAGTGTAATTGGTCAGAGTGAATCATTTTGAAACCCATACTCCCCCTGTATTATGGCTTTACCCATATCTTCCATAACTGGAGTGAGTATTTCAAATGGAAGTTACCCAATTGTCTGTTCTGTTCAAAAATTAATACTCCCTCTGTGGCAGACTTTAGTTAAATCTTCCACAGGGGTAGTGTGTATTTTAAATGGAATAACACAATGCGATCTCAGTCGGTGATCTAAAAGCTTTCAAAGAATGAGAGCTAAAAATATTAAAGTAATGCTCTAATAATATGTGACCGTACACCACGAATGAGCCGTAAATGTCCTCAATTGTATTCTGAGTCGGTACAGTGTAAAATGGGCATGAAGGTCATATTCATAGGTATTTCAATTTGGTGCTACGTGTATCTCATTAAATGAGGTACACGTAGCACCAAATTGAGGTACCTATGAATACGACCTTCATGCCCATTTTACACTGTAACTCAGAATACAATTGAGGACATTTACGGCTCATTCGTGGTGTACGGTCACATATATCATGAAGGTAGACATTGTTACCAGGCTTTTTATCGTGTTTGCTATAACCTAATATTATTTATGGAATACATTTACAAAATAATTTAATCTTATTGCAAAGACAATAATCAAATTACACTGAGTGTTTCAATTTAAAATGTGTCATGTATAAGAAATATATTCTTTTTCATATAGAATTAATGATTCAATATCAATCTTAGTTGTTTCAAACATAAAAGTATGCTGTTGTTGTTTAAAGCAATGTGCAATTATCCAAATAATTGTATTTTGCTAATAAGAAAACAGTGGAAAAGGGCAATACATTAAAAAAAATAGTGTAAACCCATTGCTACGGTAATTAAGGGTAGTTTTAACTCTGGTATTATGGAAACCTTTGGGCCTCATAACTGTTAAATTGTTGGTCTAAGAATATAAAAGTATACATTTTTAGAATGGCAAAGACTGTGAATTCATCTGTGAGGTCAAAATAAAATTCTCATTGTTGGAGAAAATCCCCAAAACGGGTTTTTGGCCATTTTTATTCGGACAACGTAATTAAAAAGTTGGGTTAAAAACATCTTTTATTATTATTTTTTGATTGACTTTTGCTCATTCATGCATTATCGTCTAATATTATTTACTTTCATACGAGAGTGTACTCCGTCTATGTCTTCTATTACAGTACATGTAATTAATTTACATTGGAAAAGTCGCTTCTTGGAATACATTGAATATTGTAATGATTTACACATGACATGAAGATATTGTTAACATGCTTTTAATATGTCCAGATAAGACCTTAGTATCGAGCCTAGCCATGGCTTTCCCAGCAGACAAATGAGACTAACGAAACTTGGAAAAAGGGGAAAGAGAGAAAAGAAGGAGGTAGGGAGTATAGACAGAAGAAAAAGGTAATGAAAGAACTGTAGGAAAAGAAACAAGTAGGAGCTGAAGAGAAATATACTTTTAAAAAATGTATGAAATATCACCCATCTCGCCTCTAGTGTAAGGCTGACCTAGCAACAAGATTTTTTTAAATTAAATCATACCGAGTATTTCATATGAAAACAAGTCATGTATGAAGATGATAGCAATAACAACTCGATTTTAATCATTTTCACCATTCTGGTTAGAAAATATAAAAGGTACCAAAAATAATTAATAATCACGCTATGAATGATTATTTGCTTTGGCAAACCAATTAATTACCAATAATTACATACAAAGGCCAGAACAAGCAACAATACATTGGAGTATTCATCATATAAGATACCTACTAGCAAAGTTGGTTTAGGAATAATCTCAAACTGAATGATTCTCATGCAAGATGTTCCAAAGCAACATGTCAACTGCTACACCGGATACTTCTGTGATATTCACGTGGACATGGACAACATATTCCCAACTTATTATGGCTCTTATTGGTGTGGTAGGAAATGGACTTGTCATAGCAGTCTACAATCAAAAACGTCAGTCAAAATCGGCGACGAATGAGCTCCTTGTGGCTCTTGCTGTGGCAGACTTGATGACCTCCATTCTCATAATTCCTGTGCCAGGTTTGAAGAATGTACCTTCAGATTGGCGTGGACAAATATATTGCAAAGTGGTAACATCTGCAGTATTTATGTGGACATCGATCACAGTTTCTGTGTTTACACTTACAGCCGTATCCATAGAGCGATATTTAGCTATTTTGAAACCATCTACGTACCCGATGGTGTTCTCAAAAGGTTCGCGATCTAAAATTGCAATGTACATTTGGATTGTCGGTGTTGTTCTTAACAGTTACTCGTTCTTTATCTGGAAGAGTGTAGACGGTACATGTGAGATCGTTTGGCTGACACCTTGGATACCAGAATTAGTCGGCGTTGCGTCATTTCTTTTGAAATACCTTATTCCTGTAGTCATAATGCTGATAACGCAGATTGCAATAACAGTGAAAATTTATTTGGAAAGACAAAAGTTGCTACAACGTGATGTTTCAAAAGGCAATCCCGCGTTTTCTTCGCTAGAAGTTAAGGCTAAAGTTGTGGCTATGCTTCGTGTGGTTGTTATCATGTTTATCCTGTGCTGGTCTGCAGATCAAATCTGTTTTCTTGGATTCTTGGTCGGTTTGGTGCCATTAAGGTACTAGTAATTTGGCTTACGAATTTTTATATCGTACATTTTCACTAATAATTTTATATTTGAAATGCGCAATCGCAATTACAAAATACTTTTGATTATGATTTCTCAATGTCTTGTTCATAAATCATGTAAATTGTGGGAATATAGTCCTTGTATTTTACCTGTGTTTTGTCACTTTACCACAACGAGCACAAAGAGTATACATGACATTTTGCCGAAATTAAATTTGTCACTTAATTTTGATGTCTTCTATCCGTTGGTATCTACCTATAGTCCAGTCAAAGTGGGTTTTGACTCACCACTAATTGCAACAGAATTTTTTTCACTCCTATGAATGTCAGAGATGTCCCTGAACAGCATACAAAAGTATACTAAAATATACTTGGTGGAAAGGTAGTTTTGGCGGGAAAAAGGTCATACAGGGTCAAATTTCAAAATTGCTCCAATCATTTTAAAAACTATACCAAATTATTCCTCTAGTCCTAAAGATTCAGAAAAAATATAGTTTGCCATACCTGTGATGTACGGTTCTTGAGTTATAGCCGAAAAGGTCAAAGGTCAAATGTTGGGTTCAACAGAGGTTAAAAACTAAAATTGTCTGATTTAAACCAAAATGGTCTCAAATTGTTCGGCTTGCAAACATAATTCATTTAAAGAATATTTGCACTGTTTAGGTTGTTTAATTACATGCGTAACATCGAAAACTAGGTCGGGGTCAATAGAGTTCAATGGTCAATGACCTCTTTTACCCTGCTACCTAGGTAACGAAGCATCCAAGATATGGCAAACTATTCTTATTTTGGAGTGTTTTTAAAGGACGAACACATTGAGACCATTTTTAAGGAGATCGGAGCATTTTTTCGAAGTTGACCCACGTGGAGCTCAAAATTTGACCTTTGACATTTTTGCTTATAACTTGAGAATGGTACATCACAGATATGACAAACTATACTTTTTCTGAATCCTTAAGACTAGAGGAATGCTTTGGTATAGTTTTTAGAAAGATTAAAGCAATTTTGAAATCTGACCCTGTATGACCTTTTCCCGCCAAAAACTACCTTTCCACCAAGTATATTTTGGTATATTTTTGGTATGATGTTCAGGGACATCTCTAAAATGTATAAAAGTGAAAACAATTCTGTTGCAATTAGTGGTGGGTGACACCACTAATTTGTTTAGATTGACTGGACTACTATATAACATATGCAATCCAGGATTTACAAACTGTTGTCCAGTTATGTCCTTTAGTCGTGATAGAGCAGTAAATATTACTCTTGGCATACTGCGTCGTAGTGTTCAGACTTCAAGTTAACGATGGAAGATTTGTTTTGATTTAGGCATTGTTAGACGAGGGTCTGATCAAGATTGCGGTAGCGTTAAACATATGTTCCATACTTAGTGTATTCTAAAACTTTATATCTTATCTTTTCAGAATCTTTTTTGGAACATGCCTTAGATATTTTAGTCAACTCGCTTTCCTGAACAGCATCATCAATCCTTTCATCTATGCCTTTACCAACCCAAATTTCCGTAATGGCTTGCGACAGCTTCTGCTTTGCAGCACTGCCAAAGACTCATCCAAGACTACATCTGCTGCTGACATTGGCAAGTCTACAACACTCGCTATAAGCACGGAAAGTCGAAATCTTTCTGATGAAATGACTGCTGGAGGAAATAAACAAGAGGGCATCCGTCCGTCCGACACGCCGCTAGTCCGAATATGAAATGCACAGCTTCAGGCCGACAAGTCGCATCGTTTTCTATTTCGGATTAGCCTATTTTGTTTTCGCACACACCTGAAAGTTATATTAGTATATGAACTTTATGTTCGGACTAGCGGCGTATCTGACTAGCACCATTCCCGGGCACCATGTACCCGACAGACATACGATAACAGGTGTGGTGTAACATCGCGTCTAGTGGTTTTTACTATAACTGACACCAAGAGTAGAGACTAAAACACAGTGGGCATTTTCAAGTTTTCGTATTTGGGTTTCTCTATTGTTCAGAAACTATCATGACATATGTGCTAGCAATACCACGAATACTGGAAAGTTATAAAAAAAAACTGACGTTGTCGAAATACTATGAATAGACAGAACATACATGTCCATAACGTAATAGTTTGACATCAAGGTGGCATGGTGGAGGTATACTGCCAATCAAATAGATAATGAATGAGTGGTCATCTAAAATATGTTCGTTCACGCCATATCAACCTCAGTTCTGAACTATCGAAATTATCGAATTTGACAATGAGATAACAAAATATTATCGTTGTACAAAAAGTGCGACGTCATGATCATGATGATATTAATATATTAATACTTCGAGTGCAAAAGTCTTGTGGTAAATCAGCATCGTTAATCTTTTATTGTAATAATTGATCATGATTTTTGCCGAAGTGATTACTATCAACCGTCCCTATCTATAATGTCAAATGCTTTTACAGCTTTTACAATGCGACGGCAACTTGGCTCAATTCCGTTAATTATTACCGGTGTGACCTCTGCAATGAGATATAAACAAAATGTTGAACAAGCCGGCAAGTACGATTTTTGAAAAACACTCAAAAATTGAATATTTCTCACTTAATTCCCGTTTGAGCATAGGTAAGAGATGAAACATCTGCAGTGTAAAGCAAATAATAACGTATACAAGCTGAATTATGTGAAAAAACATTAATGTTTATGGTAGTAGCCCGAAAAATGAGAAAAAGTCACGATCAATGAAATGGTTTCACCCCTGTAGGCCTATATCCCAAATAAAGACAAATATGTCAAAATTAAACAGCCAATACCTGTACTCTTTAGCTCTGATTTAAGACCTTATTTGTTGAAATTGGTTGAGAATTAAAGAAACGGTGATCTAAAACCTAATGAAGAAACGAAATCAAAAGTTGTACTTTTGTGTTCTAAACAATGAAAGCACGACGCCAGTTTTAACGTGCTAATCAATGGAAGCACGGCATTAGCTCTCTTTCGCGAACGATCTGTGTACAAATCAATAGGGCATGCAATGGATGAAACTGCAACTTTTAAATTGGCATCTTTCTTGGGTTTTTGGATCGTCGTGTCTTTATTTCTTGTACAATTTCGAGCTAAAAGATGCAGCTGTTGGCTGTTGGTTCCAACTATGACATATCTGTCTTTGTTTGGGATATACAGGGGTGAACATAACTGGTACCTTAATTCTTTGGCTTACTGTATAAGACTACCCTTGAGACATATGACCAATAAATGCCCAATATAGAATCCAATAAATTAACCCAATAGAGTTCTAAACTGGTTGTTCCATGGGTTTCAAAGATGACCACATACGTGACCAGAAACGGGTAAAAAGGTACACCATGCGATACCTATCAAAATATTGCATGGAAATCTTTCAGGAGATGATATGACTAAACATACGATGGGGTGTAGTGTGCACAAAATACAGGGCGGAACTAGTAAAAAGGATTTTTTGCTCGTGTATGAAATAGATTTAAGATTAAAAACTGCGGGCTCGTTCATTAGTCGTATGACATCTCAGCGCGGAAATGGAAATTATGTGTATCATGCCTTTCTTGGGAATTAAAGCCCCGTGACCTGATCGACATCCTCGTTCCCCAATTTACCTCACTGTTGATGAAATTTTGATATTATATAATAGATCCTATTTTGCCCATAAACCTTCCTGAAGTTGACGTTCCAAATCGTTGTATTTCTGAAGAAACCATGAAAAGAATGTCGATTTTTAGTTAAGACGCTAATTTCCTACGCCCCTGCACGCACATTTGCACTGTGGGTAGGTCCAGGAATTTTCGCTTCGATGAGATCGGGACACGCACAAACATAAAACTTTTACAACTTAGTAACAGCTTAGTACTAATACCGGGACTGGTACTCTTTTATAAATGCGGCGCTATTCCTACTATATATGTGCACGCTTTCTATAACAGTAAGTGGAATATAATTTATATTGACATAAAATCACTGTTTCTTCTCAAATGAAGTTTAATACGGCCCGGGAATACGGCATACCTTCGCATGTTTCGGTGTTTACAATGATTACAATTTCCCGTCACCCGCCCTCACTTCATTTTCTGACCCTCGCTTGAATTCATTATTGTGATTTTCCAAAAAATAACAACAACAACAACTGGTTATATACGAGTGGATATTCATACGTAGTGGTAGATAAAATGAATTAAAGTTTTAACTTCAACACTACACTATTTTTCGCTCACCTGGAACGTTTTCACTAGTCCGACTAGCGTCTTCAGCAGATGGTGATGCTGTGTTGATATCTTATCTACAATCGGGATATCTCTCACTGATGACGTCATATGATTGACAGAATGACGTCATAGGATGTTACGATGTAACATCCTATGGTGAGCGAAAAATAGTGTAGTGTTGAAGTTAAAACTTTAATTCAACAACTGGTTATATTTGCAAAAAAATATATACTTTTGAATTTCATTGAGCTAAACATTCATTTTCAAGTGACTGAGCGGTAAATAGGAACACATTTTAGACGCATGTTTGGCAGAAAGATAATGAATAATGAAAAAGTTACCTCAAAATATATATTTGACATTGTACGTAACTTTGAAGACAATTCATATCCTAACCAATAGGGTTACCCCCCCCCCTTTATGTGTAAGATTGTATTTTGTCCTTCGGGCTATTCCAGTTGAAATCATAAATCCCTTATGGAGAACATTGCCTTCATCTTCCACACAGAGAGTGTGAATTTTAAATGGGTCACCTGAATGGATGACTCCATTTCTTTTATGAGGTGTATGTTTTTCACCAGGAATAGCCCATCTACCGTCTCAAGTAGCCACAATGATGTGATTGGTAAATAAATAATAACAGATATTATAATTAAAATGTTTAACTTCAACGCTACACTATTTTTTCTCTCAAATCTTCATCTAATCTCATTGGTCTTCATCTGGCAACTGCACACCCTATTTCAGTTCGGGGGCACTCGTAATAACCGGACGTCTCTGATTTCAAAGACGGGTCAGTGATTTGGCAAGTGCACACCTTATTTAAACTTGTTTGCACACATGCATACGAATTTCATTTCGTGAGTCCTCTCTTGAATTTGTCGAGTATTTGCCTCATGGAGCAAAATTAAAAATATAAAGGAAGTACAAAGTTAAACGCAAGAGACACACAACGATTTATTTTCCTCGTATGACTTTGTAATAACATAACATTAAACATAACATATAATTTAACCGAATTTGAATCAAAAATGGCGGATACCATGCTTTGTTTGAGGCTGTGACCCTCAAAACGACCCCTGAAATTATTCTATAGGGTTATACTGGGGTAAAACATTAAGCATGCACCGATTTTAATCAAAAGCATATCAAATTATGCGTCTAGTCGTAAGAATCACAAAAATATAAGGCTGTGCGTGTTGCGGAATTATGTGCCACTCAAGGGCACATTACAGAAGTCAGTCGGTGATTGTAAAAGCTTTGTTAAATGAAAATGGATAAAAGTGCTTTTAGTAATCCTCTAATGATTTATATACGAAGGTAGTCATTATTACCAAGCTTTTATCGTGTTTACTACATGTATAGAATATCATTTACGGAACAAATATCCAAAATAGACCGGGATAATTGCAAAGACAATAATCAAGTTATACTAAAGTGTTTCATTTCAAAACGTTTCATGTATGAAGATATTTGCACACGACATAAAGCTATTATTAACAGACTTTAAACATGTCTGGATAATTATATAAAAGCTTAGTAGCTTAAGGAGGCGGTGAAAATGTGCCCTGAGTAATTTAATTAGCTTTGTTTACAAGCTGAAAGTATTTCATGAGATGGAAAACCCCCTTGCACTTGCAAGAGTTGGTGTTTTAAGTCATTTTGGGATTCCGCCCCAAATAATTGTAAACAAAGTCAGATCTATGTTTGGAACTTGGAAATCCCCAGATCAGTGTATTGCACCATAGGAAAACCCCTATGAAGTGATGTAATGTGAAAGGTTAATGTGTATAATTAATCTTGGGAAAATCCCTTAGATTGTGAAATGGAGATCATTTTGGAAATTCCCCCAGGAAGTAAATGTTACAGAATGGTCTATTAACCCTAACCCTCCTAAATACTACAAAATACTACTTGATATATGCGCTGTTCGTGCATGCATCCCACGTGGTGTGATGATGCAATCGCCCTAAGTGATATATAGGCACGGTTTCGCTGGCCAGCGAAGCCCACGACCCGTGGCAAAGTGTTACCGACCGAGTGCTTGGCATGCGAGGGGACTCGGGTTCGAATCCCACCCAGAGCAAACAACTTCTTTCCTTCTTTTCTCTCTTTATTCTTTCCTTCTTTCCCTTCCTGTCGCCAAAAAGCCCTTAGGCGGTTAGGGTTAATAGATTGGGAGTATAAAAATGTGAGAGCTTGAGTTTGCTGATTACAGAATGTCATGGGAGATTGTAAAACTCTACATGTGTGTGTGGGTCTTCATGCTTCAAAAAAGAAGTACATTTTAACCAGTTTACATAGCCAATAATTGAGCTATTTTTTAATGCAGCAACGAAGGAGATTTCGAGAACACAAATGTGCTCTTCCTCATCAAAGGAGTAAAGTTCTTCTGTTGAATTGCTGGAGTTTGCTGGGTTTATGAAAACCACACATCTGTCAAATACAGCGGAGCAGTGTTAAAGAAACCTGTTCCCTTGAGCAGCGCAAGGAGATAAATATTTGGAGAAAGCAGCGCAAGGAGATATATTTTTGGAGAAAGCAGCGCAAGAAGATAAGTGATTGGAGAAAGCAGCAGCATTTTCGTGTGAGGATTTCATACGCAAGGATATTATTTTATAAACACAGGTGTACAATGGACTTCGCTGATTTTCGCAGGACAAGTGAATAAGGATATATATATATATACATCAGTCACCGCATCAGTCGTCCAGAACATTGCAAGAACTCTAGGATCACCAACAAGAAGACCGCTGGTTAAGTACTGATAGAATAAAACTGTGATTGTGTGATTTTATTGTATATGCAATTGTTGTTATATGTACCAATCATACTTTGTTTTCAATTAAAGACTTAGATTTTGTTAGCTTAATCAAACAGTGTTATTTGTGTTGTGCATTCGTGTGAGGTCGGGTAATAGGTGATTTTGGCCTTGAGTCAGTACGACTCGTAACAAGCTGACTACGCCTCTAGTATAAGGCTGACCTATTTGAATAAAATTCATTAAATCATTCCGAGTGTTTCATATAAAAACAAATCATGTGTGAGGATATTAGCAATTACAACTCAATTTTAATCATTTTTACCACTCTGGTCAGAGAAATATAAAATGTACCAAAACAATTAATCACGCTATAAATGATTGTTGGCTTTGGCAAAATTTAATTACACATAAGGCCAGAACATGCTACAATACATTTGAATATTCATCAGATGAGATACCTACTAGCAAAGTTGGTTTAGGAATACTCTCAAACTGAATGATTCTCATGCAAGATGTTCCAAAACAACATGTCAACTACTACACCGGATACTTCTGTGATATTCACGTGGACATGGACAACATATTCCCAACTTATTATGGCTCTTATCGGTGTCGTTGGAAATGGACTTGTGATAGCAGTCTATAATAAAAAACGCCAGTCAAAATCTGCGACGAATGAGCTCCTTGTGGCTCTTGCTGTGGCAGACTTGATGACCTCCATTCTCATAATTCCTTTGCCAGGTTTGAAGAAAGTACCTCCAGATTGGCGTGGACAAATATATTGTAAAGTGGTAACATCTGCAGTATTTATGTGGACATCGATCACAGTTTCTGTGTTTACACTTACAGCCGTATCCATAGAGCGATATTTAGCTATTTTGAAACCATCTACGTACCCGCTGGTGTTCTCAAAAGGTTCGCGATCTAAAATTGCGATGTACATTTGGATTGTCGGTGCTGTTCTTAACAGTTACTCGTTCTTTATCTGGAAGAGTGTAGACGGTACATGTGAGATTGTTTGGCTAACACCTTGGATACCGGAATTAGTCGGCGTTGCGTCATTTCTTTTGAAATATCTTATTCCTGTAGTCATAATGCTGGTAACGCAGATTACAATAACATTAAAAATTTATTTTGAAAGACAAAAATTGCTACAGCGTGGTATTTCAAAAGGCAATCCCGCGTTTTCTTCGCTAGAAGTTAAGGCTAAAGTTGTGGCTATGCTTCGTGTGGTTGTTATCATGTTTATCCTGTGCTGGTCTGCAGATCAAATCTGTTTTCTTGGATTCTTGGTGGATTTGGTGCCATTAAGGTAATTTGGCTTACGAATTATTATGTCGAACATTTCACTGATAATTTTAGATTTGAAATGCGCAATCGCAATTACAAAATACTTTTGATTATAATTTCTTAACGTCTTGTTCATAAATTAAGGGAATATAGTGTCGCTGTATTTTACTTATTTTTTGTCACTTTTGAAACGCAAAATTTTGCATGATTTCTAATCTAAATGTCAATATGCAGACCTACCACCACGAGCACAAAGGGTATAAATGCGACTGGACGCGGCGAATCAATTCTGTCAATTTTGTTTTATTTCGTGTCTAGAAAATATATACCATAAGCTTTAAAATGGTATATCATTTGACTTCAAACGATATCCAAAAGCGGGGTTATGATTTGTTGAACTCTGTTCCTTCGACAAAATTGTATTTTTATCGGTTCTACATGTGTCTCTTTTTCTACATTTCTGGTAATAAATATCCAACAGTCATAATTGGCGGTCATTTCAAATCATCCCCCAAGTCAACGAGGTTCAGAAATATCCTCTCATTGTTCATTGTTGATTATACATACCTAGACAAAATACAATGCTTTGTTATCTACCACATGAACAGGATTTAGCCAAAGCAAACAAAGACAAGAACTATTCTATAGAAATAGGTAGAAGCTTATTATCCTCTTCAGCAGTAGTATTATTGATTGATTTAAACAGCGTTTGATAAGATACTTGTCGCAACGAATTGATACACCTATGAATACGACCTTCACATACATTTTACACTTTAACTCAGAATACAATTTGCCGAGTTTACGGCTGATTCGCAGCGTCCACTCATAAATGACATTTTGCCGGAATTAAATTTGTCACTTAATTTTGATGTCTTCAACCCGTTGGTATCTACCTATATAACATATGCAATCCAGGATTTACGAACTGTTGTCCAGTTATGTCCTTTAATCGTAATAGAGCAGTAAATATTACTCTTCGCATACTGCGTCGTAGTGTTCAGACAGAGGTTAACGATGGAAGATTTATTTTGATTATGCCATTGTTAGCGTCTGGTCAAGATTACGGCAGCGTTAATCATTTCCTAGAGTAGCTAGCAAATTCTAAAGATTTTAATGCAATGTTCAAAAATAATACAAAATAACTTAAGGGGTACTACACCCATGCATTTTTTTTTGCATTTTTTGCATTTTGTGAAGAAATGAGAAAAAGAAATTGGACAAAGTGGTATGCAAAATGAAGGGGCAAATCTTCTCGTTCAATTGGTGGCATCAGTATCAATGAAGCGTACATGCTTCTAATGATATAAGCCAAAAGGTGGTACATCACTGATGTTTTAAATTCACTTCATTTTGGAAAGCTTACTATCAACGGATTTCGTTAAAATTTTGGATATGTGTTGCTAACACATTAGGGAAATAATGTTGATATGTAAAATGGGAATAAGCGGTCCCTGATCTCTTTTATGACTTCATGAACTTGGTGCTCCACAACTATCAAAAAACGAACCGGTTAAAATGCTTCTATTTTCAATGTTGAGCTATATTTTGTATTTTGAACTTGCGACACTATTTCTCTGAAACTTAATTAAGCCATAGGTAACAGGTTACCACAACCACACTACAGCAATGTTGAAAAAGATTGTATTTTTTGTCACCCATACCACCATATTAGGTAGTTTTCCGTAAGCTTCATATTTGTGATTTTGGTAACTATTTTATATTTATTTGCCCAATTCATCTCAACTAGGCAATCTAAATTGTACTCACCATTTACATCCCAAGGTATTTTAGTATATCCACCTCACATATTTCCATTATATATCCAGTAACAGACAAAATATCAAAATTGATGCCTCATTATGACATGTATGATATCACAGACTACCACATGTTGATGCCTGAATTTGACCTGAACCAATTGACCTATAACCTGACCTAATTGTGGGATAGGCTTTTACTAATTACTACTACTACTACTAATTATAACCTGACCTTTGATGACCTTATAGCCTTTTTTAATCTCTTTTCCTAACACCACATTATAGAAGATAAATACATGGTGTACTATTAAATTGTCTATGTGGAAGAGATTAGGCCTATTTAATTTATTCAGTGTTATAATCAGTGAGTACATTTCTATAGATGGTATAACAAAGGATTTAATGTATTCTATTCATGCCCCCTACTTGAACATGTTGAAAAGAATAAATTATGGACAATTTATGGTTTGTTATGAAACACGCATCTGAGTTACCAGGATACATGTAAACAAAAAATATATAGGGCTAAAATGACTTACTATACAATGGTTTAAAAGCACCTTTTTTATTATTATTTTATTTTTTTCTTTATTTCACATGATCCGTGCATAATATTGCCTAGCTATAAATGAAAAAAATTTTTTTTTAGACCAATCAAACCAATACATGGGTGTAGTACGCCCTTAAGCAAATGTAAAGGAAAATGTTCTTTCTCCTGGGACTGTATTCCAATTTCTATATTCTAATTATAGACCCAGTCTAACTCTTTTGTTCATACGGACCTTAGTATGTTCTTAAACTTCATATCTTATCTTTTCAGAATCTTTTTTGGAATATGCCTTAGATATTTTAGTCAACTCGCTTTCCTGAACAGCATCATCAATCCTTTCATCTATGCCTTTACGAACCCAAATTTCCGTAATGGTTTGCGACAGCTTCTGCTTTGCAGCACTGCCAAAGACTCATCCAAGACTACATCTGCTGCTGACATCGGCAAGTCTACAACACTCGCTATAAGCACGGAGAGTCGGAATCTTTCTGATGAAATGACTGCTGGAGGAAATAAACAAGAGGGCATCCGTCCGTCCAACACGCCGCTAGTCCGAATATGAAATGTACAGCTTCAGTTCGACAAGTCGCAACGTTTTTCTTTTCGGATTAGCCTATGTTGTCGTACTAGCGGCGTGTCAGACTAGCACCACGCCCGGCATCATGTACCCGACAGACATACGATAACAGGTGTGGTGTAACGTCGCGTCGAGTGAATGTTACTATAACTGACTCTACTGACACCCATAGTTGAGATTAAAAAACTGTGGGCATTTTCAAGTTTTCGTATTTGGTTTCTCTATTGTTCAGAAACTATTAAGACATGTGCAAACAATACCATGAATACTGGAAAGCTATAAAAACTGTCGTGGCCGAAATGCTATGAATAGACAGAACATGCATGTCCATTACGTAATAGTTTGACATCAGATTTCAATCAAGGTAGCATGATGGTGATGTGCTGTCAATCAAATAGATAATGAATGAGTGGTCATCTAAAATAGTTTATGTCGCGCAAGACGCTGTTGAAATTATCGAATTTTACAAGGAGAGTACAAAAGTCTTGTGTTAAATCAGCATCGTTGGTAATTGTAATTGATCATGATTTTTGCAGAATGCCGAATAAGTCTTTCAGGGGATATGATATGACTATACATACGATAGGGTGTAGTGTGCACAAAATACAGGGCGGAACTAGTAAAAGTTAAAATTGCGGCATTTTTTTTCTCGCGTATGAAATAGATAAAAAACTGCGAGCTCGTTCATTAGTCGTATGATATCTCAGCGCGGAAATTGAAATTATGTGTATCATGCCTTTCTTGGGAATTAAAGCCCCGTGACCCGATCGACATCCTCGTTCCCCGATTAACCTCACTATTGATAAAACTTTGGTATTATATAATAGATCCTATTTTGCCCATAACCTTCCTGAAAATTGACTATCCAAATCGTTGTATTTCCGAAGAAATCGTGAAAAAACTGTCGATTTTTTACCACCCTAGTGAAATTTCCTACCCTGCACGCACATTTGCACTGTGGGTAGGTCCAGGAATTTTCTCTTCGATGAGATCGCGACATGCACAAACATTATGCTTTTACAAGATAGTAACAGCTTAGTACTAATACCGGCACTGATACTCCTTTAGGCCAAAAAAAAGTTGTTGTGTTGCCCTAAACCGTCCGACCCTAAATCCTGAAAAATCAGGGTCGCAATTTTTTTTTAATGATGATTTTTACAGATTTGTTCAAAAACTCAATCTTTTTCACTTAAAATTCATATGTTATTGAAAGACTAGTCTTTAATTGATGTCTAACAGGTATCCAGAAGTTAAAATTGACAAATGTTCCCTACTTGAAGAAGCATTATTTAATATTTGAGGGATTTGTAAAAACTGAAGGTTTAAAAAAAACCCCGACCGTCCGACCCAAATTTCCCATTTTCCCACTTGAGGGCAACACAACAATATTTTTTTGCCTTATGATTAAATGCGGCGATATTTCATCTACGTGCACGCTTTTTATAAAAGTAAGTGGAATATTATTCATATTGACAATGATCTGGGGTTTCCCATCACCCGCCCTCACTTCATTTTCTGACCCGGCTTGAATTCATTATTGTGATTTTCCAAAAATAACAATACAAACTGGCTATATTTGCCAAAAAATATATATACTTTAGAATCTCATTTGGGCTAAACATTCCTTTTCAAGTGACTGAACGGTAAGTAGGAACACATTGTAGGCGCATGTTTGGTCGTATAATCAAAGGCAGAAAAATATATATTTGACATTGTACGTAACTTTGGAGACAATCCATATCCTAACCAATAGGGTTTTACCCCCCAAATGTGTAAGATTGCATCTTAACCTGTTACCTCGGGCTATTCCAGTTGAAATCCATACACCCCTATGGAGAACATGGCCTTCATCTTCCACACAGAGAGTGTGAATTTCAAATGGGTCACCTGAATGAATGACTCCATTTCTTTTATGAGGTGAATGTTTTCACCAGGAATTGCCCATCTACCGTCGCAAGTAGCCACAATGCTGTGATTGGTAAATAAATAATATCAGATATTATAATTAAAATATTTAACTTCAACGCTACACTATTTTTTCCTCTCAAATCTTCACCTAATCTCATTGGTCTTCATCTGGCAACTGCACACCCTATTTCAGTTCGGGGGCACTCGTAATAACCGGACGTCTCTGATTTCAAAGGCGGGTCAGTGATTTGGCAAGTGCACACCTTATTTAAACTTGTTTTCACACATGCATACGAATTTCATTTCGTGAGGCCTCTCTTGAATTTGTCGAGTATTTGCCTCATGGAGCAAAATTAAAAATATAAAGGAAGTACAAACTAAATCGTAAGAGACACACAACGATTTATTTTCCACGTATGACTTTGTAATAACATAACATTAAACATAACATATAATTTAACCGAATTTGAATCAAAAATGGCGGATACCATGCTTTGTTTGAGGCTGTGACCCTCAAAACGACCCCTGAAATTATTCTATAGGGTTATACAGGGGTAAAACATTAAGCATGCACCGATTTCAATCAAAAGCATATCAAATTATGCGTCTAGTCGTAAAAATCACAGAAATATAAGGCTGTGCGTGTTGCGGAATTATGTGCCACTCAAGGGCACATTACAGAGGTCAGTCGGTGATTGTAAAAGCTTTGTTAAATGAAAATGGATAAAATTGCTTTTAGTAATCCTCTAATGATTTATATACGAAGGTAGTTATTATTACCAAGCTTTTATCGTGTTTGCTACATGTATAAAATATCATTTACGGAACAAATATCCAAAATAGACCTAGATACACTGAAAGCCAAACTGGAGTCTAGGTGACTCTAAAAGCAGAGTCCAGCCACTCTGCGACTCTATGTCTAAAATGACTCCATATTGGGAGTCATTTGACTCCATTGAAGAGTCATAAATTTCATGACTCCGCTGAAGAGTCACTGTTGATGACTCTACACAGGAGTCATTTGACTCCCAAAATAGAGTCATTTTATCGTCCATTACAGGGTCACTCCGACAGTCCGAAAAAAGACAAAATAATGATACACATAAATTTACATCAAGATAAAAAGACCTGCCAGAATAGGAGACTTTACTCTGAGTTTCACGCCATAGGCGATTGTCAAACGACACGATGGAGGAAATTTGGCTGGACCACCATTCCCTTGGAATGGGAGAATATACATTCCATGGTGTCAAGAGCCAAGAAATTACAGAGTCTGACTCCCTTGAAGAGTCATAAATTTTTTGACTCCGTCGACGACTCTGAATGTAGAGTCAATTGACCCCACAGGTAGAGTCAAGTGACTCTCCTGTGATAATCAGGTGACTCCTTTGGAGAGTCAGTGCTAGTTTACTCCACTTATAGAGTCACTTGACTCCATTCTGGCTATCAGTGTAATTGCAAAGACAATAGTCAAGTGTTTCATTTCAAAACGTGTCATGTATAAAGATATTAGGTCTTACCTTCAAAGATATTTGCACATGACATAAAGCTATTATTAACAGACTTTAAATATGTCTGGATAAAAGCTTAGGAACTTGAGGAGGTGGTGAAGAGAAAACATATCATCTGATGATCTGAGGAATGAAGCTTGTGATGTGCCCTGAGTAATTTAATTAGCTTTGTTTACAAGCTGAAAGTATTTCATGAGATTGGAAACCCCCTTGCACTTGCAAGAGTAGGTGTTTTAAGTCATTTTGGGATTCACCCCAAATTATTGTAAACAAATGTGTGTGTGGGTCTTCATGCTTCAAAAAAGAAGTACATTTTAATTGCGCTATTTTTAATACAGCAACGAATGAGATTTCGAGTACACAAATGTGCTCTTCCTCATCAAAGGAGTAAAGGTCTTCTGTCGAATTGCTGGAGTTTGCTGGGTTTATGAAAACCACACATCTGTCAAATACAGCGGAGCAGTGTTAAAGAAGCCTGTTCCCTGGAGAAAGAACAATTGGTGAAAGAAATACCATTTTTGGAGAAAGCAGCGCAAGGAGATAAATAATTGGAGAAAGCAGCGCAAGGAGTAATATTTTTGGAGAAAGCAGCGCAAGAAGATAAGTGATTGGAGAAAGCAGAATCATTTTCGTGTGAGGATTTCATACGCAAGGATATTTATAAACGCAGGTGTACAATGGACTTCGCTGATTTTCGCAGGACAAGTGAATAAGGATATATACATCAGTCGTCCAGAACATTGCAAGAACTCTAGGATCATCAACAAGAAGACCGCTGGTTAAGGGATCTGGAATGAGCGTTTTGAGCCTTTCGACAGTATTTTTTGTGGGACATGAGAGCACATCAGACATATCGAATTGCATTCTGAATACGAAGAATGTCTTTCTGATATCAAATTTTAATTGTTTTGAAATTCACGATATAATACAAATTTTATGACAAATAATTAAAATTTGATATTTTTCACATTTTTGATAGTAACAGTCCTCGAAGTAAATTTCATAAATCTAATGATATATTCTTAAAGTGAAACGATCAATTGAAAATGTTGACCTTTCATATTGAAGATATGGATTTTTTTCCTAAAAATACCTACTTTTTTTTGGTGTTTTGGGGAAAAATCTATATCTTCAAAATTGTCAATGATCGTCGGCTTTTCATCCCACCTACATACACTTTAAGTATAAATCACCAGATTTATAAAGTTTACTTCGAGTACTGTTAAATATCAAAATGATCAATTTTTAATCATTTGCCATAAAATGTGTATTACATTGCGAATTTCAAAAAATCAAAATTATTTGATATCAGCAGGACTCTTCGTATTCAGAATGCAATTCGATATGTCTGATGTGCTCTAATGGCCCACAATAAATACCGTCCAAACGTTCATACCCCATCCCTGAAGTACTGATAGAATAAAACTGTGATTTTATTGTATATGCAATTGTTGTTATACGAGACCAATCATACTTTGTTTTCAATTAAAGACTTAGATTTTGTTAGCTTAATCAAACAGTGTTATTTGTGTTGTGCATTCGTGTGAGTTCGGGTAAAAGGTGATTTTGGCCTTGAGTCAGTACGACTATTATTATTATTATTATTATTTATTCTTTCTTCATTGAGGGTTATACTGCTTCAGTGACAAGCACTGCTTTTCAAGCAGGCCCTCATTGTATATACATGTTATAGCAACAAAATATATTACGATACACAATATTTACAAAATATCATACTGTATTTACAATGTATTTACAATATATTACAAACAAGTATAATGGTATCATCAACTACAAGATAATTATAAATACCATGATTCAAAATATAGAAATACAATAATCATATTTATATACAAAAATCAATCAAGCAAATGAACAAAATCTAGATAAAGACAGGCCTAAATTTTTTAATTTTTGACTGAAATTGGCCTAAAGTCATATTTTCCATCTGAGCTCTCACTGTCGGTGGCAAAGAATTCCATGCATAGGCTGCCCTGACGTGAAAAGTACGTTGACCTGAATTTGATTTGAATTTTGGTACAATCAATGTATTAGAAGTATGACTTCTAGTTATATGATTATGCTTATCATGAACAAAATCAAATTGAGAAGATAAGTATGATGGATATTTATTCTTTAAACATTTGAAAACAGTCATTACTAGAGTATTATCCCATCTTTGATTAAGTTTAACCCACTGCAATGTATTCATTAAATCATAGTTGGTGTCCTTATATCTGCTGAGAGAATCTACCAAAACACGTTTCAAAACGTAAAAGGGGCCAAGTTTAAAAAATCTTTCCTGTGTGGCTTTTCACCCTTTTTTAAACTTGGTCCCATTCAGTAAAGTGGTACCGTAATAACATGAAGAATGAGTCCTAATTTCTACATGCAACAATTAGGTTTAAGACTGTTCGAAAGCGGTGCAATATGACGTAGGCTATGTATTATCAAAAACATTTGAAGGTTTATGTTTCATTATATTGCGTGTTCATAAAGAGTAGTAGAGTATTATATATACTTAGCAAATTGACTGTCTGTCAACCTGTTACATATTATAGGCCCTACATCTGTACATAAGGCGCAGGATCGCACAAGACGATGAAGAATGTAACAACGTGAGTATTTGCTACTTTTGCTTAAATCAAAATACATTATAACGTCTTTACGGAAAAACTTCAATTATGCACGAACATTAATTAATTTACTCTACAAAATGAACACTGACAACTAAGAAAACAAACAAGTAGCCTAAAGATGACTTCGTATGGGTCTTTAGAAACTTTCATAAATGGGACCAAGTTTAAAAAGGGTGAAAAGCCACACAGGAAAGATTTTTAAACTTGGCCCCTTTTACGTTTTGAAACGTGTTTTGGTAGATATTAATTCTTTTTTTGAGGTAAAAAGATATTGCGCGGTAAGTGGTTCTTTGTGCGAGGCGAAGTAGTTGGATATCCATATTTCGCGGTTAATGGTTCTTTGTAGCCCTGCGGGGCAAACTAGTTGGATATCCATATTTCGCGATGAGTGGTTTTTGAAGCTTCGAGGGGCAAACTAGTTGGATATCCATATTTCGCGGTTAGCAGTTCTTTGTAGCCCTGCGGGGCAAACTTGTTGGATATCCATATTCCGCGGTTTGTGGTTCTTTGTAGCCCTGCGGGGCAAACTAGTTGGATATCCATATTTCGCGATGAGTGGTTTTTTACAGCTTCGAGGGGCAAACTAGTTGGATATCCATATTTTGCGGTTAGCAGTTTTTGGTAGCCCTGCGGGGGCCTATGTTCGATATCCTCATTTCGCGGTTAGTGGTTTTTAAACGACCCGTAACCACCCCAATCAGCTGCATGGGGTAAAAGAATTATTAAAAAAAATAATAGCTGAACCCTATAGTTCAGCCAGGGACTGGAAACGACATATTGATGACTATATATATAATGTATTCAATAAACCCAAGCGGAACGAGAGCTGCGAAGTAACCGCTATCCGAACCATAAACACATGCATTATCAGACAACGAGTGTTCCATTTCCTCATAGCTTCTCACGTTGTACACACGTCAGTCGAATTTGGCGGTGTTGGTTTGTCAGCCCTCCAAGTTATAACATCGTTCACTTTGTGTTGAACATTTTATGTGGGCCGCACTGTAATAACATAAAGATCATTCTGATCAGTGTGATGATATCATTTCAAGAGGTCACTTCCCGATTAACATGATTAAGCTAAACAGCCTGTGTGGAAGAATTTTATGCATGAGCATTGAGCAACCACATCAATGATGTAGTAATGAATACCCTCGATTGTTATCCCCGGGTTGTTATCGGATTAATTTTTACGACCTTCGATTACATGGGAGTAGCAACGAGGACACGGTGTTTGATTTCACTCACATAATAGATCAATATTGACCTTCATCCAGCAAGGATCAGCCAAGCACTACAGTGGCCAAGCACGAAAGGTTTCTTGTTATCTCTTCAAGTATTTTTACCTTAGGTCTATAATCATAATGCAGGCCTAAATCCCGGGCCTAAATTAAGTGTACTGTTCGAGTAGGAGGATTTGTTTGATATTATTCTGGATTTTGAATAATATTATAGTACCTGTTTGTTTCCATATATCGGTTATTAAAATAACAATTCACCACATACACGTTCCAGTTTGCGAGAGGTTTATAATGATTAAATGAATAGGTGTTATTATTTCGAATTATAATTATTTAGGGAGAGTGTTTTAGAATTTTGTTAGAAAAGAGATGATTGTTGATCATGTTTATTTTATTGTTGTGTGTATTTTCCTGTCATTTCCTGCAAACCTAATAAAGATATTTTGATAATTGAAAATAGTCTGTATCATAAATCGTAGAGGTTGAAAGAGTCAACAAGCGTCCGAAATTATAATTTGCTTTGGAACTTCGGTCATATTTTATTTGAAATATAACTGGATGTTAGGGTCTGCATGCATGGTATGCATAGTATGATGATATACAGACACTGACCTTTCCCTAAAACTATTAAGCAGCTTGTTGTGTATCACACCCATCATGGGTTCGAACCCCTTTATTGTATTTTATTGTTAAACCTGAATAGCGTGATTACTTTTGAATGAGCGGCAGCACACATGTTTTGTTTGAGGATAGCTGGATCTATCTCCTTTTCCTCACATCTTCTCTGTAGTACAAAGCTGTCTTTTTAGCTGTGTTCACACATGCACTTATTACCGGTAATATTTTATCTAGGCTTATGTCCGATCGAATTAAATATTTCCGCTAATCCCTTAGTGCGTCCACATTTGTCGGCAATAGCGCTATACGCTGGCGAAGTTACGTAATAATCGGATTAACTACCATAGCAATAGGTGAATCATGCTGATTAGTTGCACCTGTAAGATTAGTATCTTTGAAAAGACCGGTATTGTATTCAATCTATGATTGCAGACATACAGGTGATGAGTGCAACCTGCTTGTAGTACAGCGCGAAATGTTCAAAATTGTTTTCACCTATTGCTATGGTAATTAATCCGATAAATGACGTAACTTCGCCAGCGTATGCCCGACGTGTTATGTCCGTTAAAGCCTATTACCGGTCATAAATCTCTTCTTTCTACATGAGCATCATCAGAAAATTTAACCCGATTTTAAATGTTTTCACTGAAAATTCACTTTCAATAAACGCCCCTCTTTAGAACAAATTACAGACAATGCGGTAGGTATGTCATGTAAGAAAAATGCAAATTCAAAAGTTCCAAAATTAAGACCAATTTTGTATTTATGTAGGTTCTGTTGTTGTTGTTGTTGTTGTTGTTGTTGTTGTTGTTGTTGTTGTTGTTGTTATTATTATTATTATTTTAGTTTGACAAAGTAGTCCCATTTTACAGTAGACTTAGCTCTATATCGCATTTTATACATGTAGGCCCTACTATGGTGGACATCTTTGAAAAAATGACAAAAATAAAAAAATTACACTGACTCCCATCATCATGCTATTTTTTTCTTGGGGGTCCCAAATTTACAAAAAGTCGGCTTCAATAAAATTGCGACCTCCCCTATTTCGACAGCAAATATTTTATGACCCCCCCCCCCAAAAAAAAAGGCATCAGTCTTTTTGAATAAAATAAACACACTATCTGTAGTCATGCTGTGTTGTGACTCCCTACATTTTGGTCATCAAAAATATTTTATGACACCCCCCTATTTTTCTATCCGTATATATTTGGGACCCCCCCTTAAAATGCAATTGCATGCCTTTCTGTTATCATGCTTATGGCTTAATAAATTTCATCTCCATCTACATCCAGAGCCATACTGCCCCCCCTCCACTGAACCCTCTGGGGGTTAACTTTTGCTAACCCCCCCAAACTCGTGTAGGTTATCGCAATAAGGATGGTCAATTGCTCCTGCGCCTGAATTTTTCACCCGATCATGGAGGGTGCGATGGAGAGTTTTCAGTGCCTTTATCACTACAGGTATCTGCTCCCCGACCGTATCGGACCCCCCTTGTCATGTAATAGCGTGGCTATCTCCTCCCAAAGCTTTTTTTATCCCAGAAATACTTTCCGTGTCTCTCCAAATTTTGAGTATAGCCAATGTTTCCTTGTCATTCCAATTGACCCTCTATGGAAACGGGAAATCACAAGCAGCAAATAAAAAAAGAAGCTAAAAGGGCAATGTAAGAAAGAACAGATTTTAATGTGAAAGATTCTACCTGTTCAGTAATTCTTCCTGTTATAGTGAACGCTCCCATTTACTCATCTAACGGTGATGTCCGAAAAAATAATCGCATCCCCAGGCCTTGCCGTTTGAGGCGAGCGATCGCTCTCGCTCGCCGCCGCTCGCCCAAACTCGATTTTTAGTGAGCGATTTTCCACTCGCCATAGACACTAAATATCACTCGCTGCGAATCTCCCAAAATCAGCCACTGAATCAGCCATTTCAGTATTTAATCGATGCTGTACTCCCTCCAAAAAAAAAAAAAAAAAAATGTTAGCGCACTTCGCGCGCATTTCAACATAAATGTACATAAATACCGTGTCAAGACAGAAACTCTACTTGATTATTTCCTAAAATAAGTGATATTTGTGAAAATTCGACCACTCGCTTACAATCATGCTAGCGAGTGATCAACCACTCCCCTTTAAAATCTAAACGGCAAGGCCTGCATCCCGCTAGTTTATATTAATATTTGCAGCTGCAGCCATAAATTACTCTGCTTAAAATTTTCCGCGAGTGATATAGGCCTACTCACAATTATATCCGACAGCCCAATAGTGCTGCGTGTCCACACGTAATTACTATTACCGGACGTAACGTTTCGATCGGTCTTAACAGCTCTTAACTCTGGTCATCTTCAGCCTTAAATTGTCGGATTTAAAGCACATTACGTCGGATATAGTAATTTTTTTTTTATATCCGACGCTCATTCACACTGCCACTTATATCCGATACTATTACCGACGTAATTTAAGTCCGGTAATAGTCCGACAGTGTGAACACGACGAGTCGGCAATAGCTCTATGTCCGACGTGTTTATATCCGAGCTATTACCGGTCATAACTAACCGGAAATGGTCAGCAGAGCTAATGTCTCCTTCTCTTGCCAGTTCATTCCTCTATTGCGTTTGATATTCGCACCTGCATCCATGATGATTTTGTTTTATCTCTCACTGGTCACACTATTTATACTCTGCTTCAAATCAGTTGCGCGAGTGATTTAATTTAACCCGGAAGTGTTCTTCACGCTGAATCACACAGAAAGGTGAAAGGTCACAGTTATATCCGACAGCCCAAAAGCGCTGTTCAGTGTTCACACGTAATTACTATTACCGATCGTAACGTTTCGATCGGTCTTAACAGCTCTTAACCCTGGTCATCTTCGGATTTAAATTGTCGGATTTAAACCACATTACGTCGGATATAGTTATATCCGACGCTCATTCACACTGCCACTTATACCCGATACTATTACCGACGTAATTTAAGTCCGGTATTAAGTGGTTTAAGTCCGACTGTGTGAACAAGGCTTTTATCTAGTGTTTAGACAATGTTTACTCAACGATTGCTATCAATGGATGTTGCCATTTTTGACGACTTCTAACTTTTGAAATGCCCAAAATGAATCAATAAAACCGTGTATAATATATTTGCGGGGATATTTGGGCGCGATTACAAAAAAATAGAAAATAAATGGGCACTTCTGGGTTGGGTATCTAGAGGCCCTGCATGAAATTATTGATTGGCGCCAAACAAAGAATTTGAACCGGTGTCCTTCACCGTAGTTATCATGGAGCTATTAAATAGATGGAGAAGAAATAGATTACGTAACGCATTGAAACCTTGTGCCGATTTGAAATCTGACAAGCTGTTCATCGAAAGGTACCTTTTGTTTGGGACAAAGGGCTTCCGCCATTAAATCGGTAAGCTGACCCGACAATGTATTAACGCTTTACCTAGCAGGCTACTGTCAATAAGTGATCAAACGAAAGGCGCGTGAAAGCGACGTCTGGAACGAAAAGTACCTTTTGTTGTAATAACACACAAGGATGTGATTGAGTAGCCGTAAGCACAAAAAGCACACATTAGCCGCTGAGTACAGTTCGTGATCACCCCACTGACTTCAGGTCCTTCATTTAAATACATTGAATGCGCTTGCTGAATGATTACACGTCAAGCATTCAAGGCTGCCATTTATGTCTATAGTACTGTATAATGGTAATAGCTATACGTATACATGTAACAAATAATAAGTATACCGGTATAGGCCTATATAAAAGTTGTTTCACAAATTGACATTTTATTTTATTTTAAGAAGGAGAATGTCATAAACAGTGGCGTACTGAAGGGCGGGGCAGCTCTTCTGTGAGAGGTCTTGGGAAGGGATGAGGGAGGCCGAGGTGTAAGAGGGGCTATGAAGAACGAGAGGGGGGTTGGAGGAAGAGAGAAAGAGGAAGAAATGAAGAGAAATAAATAAATAGAAGTAAATAAATAGAAAGGTAAGGTAAGAAAATGATAGGAATGAGAGGGGACAAAAAGTAAGAGGGATGGAGAAGGAAGGGAGATAAGAAGAGGGAGTGATACTTCAAGGAAAGAATAAGTACAGAGAAAAGAAAAAGGAATGACAAAATGTAGGCATTGTAATAATTATTATAGAAACTAAACACAGCCCCCCCCCCCCATAGGCCTAACGCTAACAGCACTATAGGCAGCCATTCGATTATATCAATGCCTTTATGCGTTACGTATTTAAAACGCCCAGTCAGATGTATTTTACACCTGCCAAGCACAAGTCACCCAATTTCGAAAATTGGACGTTGAATGTACACTCTCATGAATATTGATTGGCAACATTTTCCAATATGTCAGCGCTCAAATCGGACACAATAGAACAATAGACCATTCAGTGCGTTGGTAGTTATGGCCGAGTATAGTCCATTCAATCAAATGTTGTCATCAACCTATTTGATCGTAGTGCAGGGTTATGTGTGTGAGACGAACTGTCACGGTAGATTGCAATCATGCTTTTGTTGAATGCATTTGAGTAGTCTGCCATATTTACGGGATGATACGTCACATGCAATGCCTCTATAGATTCTATAGAATTTAAGTATGATATATTTTCGATGGTAATATATTTTCACTTTCAAAGTTTGTAGTTTTCATAATTGCAATTTCTGAATATTATATAAAAAGCGGGAATAAGTCTATAAATGTAAGAGTATCGGATCATTTTGAATGTTAATAAATACGAAACGCCGGCGGTAGACACCAGCGATATCAGGGATTGCCGCGATTCTTGCAGTAGCTTTTATGAATAGAATACAATAGTGGATACAATAGCGGAACAATAGAGCTCTCTTACGGGCAAATAAACCTCGTCGCGTTTTGCTAAATTTCACTTCTTCTTTTTCATGAACTAACCGTTATTTCATTAAGTAACCGTTATTTTTAAAACTTGGCAAAACCTCGACGCGAGGTTTTTAATTATTCTAGCTAAATTATTATGAAGTACCTATAGCCTATTATGGTACTCTACACTAAAATTTGACCAGACCATGCTTCCATAATCAAAGTGGGGCATAACAAGAGCATTGGATAACATTTAGTGGTTTTGTATTATACGTTTTATTATGCCTGTTCTTTTGGAAATAGTTTTACTAACATTATCAAATTTCACACCTAGATATTTAAACTCATCTACTTTTTCAATATCATTGTTGTTATATATTAAATGTACATTGTTGAACTTTTCAAGCATTTTGTTTGTACCAAAGATCATAAACTTAGTCTTTTCAACATTTAAAGTGAGTTTGTTTACTTTGAACCCTACTTCGACATGACTCCATTTGAATTTTAAGATCAGATTCATTTTTAGCTTTACACATTAAAGAGGTATCATCTGCATACATTACAGTTTTACATTCAGACACAGCATTAGGTAAACAGTTAACAAAAATGATAAACAGTAAAGGACCTAAAATTGAGCCAAAAGCCAAAAAATCAATTGGCCTAAAGTCAGAAAAAGCTGAGTTAACATTAACAGTTTGTTCTCTGTTGTTTAAGTATGATTTAAACCATAATGATTCATCCCCATATACCCCATATTGTTTAAGTTTCCTAATCAGAATATCATGATTTACAGTATCAGATGCTTTCTTTAAGTCTATAAATAAAACGCCTGTAGCATAACCTGTATCATATTCTTTAAAATGTAATCTTGAACATCTAGAAGGGCCAGGGTTGTTGTTGTGGAATGATTCGGACGAAATCCTGATTGAGCATTAGATAATAGTCCTACATTGCTCATATATTCATATAATTGATCATGAACAGCTCTTTCAATGATCTTTGATACAATTGGTAATACAGAGATAGGTATATAGTTACTAACATTAGTTTTATCACCCGATTTAAATATTGGAGTTACTTTAGCCTTCTTCCATGCATCAGGAAAACTAGACCCATTCAAAGACAAGTTGCAAATATGGACAAGGCATTTTGAGATGAAAGGCGCAGCCAACTTTAATAACCTTACATTGAATGGATCTAATCCTGACGATTTACAATTTTGCATTTTACTTATTTGTTTAAGAACAAATTCATTAGATATCGCTCTAAAACTAAATTTGTTTACACTATGATTTTGATGAGAACATACAATATTACAAGTGCATACATAATTGTCATTGTTATTATTAAATTTACTCCCAATTACTTATAGAAGTGAAAAACGCATTGAACTCATTTACCATATCCTTTTTATCACCTGAGTAATTACTATTCTTTTTAACAACTGCTGTAGGTATACTTGATGTTTTGTTTGGTATAATTTTCTTAATTGTTTTCCAAAGATTTTTACTATTATTTATGTTGTTATTTATAGCCTCGTTACAATAACTCTTTTTCAGTGAATATTTCATATTGTTTACTTTATTTCTAAGAGACTTTGCTTTACTCCAATCTTCAGCATTATTTGTCTTATGTGCTTTTGAAAAATAGTAGTCCCTATCTTTACTTAGTCTCAAAAATTCACTGTTCACCCATTCAGGTAAACAACCTTAACTTTCTTTTCCTTAAATGGTGCATGCTTGTCACAGGCAGCATTGAATGAAGACTGCCATTCATTAAGTGCTTCATTGACATCATTTATATTACATATTCTACCCCAATCAATATTTTTGATTGTATCAATATAATCTACTTCTGTCATTAAAGTTTTTGATACATCTGGATCTTACAATTTTTGGTGGAAGTTTCAACTTATTACATTTTCTTACATATATATTATAGCATATATTAATGAATGATCACTAAGACCTAAACTATGAACACCAGATGAGATAAGTTCTGGTTTTGATACAAATATTAAGTCAATTTTTGTTTTACTAGTTTCAGTTATTCTTGTATAATCTGTTATAATTTGTAACACGCTGACTACCCCTCTAGTATAATCTGTTATAATTCGTAACACGCTGACTACGCCTCTAGTATAAGGCTGACATATTTGAATAAAATTCATTAAATCATTCTGAGTGTTTCACATGAAAACAAGTCATGTATGAAGATGATAGCAGTAACAACTCGATTTTAATAATTTTCACCATTCTGGTCAGAAAATATAAAAGGTACCAAAAACAATTTATAATCACGCTATAAATGATTGTTTCAGAAAATATAAAAGGTACCAAAAACAATTTATAATCACGCTATAAATGATTGTTTGTTTTGGCAAACTTTAATTACACATAAGGCCAGAACATTATTAGAGTATTCATCAGATAAGATACCTACGAGCAAAGTTGGTTTAGGAATACTCTCAAACTTAATGATTCTCATGCAAGATGTTCCAAAACAACATGTCAACTATCACACCTGATACTTCTGTGATATTCACGTGGACATGGACAACATATTCCCAACTTATTATGGCTCTTATCGGTGTGGTTGGAAACGGACTGGTCATAACAGTCTATAATCAAAAACGTCAGTCAAAATCGGCGACGAATGAGCTCCTTGTGGCTCTTGCTGTGGCAGACTTGATGACCTCCATTCTCATAGTTCCTTTGCCAGGTTTGAAGAATGTACCTTCAGATTGGCATGGACAAATGTATTGCAAAGTGGTATCATCGGCAGTATTTATGTGGACATCGATCACAGTTTCTGTGTTTACACTTACAGCCCGTATCCATAGAGCGATATTTAGCTATTTTGAAACCATCTACGTACCCGCTGGTGTTCTCAAAAGGTTCGCGATCTAAAATTGCGATGTACATTTGGATTGTCGGTGCTGTTCTTAACAGTTACTCGTTCTTTATCTGGAAGAGTGTAGACGGTACATGTAAGATCGTTTGGCTAACACCTTGGATACCGGAATTAGTCGGCGTTGCGTCATTTCTTTTGAAATATCTTATTCCTGTAGTCATAATGCTGGTAACGCAGATTGCAATAACATAAAAAATTTATTTTGAAAGACAAAAATTGCTACAGCGTGGTATTTCAAAAGGCAATCCCGCGTTTTCTTCGCTAGAAGTTAAGGCTAAAGTTGTGGCTATGCTTCGTGTGGTTGTTATCATGTTTATCCTGTGCTGGTCTGCAGATCAAATCTGTTTTCTTGGATTCTTGGTGGATTTGGTGCCATTAAGGTAATTTGGCTTACGAATTATTATGTCGAACATTTCACTGATAATTTTAGATTTGAAATGCGCAATCGCAATTACAAAATACTTTTGATTATAATTTCTCAACGTCTTGTTCATAAATTAAGGGAATAGTGTCGCTGTATTTTACTTATTTTTTGTCACTTTTGAAACGCAAAATTTTGCATGATTTCTAATCTAAACGTCAATATGCAGACCTACCACCACGAGCACAAAGGGTATAAATGCGACTGGACGCGGCGAATCAATTCTGTCAATTTTGTTTTATTTCGTGTCTAGAAAATATATACCATAAGCTTTAAAATGGTATATCATTTGACTTCAAACGATATCCAAAAGCGGGGTTATGATTTGTTGAACTCTGTTCCTTCGACAAAATTGTCGGTTCTACATGTGTCTCTTTTTCTACATTTCTGGTAATAAATATCCAACAGTCATAATTGGCGGTCATTTCAAATCATCCCCAAGTCAACGAGGTTCAGAAATATCCTCTCATTGTTCACTGTTGATTATACATACCTAGACAAAATACAATGCTTTGTTATCTACCACATGAACAGGATTTAGCCAAAGCAAACAAAGACAAGAACTATTCTATAGAAATAGGTAGAAGCTTATTATCCTCTTCAGCAGTAGTATTATTGATTGATTTAAACAGCGTTTGATAAGATACTTGTCGCAACGAATTGATGCACCTATGAATACGACCTTCACATACATTTTACACTTTAACTCAGAATACAATTTGCCGAGTTTACGGCTGATTCGCAGCGTCCACTCATAAATGACATTTTGCCGGAATTAAATTTGTCACTTAATTTTGATGTCTTCAACCCGTTGGTATCTACCTATATAACATATGCAATCCAGGATTTACGAACTGTTGTCCAGTTATGTCCTTTAATCGTAATAGAGCAGTAAATATTACTCTTCGCATACTGCGTCGTAGCGTTCAGACAGAGGTTAACGATGGAAGATTTATTTTGATTATGCCATTGTTAGCGTCTGGTCAAGATTACGGTAGCGTTAATCATTTCCATACTTAAGTCCGTATGCACAAAAAAGTTAGACCGGTCTAACTGAAATTTAGTTCCATCAGATATGGTCCTTTACTCTTATTTCCTTCCTAGAGTAGCTAGCAAATTCTAAAGATTTTAATGCAATGTTCAAAAATAATACAAAATAACTTAAGCAAATGTAAAGGAAAATGTTCTTTCTCCTGGGACTGTATTCCAATTTCTATATTCTAATTATAGACCCAGTCTAACTCTTTTGTTCATACGGACCTTAGTATGTTCTTAAACTTCATATCTTATCTTTTCAGAATCTTTTTTGGAACATGCCTTAGATATTTTAGTCAACTCGCTTTCCTGAATAGCATCATCAATCCTTTCGTCTATGCCTTTACGAACCCAAATTTCCGTAATGGTTTGCGACAGCTTCTGCTTTGCAGCACTGCCAAAGACTCATCCAAGACTACATCTGCTGCTGACATCGGCAAGTCTACAACACTCGCTATAAGCACGGAGAGTCGGAATCTTTCTGATGAAATGACTGCTGGAGGAAATAAACAAGAGGGCATCCGTCCGTCCAACATGCCGCTAGACCGAATATGAAATGTACAGCTTCAGTTCGACAAGTCGCAACGTTTTTCTTTTCGGATTAGCCTATGTTGTCGTACTAGCGGCGTGTCAGACTAGCACCACGCCCGGCATCATGTACCCGACAGACATACGATAACAGGTGTGGTGTAACGTCGCGTCGAGTGAATGTTACTATAACTGACCCTACTGACACCCATAGTTGAGATTAAAAAACTGTGGGCATTTTCAAGTTTTCGTATTTGGTTTCTCTATTGTTCAGAAACTATTAAGACATGTGCAAACAATACCATGAATACTGGAAAGCTATAAAAAAAAAACCTGTGTTGGCCGAAATGCTATGAATAGACAGAACATGCATGTCCATTACGTAATAGTTTGACATCAGATTTCAATCAAGGTAGCATGATGGTGATGTGCTGTCAATCAAATAGATAATGAATGAGTGGTCATCTAAATAGTTTATGTCGCGCAAGACGCTGTTGAAATTATCGAATTTTACAAGGAGAGTACAAAAGTCTTGTGTTAAATCAGCATCGTTGGTAATTGTAATTGATCATGATTTTTGCAGAATGCCGAATAAGTCTTTCAGGGATATGATATGACTATACATACGATAGGGTGTAGGGTGCACAAAATACAGGGCGGAACTAGTAAAAGTTAAAATTGCGGCATTTTTTTTCTCGCGTATGAAATAGATAAAAAACTGCGAGCTCGTTCATTAGTCGTATGATATCTCAGCGCGGAAATTGAAATTATGTGTATCATGCCTTTCTTGGGAATTAAAGCCCCGTGACCCGATCGACATCCTCGTTCCCCGATTAACCTCACTATTGATAAAACTTTGGTATTATATAATAGATCCTATTTTGCCCATAACCTTCCTGAAAATTGACTATCCAAATCGTTGTATTTCCGAAGAAATCGTGAAAAAACTGTCGATTTTTTACCACCCTAGTGAAATTTCCTTCCCTGCACGCACATTTGCACTGTGGGTAGGTCCAGGAATTTTCTCTTCGATGAGATCGCGACATGCACAAACATTAGGCTTTTACAAGATAGTAACAGCTTAGTACTAATACCGGCACTGATACTCCTTTAGGCCAAAAAAAAGTTGTTGTGTTGCCCTCAACCATCCGACCCTAAATCCTGAAAAATCAGGGTCGCAATTTTTTTTAATGATGATTTTTACAGATTTGTTCAAAAACTCAATCTTTTTCACTTAAAATTCATATGTTATTGAAAGACTAGTCTTTAATTGATGTCTAACAGGTATCCAGAAGTTAAAATTGACAAATGTTCCCTACTTGAAGAAGCATTATTTAATATTTGAGGGGATTTGTAAAAACTGAAGGTTTAAAAAAAAATCCGACCGTCCGACCCAAATTTCCCATTTTCCCACTTGAGGGCAACACAATAATATTTTTTTGCCTTATGATTAAATGCGGCGATATTTCAGCTACGTGCACGCTTTTTATAAAAGTAAGTGGAATATAATTCATATTGACAATGATCTGGTGTTTCCCGTCACCCGCCCTCACTTCATTTTCTGACCCGGCTTGAATTCATTATTGTGATTTTCCAAAAATAACAATACAAACTGGCTATATTTGCCAAAAAATATATATACTTTAGAATCTCATTTGGGCTAAACATTCCTTTTCAAGTGACTGAGCGGTAAATAGGAACACATTGTAGGCGCATGTTTGGTCGTATAATCAAAGGCAGAAAAATATATATTTGACATTGTACCTAACTTTGGAGACAATCCATATCCTAACCAATAGGGTTTTACCCCCCAAATGTGTAAGATTGCATCTTGACCTGTTACCTCGGGCTATTCCAGTTGAAATCCATACACCCCTATGGAGAACATGGCCTTCATCTTCCACACAGAGAGTGTGAATTTCAAATGGGTCACCTGAATGGATGACTCCATTTCTTTTATGAGGTGAATGTTTTTCACCAGGAATAGCCCATCTACCGTCTCAAGTAGCCACAATGCTGTGATTGGTAAATAAATAATAACAGATATTATAATGAAAATGTTTAACTTCAACGCTACACTATTTTTTCTCTCAAATCTTCATCCAATCTCATTGGTCTTCATCTGGCAAGTGCACACCTTATTTAAACTTGTTTGCACACATGCATACGAATTTCATTTCGTGAGTCCTCTCTTGAATTTGTCGAGTATTTGCCTCATGGAGCAAAATTAAAAATATAAAGGAAGTACAAAGTAAATCACAAGAGACACACAACGATTTATTTTTCTCGTATGACTAGCTTTGTAATAACATAACATAACATAACATAACATAACATAACATAACGTAACGTAACGTAACGTAACGTAACGTAACATAACGTAACATAACATAACATAACATAACATAACATAACATAACATAACATAACAACATAACATTAAACATAACATATAATTTAAGTTTAAAAAATGGCGGATACCATGCTTTGTTTGAGGCTGTGACCCTCAAAACGACCCCTGAAATTATTCTATAGGGTTATACTGGGGTAAAACATTAAGCATGCACCGATTTCAATCAAAAGCATATCAAATTATGCGTCTAGTCGTAAGAATCACAGAAATATAAGGCTGTGCGTGTTGCGGAATTATGTGCCACTCAAGGGCACATTACAGAAGTCAGTCGGTGATTGTAAAAGCTTTGTTAAATGAAAATGGATAAAATTGCTTTTAGTAATCCTCTAATGATTTATATACGAAGGTAGTCATCATTACCAAGCTTTTATCGTGTTTACTACATGTATAGAATATCATTTACGGAACAAATATCCAAAATAGACCTAAATAATAATTGCAAAGACAATAATCAAGTTATACTAAAGTGTTTCATTTCAAAACGTGTCATGTATGAAGATATTTGCACACGACATGAAGCTATTATTAACAGACTTTAAACATGTCTAGATAAAAGCTTAGTAGCTTAAGGAGGCGGTGAAAATGTGCCCTGAGTAATTTAATTAGCTTTGTTTACAAGCTGAAAGTATTTCATGAGATGGGAAACCCCCTTGCACTTGCAAGAGTTGGTGTTTTAAGTCATTTTGGGAGCCCCCCCCCCAAATAATTGTAAACAAAGTCAGATCTATGTTTGGAACTTGGAAATCCCCAGATCAGTGTATTGCACCATAGGAAAACCCCCAGGAAGTGATGTAATGTGAAAGGTTAATGTGTATAATTAATCTTGGGAAAATCCCTTAGATTGTGAAATGGAGATCATTTTGGAAATTCCCCCAGGAAGTAAATGTTACAGAATGGTCTATTAATAGATTGGGAGTATAAAAATGTGAGAGCTTGAGTTTGCTGATTACAGAATGTCATGGGAGATTGTAAAACTCTACATGTATGTGTGGGTCTTCATGCTTCAAAAAAGAAGTACATTTTAACAAGGTCGTACATAGCCAATAATTGAGCTATTTTTTAATACAGCAACGAAGGAGATTTCGAGTACACAAATGTGCTCTTCCTCATCAAAGGAGTAAAGTTCTTCTGTCGAATTGCTGGAGTTTGCTGGGTTTATGAAAACCACACATCTGTCAAACACAGCGGAGTGTTAAAGAAACCTGTTCCCTGGAGCAGCGCAAGGAGATAAATATTTGAAGAAAGCAGCGCAAGGAGATATATTTTTGGAGAAAGCAGCGCAAGAAGATAAGTGATTGGAGAAAGCAGCATCATTTTCGTGTGAGGATTTCATACGCAAGGATATTATTTTATAAACACAGGTGTACAATGGACTTCGCTGATTTTCGCAGGACAAGTGAATAAGGATATATATATATACATCAGTCGCCCAGAACATTGCAAGAAATCTAGGATCACCAACAAGAAGACCGCTGGTTAAGTACTGATAGAATAAAACTGTGATTGTGTGATTTTATTGTATATGCAATTGTTGTTATATGTACCAATCATACTTTGTTTTCAATTAAAGACTTAGATTTTGTTAGCTTAATCAAACAGTGTTATTTGCGTTGTGCATTCGTGTGAGGTCGGGTAATAGGTGATTTTGGCCTTGAGTCAGTACGACTCGTAACAAGCTGACTACGCCTCTAGTATAAGGCTGACTTATTTGAATAAAATTCATTAAATCATTCCGAGTGTTTCATATAAAAACAAATCATGTGTGAGGATATTAGCAATTACAACTTTAATCATTTTCACCACTCTGGTCAGAGAAATATAAAAGGTACCAAAACAATTAATCACGCTATAAATGATTGTTGGCTTTGGCAAAATTTAATTACACATAAGGCCAGAACATGCTACGATACATTTGAATATTCATCAGATGAGACACCTACTAGCAAAGTTGGTTTAGGAATACTCTCAAACTGAATGATTCTCATGCAAGATGTTCCAAAACAACATGTCAACTGCTACACCGGATATTTCTGTGATATTTACGTGGACATGGACAACATATTCCCAACTTATTATGGCTCTTATCGGTGTGGTTGGAAACGGACTTGTCATATCAGTCTATAATCAAAAACGTCAGTCAAAATCGGTGACGAATGAGCTCCTTGTGGCTCTTGCTGTGGCAGACTTGATGACCTCCATTCTCATAATTCCTTTGCCAGGTTTGAAGACTGTACCTTCAGATTGGCGTGGACAAATGTATTGTAAAGTGGTAACATCTGCAGTATTTATGTGGACATCGATCACAGTTTCTGTGTTTACACTTACAGCCGTATCCATAGAGCGATATTTAGCTATTTTGAAACCATCTACGTACCCGCTGGTGTTCTCAAGAGGTTCGCGATCTAAAATTGCGATATACATTTGGATTGTTGGTGCTGTTCTTAACAGCTATTCGTTCTTTATCTGGAACAGTGTAGACGGTGCATGTGAGATCGTTTGGTTTAAACCGTGGCTATCGGAATTAGTCGGCGTTGCGTCATTTCTTTTGAAATACCTTATTCCTGTAGTCATAATGCTGGTAACGCAGATTGCAATAACAGTGAAAATATATTTGGAAAGACAAAAATTGCTACAATGTGGAGTTTCAAAAGGCAATCCCGCGTTTTCTTCGCTAGAAGTTAAGGCTAAAGTTGTGGCTATGCTTCGTGTGGTTGTTATCATGTTTATCCTGTGCTGGTCTGCAGATCAAACCTGTTTTCTTGGATTCTTGGTCGGTTTGGTGCCATTAAGGTAATTTGGCTTACGAATTTTTATATCGTACATTTTCATTAATACTTTTAGATTTGAAATGCGCAATCGCAATTACAAAATACTTTTGATTATGATTTCTCAATGTCTTGTTCATAAATCATGTAAATTGTGGGAATATAGTCCTTGTATTTTACCTGTGTTTTGTCACTTTTTATACAAAAAATATTTGCATGATTTCTAATCCCAACGTCAGTATACACTCCAGACCTACCACAACGAGCACAAAGAGTATACATGACATTTTGCCGAAATTAAATTTGTCACTTAATTTTTATGTCTTCAACCCGTTGGTATCTACCTATATAACATATGCAATCCAGGATTTACAAACTGTTGTCCAGTTATGTCCTTTAGTCGTGATAGTAATGTTCAGACTTAGGTTAACGATGGAAGATTTGTTTTGATTTAGGCATTGTTAGACGATAGTCTGATCAAGATTGCGGTAGCGTTAAACGTAGGTTGCATACAAGTTTAGTGTATTCTAAAACTTTATATATTATGTTTTCAGAATCTTTTTTGGAACATGCCTTAGATATTTTAGTCAACTCGCTTTCCTGAACAGCATCATCAATCCTTTCATTTATGCCTTTACCAACCCAAATTTTCGTGACGGTTTGCGACAGCTTCTGCTTTGCAGCACTGCCAAAGATTCATTCAAGATTACATCTGCTGCTGACATCGGCAAGGCTACAACACTCGCTATAAGCATGGAGAGTCGGAATCTTTCTGATGAAATGACTGCTGGAGGAAATAAACAAGAGGGCATCCGTCCGTCAGACACGCCGCTAGTCCGCATATGAAATGTACAGCTTCAGGCCGATAAGTCGCATCGTTTTCTATTTCGGATTAGCCTATTTTGTTTTCGCACACACCTGAAAGTTACATTAGTATATGAACTTTATGTTCGGACTAGCGGCGTGTCTGACTAGCACCATTCCGAACACTATGTACCCGACAAACATACGATAACAGGTGTGGTGTAACATCGCGTCAACTGACACCCATAGTAGAAACTAAAACACAGTGGGCATTTTCAAGTTTTCGTATTTGGCCGCTCTGTTGTTCAGAAACTATCAAGACATGTGCTAATAATACCACGAATACTGAAAGTTATAAAAAAACCGGTCGTGGTCGAAATACTATGAATAGACAGAACATGCATGTTCATAACGTAATAGTTTGACATCAAGGTGGCATGGTGGAGGTATACTACCAATCAAATGATAATGAATGAGTGGTCATCTAAAATATGTTCTGTAATAGATAAAGGTAATAGGTTTTGCATTTGTGAAACACTGGCTAGCAACGCAGTGGTACAGGAGAGGAAATGGCAAATTAAGTCATTCAATCAACCTCTCACTATAATACTTAATATTTCAAATTTGGTCTTAAAGGTGAACTTCATTGAAAATAAAGTTATATATCAATGGAAAGCTTATGATGTCAGGAAGCAGAAAAGAATATTTTTTTTGCCTAACGTACCAGGATAGACATAATCTCCATGGAAAGATTGGATATTGGCACCCCCCCTAAATTACAAAACGAAATCGTTCAAATTGGGCGCTTTCGTTGATGACGTCAGCACAGGGACACAAAGTTACTTCCGGGTTTGATTGTAAACACAATGTCCATGCATAAAATACTGTGGCGGGCCAATGCACGAACTCAGTCATTGTCAACTTACTTTACATGAAAAATATCTTCAATAAAATAAGGATAACATGAAGGAAACATAATGATCAAATCAAGAATGAAGTTCCTGAGTAAAGTGTGTGGATTCAAAAATGGGAAACTGCTGGCCGGAGTGATTTGGGGTTGGCCAAGCCATCCACGATATGCAGGGAATATTACAGTAAAGCACGAAGAGCGAAGATTCGCCGAAGAACCGGAATGAAAACAGATTGCAAAAAATAACTGCTAGTGCTACCAGTTCAGATCGTCACACCAAGTTGAGATGAACTTATCACAATGAGAAAATGAAGGAATAGAATAAGGTACATGTACAGGATTTCAATTATTTCTTAACTTTACAACCGGTCATATATGATAGGCGAACTCGTAGGTACATACGGGATGAACTCAGTGACTGACTGAGTCTCAGTCACCGAGTGTTCGGTATCCGCGACTGTACTGTACTTGCAGACAAAATGACCGATTTGATATTCACATTCTGATATTTCCAACTTATTGCTACTTCATCAGCAAAATTTATTCCTGTAAATGTTCCAAATATAAGGGAACGATTGATCAAATCTGCTGAACACACAGCGCAAGTGCTACCGAGGACGAAGCGAGTTGCTGTGTGTGCATATCCACCTTGATCGGCTCCCTGCAATTTCTTCAGCAGCCATTTACGCATCGTGTTCGGTAATCCATAAAACATGAATGTTTCACTTTTTCAGTACACCGATTGTACTATCATAAAAAGAATCGTGACACAAGTGACAATATTTTAATTTTATTCAGATTTCAGAATTCCATCAAATAACGGTCTACTAAGCTTAAATTGTATTTATTTTATAATAAAGTATCTGTTTCTTCCAATCGTGATTATGTGGAAAGAATATATTACCGCAATGCGCTGATATGAAAACCTTTATATGGGCTGGATTTGATGAAATCGGCGGTTTTTTTAATTAATTTTTCATTACTACAAGACGATGTTTTTAAAAATCAGATATTTAAAAATAAATCAAGAATAGGGAATGACACAAACAAGTTATTTAATTTGTTATTTGATCATGTTTATTCAGTCCATAACATGGACGGTAGCAGCAAGCATTTGCGCATGGAATTGATCCCAGCGCGAAATTCAAACTCAATTACCCAGTTATACCCAGCCAGTTATGACTGATTTTGTCAAAAATTTACGGACAATTTACGTGTTGACAATAATTGGAGGGCGGGTTAGTGTAGTGGTCTTCTCACTCGCTTCTCACCACTGTGACCGGGGTTCAATTCCATGCGGTGCCACATGTGAGTTTGGTTGCCGATCCATGCTCGTCCTCGCAGGTTTTTCTCCGGGTGCTCCGGTTTTCCTCCTGCATCTAAAATCGGACCTCTTCCCATATCCCTGTCCCGTCATATCCGGATGGCATCCCTTGAATTTAGTTGCCTCTGAGCACTATTGGGTTTAGCCTGGCTTCGGCCGAATGTTTTAAATAAATATATAAATATAAATACAATTCTATTATTTCTAATATATATAGAAGGAATCAGCAACTTGAAGATTCCTTTCATTTCAAGCTTTATTGTGAAAATCAGACTAGCCGGGCAGCTTGCAAAATACAGGAAGCAAGTCTTGTTTACATGTTTCCGAGTAGGATCACGTGACTGCGAACCCTGAGCTTACGTCACGAGCATTCCCAAGGTCATAGACGATTGATTTGGGTGCTTTTTGGGCGCTTTAAAAAAGACCAAAAATTCATTCATTTTTTTAAGTTTTCAGCTTTATTGGCCATCAAAAAAATCGGAAAAAATTATTTTTAGTATCCTGACATCATAAGCTTTCTATTGATATATAACTTTATTTTCAATGAAGTTCATCTTTAATCAAATTGAATTTTGGTCAATGTGGTTTTAACAATTGCACTACCTGAGTTCACAGTTTGTACTCCAGCAATCTCAACTAATAAAGTACCCGGCCCGGTCCTGACCTTTTCTCTATCAAAAATTTCACATGTCAGTTTGCTCGAGCCCCAGAAACGCCACAAAATAATTTAGGCAGATGGTGAATTTTGTTCTGCGTATTTTGATATCTTATTCGGCACGAGACGACTTTATTCCTCAAGTTTACGCACAACAAAATATTCCATCTATCGACCAATTTATTTTGTAAAATCACGCAGGTGCAATTCTTTATTCCAAACTGATTTTTATTCAGAATATAGCAAATTTTTGTGGTCAGAGGTACAAACGAGGGTCATTCAAAAAGAATAACAAACGAAGAAACCAAGTAAATTAGAAAGAAAAATAAGGGGAAAAAATCATTTGTAGAAAGTATATAACACAAAAATTAAAGGAAAAATTGCAATGACTTTGCAACAATTTTACATAGGAGTGACAAGACAATGTTCGGAAAAATGGTGATATTTAAAAGAAGATTCAAGGCTACAAGAGAGAATTGTTTTCTATTGTGTCACCCGGATTGTCGCCTAATGTGAGAAATGAAGAAATGATAAAGTAACATGTATGAAAGAGAAGATGTAGCAGGTAACGCGATGGCTAATGGAAGTCTGAATGCAGTGTTCTAGTTAAAATCCATACACCCCTTATGGAAGACAAGACCTTAATCTCCCACACAGGGAGTGTGAATTTCAAATGGGGTTATCTGAATAGGGACTCTACTTAAAATCTACACCCCCTGTTTGGGAGATTAAGGTCATGTCTTCCACAGGGGGAATGGCCCAATGAGATGGAATGCCTAGTACACTACAGCTTTTATGTATGAAAGTACTTTGCACAGAAATAGATTTCTTTCCAAAATCATATTTTACATGCAAGATTAAAATTCATGAAACTAGCTTACTCTTGCATCATTTTGGATTGCTACTGAAGCTAGAGCCTCTGCCTACAATATCAAATATATGCAGCTTACTTACTCACCTTTCGTCTGGTACGACCATGCAGGCATATTTTGCAATACATTTTGAATAATGTTGACAGGCCTGGCATGAAGTTAAGACTTAAACTAAAAGTATCCGAACACTTAAACAAAAGCAATATCTTAAAGGCACTCAACATAAAGTACCAAATAAAGTAATCATTAGATGAATAATTTGATTCTGCGTATTTTGATACGATGCGACTTTATATACCAAATTAAATGAAAAAAAAGAGCATTTCAAAAGTGACATACAAGGTGCCCGATAGATACTTTTTGAAGTATTTTGGTATGAAATAAATTAAGCATATGTAAAATAGGACCACTGTGCATATTAGACTCAAAATTAAAGAGAAAATATTGGAATATTCCATAATTTTTCACTTTCATTTTTTTATTGCTCAAACAAATCGCCATTTTTCTTACGTACACATGCCCAAGATTTTTACGTACGCTTTGTACGTAAGTGAAAATGGCGAAAATTATGGACGGCCCCATAGCCTAATATTATTTACGGAACACATTTACAAAATAATTTAATCTATAATTGCAAAGGCAATTAATAATCAAATTACACTGAGTGTTTCAATTTAAAATGTGTCATGTATAAGCAAGATATTCTTTTTCATATAGAATTAATGATTCAATTTTAATTCTAGTTGTTTCTAAAATCAAAGTATGCTGTTGTTTAAAGCAATGTGCAATTATCAAAATAATTGTATTTTGGTAATAAGAAAACAGTGGGGCAGGGCAATGCATTAATAAATAGTGTAAACCCATTGCTACGGTAATTAAGGGTAGTTTTAACTCTGGCATTATGGAAACCTTTGGGCCTCATAACTGCTAAATTGTTGGTCTAAGAATATAAAAGTATACATTTTTAGAATGGCAAAGACTGTGAATTCATCTGTGAGGTCAAAATAAAATTCTCATTGTTGGAGAAAATCCCCAAAACGGGTTTTTGGCCATTTTTATTCGGACAACGTAATTAAAAAAATTGGGTTAAAAACATCTTTTATTATTATTTTTTGATTGACTTTTGCTCATTCATGCATTATCGTCTAATATTATTTACTTTCATACGAGAGTGTACTCCGTCTATGTCTTCTATTACAGTACATGTAATTAATTTACATTAAAAAAGTCGCTTCTTGGAATACATTGAATATTGTAATGATTTACACATGACATGAAGATATTGTTAACATGCTTTTAATATGTCCAGATAAGACCTTAGTATCGAGCCTAGCCATGGCTTTTCCAGCAGACAAATGAGACTAACGAAACTTGAGAGGAGGGGAAAGAGAGAAAAGAAGGAGGTAGGGAGTATAGACAGAAGAAAAAGGTAATGAAAGAACTGTAGGAAAAGAAACAAGTAGGAGCTGAAGAGAAATATACTTTTAAAAAATGTATGAAATATCACCCATCTCGCCTCTAGTGTAAGGCTGACCTAGCAAGAAGATTTTTTTAAATTAAATCATACCGAGTATTTCATATGAAAACAAGTCATGTATGAAGATGATAGCAATAACAACTCGATTTTAATCATTTTCACCATTCTGGTTAGAAAATATAAAAGGTACCAAAAATAATTAATAATCACGCTATGAATGATTATTTGCTTTGGCAAACCAATTAATTACCAATAATTACATACAAAGGCCAGAACAAGCAACAATACATTGGAGTATTCATCATATAAGATACCTACTAGCAAAGTTGGTTTAGGAATAATCTCAAACTGAATGATTCGCATGCAAGATGTTCCAAAGCAACATGTCAACTGCTACACCGGATACTTCTGTGATATTCACGTGGACTTGGACAACATATTCCCAACTTATTATGGCTCTTATCGGTGTCGTTGGAAATGGACTTGTCATAGCAGTCTACAATCAAAAACGTCAGTCAAAATCGGCGACGAATGAGCTCCTTGTGGCTCTTGCTGTGGCAGACTTGATGACCTCCATTCTCATAATTCCTGTGCCAGGTTTGAAGAATGTACCTTCAGATTGGCGTGGACAAATATATTGCAAAGTGGTAACATCTGCAGTATTTATGTGGACATCGATCACAGTTTCTGTGTTTACACTTACAGCCGTATCCATAGAGCGATATTTAGCTATTTTGAAACCATCTACGTACCCGCTGGTGTTCTCAAAAGGTTCGCGATCTAAAATTGCAATGATGTACATTTGGATTGTCGGTGCGGTTCTTAACAGTTACTCGTTCTTTATCTGGAAGAGTGTAGACGGTACATGTGAGATTGTTTGGCTAACACCTTGGATACCAGAATTAGTCGGCGTTGCGTCATTTCTTTTGAAATATCTTATTCCTGTAGTCATAATGCTGGTAACGCAGATTGCAATAACAGTGACAATTTATTTGGAAAGACAAAAATTGCTACAACGTGGTGTTTCAAAAGGCAATCCGGCGTTTTCTTCGCTAGAAGTTAAGGCTAAAGTTGTGGCTATGCTTCGTGTGGTCGTTATCATGTTTATCCTGTGCTGGTCTGCAGATCAAATCTGTTTTCTTGGATTCTTGGTCGGTTTGGTGCCATTAAGGTAATTTGGCTTACGAATTTTTATATCGTACATTTTCACTGATAATTTTAGATTTGAAATGAGCAATCGCTATAAAATAATTTTGCAGATTATGATTTCTCAATGTCTTGTTCATAAATTAAAGGAATATAGTCCTTGTATTTTACTTATGTGTTTAGTCACTTTTTAAACGCAAAACAATTGCATGATTTCTAATCCCAACGTCAGTATACAGACCTACCACCACAAAAGGGTACAAATGACATTTTGCCGAAATTAAATTTGTCACGTAATTTTGATGTCTTCAACCCGTTGGTATCTACCTACATAACATATGCAATCCAGGATTTACGAACTGTTGTCCAGTTATGTCCTTTAGTCGTGATAGAGCAGTAAATATTACTCTTCGCATACTGCGTCGTAGTGTTCAGACTTAGGTTAACGATGGAAGATTTGTTTTGATTTAGGCATTGTTAGACGAAGGTCTGATCAAGATTGCGGTAGCGTTAAACATTGGTTCCATACTTAGTGTATTCTAAAACTTTATACCTTATCTTTTCAGAATCTTTTTTGGAACATGCCTTAGATATTTTAGTCAACTCGCTTTCCTAAACAGCATCATCAATCCTTTCATCTATGCCTTTACCAACCCAAATTTCCGTAATGGTTTGCGACAGCTTCTGCTTTGCAGCACTGCCAAAGATTCATTCAAGACTACATCTGCTGCTGACATCGACAAGACTACATCACTCGCTATAAGCATGGAGAGTCGGAATCTTTCTGATGAAATGACTGCTGGAGGAAATAAACAAGAGGGCATCCGTCCTTCCGACACGCCTCTAGTCCGAATATGAAATGCACAGTTTCAGGCCGACAAGTCGCATTGTTTTCTATTTCGGATTAGCCTATTTTGTTTTCGCACACCTGAAAGTTATATTAGTATATGAACTTTATGTTCGGACTAGCGGCGTATCTGACTAGCACCATTCCCGGGCATCATGTACCCGACAGACATACGATAACAGGTGTGGTGTAACGTCGCGTCGAGTGAATGTTACTATAACCATTGATTACGATTTTTGCAGACTGACGAATAAGTGATTACTATCAACCGTCCCCATCTAACATGTCAGATGCTTTTACAGCTTGTACAGTACGATGGCAACTTGGCTCGATTCCGTTAATTATTACCGGTGTGACCTCTGCAATGAGATATAAACAAAATGTTGAACATAAGCTGGCAAGTACGATTTTTGAAAAACACTCCAAAATGAATATTTCTCGCTTAATTCCCGTTTGTGCATAGGTAAAAGATGAAATATCTGCAGTGTAAATCAAACAATAACGTATATAAGCTGAATTATGTGAGGAAACATTAATGTTTATGGTAGTAGCCCGAAAAATGAGAAAAAGTCACGATCAATAAAATGGTTTCACCCCTGTAGGCCTATATCCTAAATAAAGACAAATATGTCAAAATTAAAACAAACAACCAATACCTGTACTTTTTAGCTCTGATTTAAGACCTTATTTGTTGAAATTGGTTGAGAATTAAAGAAACGGTGATCTAAAACCTAATAAAGAAACGAAATCAAAAGTTGCACTTTGTGTTCTAATCAATGAAAGCACGACGCCAGTTTTAACGTGCTATAAATTAATAGGGCGTGCAATGGATCAAACTGCAACTTTTAAATTGGCATCTTCCTTGGGTTTTTGGATTGTCGTGTCTTTATTTCTTGTACAATTTTAAATTCGAGCTAAACGATGCAGCTGTTGGCTGTTGGTTCTAATTATGACATATCTGTCTTTGTTTAGGATAATTATACAGGGGTGAACATACCTGGTACCTTAATTCTTTGGATTACTGTATAAGACTACCCTTGAGACATATGACCAATATATGCCCAATATAGAATCCAATAAATTGACCCAATAGAGTCCTAAACTGGTTGTTCCATGGGTTTCAAAGATGACCACATACGTGACCAGAAACGGGTAAAAAGGTACACCATGCGATACCTTATCAAAATATTGCATGGAAACCTTTCAGGAGATGATATGACTATACATACGATATGGTGTACTGTGCACAAAATACAGGGCGGAACTTGTAAACGGGATTTTTTCTCGTGTATGAAATAGATTAAAAACTGCGGGCTCGTTCATTAGTCGTATTACATCTCAGCGCGGAAATTGAAATTATGTGTATCATGCCTTTTCGGGGAATTAAAGCCCCGTGACCCGATCGACATCCTCATTTCCCAATTTACCTCACTGTTGATGAAATTTTGATATTATATAATAGATCATATTTTGCCCATAAACCGTCCTGAAGTTGACGTTCCAAATCGTTGTATTTCCGAAGAAACCATGAAAAGAACGTCGATTTTTAGTTAAGACGCTAGTGAAATTTCCTACGCCCCTGCACGCACATTTGCACTGTGGGTAGGTCCAGGAATTTTCACTTCGATGAGATCGGGACATGCACAAACACAAAGCTTTCACAAGTTAGTAACAGCTTAGTACTAATACCGGGACTGGTACTCTTTTATAAATGCGGCGCTATTCCTGCTATGTGCATGCTTTCTATAACAGTAAGTGGAATATAATTTATATTGTCATAAAATCACTGTTTCTTCTCAAATGAAGTTTAATACAGCCCGGGAATACGGCATACCTTCGCATGTTTCGGTGTTTACAATGATCCGGGACCCCAATGATTTGGGGTTTTCCGTCACCCGCCCTCACTTCATTTTCTGACTCTCGCTTGAATTCATTATTGTGATTTTCTAAAAAATAACAATCAAAACTGGTTATATTTGCAAAAAAATATATATATACTTTTGAATCTCATTTGGGCTAAACATTCATTTTCAAGTGACTGTACGGTAAATACATGTAGGAACACATTTTAGACGCATGTTTGGTCGTATAATCAAAGGCAGAAAAATAATGAATAATGAAAAAGTTATATTTATATAGTTATATATATTTGACATTGTACGTAACTTTGAAGACAATTCATATCCTAACCAATAAGGTTACCCCCCCCCCTTATGTGTAAGATTGCATTTTGTCCTGTTACATCGGGCTATTCCAGTTGAAAATCATACATTCCCTATGGAGAACATGGCCTTCATCTTCCACACAGAGAGTGTGAATTTCAAATGGGTCACCTGAATGACTCCATTTCTTTTATGAGGTGTTTGTTTTTCACCGGGAATAGCCCATGTACCGTCTCAATTAGCCAAGGAACAATGCTGTGATTGGTAAATAAATAATAACAGATATTATAATTAAAATGTTTAACTTCAACGCTACACTATTTTTTCTCTCAAATCTTCATCCAATCTCATTGGTCTTCATCTTGCAACTGCACACCCTATTTAAACTTGTTTACACACATGCATACCGAAGTTCATTTCGTGAGTCCTCTCTTGAATTTGTCGAGTATTTGCCTCATGGAGCAAAAATATAAATATAAATGAAGTACAAAGTAAATCACAAGAGATACACAACGATTTATTTTCCTCGTATGACTTTGTAATAACATAACATAACATAACATAACATACATAACATAACATAACATAACATACCATAACATAACATAACATAACATAACATAACATAACATAACATACATAACATAACATAACATAACATAACATAACATAACATAACATAACATAACATAACATAACATACATAACATAACATAACATAACATAACATAACATAACATAACATAACATAAGATAACATAAGATAACATAACATTAAACATAACATATAATTTAACCGAATTTGAATCAAAAATGGCGGATACCACGCTTTGTTTGAGGCTGTGACCCTCAAAATGACCCCTGAAATTATTCTATAGGGTTATACAGGGGTAAAACATTAAGCATGCACCGATTTCAATCAAAAGCATATCAAACTATGCGTCTAGTCGTAAGAACCACAAAAATATAAGGCTGTGCGTGTTGCGGAATTAAATATGTGCCACTCAAGGGCACATTACAGAAGTCCATCGGTGATTGTAAAAGCTTTGTTAAATGAAATTGGACAAAATTGCTTTTAGTAATCCTCTAATGATTTATATACGAAGGTAGTCATTATTACCAAGCTTTTATGATATGATATGATATGATATGATTTTATTAACCTGCACAAAATCGCGGCCAAACGGCCGAATTGCATTATACAAGAAACAAGAAGCAAATATTATGGAAGAAACCAATTACACATAATTATAAAGCAAAAAAAGAAAAAAAAAGCTACTTGGCATGGAAAACAGCAGAGAGATGCAAAAGGGCACAATGGGAAGCCACCAGCACACAAGCAACTACTGCTTATTCAGCAGATTAATGTAGTAGGGAATCGGGCTTTCAGCAAATCTGCTAGTGCTCGCACGCAAATCTGCTAGTGCGCGCACGCAAATCTGCTAGTTCGCGCACGCAATTTATCGTGTTTGCTACATGTATAGAATATCATTTACGGAACAAATATCCAAAATAGACCTAGATAATTGCAAAGACAATAATCAAGTTATACTAAAGTGTTTCATTTCAAAACGTGTCATGTATAAGAAAGATATTCGGTCTTACCTTCATAGATATTTGCACACGACAAAAAGCTATACAGGGCCTATTATTAACAAGGCTTTTAACATGTCTAGATAAAAGCTTAGTAGCGTAGCCATGGCTTTCTCATTTGTATTGATTTGAAGTAAGCGCGAAGATAATGGTGGGCTGTACGTGTTTAATATTGAACGACATTTGACGAATGGGGTATCAAAATGCGTGTAAACAATTCATCCTTCTCTCTATGTTGAAATATTGTGAAAACAATTATTAGTTCTGAATCTATAGGCGTATTTATAAAAAGCTGAGTTACTTTTTGTGCAGACTTTATATATATATAATGTGCGTGTTAGAAAGTAGACAAAGTAGGCTATAGGACTTGAATTAATAATTCATGATGCTTCTTGCGAGATGTCACAGGAAAATTCTCAAAATAAAATATATTGATATCAATCCGCGATGTTATAGGGCCAGAACACGCGACAATACATCGGAGTATTCATCAGATAAGATACCTACTAGCAAAGTTGGTTTAGGAATACTCTCAAACTGAATGATTCTCATGCAAGATGTTCCAAAACAACATGTCAACTGCTACACCAGATACTTCTGTGATATTCACGTGGACATGGACAACATATTCCCAACTTATTATGGCTCTTATCGGTGTCGTTGGAAATGGACTTGTCATAGCAGTCTACAATCAAAAACACCAGTCAAAATCGGCGACGAATGAGCTCCTTGTGGCTCTTGCTGTGGCAGACTTGATGACCTCCATTCTCATAATTCCTTGGCCAGGTTTGAAGAATGTACCTTCAGATTGGCGTGGACAAATGTATTGTAAAGTGGTAACATCTGCAGTATTTATGTGGACATCGATCACAGTTTCTGTGTTTACACTTACAGCCGTATCCATAGAGCGATATTTAGCTATTTTGAAACCATCTACGTACCCGCTGGTGTTCTCAAAAGGTTCGCGATCTAAAATTGCGATATACATTTGGATTGTTGGTAGTGTTCTTAACAGCTATTCGTTCTTTATCTGGAACAGTGTAGACGGTGCATGTGAGATCGTTTGGCTTAAACCTTGGCTATCGGAATTAGTCGGCGTTGCGTCATTTCTTTTGAAATACCTTATTCCTGTAGTCATAATGCTGGTAACGCAGATTGCAATAACAGTGAAAATTTATTTGGAAAGACAAAAATTGCTACAACGTGGTGTTTCAAGAGGCAACCCGGCGTTTTCTTCGCTAGAAGTTAAGGCTAAAGTTGTGGCTATGCTTCGTGTGGTTGTTATCATGTTTATCCTGTGCTGGTCTGCAGATCAAATCTGTTTTCTTGGATTCTTGGTCGGTTTGGTGCCATTTAGGTAATTTGGCTTCGAATTTTTATATCGTACATTTTCACTGATAGTTTAAGATTTGAAATGCGCAATCGCTATATTTCTCAATATCTTGTTCATAAATTGTGGGAATGTAGTCCTTGTATTTTATTTACGTGTCTGGTCACTTTTTAAACGCAAAGTTTTTGCATGATTTCTAATCCCATCGTAAGTATACAGATCTACCACCATGAGCACAAAGGGTCCAAATGACATTTTGCCCGAAATTAAATGTATCACTTTTATTTTGATGTCTTCAATCCGTTGGTATCTATACATAACATATGCAATACACTGTTGTCCAATTATCTCGGTTATGTCCTTTAGTCGTGAAAGAGCAGTAAAATAATTGCTCTTCGCAGTGTTCAGACTGAGGTTAACGATGGAAGATTTGTTTTGATTTAGGCATTGTTTGACTGAAATTTAGTTCCATCAGGAATGGTCGTTTACTCTTATTTCCTTCCTAGAGTATAGCTAGCAAATTCTAAAGATGTTAATGCCATGTTCAAAAATAATATAAAATAACTTGTAAAGGAAAATGTCTTTTCTCCTGGGACTAAATTCCAGTTAGATGAGGTCTAACTTTAGACCCAGTCTAACTCTTTTGTTCATACGGACCTTTAGTGTATTCTAAAACTTCATTTCTTATCTTTTCAGAATCTTTTTTGGAACATGCCTGAGATATTTTAGTCAACTCGCTTTCCTAAACAGCATTATCAATCCTTTCATCTATGCCTTTACCAACCCAAATTTCCGTGATGGTTTGCGACAGCTTCTGCTTTGCAGCACTACCAAAGACCCATTCAAGACTACATCTGCTGCTGACAACGGCAAGACTGCAACACTCGCTATAAGCATGGAGAGTCGGAATCCTTCTGATGAAATGACTGCTGGAGAAAATAAACAAGAGGGCATCCGTCCGTCCGACACGCCACTAGTCCGAATATGAAATGTACAGCTTCAGTTCGACAAGTCGCAACGTTTTCTATTTCGGATTTGTTTTCGCTCACACCTGAAAGTAGTATTAGTAAAGGGAACTTTATGTTGTCGGACTAGCGGCGTGTCATAGCACCATGCCCGGGCACCATGTACCCGACAAACATACGATAACAGGTGTGGTGTAACGTCGAGTGAACGTTACCTTAAGTGACCCCGCTACACTGATAACCCATATAAAAAGGTTTGACTACAAAAACGATTCTCTTATAAATGCATCTGCGCACAGTTTCCACCTCGATATAACCGAGCACACACCTTTTCAGCACAGCGAGTTTAGCCTATAATCAAATTAAGTAATTCTTGGCCAAACTGGAACACTGTGAACGCTAGTGGCTCCGCGATAAACACACGCGAATATAGCGCGGTACAGAAGAAAGTATACATGCGCCTTACACTGCGTACACGCTTAGTTGTTCCAGCACATGGTCCAGTTTGGCCAAGAATTACTTAATTTGATTATAGTACGCAGTCTGTGTTATACTACACGGTTGAGTGCATATCATCATAAGAGCTGTGTGTTATCTAGTGGAAAATAGGATTCTGCGACTACATCATGGAGAATCGGAATCTTTCTGATGAAATGACTGCTGGAGAAAATAAACAAGGGGACATCTGTCAGTCCGACACGCCGCTAGTCCGAATATGAAATGCACTGACAAGTCGCAACGTTTACTATTTCGAATTAGTCTATTTTGTTTTCGATCACGCCTGTAAGTATTATTAGTAGCCTATAGGGAACTGTATGTTGTCGGACTAGCGGCGTGTCGTACTAGTATAGCACCGCACCATGTACCCGATAAACATACGGTGGTGTAATGTGGAGTGAACGTTACCTTAACTGACCCCACTGCACTGACAACCATGATAGTAGAGACTAAAAGACATTGCTTATTTTCAAGTTTTCGGTTTTGGTTTCTTTATTGTACTATTAAGATATGTGCTAACAATACCATGAAAACTGGAAAGCTATAAAAAACTTGTGGCCGAAATGATGTGAATAGACAGAACATGGATGTCCATAACGTAATACACATCTATTTTGTCTCTTAAGGGGGTACCCCTGTGGTAAATTTGTGACTATTTTTGCATTTTTCTCTAAAAATAATAACACACTGGTAATAAAAGTTATGTATATTATTGGGGCAAGGAATCCAATTACTACACTGAATTATCAGTGACTCAAGACAAGCAGTTCAGTATAGGAAATGAGGTGCATCCTCGCGGTACCTATTTTCTTATCATAAATAACGAACCGCTTGTCTTGGATCACTGAAATTCCAGTGTAGTAATTGGATTCCTTGCCCTAATAATATACATAACTTTTGTTACCAGTGTGTTATTAGTTTTTGAATAAATGCAAAAATAGACACAAATTTATCGAGGGGTGTAGTACCCCCTTAATACAATTTTAGACTGCTTCTTAGATGCAGCGCCTCTATTGGTGACCTGTTTCAATCTGATATCGTAGCGGCACTCTCATTGGTTACAAAGCAAACAAAGCTAAAGCCATCAATACCATGTCAACCACGATTAAGGACACACTTAGAACCCTGCTTGGCAAACTTCTTTTAAATAAATGCAAAAGGAGTGTCATTTATTTTTTTGAACTGTGAATTGAGTGACTTATCTGTTACGATGCCAATGCCGTGATGATGGTTGTTAGGTTCACCTATAATTAAAGACACAGATAAAAAGAATTTATCGCGTCTGACGTCATCTGTCAATCAAATTCGAGCACGGTTTGTTTACAAGTGTCGTGATGATGACTTGCTGAACGCGGATTTATAACCGGGCGCCTTATTGTTAATTTTGCTCCTCAGTTTCGACATGCAAACCATCTCAAAAGTTAGGTCTTTATAGTAAGAAACTCTAACCGAAGGCACCATGTCCACAATGCCTAGAAAAGCTGCTTTTTGCCTTGTAAAAGTACGGAATTTGTCGCCATTTGCTGCTATTCCTTTTCTCCGATCAGCACCAGATAGATCGGTCTTGTGTTAACCAATCAAAGATCGTAATTGACAGTGACATCAGACGCGATAAATTCTTTTTATCCCTGTCTCTAATTATACATGGAAAAGATCGTAACTTTTCCTGCCATCACTAGTTGTAATAGTGATAGCGCCATCGCTGTCAATGTGCGTTTCCTGTATAGCTAACATGTGTAGCTTGTACTTCGTCATGTCGTCTGCTAGCTGATTTTGTTGAATGTTTGTCTTTATTCCCCTCACATTAAGAGTTCCTATGCGAAATATCTTCTGCTCTGCTTTCTGCCCTGTCATCTTACTTATTCCTCGACACATTTTAGCCTGGATTTGCAGTAGTATAAAGTTTAAAAAAACTCAGTGGTCCGTCACAATCCACTCCCGACACCGATTTTATCCTTATACCAAATAGGGTCTGAACCCTTTTGAATGCATGGTTTTGAGTGATGGGCGTTTTTGCGAAAGCGAGCAAAGCAGGTTTCTGTCAGATTTTAATTTTCTTGATTTTCTTTAAAATTCGACCACCGTTGGGGTAAATCTTACACAGGATATTTCACCTATATAAAACCAAACCTAATCTAAAAAACTGGAGAAATTCGATGAAATTTAAGCCAAAGATGACAAAAAAAAAGGAAAACCATGTGTAACGGGTATTCTTGGAGTTTGCCATTCAAAATAAAAAACACCTTCACAATAGAAAATGGCGCTAGCAAACCAGAATGAGCGTGTATGAAATGGTTGAAACACACACTTTGATTGGAATGAAATGTGGCATGCCTTACAAAAATGTCTGTTTCTTTAATACCACTGAACCGAAGCAAGCGCAATTTCACGCCCTGGTAAGTAGGAAACGAAGGGTGGTACATGATATGCTGCTCCTTTTTTGTTTTTTGATTTCTGTATGTACATGATGTACAACAAAATAAAAGCACCCCATAATTTTATTCATGTATTGGGACACGCTGTATACAGTTTTTTTAAATCATGAATGTGTGTTGACATTGATTGTGTTTATATGTATTTTTAGACAAAATTTAAATGTTGAATATTTTGCAGCACGTCCCGATTACGGGTCTTGCTCAAATTCGCTCCATAGCCTTCAATGACCACCATAATAAATATAGCAAGTTCTATTATACTGTGTCAAATTATTGTAACTATTGTAACATAATTTGCACGATTCTATTGGACTAATTCGATTGATTCTTCGTTGCTGATGTGAAGTGAGGTTTGAGCTGTCAATTCTTATTTTAGCTTATAATTTCATGGTTCTATGCGGTTTCTTCTTCTTTGTACGCGCTAGTGATAACAAAAAGCACACGAAAAAGAAACAATTGCCTACGGTGATCATAGCTAACGCACTGCAGAGTTTATTGTTCTTTTGTGTCCGATTTGAGCATTGGAAAATGTTGCCAATCGATATTTATGAGAGTGTACATTCAACGTCCAGTTATCGAAATTGGGTGACTTGTGTTTGGCAGGTGTGAAATACATCTGACTGGGTGTTTTAATGACGTAACGCAGGTTTTGGCATCATTGAATGGCTTCCTAGTGCTGTTATATGCTTAGTTTCTATAATAACAATTATTGTTTTCTTTATCCCTTCTTTTCCTTTCTCTGCACTTATTCTTTCTTATGCCTACACTTTAGGGGCCTGTCGCTCCCTCGCTTTCCCCTGGCTTTTAAAATGGATATTCGTGATATTAAGTAACCCATTTGACTTTATTGAATAGGCATATTACCATGATAACATTATTATACTGCGAAGTAAATTCACAGATAGACCTATTATACCTGACAGCCATGGCAAATTCTTACGGGTAAGCGATCAGCAACTTTATTTTAATGAGGCGCCTAAATTTAGGTGGGTGGTAAATAATTTTACATCGACGGTAAAGTGTGCTTTTTTGTGCTGGCGAAGACTCAGTCACACCCGTCTGCTGACAAAGTATTCATTGGTAAGGTGCGTTATACGGTCATTACCATAGCAATGAGAATAGACAAAATTTCAATAATTCAGGTTTCATAAGGCATTTGTCAGTAAAAGTTGATAACCTAGGTATCTTTACCTGCGCTGCTAAATCATATAAAAGGAGGTGAGCAAGCTTTATTTTAAGTATATGACACTCAAAATTACACCAGGAATCACAATAAAGTGTTATCGTCGTCGTCGTCGTCGTCGTTCTATGAGTCATGGCTGACCCGTTGTGACCCTTTTGATGATGTCATTCCAGCTATTTCGGTCTTGTGCAAGACGATAGGCTGCAGTAAGAGATAGTCCTGTACACTCTTTGATTCCATCTGACCAACGTGTCTTCTGTCTACGATGTCCTTCAACATGACCTTGAACAATGATCTTCTCCAAGCAATCTCCGTTTCTTCTAGAAACATGGCCAAAATATTGAAGTTTGTTCCGGTCAATATTCTGGCATAATGAGGTGTGATCTCCTATCAGGCTTCTGACAAATTCATTTGTTTTGTGTTCTTTTCAAGAAATTCTCAACATTTTCCTCCAGCACCACTGTTCTAAAGCTTGGATTCTAGATCTATCTGCTCTTCCAATAGCCCATGTTTCAGACCCATATGTGGCAATCGGGAAGACCAGGGCATCCATGATGTTCATCTTTGTTGTTCTATCCTCTATCTTTCCAGATGTCTGTGAGTGCAAAGGCAGATGTTCTTGCCATAGCCAAGCGTCTTTTGATTTCCTGGGAGCTGCCTCCTTCCTCTACAATGAGGGATCCAAGGAAGTTGAAAGTATTAACAACCTCTATGTCCTCTCCACCTGCCTTCACTTGTTGGTCTACGTTTCCACCACAAATCATGACCTTTGTCTTCTTGACATTGAGAAACAGTCCATACTCCTCACTGCCCTTCTTAACTCGTTTAATAAGATCTTGTAGATCAGAAGCTGTTCTTGCAATGAGGATGGTATCGTCAGCATACCTGAGGTTGCTTATTTGTCGTCCTCCAATTGAAACCATACCCTCGTAGCCATCAAGTGCATTCCGCATGATATGCTCGGCATATATGTTGAACATTTATGGTGACAAAATGCATCCCTGGCGTACTCCTTAGCCAATTGTAAAACATTCACTATCTCCACCTTCTGTTCTTACTGTGGCTTCCTGTCCTTTGTAAAGAGATCTAATCAAATCCACCACATGTGCAGAGAAGCCCATATCTTTCATGATGATCCATAATTTTCCATGCTGGACACAATCAAATGCCTTGGAATAATCAATGAAGCACAGAAATAAAGGTTGTTGGAAGTCCATGTTTTTCTCCATTAGGTTTCTCAGGTTTCCAATTTAGTTTCTAGTTCCCCTTCCTCTCCTGAAACCTGCCTGCTCTGGTGGTAACTCACTTTCTAGATGACCCCTAATTCTTTCAGCAATGATATGGAGCAGTACCTTGCTGGCATGAGAGATAAGAGATATGGTACGGTTATTTGCACATTCCCTTGTGTCCCCTTTCTTTGGTAGCGGGAGAAACACTGCTCTTTTCCAGTCTTCCGGCCATTCTTTACTTCTCCATATCTTGTTGCAGAGTTTGTGGATAATGGCGACTCCTTCAGCATCACTTTCTTTCAACAATTCTGCCTGGATGTTATCAATTCCGGGTGATTTACCATTCCTGAGTCTTTTTATGGCTTGCTCAACTTCACACATCAACTTCACACATCAGCATCACTTTCTTTCAACAATTCTGCCTGGATGTTATCAATTCCGGGTGATTTACCATTCCTGAGTCTTTTTATGGCTTGCTCAACTTCACACATCAAGATGTCTGGGTCAGCATTTACATCTTCCTGCAGTGATGTATCGTTCGAGTCCGGACTCGGACTCGAGTCCGACTCGAGTCCACTTTTGTTGGACTCGGACTTGGCTCGACTCGGACACAAAAAGACTCAGCTCAGCTCGGACTCGGACACAAAAGGACTCGGACTCGAAGCCGAGTCCAGTCCGAATCCAGTCCAATTTTAAAATCCATGTAAAATGTGAAATGATTATCTAAAATTGTCAAAATAGATCTCAGATTTGTTGACTTTACTTATTTGGCCATTTCCCAAATTAATTGGGGGCTGTCAAATATGTGATCTGTCATATATCCTAAATATCCACCAAATTATTTAGATTTATCTGTCACTTGGCAGAATCATATTATTGCTATCATTAATGAAATAATTGATAATTAATTAAATGCATAATTTTATTAAATATTTGGACTATATAAAAATATCTAAGATCTCTTTCATGGAACTTTCCGATCCATTTTACTCCTGAAAGAGAGAAAAATGCACACTGGACCATGATACATCTCAGCTCCCACTGTGTAAATTGATACTCATCCAAACAGGGCTATAGTAGTTTGTGTGTGCTCACTACCTAGTACCTACTGCACAAGCTTGCACATTTGTGTGGGACAATTTTGAAATGTTTTTTAATAATTAAAGTTGAATTTCTGTTAGGATTATTATTATTATGACAATGATGATAACGATGATAACAATGATGATAACGATGATGATGTTATTTTTCTATATAATGTATAATACATTGCAATTCATTTACATGTTCTCTCGTCCCTGGTTGCCAGTTAACTGTGCTACACACATACCCCCACATGACTGCTGTCTGGTATAGGTGGTCTGATACATACCCGGATACATGTCCTGTTCATGGGTATGGGTCTTTGAAGTATGTGTGTACGGTTGGTTGGTTGAGTTGTGTCGAGTCTTTGAAATGTCAACTGATGGGGTAAGGTGGGGTGGGGTGGGGTTTGGTAGGGTGGATGTGTATAATTATTGAAAGTGGTGTGTGGTGTAGTGAGTGACCTTTGACCAATGACCTTCTTTTTCTACAATTTTATTATCAAAATGCCATAAAATTATGCGGAAACTTTGAAATTTTCTTTGTTTTCAGCAAATTTGAATTGTAACTTTTCAAATTAGAAACAAAATATAAAATTTTGCTCCTTTTTTTGAAAATAATTACCCATTTTTTCAAAATGTTATACCAAATGACCCCCTTCTTTCAAAATTTTATACCCAATTACCCCTTTTTATTTTGTTATACCAAATGACCTATTTTTATACAAATAGGCTCCTACTAAGCAATATGGGCAAATACCTGTAACATTAAAGTTGAATGACACCCCCACCTCCGGGCATGGACTCTGACCGAGTCCGGACTCGAACCGGACTCGAGTCCGGACTTGGGTCTTATTTTTGTTGGACTCGGACTTGGCTCGGACTCGGCACCCCCGGACTTGGACTCGAGTCCGGACTCGGACACAAAAGGACTCGGACTTGGCTCGGACTCGGATACAAATGGACTCGGCTCGGCTCGGACTCGGACAAGCTGGACTCGGGTACAAGTCTGTCTTCCTGATCAGATTCTACTTCAGGTGTATTTCCGTCTCTAGATGCATACAGGTTTTCACAATACTGTTTCCACCTCGTTTTGTTCTCGTCTTCTTCTGCAAGGATGTTGCCAGCTTCATCTTTCAGCACATTGAGCCTGTGAGTTGGTTTGTTTGTTTCTATACATGTCCTTGGTGTTGTTTGTTACATTGTCCCTTTCAACCTCGGCACATTTCTGCTTGATGAAGTCAGTTTTATCTTTCCTGACCTGTTTTTGTATTCTCCTGCTCAGGTCACGATAATCCTGGCGGTTATCATCCTTATCAAGTCCCCTTTCCTTTATTTTCCTTCTTTTATCCGCCAATTTGAAAACCTCTTCTGAGAGCCAGGGCTTTTTCATGTTCTTTCTTTTGGGGAGTGTCTTCTGGTCTGTATATGTAATTACAGTTTTGATTTCTTGCCACAGTTCTTCTGGTGTGGACTCCTCTGGATCATCGTCTAATAGCTTCTGATCTTACTCACATCATATCTGGTAGGCTTTTTTTGTTGTTTTTTAGGTCTCAGCTTAAACTTCATGGTTGACATAAGGAGTTGGTGGTCTGATCCACAATCTGCCCCAGGATATGTCTTTGCAGACAAACTAGATCGCCATCTCTTCTGGACCAAAATGTAATCAATTTGATTCCTTGTACTATGGTCTGGGGATGTCCAGGTGTAGAGCCTCCTTGGGTATTGCATAAAGAAATTATTGAGGATGATAAGGTGGTTTTCTTGGCAGAAGTCAATAAGCATTTCTCCTCTCTCATTCTGTTCTCCCAGGCCACAGTTTCCCATCACATTTTTGTTGGTACTTTGTCCTCCAACTTTTGCATTGAAGTCTCCAGTGATGATCATGATATCTCTCTTATTGATACTGTCTATAGCCATTTGGAGGTCATCATAAAAGGTTTTGATTTCTTCTTCGTTTGATGCCGAGGTAGGTGCGTATGCTTGAATCACAGATATGTTCATTGGTGTTCCTTGTATTCGGATAGTAATGATTCTCTCATTAATTGGGTTGTATCCAAGAACACACCGGGCAACATCTGGGTTGGCAATGAAAGCAACACCATACTCCCTCCTTGTGTCTTTGCCAGAGTAGTAGACAACATGATTGCCAGGTGTGGTGAAATGCCCTTTTCCTGTCCATCTCATCTCAGAAATTCCTATAAGGTTGACATCATTTCTATCAAGTTCTCGGGTTACAATGTCCAGTTTACCATGGTTCATCGTTCTAACATTCCACGTTCCAATTTTCAAATAGTGTTATACAGGAGTCAATTATTAAACATTCAATCATTAGCATATCAAATTATCTGTCTGGTTGTAAGGATCACAAAAATATGGATTTTGTGCATATACAACCTGTATTTTGTATAGGGGTTCAAAATTAAAGTTGTTCCGACAAGTGCCAGGAGAGATTATCCTTGTTATATCATGTAGGTCTAATTATTGTTTAATGATAATCATAATAAATTGTTTCTTTATATTGATTGAACAATAAATATTCTTTTAGGGATAGTTGGGCTAGCTTTTTGTTTTGATGTAGGGAGGAGTGGACCCGTACCGGGCGCAACTTATTTAATGACATTTTGTGGCAAAATAGTATATAATTAAATAGTATTTTGTCAAAGTTACGGCGATTTGTCCACTCATTTGGGAGTGATTAATTGGTGGATTAAAGATGAACACCATGTTCAGAATGCAATAGTTAAAACCCTGGCCCTTTTTTGGCCCTTTGAACCCGTTGTCCATTTCAAGATATTTTGGGCATGTTCCGTACAAACTACGTGTGTTTGTTGATTTTTAATATGTGGTAGAGTTTCCGTATTCATGGTCTTGAACGGAAACTAAACGATCGTAATCAGAATTAATTGGTCACTTTGATAACAATAGGTCATGATATTTTGAGTCACTTCAGGATTGGGTCCTCTTCGGAATCCCAGCAATCGATCCGATGATTGCATGGTACTGATCTCGCTGTATTCAACGCCAATGTGAGTTTATTCGCTGTCGTAGTGCACGTTAGTAACCATTGGTTACTGCTCCAAGCCTGGGCTCATACATCTGTTCCGAATTTTGATATGCCGTAGGCTTTGTGTTGTGATCATTTCGATCAGTGGTTCGTAACAAAGAAAGCGTGATCCAGTTGACCTACAACGGTCATATTCTAGCGTGCACTACGACAGCGAATAAGGGAAATGTCGCGACCTCTTGTCACGTCACTGTTCGACCTAGGATACACATACCCGCCATTTGGTAATTATTAACGTACAGGCTGAGTCAAAAGAAGTCAACTCATGTTAGAGGGGATGTAACTCGAGATCTGTAAGGAATCTGCTACAAATGAAAATGCCACTGGAAAGAACAAATTCTACACGTCTAACTAAAGAAAAGAATGGTTGCAATTGCTCACAGCAAACTTAACAAAGAAAGGGTAAAATCACAATTGTGCCACTTTTACTCGGGAAGCGGGCTGTACATGTAAATCAATGATAGCATTAAGTTTATCAAGAATTCCTTCATGAAATCAAAAGAATGCATTATACAACGATACAAAATTGTTTTAACTTTTACTGTTTTATCATGATACAGGTATAATGATTCTCTTTTCCCACTTAAAACAGATTAAAAGATAAATTCTGCTGTTAAATTAAATACTTGTGCTGCCAATGATTTTCTTATGGTAAATAGGTCTACTGTTCTCTATGTCACTCAAGAAATGTTAACAGACAAACAAATATGACACACTTATAGGTTAGGAACCCGTATTACTTGTTGGGAGAGAAATTATACAAAATAATGCACGCGCGCTGATGTTGATGTGTCTAATGCATTAGACGTATCATCAACATCAGCTATTATTGACTTGACATGTACAGCCCTCTTCCATAGTAAAAGTGGCACAATTGTGATTTTACCCTTTCGAACGCGGCTGTGTACTATAGACATTGTTTCTTTCATGAAATTGAGTTTTTTTTTATATGTTTGTACTTTGTTATGTTTTTTTTATAAATACAAGGAATGAAAATCCAGATTTGTAAACTCTAACTGCAATATTTTAAGGATTTTATTTCACTATTCCACTCGTGTTTGAAATTGAAAAGGAAAGAAAATCTTTGTTGTACCAGCAGGGTACACGCGGGCAACAACGCATCGCGTTGCGTATCGCGCAATTTGGTAACGCACAAATACGCTACGCATACGCGACGCTTATCTGCATGCGCGGCGCATCTTATGGAAACACCACGGAAGCACTGATTTCACAAAAACCTAGTGGTCATATGGCTCCGTTTTAGCTGATAAAATGTGGGTTTTTTCAAGTTCTTTCCCCCGATTTTAAAAATCAAGTTATGAATGGATTTCGCTCAAACTTCTCAAGGGGCCGTGGATTTACCCGATGTTCATGTAATGTAAGGTAGAAAAACGAAAACTACCGCATTCTCCTGTGAGATTCGATGAATGTGCAAAATGTGACCACTTTAAACTTCAACGGCCATTATTTCAATGTTCATTTTCTCGGTAAAATGACGATTTAGGTACACGATAACTCAATAAATACAGCATCTATAGGTAAGCAAATATGATCATCGTAAGAAGCATGATCGACTCAAGAAACGGTTTTCCCATTTTTTTATATTTTGGTCTATTTCCGATTTTAGGCATCATTTTGTGCAAATAGGCGTTTGTGAATTTTAAAAAGTTCATTTTGATGCCTTATATGGTCAATATCTCAAAAAATAAGGCCAATATCAAAAACTATAAAAAAAAAACGTTTTTGGAATGGAGCCTCAAGATTGAGATAAAAACAAAATAAAATATTTTGGAAAGAGTGTTTTTGTTATGATGTACCGAACAAATATTGCAAAAAACTCACTTTTTTGTGATTTTCTTCATAACTGTTGCTTATATTAAGATTCATTGATGTCTTGCCTTCATAAAAATGTCTACTTTTATATGTCAATTGCGCGAATAATTACAAAGTTATTGCACTTTTACTACATGCATGTCTGAGAGTACACAGCTACCTTAAGTAAACATATCTCGAGATTGAAACAAGCAAATTGAACAGAACAAACGGTATTTAAAAGCTAAGACTGCGCCCTTGACGTTGTTGTAAGCAACATGTACAATGGTATTTTTATAACTGCCAAAAGGGCGCTTTTTACTTGCACAATTTTTTTCAGACAGGCTGTATTGATTGGAAAGGCGCGATATTCAAATGCAAGTTCTGTGGCAGGTGTGGTTTCGATCAATAATTCCTACATGTTAAGGTTATACAATAAATTTTTCAAGGCTTGATTCCAGAGGGGCGTAAGTTAATATTAGAAACAGAAAAAAATGAACTCAAGCGTACTTGCCCTCGTTTCAAGTTTTCTGTTTCGGGAGCTCTATTGTTCAGAAACGAAAACGCAAGGGATTAAGTAGGATGGTGTGTAAGTTGACTTCATTGTTACGTTTGGGGCATCATGCTTCTCATTTGAAGAGGTAATAATAGGTGCTGTCAATCACACTTATGTCTGTCAATAAAAGTTGGATAAGTCAATTATATGCAACACTGGCGTCTCAAGTGGGCAATCTTACTCACTCTTACTTTAAAAAGGACCCCTGCCTCTTCTCCTCTCGCTTTCTTCTCTTTCTAGTCTGTCTGTCTCTCCCCTCCCCAACTCTCACCTGTGCCATCTTTTGAATTATGTGGATATCTGAATTATATTGGATGTTGTATTTCCTTTACCCTTCTCCCCCTCTCACTGTTTTAGCAGTAGACCTATGATCAACGTGGAAAAATCAAAATAAACGGAATAAACTCCTCCCTGCTCTGCTCGCCCCCTCTCTTCTCTCGATCTCCACTCCTCTCCTCTCCTCTCCTCTCCTCTCCTCTCCTCTCCTCTCCCTCTCCTCTCTCTCTCTCTCCTCTCCTCTCCTCTCCTCCTCCCCTCCACCAGATCATCTCCTCGTCTAGCATCCCCACTCTCTCATATAATATACATTTAAAATAGATTTTGAGTCTGGCAATTTTGCCTGAAGCAATTATCAGATTACCAATTCCAATGAAAGAAATCCTATTAGTTTCACTTCAACGCACTTCTCTGGTGTTGCATATTACCAAGTTTTAAGGTGTATTTGGGACGAAAACAATTCCCCGTTTAATCGCTACATAATCATAATAAATTTATAACCGATTTTTGCGCGATTGCACGAACAAGTACGTAATTCTTGGCAACACTGATTAATCGTGTTAATGTATATATTTCTACGTTGGGCAATTTTCACAATCTACTCCCGCTTAGGCTGGAGTACCTATACACCCAACGCAAGTCAATTGAAGCCGTACAATTTATCGCGAATTTACGACCGTAAAATTTAGACACTTCTTTTGTCTAGATTAGCATCAACCCTCTCATCTCACTTTTTTTCCTGCTAGAAATTAACATAACTCCCGAAACCGAAACAGAAGTTATCTTCGTTCAACTTTTCTGTAGTCAACAAAAGACTAGAACAAAAGGATTGTTCACACGTACCATGCTAACACTTCAAAATAACAATGAGATCCGAAACCGAAACCGGAAACCGAAACCGAAACCGAAACAGAAAAGATGAAAGGACCCTTGGTGTATCAATCTACATGCACAAAAACTCGTTTTTTTTGTTGCAAAAGTAGCTTCAATTTAGAATGAAAATCAAATGCTAGAGTAATCGACAGACAGTTGAGAAATAATGTTGGTAGTTAGATGTCAAAATTTACGTTCCACAATCAAGATATCGATAATGTAACAAACCCGTTTTTTCTCATGCAATGTTCTCCCAAAACGGGCTTTTAAATTTAATCAGTACTGTATTTGTGTATTTGGTTCTACCCCATGGCAACATTATTTGAAGAAAACAATCACTCGGCGTGGTTTTATACGGGGCGCACATTTGAAAAAAAAACACGTCATGGAACGCGTTTTTGATCTTGTGAACATGGTGCGTAAAAAGGCTTTAAACGAATGATTTTCAAATTTATTCTAAAAATTTGTATAAACACACACAAAAAATGTTAAGCTACATCCAATGCCAACATTTCACTCGCTGCGATATTTGATTACTGAGAAAACTCTGTTTTAGAGAACAACTTTATACGTCTTTTATACGTTTTTTATATGTTTCTTTGTGTAACCTTACAGGGCTTTTTTCAATATGAATTTTACCTCATTGCACTACATTATAATAAGACGGGCCAAATGACAACATGGCACCACAATTTACCGTCTCCAATTACATAAAGCTAACCGGGTTTCATTTCAGGGAGCAGTATATAAGAATGTGAACAAGCTCAATGTGCATAGGACACTAAGGAACAGACAGCCGGAAGCTTTAGGCAGACCACGAACTGCTAGATCACAAGTGAACATTGCTAGATTTAGACATGCGTTTACAGCAAGACCAAAGACCAGCTCAATCCTTTACCCAACATTCCCCAATCAAGCTTCTGCCGGATCGTTCGTAAAGACTTGAATTGGTATCCTTACAAACTATATCATTATGGACTTTGTTGAATATTAATTAAAAGCAAAAGCAATAAATCCTGTTAGCACTTTGCTGATTCGTCGAAATTGAAATTGACGAAAATCAATCAGCCGTGTGCAGCTACAAAAATGGGTGGTTGTATTCAAATGAGTATAACTTTAGTTTGCTGTGAGCAATTTCAACAATTCTTTTTTTTAGTTAGATGTGTAGAATTTGCTCTTTCCAGTAGTATTTTTATTTTTAGCAGATTTCTTGCCGATCTTGAGTTACAGCCCCTCAAACATGAGTTTACTTCTTTTTGACTCAGCCTGTATGGTCTTTGTTTGTTGAGTAAGTTAAGGTTTCCACTGGATAGTCTGTGGCTAGTCCAAGACATGGAATGTCCAAGAGTACTTTTGACCATGCACAAAGAATGATTGACGCACAGTGTCGACGTCCTATACGATAAATATAAATTTAATACTCCGTTGGTGAGCGACGGGCGAGTGGTATTTCACCGAACGCAAGAAAAGGAGTTCTATCTGATTGGCTAGCAATCGATCGCTTAGTAGTCAACTACAAACTCAAAACTGAGCAATGTATTCAATTCGATTGAAATCGATATTCTATTATTGACGTAGATAAAGAGAGTGATAGTGTGTCAATAATGTACATTGTATTGCAGCTGGATTTTACATGCATTCCTTTATATAAATATTTTCTCAAAGAGTTGAATATGATCACAATTTTTACCCAGGATTTCAATTTTTTTACCGCAAAATTGCAGTTAAACATATCCACAGCAAAATACCGGTCCTCACTAATTAGTGTATTTAATTTCCAGTTAGTGTATTTAAGATAAAACATGTGATAAATAAAATTTTCTTGCAATAGAAATATCATATGGGATACTGATATGGTAGGCCGCAACCGCCACAACGTGGAGCTGCTACGCGTAGCTGACTTTTTGCTCCGTGGAGCCAAATTGACCAATCATGATCATGTTAGAGTTTTTCATTACTCGGAGGTAAAACTGACCAATCAAGTACGACTTACTCATTACGTGAAGCGAATTTATTCATTAAGAATTTGCCAGACGAGCGTCACGTAGTTGCAAGATATCCTCGGTCACGAAAGTTGTGATTCAAAAAGTAGTTTATGAAAAGTACGAACCGACTTATTATTAAGATGGACATGCACTCATAAGAAACTCATACAGTATTGTACATAACTATATAGCTAGGCAGAGTGGTGGTAAACCATGCACACAGTTCTGCGATCTGCAGTGTATCGCCGGGAACTAATTTGTATAACTTGCGCGGTGTGGCCTGCGGAATTCGACCTTCAGCAAACCAGTTCGGATTTACTTTATATACTAGTAGTAGGCCATACATACTGTAGTTTACTGTCCGTTTTCCTATACACAATACTCAGTGCGCTCACCATTGACGCGTGACCTCTACAAATAGTGTATGTTAGAAGTATAGGCCATTGCCTAGTTGACGTCACTGTGTAAAAAATAACCGGCCAATGTTTAAAGTATTCTCTGAAATTCTAGAAAATATAGTTTTGTAACATGTCCTAAATTTTTAGCTAATTTAGGTGTTTGGAAATATTGGTACTTTTGTGTTTTAGGAAGGATGTAAACGACAGATAACACCAAAAAATATGAAGAAATTATTTCTAAACCGTGTTAAGTCATTAAGCTTCTCATTTTCAAGAACGCTGGTTAACAATAAGCAGACTATTGTCTCATTTCGTAAACAAAAGCCCACAGTATTGTTACCTTGCGTTCGCTTTATAATCGTTCACCCAACTGAAACTATGATACCAGCTCATTGCTCATTGCACAGGTAAAACTGACACAAGTGCAGTGTGTATTTAACCAGAGAAGATCTGATGTAACATAGTTGAGCTGTTTTCATTGAGTGTTATCTTGGTTTAATAGCTTTTAATGGGGTTTAAGTCATTCAAAGGTCGTGGAGAATTCTACTGTAGACATGACTGCATCATGATTATTTTAAAGTCAACAACATTCAACAATATGATCACCGTGATAGTATGACAGTATCAGTACCGTGGGTGTCAGTGATCCTGGCCTGACATAGTAGACAAACAAACAAACACGCCACACACATGACACATGCATGCAAGGTAACATTGACTATACACTAATCAAACAATGGTATTGATCCTGTACAACTGGTCGTGGTTTATTTACAATCGATTCATTTAAAATTCCCATAGTAAACATTTGGCAAGAGTTTTCTCTCTCTGGAACGAGGATGCATCCACTGGCTCCGCGTAATGAAAAGATCTAACATGATTGGTCAATTTAGCTCCGCGAAGCGAAAAGTAAGCTACGCGTAGCAGCTCCACGTTGTGGCGGTTACGGCCAGCCATATACTGATCATGCGAAAATCGTAAAACATAGAATAGAAACAGTGTGGCAGGCTCTCAAAATCTCAAATTGTATGCTTAGCCTGAGTCGCTCGGCCTATCTCGAAAAAAATCACCATGCGTAGCTGTTGAAAAACGTGAGGAATCATCGTACTATCACGGCAATTTTTGACACGAAGATATAGGGACGATAACGGTGTGTGACGTACATCGCGCTAGCTAAATCAGGAAGATGTTAAAATGTGATGCGTAGATATCTCAAATATCACCATCATATTCACGATATTGGATAGATTTACCAAAGAAAAGTTTGTTTTAGGTTAACAACTACTTTAAACTGTTGCGATTTAGTAGTTCACAGCATCTTGCGAATGGTAGTGAGCTTTGGCAAATATTGCATTGATGCATTGATCATTTTCATAGCGAGTGTGTAGTAGAATTCAAATATCACATATACTTTTGTAGATCTTGCGGTTCTTGAGTTATGTTTTAAAGAGGGTTGAAACAACCACCCCTTTGTAAAACGTACTTAACTCATTCATAACAAATCAAGCAAGTTTTCAAAGTATATGATTTGTAGAATGAACTTTTGCAAAACATCAAAGTGTTATTTTTCAATAATATATTGATTTATATAATGAAAATCGATTTTTTGGCTGCTTCAACCAACAATACCTAGTCTACCCTTAAGTATTATCATTGGTAATTGGGATTCGGGAACAGTTTAACAAGCTTTAACAAGGTGACCTTATCTACAGAACCTTGACGTTTCCCCTATGAACTCTAACCCTCCTGCAATATGGCGCCTATTGTCTAGACCTAGCATACATACACTTGAATTGTCACTTGATTTCAGTCGCCCATTGTTCACATGTAGTAACGACCATTTAGGGATGGGTTATCCCTCCTTTAATTTCAAAAACGTTGCTACAGTTAAACGATAATGATCATGGACTGAATTAAAAGGTCTATATTTGAATTACAAATTAATATTTCTGCTCAAAAAGTAGTTTCTATATAGCTTTGGAAACTTGTTTTGCCTAAAATGAATTTCCCCATACAACTTCTTGATATACAGATTTTGAAAGTTATAGAAAGTAATTATCTGGAATGAGCGTTTTGAGCGTTTCGACAGTATTTTTTGTGGGACATGAGAGCACATCAGACATATCGAATTGCACTCTGAATACGAAGAATGTCTTTCTGATATCAAATAATTTTTATTTTTTGAAATTCGCGATATAATACAAATTTTATGACCAATTATTAAAATTTGATATTTTTCACATTTTTGATATATAACAGTCCTCGATGTAAATTTTATAAATCTAATGATGTATTCTTAAAATTTATGTAGCTGGGAGGAAAAGCCGACGAACAATTGAAAATTTTGACCTTTCATATTTAAGATATGGATTTTTTTCCCAAAAAGACCTAATTTTTTTGGTGTTTTGGGAAACAAAATCCATATCTTCAAGACGAAAGGTCAAAATTTTCAATTGGTCGTCGGCTTTTCATCACACCTACATACACTTTAAGTATAAATCATCAGATTTATAAAGTTTACTTCGAGTACTGTTAAATATCAAAAATATCAATTTTTAATCATTTGCCATAAAATGTGTATTACATTGCGAATTTAAAAAAATCAAAATTATTTGATGTCAGAAGGACATTCTTTATACAGAATGCAATTCGATATGTCTGATGTGCTCTAATGTCCCACAATAAATACTGTCCAAACGTTCATACCCCACCCCTTAAGTAATGATTTAATCTGATAATATTTCTGAAACGAAATGGAAACAGTTTTACTGTTTAAAGTCAATAAATGAAAATATGAAAGATTGCAAACATTAAAGTGAAATTGACAGGCAGACAATAAAAAAGCAAAGTCAGAGTAAATCAAAGGCCATTAGCTTCCATTCTAGCGCTAATAATTCGTATTAATGGATTGTCGCATTCACGCAGTAGACAAGTGATATGGCTACGCATTTAAGAACCTGTAGTAGAAAAGATTCTTCATATTAGAAGAAATATAAGGAATTGTGAAAATGTACGTATACCGTCTTATTATTAATAATAATAACGAGAGCTTTTAAAGCGACGGTATCCGCTATAGACGATCATAGCGCATTGTGTGTGTAGCTACAATAAAGAGAGGTGAATATTAAATATTTTTCACTTAGCTTTATCAGCGTGTGTTTCCGAACAAATATTGTTGGCACACAGTGTCAACACCCTGTATTATAAATATTTTTTCCATACAGCTCAATACTCCGTTGAAATTAATATTATATTATTGACACAGATAAAGAAAGTTTACATATGCATTGTGTTATAGGACGTGCACCTGGAACTTAACTGAATGGGCTAAACGCGTTCCTTTATACCTATAAAGTATAATTGTCATTCTCAAAATTAAATATATCTCAATTTTTACTTTGGATTTCAAATTTTTTACTTTAAAAATGCAGTAAAAGATATCCACAGCAAGCTGCAAGGCCCCGCTAATTAGTGTACTGCTTTTCGAGTGAGTGTACTGGAAACAAAACCCTGGTTTTACCTGAAAACAATTTTTTCTTGTAATAGAAACATCATATGGGATACTAGAGCATGCACAAATCGTAATAATGTGTAGAATATAGAAACGCTGTGGTATCTCATATGATAGTCATGGTATGCTTAGCCTGAGTCGCTCGGCCTATCTCGAACAAAATCGCGATGCGTAGCTGTTAAAAAACGAGAGGATTCGCTGTACTATCACGGCAATTTTTAACACGAAGATATAGGGATGAGGACGATGTGTGGCATGCATGTATGCAAAAGAAATACAAATATATTTCTTTTAAACGTTGCTTATTTTGTCATACTTTTGTACTACATGTATAATATTTTTGAGAAATCAAAGGCATACATAATCCGATGGTGGTTTTGAATATTAACATGTTTGTGTAATCTTGGAAGAGGTCTGCCTAACTAAATGATCCAGAACCACTAACTTGCGATGTTTAAACAGTTACGTTATCTCTGGAAAGCAATACGACTGTCCCCCCAAAAACAATTAAAATTAATATTGATATTCACATGTATAATTAATATCATGATGGTCGATGGACAAAAAGACTTACGCTCTCGCATATCAAAATCTTGTTTAAGTGGAAGTAAATTTATATGTTTTTGTTGTTTTACATTATTTTCAATTAATTTCTTTACCTTGACTTAAATTGAAAGTGGAAAACTGGTATTTTCAATTATACATTATGTGTTGGTATACAAATCTTTATTGTATCGCTCCTGCAAAACATAGCATTAGCATCACACTTACGATTTAGCCGGACTCTTTGTCTGGCCAAATTGCTTTGTCATACAGTCATTGCACAATCTTGAGAGCCAGTAAAGTTCATTAACACATGGCTCTAAGCCACAGCACTGTGTAAAAGCAAGCCTTTCAAACCTCACAATGCTATGGAGGTACCCCAAATATGTGGAGAAGGCAATTATTGAAATATACTGCCTTGACAAATAAATCTGGGAGTGGATCACTTTAGGGATAAATTATGTATCACACTTGCAAAGCATACTGCAGTTACTGTCCGTTTTCCTATACACAATACACAGAGCTCTCACAATTCACGCGTGACCTCTACAAGTAGTGTATGTTAGAAGTATAGGCAATTGCCTAGTTAACGCCACTGTGTGAAAAATAACCGGCCAATATTTAAAGTATTCTCTGAAATTCTAGAAAATTTAGTTTTGTAACATGTCCTAAATTTTTAGCTAATTTAGGTGTTTGTACTTTTGTGTTTTAGGAAGCATATGTAAACGACAGATAACACCAAAAAATATGAAGAAATTATTTCCAAACCGTGTGAAGTCTACAATCATTATGCTTCTCATTTTCAAGCACTTTGTTTACAATAAGCACACTATTGTCTCATTTCGTAAACAAAAGCGCACACAATATTGTTACCTTGTGTTCGCTTTATAATCGTTCACCCAACTGAAACTATAATACCAGCTCATTGCTCATTTCACAGGTAAAACAGAAACACGTGTCGTGTAGATTTAACCAGAGAAGATCTGATTTAATCAGTTGAGCTGTTTTCAATGAGTGTTATCTTGGTTTAATAGCTTTTAATGGGGTTTAAGTCCTGCAAAGGTCGTGGTAATTTCTACTGTAGACATGACTGCATCATGGCACGTGGAAAGTGTAAATATTCTGGCGCGAGCTTTAAACAGCCCGTCCACCAGTATGATCGTGACGAACCTACATGTACGAGTAGTTTCTATTTTGATAACTCTTGCGTAGAATGCGCATCCAACGCATCATGAAGAGGCTGCTACTTCCGGTGATAGAGTACACAATGTATCCTCGTGTGTTTATAGTGCATATATCTCGCGCCAATATCCTTCGAGTGAGAAGGATTTACGGTACATACCCGTATAATAAAGTGCTACAGGTGCAATAAATAAATAAATTATTAAACAAACAAACATGCTACAATGGCTTTAAGCATCTAACACAAACAATCAAACATACCTCAGTGGATAACGCTTCGAACATTGCTATAGATTTATAATTTTACGAAAGCAGTGATATAACATTGTATAAAGAGTTTAGGTATAGTTCTTGATGACCTGGCTTCGTATTAATTCCAGTTCAAAACACATAAAGCTTTCAAGACTAGGCTTTATTCTATCTTTACCCATTATTACGCGAGAAAACATATAAAATATTGTTGATGCTTACATATTGCAATGGAACAAACAAGAAGTACTTTATTTTATTCATCTATTTGCTGTTAAAATTCTGTATTACCTGTCGTATTTGCCTTTCATTCTTGTATCTTTTGTCTTCTGTGTTCGATCATCTTTGTATTCTTTATTTATATTATTTTATTTTGTCCTTTGTACCGATTTGGCGCTGTTTGCACCAAACACACGAACATTCCGATTGGCTAATTGAATCGCGTCATCATCACATCGGCAGCTCATTTGCTGAGAAAGGTGCGTAGCGTCGTCTTACCTAGGCATACCCTAGTTCTTTATACGCGATAAACTATAGGAAGAGCTGTCGCTATATATTCTCCACGTCTAGTTGTGCGGTGTGACACTCTAGTCAGATAACAGATATTCTTGCTTTGTTTAAAAGATTGTTTATATTGACAAGCTTGAAGCGGCTTATGTAGGTACAGAAAATACGCGACAAACCAACAGAACACTATCAGATACCCTTTTTTGAAGTTGCATTACATATCATTCATGATGAATGACTCTCATGCAAAAGTGTTCAACGTGTCAACTTCACCAGATACTTCTGTGACATTTCCGTGGACATCATGGACAACATATTCCCAAATTATTATGGCTCTTGTTGGTGTGCTTGGAAACGGACTCGTAATAGCAGTCTATAATCGAAAACGTCAATCAAAATCAGCAACGAACGAGCTTCTTGTGGCTCTTGCTGTGGCAGACTTGTTAACTTCCATTTTCTTAATCCCTTTACCAATTTGGAAGAACGTAACCTCAGATTGGCGTGGACAAATGTATTGTAAACTGGTATATTCTACTGTGTTCATGTGGATCGCAATAACCGTTTCTACCTTTGCTCTGACAGTTGTATCTTTCGAGCGATATCTAGCCATTTCTTACCCAAGCAAATATCCGCATGTGTTCTCAAAAGGGTCGCGATCAATAATTGTTGCTGCGATTTGGATTGTCAGTATATTACTCAACGCATACGAATTTTCTCTTTGGATTAGCGCGGATGGTGTATGCCAGCGTGTTTGGTTGGCGCCATGGATGACGAAGTTAATGGGGGTTATGATATTCCTTCTGAAGTACCTTTTACCAGTTGGAATAATGTTAGTCAGTCACATTGCTACATCATCAGAGTTAAAGTTGCAAAGACAGGATTTGATAGCGCGTGGCGTTGACAAGAGTAGTCCCGCGTTTTCAACATTGGAGGTTAAGTCCAGAGTGGTGGCTATGCTTCGGGTGGTCGTCATTACATTTATTCTCTGCTGGTCTGCAAATCAGGTTTGCCATTTTGGATACACCACTGGTCTTGAGGTGTTTAGGTAAGGGATTGGCGGTTTTGTACCTAATGATAACATTTAAATCATAAGTTGAATACCTATGATCATGATGATTGTGTCCTCAAAGGTTCACTGCAAAAAATATTTTACTCAACATTGAGTAAAAAGGTCTCAACAAATGAGGAAAAAATTACTTAACATTGAGCTCATATAGGTCACAACTCAAGAAATGCTTAAAAAATTACTCAAAATTACCTTTACCGGGACAAAATGTTCACCCTAAAACTGGGCCAATGGAAGATGCAAGGAACAACTTTTAGCTTACTTTTGGTCAATTTTGTCCCGATATTTCGAGCCAGAAAGGGCAATTTTCCCCTGGTCGCATGCCTCTGATATGAGATATAAATTATAGCAACAGTTATATAGGAAATAGCTGGCAATGGCGTAGAAGTTGGCGTTACATTATGATATTGTACATGTTGTATGACCGAGAAGTTAAAACCACTGGTATGACCAATGAATAACATTTTTATTAGAGCATTATTGTGAGCAATACAAACCTTTTGATGACAACACGAATAAACACACTTGTCAGTACTTTGGGACTTAATTAAAAATATGGAATTATTATCCCTTGTTAAGGTCGAGCCAAATAATTACGGTATCATTATGATTAGGATCATGATAATGATTAAGCCATGTTTTATCTAGTACTAAAACAGAAAAAAGCACTGTTTTTCTGATATGGGGCAGTGTCGATGCTTATTTTGCAAAAATATTATTTTACTTTTTTCCCCCTCAGCTTCTTCTTGGGGCCATTCCTCATATATTCCGTGCAGCTTGCATTCCTGAATAGCATACTCAATCCTTTCATCTACGCCTTCACTAACGCCAGCTTCCGTGATGGCTTACGTCAGCTGCTGCGTTGCAGGCCTCCCAATTCGACAGACTCATTAATGACTATATCGGCTTCTGAAAGAACAACAACGACTGGTAACAACACTACGACATCCACTTCTCGGAATCATCCTGAGATGATTGGCGGGGAACAGTCAGACCGTACCGTGCATGTTAACGAGGTGAAAGCACCCAATTTATTTGGGAACGGACGCGTGCATCCAACTAACTCTCCGTGAATCGCTTGACGGTTTGGGTCTGTTCATAGTTCTATTCATTTGAACGCCATGGAACTCCAATGCACGCAATGTTAGATTGAATTTCTATAACCGTTAGAACTATTTCTAGATTTTTTAAAAGCCGCTTATTTAATGCACAGACCTTTTCGGAAAGAGCCAAGTGGTAGTTTTCATATAATTTTTGTTGTGTAAAAACTATTCGATGTATTATATATATGAATATTATCTGGACATCATACGAGTATTAACGATTCTTGATACTAAATTAATCGCGTCATAATTGAAGGGAGTGTTTATTTTTATTTTATCCCATATCCTGGGAGGGGGATACTTGCAATTTTAAAATTTATATCTCCCGTCAGTGCTGGAGAGAGCCACTGCAGCTCTGGGGGTAAAATGACCGACGGGCACCCTTTGATCATCGATGACGGGCAGGACGGGGTGGGGGCATGTTAATAGCAGTGGCGTAAATTTCATTAAGACATTTAGGGATGGAGGTTGGTGTTAAATCTTTGAACATATACTGTGTTTAGCTCCCAGATTAAGTTTCTTGGATAAATTCCGCGCTTTGCCAATTTCAATCTTTGAAATTTTGTGAACATTGAACGAGACAAATGAGCATGAAAATGTGCAATTTTAATCTAAAAATCTTAAAAGTTTAATCTTAAACTTTAAAGTTTCTCAGAAGCGCAGAAAAGGTGCCAATTTCAAGCTTAAATGATTAATTGTGGACAAGAAATATATGCGCGCGAAGCGCGTGAAAATTTGAAAGTTGCGGCTTTTGCTCCCAAATATTAGAACAAACGAAGTGCGAAGCGAGGCTAAATTTTTCAATTTCAATTTTCAGCAAAAATATTAGCCTAAATTTGGTCAGAAACATTCATTTGCATCATGATATTATGGGATTACTGCATGGACCACCCCGGGATTTACGTCTATGGGGGACACCGTACAGGATCTTGGTTCCTCGACTGACTATATTTCTGCGGTCGTGCAATTTTAGGGGTCGTCCAACTTGACATTTTCGCCATTTTCACATACGTATGAGAGGAGGAGGGGGTAAATACTAACCATGACGTGTACGTATGAACAGCAGAGTATTTGCCTGTGCCTGTGTGTAGTGGATGGAGTGTGGTTTGTGAATATGGGTGCGGTGTGGGTATACGCGCACATTTAGTAAGTGTTGCGGGTAGGACTTGTGGGTGTGGTGGGTGAATGTGCACACCTCACGGTCCTGTCAACAGTACTTCATGTTACAGTATGTTTCGAGTATATTAATTAATACGTATTTATAAATACGCACGCGACCAACTCCGCGCAGCCATAACAGCTTGTAGATATGAAGTAACCTTCGACACAGCGGGTGGTCTTCCTGTACATTTGAATACACAGGCGGTAAATAAAACCAGACTGTGCGGCAAAATTGTCTATTTTGATTAACTTTGTGATATTATTGTAAACGTTTCTGTCGATAAATATATTTTTCCGTCGGTAAATACTTTCAATTGTGGTTTTTGATAACATATTACTGTTGATGTTCATTGATTATAGTGCACAATGGCATATTTTGTATCTACTATTGTATCTAAGGTCTTTGATATTGAACGAATATAGGCCGCATAATGCGGCGGTTGGATAATAAAATCACTATGGATGTTCGTGTGTACAGTGCACAATGGCAGATTTTGTATCCACTCTTGTATCTAAGGTCTTTTATATTGATCAATCAAATTGATCGTATATAAGCCGCATGGAAATATTGAATGATGGCTTCTAATTTAAGATTATTCGTGCCTACAACAAAGCCTAGTTTAGATGCCGGGGCACTTCAATCATAGGCGTAGATCGGGGGGGGGGATTTATCCCCCTAATATTTTGCCAGGGGGGATAGGCCATACAATCATCCCCCAATGTTGACGCCTGTATGTGAGTTTCTGACCAAATTAGCCTCATATTTGGCCACTTTAGCCCCAAAAGTGCAAATTTTTTCGCGCTTCGCACGAATTTAGTCCACTTTTGCATCATATTTCATCAATTTAGCTTCAATATGGCATAATTTTTCGCTATAAGCTTATTATGTCGCCAAAAGGTGCTGGATTCAATAAATGTAAATAATTTGTTTCCGACCCCATCTCCCCCAATGTCAAAAAGAAATCTACGCCACTGACTTCAATATGAAATGGATATAGGTGTAGGGCTGGCACTTTCGCAGTAAGCATTGGTATTGGGCATTCGGGAGAGCAAAATATATAAAAAATATGGGGTCATTGAGTGAGAGCATGTTTTTTGGCATTCGATGAGAGCAAAATGTACAAAATATGGGGTCATTGGGTGAGAGACGGACCATTTGGATCTAAATTAGGGTGGGGGGGGGACGTTGGGTGAGAATATTACCTTTGTTTAAATGGAGTCTTTGGGCGAGAGCCAAATGAAGCTTCGAAAATTGAATTCTAAATGGCTTGTTATTTCCAAAGAAGTAACAAAATCAGTGATAGATGAATCGTTGCTGTTCAAATCTTTGGGTGATAGATCTAAAGGAAAAATATGGGGTCAGCGATGCTGAAAAAGGGGGTATTAACAACCATACATACGCGTCACCTCCAAAGTTGGAGTGCCCCCGGGTTTAGATGACGGAGTTATGCTTTTGCACAACTGACAGTGCATCAATCAAACGACAGCCATTCCTGTTGTCTGCTGTTTTATTGAGTCTCGAGCTAATTTTATGTATGAAATATCCACATTTAGGGACCGCTCATTATTTACAGGGAGGGGGCCGGGAAAAATGTAGGGGGGGCTATGTGATTTTCACTTTAACAAACAGGGGGGTTGTGTGATTTTATTTTTCCTGATAGGGGGGTCAGGTGAAATTTAATATTAAATTATTCACTATGATTACCGGTATGATTCACTACAATATACCTATTTACCTCATATTTGGCCATTTTAGCCACAAAAATGTAAATTTTTGCGCGCTTCGCGCGAATCTATTCCTGCACCATATTTAGAGTTTAGCTTCAATATGGCAACATTTTTGTGCCCTTCGTACGCATTTGTGTCATAAACTTATTCTCTCACCAAAAGGTGCTGGATTCACATAATACCCTTCAAGAAATGTTTCCAACCACCTCATGTCATAAAGAAATCTACGCCACTGTTTATCAGCACATTAGCCATGGCAGGGTGGCAAGTCAGTCAGTCCCCTCTCCTGCTCAGTCGACAGATGTATTGTGACAAAACTATATGCATCTTCCTTTTGGTCTATTTTAGACCCTAAATTAACCCCAGTTTTTTTAGTATCAAAATGTCAAATTGCTGTCCAGGTAATGTTCTTTTAGTAGCAGATCAGTGGGACGATTTGGAAATTTTGCCCCCCCCCCGGCACGGTGACTCCGATACATCTTTCTTTGAATTTTAGCATTGAAATAGCATATTTTCTGGGGACAGCTTGGAAAAAACTTGGATTACAATTGTGGGGAGTGGGGTGTCTTCTATACGAAGAGCCAGAGGTGGCAATCATGTTGCCATGCCCAGGGGCCATCAAAAGGTGAATCCGGCCATGGTATACCAGCAAAATGTATTTCTCGATGTGAGGGGGGGCGGGTACGTATTTTTTGTCGGCAATAGGGGGGTTATGTAATTTTAGATGCTGCTAATAGGGGGGGGTTGTGTAACTTTATGAACTCAATTTTGAAATCCTCCCGCCCCCCCCCCCTATAAATAATGAACGGTCCCTTAGACCACTACAATACAAACGACACTCTATTTTTGATCAAGTCTGAGTGTCCGACATCGTCAGGCTAAAATCTCCTCAATCTTGAACGACTGACAAGGAAGTCGTTTAGAACTATTTTTACCAGATCGATTGCTTTTTATTCGCACGCTTCCCAGCAAATATACAGCTCATATTCGCAGCAGAAGTGACGTAGTTAATCTTGACTATATCGCCCTTCACTACAGCGTTCACGCGGAACCGATGCATTGAACCATTATAGAAGAAAGGCTGATCACTCGCACCTGTAAAATTATTAGTATCTTTGAAAAGAGCGGTATTGTATTCAATTTATGTTTGCATACACAGGTGATAAATGCAATCTGCTTGTAGTGCAAGGCGATCATTTCAAACATTGCATTCCTCTATTGCCATGGTAGGTAATCCGATTATGACGTCACTTCTACGGCAAATAGCGGATGTCAATTGCTGGTCAATGACATCAATTATCTGTTAGAGGAGTTCTCGATTTGCATTTACATCACACGCGCGCGGAAGCACACGTTGTGCATGTGCATGTGCATGTGCATGTGTATGATGTATCAAGTATTTAAAAGGCCGACTGGCCAATATCATGAAACACTGTGTTAATATGGGGATTTCCCTGAGTAGACAAAGCGAAAGAAGTTCGAGGTATGTCACATCCCAGAGCTAGCTTACGTTGCCGGTGGTGGTATAAAGGTTACCATAACTTCGTTTCGCGGTTCTTATGTGTTGGAGAGAAGAAAATATACCTAAGGCGGTAGTAAAAGCCAATAGAGCTTGATTGTCTGGTCGACTCAAAGAAGTGACAGACTGAAATATCTCACGAACTGTGGTATTTTGCTGGACTTATCTGATTGTCAAGTGGAGCGGAAATCTCCGAGAGAGGAGCTTACTGTAAACATGGAAGACAATTTGGAAAGCACTAGCATAGCAGCTAAGATAGTGAAAACATAGTCTTCAGGACTTGGACTGAGACTGTGCTAGACAAGGGGTTTCGATTTGATTTGATTCATAGACATACTGCACTATAATAAATAATAAATAAATATTTATATTAGTTGTTCTATATAATAAATAGTGTGTTTGCGTGTTTGATGTTGAGTAAACTCGGTAGCAGGAATTTTGGCATGGGTCAATTCGCCGTAGAAGTGACGTAATTAATCGGATTAACTACCATAGCAATAGATGAATACAATTTTGAATATATCGCTCTGCACTAGACCATTCACTCGGTACCTAAGCATTAAACCATAGATGTCAAAGAACAGGGATAAAGACCTGTATCGTAATTCTATAGAATATGTATATTATGCTGATCACTCGCACCTGTTAGAGTGCAATCTGGTTGTAGTGCAGGGCGATCTATTCAAAAATTGTATTCATCTATTGCTATGATAGTTAATCCGATTATTACGTCACTTCTACGGGGAATAGTGACCATAACCAAATGATAACAATAGAAAAATGATAAGAAACCATTCGCACAGGTGCCATCCAACATAGCGTACATCACACATCAACTCACCATAACACTGAGTACTTTACCCCAGCCTACACACCCATGTATTTTGAATTGTAGTTTGAAACCCTTTAAAGTAACTCACAACTCCCACGATAGGACGAGAATCCACACATATTCAGCATAATGAAGTCAAGCCACTCAGGTGTGTCATGAAATGATTTGTATATAACAACTTGCCATAAGCTGTTGAACGTGATAAAGCAATACAGACAGTTACGCCACAATTCTGTTTTATTATTCAAGGTTGTTACATGTGTCGTTTATGTCTGATCGACCTCACAACGGGCACACTCACCTGCAAACTCGTGGAATATTGCGTTTATTGACAAAACGATTAAAAATTATACTTTTATGTATTATTGTGGATTTTTTTCAGTACGATATGGCACATAATCCACATTGAGTGGCTATCCCCTTAAGGAATTATAATTTATTGTGTCAATTTGATTTATCATTATATGCGGTGTATAGGGCATTTTGCTGTGTGTTAGAAAGCCTGGGTAGCTATCTTTCTGCCCGTCCGTCTGGGTGTCTTTCTGGATGTCTGACAATCGGTATGTCTTTCTCTCTTCGTGGTGATAACTCGCTTTTTTAAAACTCGTCTTTTCATAACTCACCTTTTCTTTTAACTCGCCAGTTACTCACATTCGTCGAGATGTTATCAGAAATGCATGTTTGGGATATCGCGCCTTTTTGTCAATAAGTAGATACAGAAAGTACGTAATAAAACAACGGAGTACTATCCGACACCTTTATTTTGCAAATTCGGATTCACATCAAAATTTCATGATGAATGACTCTCATGCTAAATTAGTTCAAAACAACATCTCAACTACTTCACCAGATACTTCTGTGACATTTGCGTGGACATGGATAACATATTCCAAAATTATTATGGCTCTTATCGGTGTGGTAGGAAACGGACTTGTCATAGCAGTCTACAACAAAAAACGGCAGTCAACGTCGGCGACGAATGAGCTTCTTGTGGCTATTGCAGTGGCAGACTTGATAACCTCCATTCTTTTATTCCCTTTGCCAATTTGGAAGAACGTACCTTCAGACTGGAGTGGACAAATGTATTGTAAATTGGTATATTCTGAGGTGTTCATGTGGGCTGCAATATCTGTTTCTGTGTTTGCTCTTACAGCTGTATCGTTTGAGCGATATTTAGCCATTGCATACCCAAGTAAATATCCGCTGGTGTTCTCAAAAAGTTCGCGATCAAAATTGTTGCTGCTATTTGGATTGTTGGTATCTTGCTTAACGTATACAGTTTTGCTATTTGGATAAGCGTGGACGGTAAATGCCAGCTTGTTTGGTTAACACCATGGATGCCGAAGTTAGTTGGGGTTATCGTATTTCTTCTGAAGTACCTTTTGCCCGTTGGGATAATGTCAGTCACTCAGATTACTATATCATCTAAGTTAAACTCTCAAAGACAGGACTTATTAGCGCGTGGCGTTGACAAGAGTAGTCCCGCGTTTTTATCGCTGGAGGTTAAGTCCAGAGTAGTGGCTATGCTTCGGGTGGTCGTCATTACATTTATTTTGTGCTGGTCGGCAAATCAGGTTGGCCATTTTGGATATACCATTGGTTTAAAGCCATTCAGGTAATGGGATATTCACCTAAGGTTAAAATTTAAATAATAAATTCATGATTTGAATATCCATGATGATGGTGCCATGCCAAGTGTATGACGTAGGTACAACTTACTCGATATGATAACTAAGTATGTTCCCCAATCTATAGGCTATAGCTTAGAAAGAGATATAAAAGTAAAACATTCATATATTCTTATAGGAAAGTGATTGAGTTTGAGCGGGCTAAAAATAATATGAAACAAACATGGAAAACAATCAATAATATCCTTGGCCATTGCGGAACAAAACAAGCTCAAAAGAAAACGGCAGTACTACATATTACCAATCCCCATGATATTTCTAATTTTTTAACGATTTCTTTGTCAATGTAGGTCTTAATCAAATTCATAAATTAGGTAAAGATTATTTTAGTTACCTTAAGGCCTCGCACAGCAACGTCTGCACAGTACTTTTTTCTAGGCTTTGACAGCGCATCAGACATATCAAATTGCATTCTGAATACGAGGGATATCCTTCTGATATCAAATAATTCAGATTTTTTAAATTCTCGATATAATACAAATTTTATGGCAAATTATACAAAATTTATAATTTTGATATTTAGCAGTCCTCGAAGTAAACTTTGTAAATCTAATGAAATTTATTTAAAGTGTATGTAGCTGGGAGGAAAAACCGACGATCATTTTAAAATGTTGACCTTTCGTATTGAAGATACACATGTTGGGAAAAACATGTTCACCTTCAATACGAAAGGTCAACATTTTTAAATGATCGTCGGCTTTTCCGCCCAGCTACATACACTTTAAGTACATATCATTAATTTTTTATATGTCACAAATTTCAAAAAATTCAAATTATTTGATATCAGAAGGACATTCCTCGTATTCAGAATGCAATTCGATATGTCTGATGTGCTCTCATGTCCCATAAAAATACTGTGCAAACGTTGCTATCCGAGCCCTTAAAAATCCAATATCTAGCAGTATGTATTATGAAGTCAGTTGTTGGAATAGAAATTATAACAATTATTGATAAATTTAATCAAAATAAAAGTGTTAGTCATGATAACATTCGGAAATTTATTATAAAAAGAGCTGCAAATAAAATTGTTCAGCCGCTTGCCTCCATCTTTAATCTGGGTAAATAATACAAAATTCATGTGTGTTATTATTTATGAATGTTTGACGTGGAAATAGCATATAAACTGCAAAGCAAAATCCAACTCAATAAATATTATAATATTGTTTAACCTTATTTTAAATTATGGAACACTTTGAGTGGGGGGGGGGGGGGTCATGCCAAACATACTAAGATAAAATTTACCTTATTAAAATTATGGAACACTTGGAGGGGGTACATGCCAAACATACTCAGATAAAATTGTATAATTTTAGAATTTAGAAATAGTCTTTATAGTAGAGTACAGTAATATTGAGTTACCGGGCGTATTTGGTGATTTTCTTTACACTACCTACCAATATTCATAATTACCAAAGAGAAACGCTAGTAAATTTAACTTAATGAAGAACAACAAAACATTTACTGACCATGTCATTGCCAAATTCAATAAAAACGGCAAATTCAGTTAAACATTTCCGAAAAATATATAAACGTGATCTGATTTAAAAATATAATTAATTTTTGAGAATTGTGTTTCTCGTTAGTTTTGCTTATTACTTTTGATGGCAACATTTCTTTGTTAAAGGTCATCCTCACCATGATTCGTTTTATTTTTCATTTCATTTCATTTTATTTAGGATCAAATCAAAGATAAACAACACAGAAAAGAATACATAAAAGTGGTGAAAATATCTTGACATTGGTGAGATCGCACAGAATTTGGGAATGAGTTCCCCGCATTTATTGCATTACAAACAAAGGTTTGACCAATGAATATGTTCCAGACCTGGTTGAATGTTTGTGAACTTTACGATACCTAGTTATACCATTAAGAAAATAAGTAGGGCTTTTGCCATTCAGAATCCGAATTGTAATAATCTGAAAACCTCCCGAAAAAAACCTGTACTGGGTCAGCAGCCAGTTAACCTCCTGGAACTTTATTTTTTTGATTTTGAAGTCATATAACTAACGTTCGCGTAGAACATTGACGTAAGAAATTAAAATCTCACAAAATATCTGAGTGACCGTCCTCCTGGCATTTTTTCGCATATGATAATGTATGGCCAGTTGAACACTGGTATGACCAATGTATGTTTTTTTATTAAATTGAGGTCACAACTCATTTACATTTGGAACAGCGCCCTCACGAAGATGAAATTTATTGCAAATTCAACATTTTCAGGGGCCCAAAGTCGATGTGGTCCACCTTCAAAATTTATAAAACATCACTTTTATATAACTACTAGTCTTAAATTACAACTTTGCTAAGTCCCAGTAATTGTATAGGTTGACTTCATATAAAACGACAAGCCCAAAGTTGACCATTTTCTTATGATTGTATGTACTGCAAAATGCCGAATTTGGAAGGCTTAAAAGTCAAATTGGCCCCAATATTGAAAATAAAATGAAAATAAAAGTAAATAGGGCCAATAACTACGCATCTAGTCATTTATTTTCAATATTGTGGCCATTTTGACTTTTAAACCTTCCGAATTCGGCACATTTGCAGTACATGCAATCATAAGAAAATGGTCAACTTTGGGCTTGTCGTTTTATATGAAGTCAACCTATAAAATTACTGGGATTGAACAAAGTTGTAATTTAAGACTAGCAGTCTTATAAAAGTGATGTTTTATAAATTTTGAAGGTTGACCACATCGACTTTGGGCCCCCTGAAATTGGTGAATTTGCATTAATTTTCATCTTCGCGAGGGCGCTGTTGGAAATGTAAATAAATGTTCACCTCAATGTTTTGGATATGCATTGTATTTGTCCTATATATCGCATCAGTGACAACAAAAAACAATTTAAAAAACAAAAAATGTGAATTTAGTGGGGCTAAACTTGCCAGTATACAAAACATTACATTTTTGTGCATATTTAATGACCCCGTGACACAACGCGCAATTACAGACATTTTTTTTTACTTGTTAACAAATTGGGCATGCAATTAGTGTGTATACAAGGTTTCAGACCTCTCTCTCTTTTTATTAGGAAGGTACAGGTTCCCAAAGATGAAATTTATTCAAAGGGCAACTTTGGGGTCCAAATTTAGATTCCCCTACTCAAACTTTAAATAGCTACCATAGAAAATCTGTATATATTGAAAATGAAATGGAAATAAAAGTAAATAGGGCCAATAACTACCCATCTAATCATTTATCTTTAATATTGTGGCCAATTTGACTTTCAAGCCTTCCGAATTCGGCACATTTGCACTACATGCAATCATAAGAAAATGGTCAACTTTGGGCTTGTCATTTTATATGAAGTCAACCTATACAATTGCTGGGACTTAATAAAGTTGTAATTTAAGACTAGTAGTTATATAAAAGTGATGATTTATAAATTTTGAAGGTGGACCACATCGACTTTGGGCCCCCTGAAAATGTTGAATTTGCAATAAATTTCATCTTCATAAGGGCGCTGTTCCAAATGTAAATGAGTTGTGACCTCAATTTTTTGGATATGCATTGTATTTATCCTATATATAGCATCAGTGATAGCAAAAAATAATTAATCTGACAAAAATGTGAATTTAGGGGGCTAAACTTGCCAGTTTACAAAACATTACATTTTTCTTTCATATTTAATGACCCCGTGACACAACGCGCAATTACAGAATTTTTTTATTTTTTATTTTTTGACAAATTAGGCATGCAGTTAGTGTGTATACAAAGTTTCAGACCTCTCTTTCTTTTTATAAGGAAGGCACAGACTCCCAAAGATGAAATTTATTTAAAGGGCAACTTTTGGGTCCAAATTTAGACCCCCCCTACTCAAACTTTAAAGGGGCATTTCGTGATCCACAGCCTCATCCCCCACTTTTCCCAAAAAAAAGTTGAGATTTTTACACCACTGGATACCTCTGGCTACATAATGTTTATGTACCAAATATTTCTTGCAGATTAATTCGTTTAGCAAAAATATCGTTAAATTTGAATTTCGTTCTGGTGCACCAGAACGAAATTACAACACATTGTCTATGGAGCAGTGTAATACACATAATCATGCATAACTCGCAAACGCAAAATCGGAATCAACTGAAATTTTGGAAATAAGCTTTTTTCGTGGATATCTACTGACAAATGTCATAAAAAGAGGATGCTAGGATCACGAAATACTCCTTTAAATGGCTGCCACAGAAAATCCGTGAGAGCTACAGACCTCAAATTTGCAGGTTTTTAATATTTTTACAGGTGCAATATATGACTAAAAAATAAAGCAAATCTGAGGGGGTCAGGTGGGGCGCCTCCTTGATTTCATATGGAATGACCCAATAGTGCTTTGTCCATGGCTGGTGTTTTGATGTAGAAAGAGTCGTATATTTTAATTTTGTATATTATACTCAAAAAAAAGCTAATTGACAGTACGATATTGAGCCCCAGCAGTGTCTTTTTTCAGTCGTCGTGAAAAAATTAGCTAGCTTGAAATTCTCCTGGACAAAGAACGGATTGAAAATTGTGACGTGGTATATCGAAAGCAGACACCTTTGGGTAGGATCGTAAATGGAGAAATAGCCAAAAATTTGCCCGGGTGATTTTTTTTCACAATTTAGGTTTGTTGCGAATTTGTGATGTTATTAATGTTTAAAATATTGTTTGATAGTTTCAGACCGGAATACAAATGGCATCTTGTATTTTTTGAGACATTTTGCAAGGTAATTCCTATTCTCAACATCGTCAATAATGTTTTTAAAGACCGATATCTCAATTTCCAATTTTATAATACCATAACTTACGAACTCAATACCTTTAATAGCTTAGGAATGTCGGATATCAATGGGGAAAACAGCGTTGTGGAGCAAAATATCTCTATATTTAAGATATGTATAAACCTCAAAATTTGATAACCTGCCGAAAAGTGTCTGTTTTTGACATGATTGTCACAATCGTGTCGTTCTACACGTGCGAAACTTGGGAGCTGATTCTGGTTATATGTGTGCTGATTAGAGGGAGTGGGTGTAAGTTTAACATGGGTGACACTTTTTGTAATTCCCAATTTTAAGTATACCTTTATCCATAGTCGGTGAGGATCAATTCTCGCGTTTCACAATACGATGTGCCTCCAGCGGTCGCTGGGTCGTGGCCAAAATACGCAGTGCATCATGGGCTAATGACGACATCCAAAGCCCGCGTAATACAGATACAATACAGGAACATACATCATTGTGGGTTTAAATGTCATTATAATGATGATACATGCGAATGCACACTAAAACATCAATTTACAATTATAGTAGATTCATTTCTATCTGTTGATCACAGGGAATCCTTCGTGGAGTTGTTTTCAACATATTTATTATCACACTCACGTGAAAATTCAATAGCAGCTAGAATGGCGATGTCGACTCTGGAGTCAAAAAATTGACTGCCAAGAGCAACCGCTGGCGGCGCATCGTATTCCGAATTGGTAGAATTATGACAGTTCTTTTCAGTTATGACCTCGGTATACGACAAAGGTCATTCAACACTTGAGGAAGTTTTATGTGCGGTAAATTTGATTCACTACATACTGCAGTTGCTGTCCGTTTTCCTATACACAATACACAGTGCTCTCACCATTGACGCGCGACCTTTACAAATAGTGTATGTTAGAAGTATATTGCATTTGCCTAGTTAACATCACTGTGTAAAAAATAACCGGCCAATATTTTAACTATTCTCCAAACTTCTAGCAAATATATTTCTCTAACATGACCTACATGATGCAGTCATGTCTACAGTAGAATTCATCTCGACCTTTGCAGGACTTAACCCCATTAAAAGCTATTAAACCAAGATAACACTCATTGAAACAGCTCAACTGATTAAATCGGATCTTCTCTGGTTGTGCACAAGTGACTGTTTTCATGTGCGATATCGCAATAAAACTGGTATTCATAGCTTCAGTTGGGTAACCGATTATAAAGGAAACGAAAGGAAACAATGTTATGTGTGGCTTTGTTCACGAAATCAGACAATGTCGTGCTTTTTGTAAACCAGCATTCTTGAAAATGAGCAACATAATGATTTTTGACTTAACACGGTTTAGAAATAATTTCTTCATATTTTTGGTGTTATCTGTCGTTTACATGTCCTTCCTAAAACACAAAAGTACGACCCTCTCCAAACACCTAAATTAGCTAAAAATTTAGGACATGTTACAAAACTTTATTTTCTAGAACCTATTTAGAATAATTTAAATGTAGCTTTTACTGGTTTTTTTGTGGCATCCTTCAGAAGTGAGCGGTCCGATACCAATATTTTCGGTCAAATCTCCATTCAAATAACACGGGGAGTTGGCTAGCTATGCCTTGCCCTCACTCATATTTTACAAAAGTACGACCATTTCTGAACATCTAACCTAGCTGTAATTTTAGGTCATGTTAGAGAAATATATTTGCTAGAAGTTTTGAAGAATAAATAAAATATTGGCTGGTTATTTTTCACACAGTGATGTTAACTAGGCAAGTGTCCATTCTCCCAACATACATCATTTGTAGGGGTCACGCGTCAATGGTGAGAGCACTGTGTATTGTGTATAGGAAAACGGACAGTAACTGCAGTATGAAAATTACAGCTAGGTTAGATGTTCAGAAATAGTCGCACTTTCGTAGAATATGAGTGAGGGCAAAGCATAGCTAGCTCATAGCTAGCCAATTGAATGGAGATTTGACCGAAAATATTGAGCTATATTGGTAACGGACCGCTCCGTTCTGAAGGATGCCACAAAAAAACGGTACAAGCTACATTTAAACTATTCTATGAAATTCTAGAAAATATAGTTTTGTAACATGTCCTAAATTTTTAGCTAATTTAGGTGTTTGGAAATAGTCGCACTTTTGTGTTTTAGGAAGGATATGTAAACGACAGATAACACCAAAAATATGAAGAAATTATTTCCAAACCGTGTTAAGTCAACAATCATTATGTTGCTCATTTTCAAGAATGCTGGTTAACAAAAAGCAGGCCATTGTCTCATTTCGTGAACAAAGGTCCACTTACCATTGTTTCCTTGCGTTTCCTTTATAATCAGTTACCCAACTGAAGCTGTATTATAGCACCTCATAGCGATATCGCACATATAAAACAGACACATGTGCATAACCAGAGAAGATTCGATTTAATCAGTTGAGCTGTTTCAATGAGTGTTATCTTGGTTTAATAGCTTTTAATGGGGTTTAAGTCCTGCAAAGGTCGAGATGAATTCTACTGTAGACATAACTGCATCATGATAAAACAGCACCACTTGTTTGATAAGAATATCGTAAACGATGTGTTAAAAAGTCAGTATATTTACTATAAACACGCTTATTGTTTGACTTTTTGTTTTAACTCAGATTCTTCTTGGGTCCATTCCTCGTGTATTCCGTGCAGATTGCATTCCTGAACAGCATACTCAATCCTTTCATCTACGCCTTCACTAACGCCAGCTTCCGTGATGGTCTACGTCAGCTGTTGCGTTGCAGGCCTACTAATTCCACGGACTCATTAATGACTATATCGGCGACTGGTGACAACGCAACGACATCCACTTCTCGGAATCATCTTGAGATGGTTGGTGGGGCACAGTCGGCAGACGGTTCCGTGCGTGTTAACGAGGTGAAATCACCCAAATTATTTGGTAATGGACGCGTGCATCCAACTAACTCTCCGGGAATCGCTTGACGGTTCGGGCACATTCATTTGAAAACTAAACTGTTCCTAGATTTAATGAAAAGAGCCGAGTTTATATGAATATGGTTGTCTAAAAACTGTAGCATTGAAAATGATTATATGAATATTATCTGTACATCATATTTAACGAATCTCGTCACAATTAATCTGGTTTTTAGTATTTATTTTCCTTGTATATACGCCATTTTCCGGGGTGGGAGTGAGAGGAAGAGGGCACATGTATTTCAAGTTGTATATTACATGTACTCGCGTACAAAAATTAAAATTAAAATAGAAACAGGCCCTCAATGGTACCTGAAGTGTTAGAATTGAAAAAGAATGCCAAAACTGTCTCAACCTCAAAAATTGAAATAATCATACTAGAAATACATACTAATAGTATTATAATTCAAACTTAATAAAAACATCCCGTCTCTCAACACGCGATATTCAAAATTCCCGGGCGCCGAAATTGTCCAGTGCAATGACGTCCCAGTAATACAATGAAGGCTGACGACAACTGAGCACAAATAGCCATTACGTCATTGCACTTAGACAAGTTTGGCGCGGGAATTTTGAATCTCGCGTGTTGAGAGCCGACTGTTTTTATTCGTTTTTATGGTCAATATGAGTTTGTTTTAAATAAAGCCATGTGATTCGTGCTTGATAATTATTTTTCTAACATACATGGTGTCCCAGAAAAAATTACCGACCAAATAAAACTGAACGTAAGTCGAGAAATAGACATCAGAATCATAAAATTTAAAGTTCATTCCAAGTTTGATCAACAGACGTTTTTTTCATACTCGCTCACCGCTGCCTAAATCTCATTAAATTTAGTCCATAATATCTATTTTATAATCGAACGGTGTTATGTCATTCATGCTTTCACTGAAGATGAATAGCAGTTTGTCCGTAAAACTTTGATTTCTGCAATTGGAAGCTTTCAATTCTTCATGTTGTGCAAATATGTTATATTTTAACTTTCCAAAGAACATATGAGACAAGAATAACAATGAGCAAGTGCTTACAGCTTTACATGTGATTTTTGATACCAATATCATTACTGTCAAAGTTTTAAAAGATTTAAAGTTTAAAAACTTTGCATTACGATTTCTTGAAAATATTCCAAAAACATTAATGTGTGTGAGAAATTTTAAGCCAGCTGGAATTCTTTATGCAATAATTCTTTATGCAACATTAACGAAAAATATATATTTACAAGTTCCGAGCATCATATTACAGGCAAGCTTTCATTTTCAATATCGTGCAGGTTTTCAAATTTAAACAAAACCTAATTAAATGTTTTGCAACATACAGATTGTTTAAAAAGAACGAGTATTTCACAGAAGAAAATATGAAGCCCATTGACAGTTAATAACTATGCATTATGTTGAATGATCTTTCTTTCAAACTTGGAATGAAGTGAATTGACACATGCGTTATATAACCGCTCATTTCTTCGCGATCAGTCAACCGATTCCAGCGAAATTTGCATATGAGATGCAGAATAAGATGGGCTACACGCTGATGTTTAGATTTTTGGATTCTCGACTTACGTTCAAATTTGTTCGCCCGGTAATTTTTTATGGGACACCCTGTATAAGGCATAATGTTATAATTGCCAAAGACCAAAGACTTCCTTTACATGATTAAGGAAAGTGTTATTCACATACCACTTATATCTTTTGAATCTTAGTAGTATGACCTTATTTGAACAATAAAAATGAACAAATACCATATACATCTTTCGAATCTTAGTAGTATTACTTCATACATGTTTGTAAAACCATCCAGTATCTTCATTTATTTGGCTCAAATAAGTAGATAATTCAAACAAATCCAAAATTACTTTTTTAAGGGTCATCCTAGGCCGCTTAAAAACATCAAAGCTATATCCCCGACAGGGCTGAGGCAGGAGACTTGCTACTTATGGCATTCCAATTTATAAGGGCCCATAAGGATCAGGACATGAAAGCAAGATAAAACGCTGTCGGCTGTCGGCAAAGGAGAATCATGCTCTAACAATAGATATTTATCAAGATTTTTTTGTTATGTCATATTATTTTATATTTTTTGCAATTACTAACTTTTATCTTAAATTGAAAACTGATAAAAGGTATATCATTCATGTACATGTACCTGTTGGTGTGCTAAGAAATATGAAGGTTTTGTTTGTTTTCGATTATAGGAATTTTAAGTTCCATTTTATCTCACCTAAAATGCATTTGCATTTACCCACAAGATTATCAAACCCATGAATTTTTATCGTGACAAATATCACAAAGCTTTCTTTTACAAAGGCAGTAATATAAGAAGTTGAGGTGTAGCTCTTGATGACCCAACTTCGTATTAATTCCAGTTCAAACCACAATGGAATTGTTACCAATTTTACTTCATTCTATGCATCTATTTGCTGCTAGAATCATTGTTTTGTATTACCTGTCGTATTTTCCTTCCATTCTTGTATCCTTTCTCTTCTGTGTTCATCTTTGTATTCTGCACTTAGCAATTATCGATGAACTATAAAACACACAACTGACAAAAGCAGGGGAGCATGCTGCATAAACAAATTATGTTACAAAAGATGCCAGTCTGACATAGCAGTCTGGATAAAAACAAACAAATTAGATATAAAAGCACCACAGAACACCAAATATATACAGCAAACCCGGGCAGCAAACACATGATTAAAGGCGGTGATATCAATATATAAATAAAGAAATAAATAGTTTAAAAGTATCGAAACGAAAACATCTTCATAAAACGACGCATATCTCAACAACCACGCATATCTCACACTATATCTAACCACACTACACTACACTACACTACACTACACTACACTACACTACACTACACTACACTACACTAAGTAATCATTGAAAGTACATGTTTTGCATTAATCTGCTAAATGGACAATGAAAATTATTTTTTTAGTGGAACGACCATAACTACTCCGACGCGTCTTTAACTTGATTAAGCTATATTTTTCTGGTAAAACAGAATCATGTTGATATACTCATGGGCTCTGTAAGGGGCAAATTAAAAGTACTGGGATATGGAGAGGGGAAGACACGACCTACCCCAAATCACAGCCCAGGTAATAATCAGGCCACCGACTGCGAATGTATAGTTATTTGGAAGGCTCATGTTTGTTTTAAATTTTAGGACGTTTTCCCCAAATTTGATATATTTTGTGATATTTCAAGAAAGCGACATGCCAAAAACAAATCTTTGGGCACATAATTTGTTATTGTTGATACAACTCTTTTCCGCATAGCTACGTTACCATTCTTTTTTGTTATCTAATAATATATACATTTTTGTGACTGCATTTTGGCGTTTTCAATGACGTTGTTTTAAGCTTACCGTATATCATGGATGTCCACTCTTTCTGATAAGTCTTTGCCTTAAGGGAAGGGGTATGAACGTTTGGACAGTATTTATTGTGGGACATTAGAGCACATCAGACATATCGAATTGCATTCTGAATACGAAGAATGACCTTCTGATCTCAAATAAGTTTGATTTTTTGAAATTCGCAATGTAATACACATTTTATGGCAAATCATTAAAAATTGATATTTTTGATATTTAACAGTACTCGAAGTAAACTTTATAAATCTGATGATTTCTACCTAAAGTGTATGTAGGTGGGATGAAAAGCCGACGATCAATTGAAAATTTTGACCTTTCGTATTGAAGATATGGATTTATTTTCCCAAAACACCAAAAAAATTAGGTCTTTTGGGGAAAAAATCCATATCTTCAATATGAAAGGTAAAATTTTCAATTGATCGTCGGCTTTTCCTCCCAGCTACATACACTTTAAGACTATAGACGAATCCAAGGAGCCAAGTCATGGTCAGGATTTGGTCGGACATCTTTGGGTAGCCGTTAGCACCAACCTGGTGTTTTGAGCGTCCAATTGTGCAAATAAAAGCCGCCTAACACCTAGAGAAGATGCAAGGACGAGGAGGGTTCATAGAATAATAGCTAATAATATAATGGAGATAATTCCGCAGGTAATCCCGTCGCATCTATTCATACATAGTCCTTTTGTTCGCAAGTATACATCAATGCATAGATACCGCGTGTAGTTAATCCGATTATTATGTCACTTCAACAGCGAATAGACCATGCTGTGTGTTTTGTCGAAGGAACTGTATTGTGTTATTCTTTTGTCTACCTGTGTTTTCGCGGAAGGTGTAAAACGGGTGATGGAATGCAGTTTAATATTTCCGCCAAGGCCGAATCATTTCACATTTTGAGTGCATTGTAGCCGACGGCTACCCAACTAAAGGCTGCTAGTCAGGTGTAGGAATGCGTGAATTTGGATTCCTCTATATCATTAAATTTATAGTACAATTTACTTTGAGGACTGTTATATCTCCAAAATGTGAAAAATATCAAATTTTAATATTTGTCATAAAATTTGTATTATATCGTGAATTTCAAAAAATGAAAATTATTTGATATCAGAAAGATATGCTTCGTATTCAGAATGTAATTCGATATGCCTGATGTGCTCTCATGTCCCACAAAAAATACTGTCGAAACGCTCAAAACGTTCATTCCAGATCCCTTAAGTGGTAAATTGTATGTGTCAACATACGATTGTTTGAAAATTTTATGTCTATGAAAGGGAAACCTCGTCACTGTTGATTGATTTTAACCCACCCCATTGCATCTATAATTAAGTTAAGATTGGGCGTCAGATAAAGCAGCTCATGCTCTGTAATTTTAACCTTGGGCGGAAAGGCTGCATAATGCGCAAATCAGTGCTTACTGTGAAAGCTCGTAAATGGCTATTTAGCTATTTTCTCTAAATATTTATATCTGATGGTCGGCTGTTGCTAATTGTAAACAACAGAATGTACACCAGGCACAAAAAGAAACTCGTCAGTTATATTCATCCTTGCTTTTCAATAACTTGATAATTTTGGATTATTCTGAAATATACATTTTGTTAATTGGACCTTTCTTTCTCATTTGACACCCTGTTCGTGAACATTGAGCAAGAATTGACCAAGATATAGTGCGCCTCCAAACTCTCAAACCCCAAAATGAAAAGTTGCAATTTTAACGATTCAATTGTGCCTGTTACACCGTGTGCTTTATTGATTGGCCCGTGGTGCTTGTGTGCAATACAACGCGCAACGATGCGTTCCCATTGAAAATCGTTGAAAATGCAACTTTTGATTTGGGGTTTGAGGCTTTGGAGGCGCATATCTTGGTCAATTCTTGTTCGTTTTTCACGAACAGGGTGTCAAACGAGTTTCTGCTAGTGTATATAGATTGGTTCGGCACAAATGTCGTATTCCTCTAGGTAGGTACTTTAAAGATAAAATTACTTTGAATTTGGTGTAACAACATCAAATTTGACCTCTAAATACCTGGAACGTAGCAGTTTTTATATACATGTAAAAATTAGCCTTGCAATGTAACCTGACGGTGTCAACTTTGGAAGATTCTTGCATGATATGATTAGCAAACATATTTTAGGTGTCAATGTAAATGCAGTTCTGAGAAATATTGCAATGAATTAAATAAATTAAATAAGGATTAACTCAAAAACATAATTTGCCTTCAATATTCGTGTGCTTTGATAAGTAATTCGGGTATCACAACAACTTAACCTATTACAAAATAGACAGTCTGGCCTTGAGAGATGATATTTATCTTTTAAGGCCTTTATCTCAAGATTATGTTGCACTACATGTTCTGGGTTTTGCAAGAACGTGTAATAAATGTTATTTTTATATGCAACAATTTCCACAAGTTAAAGTTTTATGAATGTTCGAAAGCGGTGCAATATAGAGTCGGCTATGTATGTCGTATTATTAAAAACATTTGAAGGATTATGTTGTACTAAACAGCGTGTTCATAAAGAGTAGTAGGATTTTATATTGACTTAGCAAATCAACGGTCCGTCAACCAACTACATCTGTACACGAGGCGCAGGATTTTAACAAAGTGAGTCTTTGCTCCATTTTCTTAAATCCAAACACATTATAACGTCTATACGGAAAACTTCAATCACGCACGAACATTAATTTCAATCTCTTTACGAAATGCTTTTTCTGAAAACACTGCCAACTATTATAGAAAACAAACAAGTATAGATGACATTGTATACATCTTAAAAAGAAACTGTCATAAATGGGACCAAGTTTAAATTAATTACAAATTTCAATTCACGTTTGTCTGTTGTATTTAGAAGCCCAAGAGAAAATTCTTCAGTAAAAAAAAATTGTATTAATTTTTAAAAACTACATAAAAATATCTAGGACCCGTTTTTTTCCTTTTTTGAATTTTGACCAACTTCACAAAAATATTCGAATTTTGAGCGAAGATTTTAGACCATTTTTGGGGCAAATTTCTCTTTTACTAAAGAATTTTTTTTTTGTTACGGTGATCGAAAAATTTTGAGTAAAAAAACCCCACCGTTTTGGGGGATTTTGTCAAAAAATGAGAATTTTTTCCCAAATTTGACCTCACAGATGAATTCATCAAGTCTTTGCCATTCTTTTCATAGAAATGAGAAAATTTTTAATTCTCATAGTTTTGTCCAATTCTCATCGGTTTGAATGAATTCTCATTTTAAATGTCCACCAGTGTAAGACCCCTCCGGTCACCAGATGTGCAAAATGCGTGGATGTGTCGAGAAAGCTTGCCATTGACATTGGCAATAAAATGACTATGACATACGTGTGTGTTTGGGGGGGGGGGGGTGCCCGCTTGGTGGAACTTGTCTTTTATTTGCTCGTATAGATATTATCCATCCATCCCTCTTGAGCATTTTCATCGACTTGAGCCGTAGCTCCTTCCCCATCTCCAGAGGAAACATGAACGGTATTATCCGACTCCCGGCTCGTGTCGGCAATTGGTGCAGATGGGCGTATGACTGGAGCTGCCTCGGCATTTGCATAACTACCATCGTTGTTTCTGATAATTGGTTGGTACGGCTTGTCGTTGATTTCATGGTATACGTCAGGATCGTGGCCGCCTTTAGGTTCAGATTGGTGTGTACGATTTGTACGTTGACTGATATTGTTTTCATTTCCGGATTGATCGTGCTTATTGTGTGCCGCATTGAAGGATATTGATATGATATATAACCGTAAAAGCGCTTTGAATATCTTTTTTGGAAAATGCCCAATACCCCCCTCCCTAGCCCCCCCACACACACACTTTTTAGATTCTAGAAGAGCGCACTGGGCCAAAAAATAATTGGATCAACAATTCACAACTTCCGTCGGCAAAAATATTTCCGTCGGTACATTTGTGCCCTCCCACCCCCACCCCAACCCAGGTTCCAAAAACCTGGTTACGCCACTGGCGCCACCAGTGTTCAACAACTCAACTTCGCTTTAAACAAGTAGTAGTAGTAGTAGTAGTAGTAGTAGTAGTAGTAGTAGTAGTAGTAGTAGTAGTAGTAGTAGTAGTAGTAGTAGTAGTAGTAGTAGTAGTAGTAGTAGTAGTAGTGTTATTATTATTGTTATTATTTATAATAATATTATCATTAATATCATTATTTAATATATTTCATGTTATCAATATTTTGACAAAATTTAGTCACTCGCCTTATAATTAGCCATATCAAGACGATGACAACACAAATTAGCACGATGCTACCCACTACTCCGCCTATAATACCACCTACAAATGATATAAAACAATACATTGCATTGTAAATGTCGAAACTCTGGTCATCGGATTGTATCTTGATCGTCAAAATTGCATCTTGGATGTCCAAGGTTCGGCGTATAATCTTAAATCCTATTGACCATCCAAACGATTCAGCTTGGAGCGCCATATTTAGGCGCGATACGAGAGAAAACGGCGAAGCTGCGGTAGTTTTACAAACAAAACTGTGACCCAGACTACGGTAATTAGTGAAAAATTTGTTGACATTCGTATAATAATAATAATAATAATAATAATAATAATAATAATAATAATAATAATAATAATAATAATAATAATAATATTTAATTAAATACATTTATAAAGCCAGGCTTTGAAATAAGAAAAAAAATCCAAGGGTCTTCCGGACCCTTGCCTTTGAAATTTCAAGGGTCCTTACCTTTGAAAATTCTAATTTTCAAGGGTCCGACTATTATGAAGTATTGGTGTAGACTATAGAAACAATAACTAGCAATACATCCTGCTTGAGAAGAATTAGCTACGGCGATCACGGTTCATGTAGATTGTAGAAAGTTGAAAACCCGGGTTGAAAACTTGATGGGAAACTAAAATGAAAGTGTACTCAGGGAGCTAGACGTATTATGTTAACCAGATTTTCCAGTGGAACAACAAAACTAGGATTTTCTGCTCTTTGCTTGGTTCAGTTTTGACGGGTCATGCGACCCCGTACCGTAGGAAGTTTGCGGGTCCGCGCCTACTTTCACGGGTATTTGACGCAAGGACGCGCCTTATTTCAAACGCTGATAAAGCGCATAATAGGCTACTGAAAGGTTGCTATGCGCTGTACAATTTGAATAACACATAGCTTACACTACAATATGCATGAAAAAGCAAAATTAAAAACAGCAAAAAAACCCGAGAATGATTTTAAAACCAACAGCCTCAAGAAGCGAGCAAAAGACACAAGTGGATTGAGGCAGTGGATTAAAAGCATTAACAGCATGGCAAGATTTAAAAAACATCAACAGCAACGCAGATTTAAATAGGCGAGTCTTCAGGCGCGATTTGAGTTGTGCAGTAGTGGAAGAGTTTCGGACAGAATCCGGGAGGGAATTCCAAAACTTGGGCGCTACAACTGAGAAAAAACCTTCCGTATGTTGAAGTCTTGCTGGGAATTTCAGACAGCAAATTGCATGACGCAGATCTCAAGCCCAGTGATGGAATGTAGCGCGACACAAGATCAGGGAGATATGCGGGAGCTTCACCGTTGAGGATCTTTAATGTCAACAGAAGAATTTTATAAACAATCCTTTCTCTTACTGGAAGCCAGTGGAGTTTGTACAAGACAGGGGAGGTATGGTCCGATTTCTTGGTGAGGGTTACTACACGAGTAGGTGACGAACGCAAGAACTAATTTCTCCGTATTGTCCGCATCTACAATCAAGGAAAAAAGTCTTGGAACGCTTGCGTGTAAATAACGGAAAACTGTCACCCCCTCTCCCCCGTGCAATGTTGAGAAATGCCAATGTCTTCAGCGGTTCCCCAATGTGTTCCAACATTGCTTGATGGGGAGAGGGAAGGGTAAATCATTGTTGTAGATGTCATGTTTCTTCCCAAACACAATATAGGTCATTTCCATGAACACAAGAAATTCTGCACGGAATTTCGACAGAGTGTGTGCCAAGCGTTCCAAGGACTTTTTTCCTTGATTGTCTCTACCGAATGCAAAATATTTCATCTAAATTTCGTTTTTGTCTCATAACTCAAAACGGAATGTCGTATGAGCTTCAAATTTCACACGATTTGAGAGTGGATTATATACTTTGCAAACATAATAAAATTGTTGATAACGAATTTGGTTTATTTAGGGAGTGGTCACCGAAAACACCCCATATGCTAAATTAACCACGTTTCATAATTATGGCTCTAAACTGCTCTAAAATGTCGTTTTTGTCCATAACTCAAAAACAGAATGTTGTATGAGCTTCATATTGCACACGATTTGAGAGGGGATTATATGCTTTGCAATCATAATAAAATTGTTGATAAAGAATTTGGTTTATTTAAGGAGTGGTCACTGAAATCACCCCATATGCTAAATTACACACTTTTCATAATTATGGCTCTAAACTGCTCTAAAATGTCGATTTTGTCCATAACTCAAAAACAGAATGTTGTATGAGCTTCATATGCACACGATTAGAGAGTAGATAATATCCTTTTGAATCATAATAAAATTGTTGATAAAAATGTTGAGTTATTTAGGAGTGGTCACTGACAACACCTCCTATGCTATGCTATGTTTTGTAATTATGTCCCTCTTCTGTATGATATGATACTGAGTCAATTTTCGTTTTTGTTTCATAACTCAAAAACACTACAAGTGCATTTTTCGTACAATATCACAATGTTTTGCAGCATGTTTTCCAAAAAAAGTTTTTTTAATGTTATTAAAACGTTATGTACCCTTTATGATATAACCTAACGTGTAAAATGTATGTTTTCTCTAAAACTTGTGTTTGCTGAGTATAGGCACATCCGAGCGAATCAGAAAGATTATGATGTAACAATTTGAAACAACTCATTTCTGAATATTATTTATAACAAAATACGCTTTTGCGATGAGAAAAAAAAGAAAGAAAAAAAACAACAATTTAATACATTTAAAGAACAAATATAGACCACCATTGGGACTCGAACCATGCACATCAGTCAATAGCCAAAAGGTTGACAGTCGGAGGACTAATCCGCTACGCCACGCTGCCATTTTGAATTGAAATAAATATATATGCGTATTTCTTTCAATTCAAAATGGTAAAGTGTTAACAAATTTCATATATGAAATCAATGTTTCATTCCTTTTGCATTAAAACATTCTCAATTGGTATAGCAAATGTAAACGAACGTGAAGCTTCATGAGATGCGGCCTCAAAAACATAAAATGTCGATTTTGGACCATTTTGTCATTATGGTCAACTGATACACTTTGCCATTTCTACTATACAAGTTTACACTTTCCCCGATACCTGACTACTATAAAAGAACACAACTTGTTACTTCGATTGCGAAATGACAGCGTGGCGTAGCGGATTAGTCCTCAGACTGATAACCCTTTGACTATTGACCGATGTGGTTCGAGTCCCATTGGTGGTCTTTTTAAAAGTATATTCAATTGTTGTTTTCTTTTTTTTCTTGTTTTTTTTTTTTTCTCATCGCAAAAGCGTATTTTAATATAAATAATATTCAGAAATGAGTTGTTTATGCGTATTTATTTCAATTCAAAGTGGTAAACTTAACTGTTAACAAATTTTATATAATATGAAACGAATGTTTCATTCCTTTTACAATAAAACATTTTCAATTGGTATAGCAAATGTAAACGAACGTGACGCTTCGTGAGATGCGGCCTAAAAACATAAAATGTCGATTTTGGACCATTTTGTCATTATGGTAAACTGATACATTTTGAGGTTTCTACTATAGGGTGCTTGCATGGAAGATCATAAAGTTCAAACCATCCTAAAGACACGCTCCAGAGGACATGCAAATGCACGGAGTACAATACCAATCACCTGTTTAACTGGTTTTGATCAAAGTAATTCTTTGTACTCCATGCATTAGCATATCTTATGGAGCGTGTCTGGAGGATGATTTGAACTCATGACCTTTCGTGCAAGCACTCTATACAAGTTTACACTTTCCCTGATACCTGACTACTATAAAAGAACAAACCTTGTTACTTCGATTGCGAAATGGCAGCGTGGCGTAGCGGATTAGTCCTCAGACTGATAACCTTTTGGCTATTGACCGATGTGAATGGTTCGAGTCCCAGTGGTGGTCTTTTTTTAAAAAGCATATTCAATTGTGTGTGTTTTTTTTTCTTGTTTTTTCTCACCGCAAAAGCGTGTCTTAATAGAAATAATATTCAGAAATGAGTTGTTTCAAAGTGTTACATCATAATCATTGTGATTCGCTCGGATATGCCTATACTCAGCATACACAAGTTTTCCAGAAAACATTTATATATGCCTATACTCAGCAAACACAAGTTTTAGACATGTTGGGTTATATCATAAAGGGTACAAAATGTTTGAAGTTTTAATAACATTGAAAATATTTTGGAAACATGCTGCAAAACATTGTGATATTGTAATAAAATGCATTTGTAGTGTTTTTGAGTTACGAGACAAAAACGAAATTTGACTACAGTAGAGGGCATAATTACGAAACTTGTGTAATTTAGCATAGGAGGTGTTTCAGTGACCACTCCCTGAATAACCCAACATTTTTATCCACAATTTTATTGTGATTCAAAAGGATATTATCTACTCTCAAATCTGGTGCAATATGAAACTCATACAACATTCTGTTTTTGAGTTATGGACAAAAACGACATTTTAGAGCATTTTAGAGCCATGATTAAGAAACGTGAGTGATTTAGCATAGGGCGTGCTTCCAATGACCACTCCCTAAATAAACCAAATTCTTTATCAACAATTTTATTATGATTACAAAGTATATAATCCACTCTCAGATCGTGTGCAATTTGAAGCTCATACGACATTCCGTTTTTGAGTTATGAGACAAAAACGAAATTTAGATGAAATATTTTGCATTCGGTAGAGACAATCAAGGAAAAAGTCTTGGAACGCTTGCGTGTAAATAACGGAAAACTGTCACCCCTCTCCCCGTGCAATGTTGAGAAATGCCAATGTCTTCAGCGGTTCCCCAATGTGTTCCAACATTGCTTGATGGGGAGAGGGAAGGTAAATCATTGTTGTAGATGTCATGTTTCTTCCCAAACACAATATAGGTCATTTCCATGAACACAAGAAATTCTGCACGGAATTTCGACAGAGTGTGTGCCAAGCGTTCCAAGGACTTTTTTCCTTGATTGTCTCTACCGAATGCAAAATATTTCATCTAAATTTCGTTTTTGTCTCATAACTCAAAACGGAATGTCGTATGAGCTTCAAATTTCACACGATTTGAGAGTGGATTATATACTTTGCAAACATAATAAAATTGTTGATAACGAATTTGGTTTATTTAGGGAGTGGTCACCGAAAACACCCCATATGCTAAATTAACCACGTTTCATAATTATGGCTCTAAACTGCTCTAAAATGTCGTTTTTGTCCATAACTCAAAAACAGAATGTTGTATGAGCTTCATATTGCACACGATTTGAGAGGGGATTATATGCTTTGCAATCATAATAAAATTGTTGATAAAGAATTTGGTTTATTTAAGGAGTGGTCACTGAAATCACCCCATATGCTAAATTACACACTTTTCATAATTATGGCTCTAAACTGCTCTAAAATGTCGATTTTGTCCATAACTCAAAAACAGAATGTTGTATGAGCTTCATATTGCACACGATTAGAGAGTAGATAATATCCTTTTGAATCATAATAAAATTGTTGATAAAAATGTTGAGTTATTTAGGGAGTGGTCACTGACAACACCTCCTATGCTATGCTATGTTTTGTAATTATGTCCCTCTTCTGTATGATATGATACTGAGTCAATTTTCGTTTTTGTTTCATAACTCAAAAACACTACAAGTGCATTTTTCGTACAATATCACAATGTTTTGCAGCATGTTTTCCAAAAAAAGTTTTTTTAATGTTATTAAAACGTTATGTACCCTTTATGATATAACCTAACGTGTAAAATGTATGTTTTCTCTAAAACTTGTGTTTGCTGAGTATAGGCACATCCGAGCGAATCAGAAAGATTATGATGTAACAATTTGAAACAACTCATTTCTGAATATTATTTATAACAAAATACGCTTTTGCGATGAGAAAAAATGAAAGAAAAAAAGAAACAACAATTTAATACACTTAAAGAACAAATATAGACCACCATTGGGACTCGAACCATGCACATCAGTCAATAGCCAAAAGGTTGACAGTCGGAGGACTAATCCGCTACGCCACGCTGCCATTGCACAAACGAAGTAACAAGTTTTGTTCTTTTATAGTAGTCAGGTATCGGGAAAGTGTATACTTGTATAGTAGAAATGGCAAAGTGTATCAGTTATTTCATTCAATTCAAAATGGTAAAATCGTTAACATTTTATATATTTCAATGTTTCATCTCATGCACATTCGTCAATTCGTTTACAAATGTAAACGAACGTTCTAAACTATACCAATTGAGAATGTTTTCAAAACAAAAAATGTCGATTTTGACCATTTTGTCATTATTCAACTGATACACTTTGCCATTTCTACTATAAAGTTTACACTTTCCCTCATACCTGACTACTATAAAAGAACACAACTTGTTACTTCGATTGCGAAATGGCAGCGTGGCGTAGCGGATTAGTCCTCAGACTGATAACCTTTTGACTATTGACCGATGTGGTTCGAGTCCCATTGGTGGTCTTTTTTAAAAGTATATTCAATTGTTGTTTTTTTTTCTTTTCTTGTTTTTTTTTTTTTCTCATCGCAAAAGCGTATTTTAATATAAATAATATTCAGAAATGAGTTGTTTATGCGTATTTATTTCAATTCAAAGTGGTAAACTTAACTGTTAACAAATTTTATATAATATGAAACGAATGTTTCATTCCTTTTGCAATAAAGGAATGAAACATTTGTTTCATAGCACATGTAAACGAACGTGACGCTTCGTGAGATGCGGCCTAAAAACATAAAATGTCGATTTTGGACCATTTTGTCATTATGGTAAACTGATACATTTTGAGGTTTCTACTATAGGGTGCTTGCATGGAAGATCATAAAGTTCAAACCATCCTAAAGACACGCTCCAGAGGACATGCAAATGCACGGAGTACAATACCAATCACCTGTTTAACTGGTTTTGATCAAAGTAATTCTTTGTACTCCATGCATTAGCATATCTTATGGAGCGTGTCTGGAGGATGATTTGAACTCATGACCTTTCGTGCAAGCACTCTATACAAGTTTACACTTTCCCCGATACCTGTCTACTATAAAAGAACAAACCTTGTTACTTCGATTGCGAAATGGCAGCGTGGCGTAGCGGATTAGTCCTCAGACTGATAACCTTTTGGCTATTGACCGATATAAATGGTTAGAGTCACAGTGGTGGTATTTTTTTAAAAAGCATATTCAATTGTGTTTTTTTTTCTTGTTTTTTCTCACCGCAAAAGCGTGTCTTAATAGAAATAATATTCAGAAATGAGTTGTTTCAAAGTGTTACATCATAATCATTGTGATTCGCTCGGATATGCCTATACTCAGCATACACAAGTTTTCCAGAAAACATTTATATATGCCTATACTCAGCAAACACAAGTTTTAGACATGTTGGGTTATATCATAAAGGGTACAAAATGTTTGAAGTTTTAATAACATTGAAAATATTTTGGAAACATGCTGCAAAACATTGTGATATTGTAATAAAATGCATTTGTAGTGTTTTTGAGTTACGAGACAAAAACGAAATTTGACTACAGTAGAGGGCATAATTACGAAACTTGTGTAATTTAGCATAGGAGGTGTTTCAGTGACCACTCCCTGAATAACCCAACATTTTTATCCACAATTTTATTGTGATTCAAAAGGATATTATCTACTCTCAAATCTGGTGCAATATGAAACTCATACAACATTCTGTTTTTGAGTTATGGACAAAAACGACATTTTAGAGCATTTTAGAGCCATGATTAAGAAACGTGAGTGATTTAGCATAGGGGGTGCTTCCAATGACCACTCCCTAAATAAACCAAATTCTTTATCAACAATTTTATTATGATTACAAAGTATATAATCCACTCTCAGATCGTGTGCAATTTGAAGCTCATACGACATTCCGTTTTTGAGTTATGAGACAAAAACGAAATTTAGATGAAATATTTTGCATTCGGTAGAGACAATCAAGGAAAAAAGTCTTGGAACGCTTGCGTGTAAATAACGGAAAACTGTCACCCCCTCTCCCCGTGCAATGTTGAGAAATGCCAATGTCTTCAGCGGTTCCCCAATGTGTTCCAACATTGCTTGATGGGGAGAGGGAAGGGTAAATCATTGTTGTAGATGTCATGTTTCTTCCCAAACACAATATAGGTCATTTCCATGAACACAAGAAATTCTGCACGGAATTTCGACAGAGTGTGCCAAGCGTTCCAAGGACTTTTTTCCTTGATTGTAGGTATCGCCGAAGTTTGTCGATCCTTTGAAGTTTGAATTGCATATGATGCACGGCGACAAATGTCATTTAAATGGCTGACCATTTTGAGATTTTCGTCCAACAACACGCTTATTTGAAAGTGTTGTAACCAGTGCGCCTAATAAACTTTACAAGCCTTTGTGTATTTAATTTAATATTTTTAGAATTTTCCTTAGTGTCCATACGTTACCTTGATTTTTCGTTCTCGCTTTGGTGTCAGTATCATCTTGACGCTGGTTTAATACATCTAGTGAACAAAAAATGAAATAAAAATGCGGGTTTGATAATTTATAAATAAATAAATAAATAAATAAATAAATAAATAAATAAATAAATAAATAAATAAATAAATAAATAAATAAATAAATAAATAAATAAATAAATAAATAAATCTAGAAGGACAAGTAGGTTAAACATATTAATGCATTGATCTTTAATTAATACCTTAAGTTAAGAGATGGGGTATGAACGTTTGGACAGTATTTTTTGTGGGAGATGAGAGCACCCCTGAGATATCGCATTGCATTCTGAATAACGAAGAATGTCCTTCTGATATCAAATAATTTAGATTTTTGAAATTTGCAATGTAATACACATTTTATGGCAAATCATCAAAAATTGATATTTTTGATATTTGTGACCGTACAACACGAATGAGCCGTAAATGTCCTCAATTGTATTCTGAGTTACAGTGTAAAATGGGCATGAAGGTCATATTCATAGGTATTTCAATTTGGTGCTACGTGTATCTCATTAAATGAGGTACACGTAGCACCAAATTGAGGTACCTATGAATACGACCTTCATGCCCATTTTACATTCTAACTCAGAATACAATTGAGGACATTTACGGCTCATTCGTGCTGTACGGTCACATTTAACAGTCCTCGAAGTTAATTTTATAAATGTGATGATAGGTACTTAAAGTGTATGTAGCTGGGATGAAAAGCCGACGATCAATTGAAAATTTTGACCTTTTCTATTGAAGATACAAAAAAAAGTATAATTATCTTCAATATGAAAGGTCACAATTTTCAATTGATCGTCGGCTTTTTCTCCCAGCTACATACACTTTAAGAATATATCATTAGATTTTTAAAGTCTACTTCGAGGACTGTTAAAAAAATTTAAAATATCAAATTTTAATAATTTATCATAAAATTTGTGTTGTATCGCGAATTTCAAAAAATTGAAAATTATTTGATATCAGAAGGACTTTCTTCGTATTCAGAGTGCAGTTCAATATGTCTGATGTACTAAGGCCTCGTATCCATAGGCTGTTCCTTGTGGCGTGTGCCCTTGTTCCGTGTTCACTTTTTCCCATGTGACCTGCCACACAGACAACGAACCGTAGCGGCCACTAAGCAAAACAAAGGTTCGTTGTCTGTGTGGCAGGTACACATGGGAACAAGTGAACATGGAACAAGGGCACACGCCACAAGGGAACAGCCTATGGATACGAGGCCTTATGTACATAAGAATGTAAGTGTTGAAAGTTTCCAGTCGAGCATCTCAAACTTCATATTGGCCCGGGGACTGGGCTCTGAGTCAATATGAAGTATTCCGCATTGGATTTGCAGATCTTCGCAACATTTGCGACATACTTTTTGTGCCTTGTAATATACCATCATACAAACAGATTGGGAAAGCACTAGATCTTGGATATTTCTGATAGCAGGCAATACAAATATTATATTACTTGAAATCTGTTATAAATATTCTTACTTGAAATCTGTTACTTTGCATTTGTCGAAAGAGTCACCAAAAGCATCGAACATTATGTCATCCATCTAAACAAACAAATAAACAAACATTATAATACTAATAATAATTAGCAGAAATTATGGCATTATTAAATAACGAATGTTACGTATAATGAGGCGTCTTGCCAATTAGCATTGATTCTTCAACAATTCATATACGTAACATTTCAAAATAATTAAACCGAAAGACATAAAAGAAATATTGATTAAATCCTTTACATATTGTTCATGGATGTATGTATCCAGATGTAACGTTTGGTACAAATAGAGTGGGGAAAAGACATGTCTAAAATAGGAAATATCTAGTACGTGGGGCCCATGCCTTCCGCAATTTCACGCCATTCATTTCACGCCATCTTAATACTAATTATGGCGTGTCTGTCCTCTGTCCGCGCGCTATCGCGTGCGCGTGGCTCGCTAACGCGTGCTCGCGGTGCGTATAACGCGAGCGCGCGGTGCGTATCGCGTGCGCGCGGTGCGCTATCGCGTAGTGATGCGGAGTGCCGACGGGCGCAGTGCGAGCATCGGAAAGTATTACAGTGACTAACAGGTGCATCTCATCGGACCAATAGGCCTATTTTAAAGACATGATTAACATACCCGTTTGCGTTCACATTTCTCCCGATTGAATTGACGGCCTACATCCAGACACTTCTAAAATTTCGGGGTATTTTTGGGTCCTCCGATGTGGTTGCAGGACAGGGTTTGGAAGAGGCGAACGATGGGTTTTCAGATTATAGGTTCCGAAGTAAGCGTCACCGCTACAAAACAGAGTTGATAGTTGTGTCTTAATCATTGAGAGACATATATCGTATAGGTCAGGACAAGTATTATAGGTAACGGGCGTTGGGTAATTAGAGATAGGCCTATCACGAGAACCGCCCAACCCGAGAACCGCGAAATCTAGTACTGTATAATTCCGCCACTGAATTTCGTGGCCTCCACAAACCCTTGGCCACTAGCCCGTGGACGCGCTAAATTCTGTGCTTGCCTGCTAGAAACGTGACACTGTGAAGTACTTGGTATTCAAACCTTTGATCCCCAGATATGTGAGCTATTGTTAACTGATGATTGATTACCTGTTTGAAGTAAGATTACACTTGAAATAGTCGGGGAAATAGTTCATTAATGTTATTAATTATTTTAAACTGTTGTGATTTGGTAGTTCACATCATCTTACGAATGGTAGTGAGGAAAAATTGTATTGCTCAATTCATAGCGAGTGTGTAGAAGAATTAAAATATCACAGATATACTTTTATAGGTGCTGCGGTTCTTGAGTTGCGTTGTAAAGAGGGCTGAGACAACAACACTTTTGTAAAACGTACATAACTCATTAACAACAATAAATTAAGCAAGTTTGCAAAGTATATGCTTTGCAGAATGAACTTTTGCAAAACATCAAGGTGTTATTTTTCAATAATATATTGATCTAGATAATGAAAATCGATTTTTAGGTTGCTTCGACCAACAATACCTCGTCTACCCTTAACTAGTGCTATCATCTAAAGGAAATTTACTGACCCAATTAAAGTCCTTACTCTTGACACTGCTTAGTCATGTATTTTTGTGACTGCTGCCTTTTAAGTCGGAGGCCGCTACAATAAAGTGGCCAAGACCAGGGGCCACCACTACTGACAGTCAGTGGCGGAATTAAGCAGGGCTCTCTTATTGCCGACTTTAGAATTAATCCCATAATTCCTTGCGGATTTACCTATGGGATATACCGAAAATGTCAATTGATGATTGAAATTGATTATGAAAATCAGGAGAAAGTTTCAGTTTGTCCAATGTGAAATTCAATAAACAATATCGTTGTGCGTATCCAATTGCTGTGTAAAATTAAACTCAGAAGCAATAAAAGATATAACTAGATATATTGCATCCTTAGTAAGGCTGCGAAGTCTAGCCGTGACCTTGAAATGACATCTGATGACCTTGAAATGACCTTCACCACATTTTGCATCATATCCACATAACATATACTAATTTTCATTCAAATTGAATAAACTTTGTAATTTGACCCTTTTGACCTTTAGTTGACCTCTGGTGACCTTGAAATGACCTCCAATATATTTTGAATCATATCAAGATCACATATACTAATTTTCATCTAAATTGGACAAATATTAGAATTTGACCCCTTTTGACCTTTCGTTGACCTCTGGTGACCTTGAAATGACCTCCAATATATTTTGAATCATATCAAGATCACATATACTAATTAGTCTAGCCGAGCGGCGGCTAGACTCTTGAATCCCAGTAGTTTCTTTCTTCTTCTTAGTCTAGCCGAGCGGCGGCTAGACTCCTGTTTCTGGGCGATTTCTTTCTTCTTCTTCTTCTTCTTCTTCTTCTTCTTCTTCTTCTTCTTCTTCTTCTTCTTCTTCTTCTGTCAACATTTAACATAATTTGCTCTAGCTCCTTTATTATTTGACCGATTATAACCAAACTTGGGCACAAGCTCCACTACCCCAGCCTTTACATTTGACATGACCCATTTGGGGTCAAACGTCATGCATGAGTAATTTTGGCTAAAAATGTGATTTTTACCAAAATGCTTCTTCTCCTACAGATTACATGGTACAGTAATGAGATTTATACATTGACCTTGGCTATAGCCGGGGCCTATGGGGTCCTCACAGATTTGGGGTCAAAGGTCATTAAGGGGTATTTCCGGCACATAACCAAATACCTTCAAAATGCTTCTTTTCCTACAGATTCTATGGTACAGAGATGCGACTGACACATATGCATTGACATTAGTTGGTGTCTATGGGGTCCTCACAGATTTTGAGTTCAAGGTCAAACAGGGGACAAAAATGGTTGATTACTGAAAATCACTTTAAAATTCAATATGTTCTGCATATTACGTGCTGTGATCATAAGAATAATGCCAAAAGGGCTCTAGCATTATGTTCATGTACGATTGTAATCAGATTTGGCTTAAACATGGAGGAGGGGTCTGTTTTGGGGTCAAAAGGGGTAAAATTCTAAAGTTTGTCCAATTTAAATGAAAATTAGTATATGTGATCTTGATATGATTCAAAATATATTGGAGGTCATTTCAAGGTCACCAGAGGTCAACGAAAGGTCAAAAGGGGTCAAATTCTAATATTTGTCCAATTTAGATGAAAATTAGTATATGTGATCTTGACATGATTCAAAATATATTGGAGGTCATTTCAAGGTCACCAGAAGTCAACTAAAGGTCAAAAGGGGTCAAATTACAAAGTTTATTCAATTTGAATGAAAATTAGTATATGTTATGTGGATATGATGCAAAATGTGGTGAAGGTCATTTCAAGGTCATCAGATGTCATTTCAAGGTCACGGCTAGACTTCGCAGCCTTACTAAGGATGCAATATATCTAGTTCTTCTTCTTCTTTCTGTCAACATTTGATATAATTTGCTCTAGCTCCTTCATTATTTGACCGATTATGACCAAACTTGCGCACAAGCTCAACTGCCCCAGCCTTTACATATGACATGACCCATTTGGGGTCAAACGTCACGCATGAGTAATTTTGGCTAAAAATGTGATTTTTACCAAAAATGCTTCTTCTCCTACAGATTACATGGTAGAGTATCGAGATTTGGACATTTACCTTGGCTATAGCCGGGGCCTATGGGGTCCTCACAGATTTGGGGTCAAAGGTCATTAAGGGGTATTTCCGGCACATAACCAAATACCTTCAAAATGCTTCTTTTCCTACAGATTCTATGGTACAGAGATGCGACTGACACATATGCATTGACATTAGTTGGTGTCTATGGGGTCCTCACAGATTTTGAGTTCAAGGTCAAACAGGGACAAAATGGTTGATTACTGAAAATCACTTTAAAATTCAATATTTTCTGCATATTACGTGCTGTGATCATCAGAATAATGCCAAAAGGGCTCTAGCATTATGTTCATGTACGATTGTAATCAGATTTGGCTTAAACATGGAGGAGGGGTCTGTTTTGGGGTCAAAAGGGGTAAAATTCTAAAGTTTGTCCAATTTAAATGAAAATTAGTATATGTGATCTTGATATGATTCAAAATATATTGGAGGTCATTTCAAGGTCACCAGAGGTCAACGAAAGGTCAAAAGGGGTCAAATTCTAATATTTGTCCAATTTAGATGAAAATTAGTATATGTGATCTTGATATGATTCAAAATATATTGGAGGTCATTTCAAGGTCACCAGAGGTCAACTAAAGGTCAAAAGGGGTCAAATTACAAAGTTTATTCAATTTGAATGAAAATTAGTATATGTTATGTGGATATGATGCAAAATGTGGTGAAGGTCATGTCAAGGTCATCAGATGTAATTTCAAGGTCACGGCTAGACTTCGCAGCCTTACTAAGGATGCAATATATCTAGTTCTTCTTCTTCTTTCTGTCAACATTTAACATAATTTGCTCTAGCTCCTTTATTATTTGACCGATTATGACCAAACTTGGGCACAAGCTTCACTACCCCAGCCTTTACATTTGACATGACCCATTTGGGGTCAAACGTCATGCATGAGTAATTTTGGCTAAAATGTGATTTTTACCAAAATGCTTCTTCTCCTACAGATTACATGGTACAGTAATGAGATTTATACATTGACCTTGGCTATAGCCGGGTCCTATGGGGACCTCACAGATTTGGGGTCAAAGGTCATTAAGGTGGTATTTCCGGCACATAACCAAATACCTTCAAAATGCTTCTTTTCCTACAGATTCTATGGTACAGAGATGCGACTGACACATATGCATTGACATTAGTTGGTGTCTATGGGGTCCTCACAGATTTTGAGTTCAAGGTCATATAGGGGACAAAAATGGTTGATTACTGAAAATCACTTTAAAATTCAATATTTTCTGCATATTACGTGCTGTGATCATCCGAATAATGCCAAAAGGGCTCTAGCATTATGTTCATATACGATTGTAATCAGATTTGGCTTGAACATGGAGGAGGGGTCTGTTTTGGGGTCAAAAGGGTAAAATTCTAAAGTTTGTCCGATTGAAATGAAAATTAGTATATGTGATCTTGATATGATTCAAAATATATTGGAGGTCATGTCAAGGTCAGCAGAGGTCAACCAAAGGTCAAAAGGGGTCAAGTTCTAAAGTTTGTCCAATTTAAATGAAAATTAGTGTATGTGATCTTGATATGATTCAAAATATTATGGATGTCATTTCAAGGTCAACAGAGGTCAACCAAAGGTCAAAAGGGGTCAAATTGCAAAGTTTGTTCAATTTGCATGGAAATTAGTATACGTTATGTGGATATGATGCAAAATATGTGGTGAAGGTCATTTCCAGGTCATCAGAGGTCACTTCAAGGTCACGGCTAGACTTCGCAGCCTTACTAAGGATGCAATATATCTAGTTTTCATTTAAATTGGACAAACTTTAGAATTTTACCCCTTTTGACCCCAAAACAGACCCCTCCTCCATGTTTAAGCCAAATCTGATTACAATCGTATATGAACATAATGCTAGAGCCCTTTTGGCATTATTCTGATGATCAGAGCACGTAATATGCAGAAAATATTGAATTTTAAAGTGATTTTCAGTAATCAACCATTTTTGTCCCCTGTTTGACCTTGAACTCAAAATCTGTGAGGACCCCATAGACACCAACTCATGTCAATGCATATGTGTCAGTCGCATCTCTGTACCATAGAATCTGTAGGAAAAGAAGCATTTTGAAGGTATTTGGTTATGTGCCGGAAATACCCCCTTAATGACCTTTGACCCCAAATCTGTGAGGACCCCATAGGCCCCGGCTATAGCCAAGGTAAATGTCCAAATCTCGATACTCTTCCATGTAATCTGTAGGAGAAGAAGCATTTTTGGTAAAAATCACATTTTTAGCCAAAATTACTCATGCGTGACGTTTGACCCCAAGTGGGTCATGTCATATGTAAAGGCTGGGGTAGTTGAGCTTGTGCGCAAGTTTGGTCATAATCGGTCAAATAATGAAGGAGCTATAGCAAATTATATCAAATGTTGACAGAAAGAAGAAGAAGAAGAAGAAGAACTAGTGGCAAATGGTGGTCATAGACCACAAACCTAGCTGGGGCTTGTTGGTGTTGTGGAGGTATCTGACCCCTGCAAAAAGTTCCAAAAATATTTCCCTGGTCATGAGGTTTGTTGTCACCGAGTTTGAGTCCCGTACTCCCTACAGATGTCCAGAAAATGCAATCTAAGATTTGACCCCAGATGACCTTTGACCTGACCCCTGCAAAATGTTCCAAAAATTTTCCCCTGGTCATCAAGTTCATTGTCACGCAATTCTAAGATTTGACCCCAGATGACCTTTGACATGACCCCTGCAAGATGTTCAATAATGTTCCCCTGGTCATGAGGTTTGTTGTCACCGAGAGTGAGCCATATACCTCTTACAGATGTCCAGATAACACAACTCTAAGATTTAGTCCCAGATGTCCTTTGACCTGACCCCTTCAAATTGTTCCCCTGGTCACGAGGTTTGTTGTCACCGAATTTGAGCTTTGAACCCCTTACAGATGTCCAGATAATGAAATTCTAAGATTTGACCTAAGATGACCTTTGACCTGACCCCTGCAAATGTATCAAAATTTTCCCCAGGTCATGAAGTTTGTTGTCACCAAGTTTGAACCCCATACACCTTACAGATTTCCAGAAAATGCATTTCTAAGATTTGACCTCTGTGTGACCTATGACCCGACCCCTGTAAAATTTTCCCCTGGTCCAGAGATTTGTTGTCAATGAGTTTGAGCCACATATCCCTTACATATGTCCAGATAATGCAATTGTAAGATTTTACCCCTTTAATGACCTTTGACCCCAATTCTGTGTACAAGTTATAGGCACTGGGTATAGTCGATGCATATGTGCAAGTGATGTCATTGTGCTATGTAATTTGTGGTAGAAGAAGCATTTTGAAGGTATTTGGTTATATACCTGTAATGCCCCCTTAATGACCTTTGAACCCAATTCTGTTTACACACTATGGGCACTAGGTATAGCCGATGCTTATGGTCAAGTGACGTCATTGTAGAATGTTACATGTAGGAGAAGAAGAATTTTTAGCTGAAATCACATTTTTAGCCTATTTGACCCCTCTGTAACCTTTAACATACTAAAAGTCAGGTGACGTGTATGGTCGTGGTCAATGATGGTTGTGACCAAGTTTGGTCAAAATCGGTCAAAGCATGTCTGAGCTAGAGCAAAAAATGTGCAATTTGTTGCCAGAAGAAAGAATGGATAGCATTACAGTACCTAGCTGGGGGGTGTAAACCCCCAGCTAGGTAAGAAGAAGAAGAAAGAAACTACTGGGATTCAAGAGTCTAGCCGCCGCTCGGCTAGACTAAGAAGAAGAAGAAAGAAATCGCCCAGAAACAGGAGTCTAGCCGCCGCTCGGCTAGACTAAAAAGTGCAATTTTTATTTTCCTAGATGACCATTTTCATTCATAAATCACAGCCAAGTCTTCAATGTCACTTCCTTTTTATATGTTATCCAAGAGCAGCACGTGATATTTTGTCAGATAATCCTGCTTTGTCAATTACAATGGCCTTTTATTCGTGGGTCTATTGTTGAGAAACAAATAGGACGTAATTCGTGGTAGAAGTAGTGATGTAACTGGCAATGGGTTTACACCATTTTTGAATGTATTGCCCTGCACTAAACGTTACGCCGTTCCACTGCATAGATTATTTATCAAAGAACCGGGGTAGAGACCTGAATCGTAATTCTATAGAATTTTCACATCATGCTGTTCACACGCACCTGTAAGATTATTGTCTTTATCGTAGTCAATTTATCATTGCACATAATTATACACCGGTGATGAGTGCTGCTTATAGTGCGGGGCAATGCATTCAAAAATAGTGTAAACCCATTGTTATGGTAATTAACCTGTTACATTACTATTTTTACGGCGAATTATTCGCTGTCGAAGTGATGTAATAATCGGATTAACTACCATAGCAATAGCAATAGGTTCAACAATTTTGATTATATCGCGCAGCACTACAAGCAATCCCAGACAACATACACACATTGGCCCAATATTGGAAAGCCATTGGCAATCTTGGTATTGGTATTTTCTTGGGAAGCAATATTGGGTCAATATTGGTTTCTCATTGACAATTATTGGCATTGGCGTTACATTGGCAACGATATTGGATCAATATTGGTTTTCCATTGGCAACTTGGCATTGGTAAAATCTTGGCAAGAAATATTGGACTAATATTGGTTTTCCATTGGCATTGGCCTTGCATTGGCAAAATATATTGGATCAATATTGGTTTTCCATTGGCAACTTGGCATTGGTGTAATCTTGGCGAGAAATATTGGGTTAATATTGGTTTTCCATTGGCATCATAGCATTGGCATTACATTGGGAAAAGGTATAATTTGATCAATGTTGGTTTTCCATTGGCATTGGCATAATATTGGCGAGAAATATTGGGTCAATATTGGTTTGCATTAATGTTGCATTAATGTGGGCGTGGTTTTGAAACCCTGACAATTTTTACTATCAAAATACAATATTTGATCATTATCATCTTCATTTTGAAGGGCCACATGTTATTATTATTATAAAGAAGAGGCAGAGAGTTTACGCTTGTTCCGAATATTTCATTTACTGCCTTGTAAAGAATCTACGTGAGCAAGGCATAATTTTTATCTGATGACACCATAGAATAAATATTTCATTTATCAATGGCTCAGTTTTGTGAGCTTTGTTTGTTATCGAACTTCAATACTTTGTACATCAGTTAATACCGATTCAATTGTGCTGAGTGCAAATAACCTGTAAGTTTCCTTTTCAAAGGAAATATCTGGTTGAACAGGTGTGACCAATAATGCCTGAATCCAGGGCCCATGAGCAAATAACCTTGGTACAATATTGGCATACAAATGGATGCCAATGAATTACCAACAGAAAACAATATTGGTTAGACATTGGCCCAGTATTGATCTCGATATTGAGCCATGAGTGGCCCAATATTGGCCAATTTAAATATTGCCAATATTGGGCCAATCCAGTGAGAATATCCTGAAGGAAGATGAACAAATGTCCCAAATGCGTCACTCTTGAAATGCTCTCTTTTCCCATTCAAATTGGTATAACTTGAGAGAATAAAGTCGCATCGTGCCGAATGAGGTATAAAAATACGCAAACCATCTATTGATTCTGGAGGGGGTAAACTATCCGTCCATCCGTAAAAATGCAACAATAACATGTGGCCACAGCTAAAATGAATGACGCCCTCTTTTTCTACTTACATGCACGTAAAAAAAACAAAGGCCTATTGAAAAGGAGGGACTGTCCCCAGCACAGACACACGGAACGTGCACAAAATATTTCGACAAAATCAGCCGCATTTTCCCCAATGTTCTTGTGTGGAATCGTGTACACATACATTTTGAATTTTACTCATAGGCCTAACTTAACAAGTTTTTGAAAATAATATATCAACAATTTATAGGCATAATCTTGAAATGTTATGTTACTCATTTTAAAATGTAGTCTTACAAGGTTTTCGAATTTCGTAGCCAACGCTTTGAATTCATCTGATGATGAATTTGTTAATGCTTCATCGAATTGGGCAACCAGCACAAGTGTCAATGAAACAACAAGGACGTGAGAAACTGAAATTAATAATAAGAAAAGTAACAAATTTGGGTATTTAAACTGGAATAAAAATAAGAAATAAAATAATTTGATCAAAGTTCTGAGAAATGACAGATTATTAATAATAAATAATATGCTCATATTTTAATAAGCGCTTACAAAAATAATCTCGAAGTGCTGTACAAAGCATTAAAAACATTAAAACAATATGCAAATATTACAGAGTAAACAGGCAAAATTTATATTAAGATAAAAACCATAATACCAAGAAACATGATATAAAAGCATACAACTAAATATAATAAAGGACAAGTAGGTGATTATGGCAAAACCATCCACCCGTCGTGCACCACAAAACAAACTAGACTTAGCTGTGGTCTAAGACCACGAACACAGCCGTGTTATAACCCCTATATGTCCTTTGACCCCAAAATATATGAAAACGCCCATAGACATTGGCTAATGTCAATGCATGGGTGCACGTGGCACCACTTTGCTATGTTACTTGTGGCAGAAGGGGCATTTTGAAGGTTTTTCGTCTCAGACCGGAAGTGACCCCTTAATGACATTTGACCCCAAATAAAAAATACCACATATGAATTGGGTAACCACAATTCATGTGTGAACATACCGTTACTGTCCTATATGTTTTTCTTAGCAAATAAAAAATGTTGAAGGTTTTTCGTTTTATACCGGAAGTGACCCCTTAATGACCTTTGACCTCAAGCAAAAAAATACCACATATACATAAGGTAAACATAATTCATGTGTGCACATACCGACCCTCTCCTATGTTTTTCTTAACTAATAAAAATTTTCGAAGGAATTTGGTTTTTTACCGGAAGTGACCCCTTAATGACCTTTGACCTCAAATCTGTGTATGATTCATAGACACTTGGTAATAGCAATGCATATGTGCAAGTTGCGTCACCGTCCTATGTAATTTGTGGGAGAAGTAGCATTTTGAAGGTATTTCGTTTTATACCGGAAGTGACCCCTTAATGACCTTTGACCCCAAATAAAAAAATACCACATGTACATTAGGTAAACATAATTCATGTGTGCACATACCGTCACTCTCCTATGTTTTTCTTAGCTGAGAAAATTTTTTGAAGGAATTTCGTTTTTTACCGGAAGTGACCCCTTAATGACCTTTGACCTCAAATCTGTGTATGATTCATAGACACTATGTAATAGCAATGCATGTGCGCAAGTTGCATCACCGTCCTATCCTACGTAATTTGTGGGAGAAGTAGCATTTTGAAGGTATTTCGTTTTATACCGGAAGTGACCCCTTAATGACCTTTGACCCCAAATAAAAAAATACCACATATACATTAGGTTGACATAATTCATGTGTGCACATACCGTAACTCTCCTATGTTTTTCTTAGCTAATAAAAATTTTTGAAGGAATTTGGTTTTATACCGGAAGTGACCCCTTAATGACCTTTGACCTCAAATCTGTGTATGATTTATAGACACTGGGTAATAGCAATGCATGTGTGCAAGTGGCGTTACTGTTCTACAAAATTTGTGGGAGAAGTAGCATTTTGAGTTGAAATCACGTTTTTGACCCCTGTGACCCCTACTTGACCTTTGACCCCACGAATTTCATGTGACATGTAGGGGCTTGGTCATTGATGATTGTGACCAAGTTAGGTCAAAATCGGTGTACGCATGTCAGTGCTAGAGCAAATGTAAAGGTCGACAGAAGAAAGAAAGAAGAAAGAAAGAACCTGTAAGAAAAAAGACACAGCCGTGACTAACGTCACGGCTGTGTAAATATAAAAGCAAGGGCACAAATGAACCGACAGACCTTCCAAGTGGATGAGCAAACACCAACGCGTTGCCCCGGGGGGGGGGGGGCCCTCAACTTTGGAGGGGACGCGTATGTAGGGCTGTTAAGACCCCCTTTTTCAGCATCGCTCTCACCCAAAGACCCCATATTTTTTGCGAACACATGCTCTGTCACCCGAAGACCCCTATTTTTCCATTTGATCTGTCACCCAAAGACCCTTACAAGTTCAATTTGAACAGCAACTTTCATTTTTCACTAATTTTGTTACTTATTTTGAAAAAACAATGAAATTTGAAGCCATTTAGAACTAGAAATTCGATTTTCGAGGTTTTTGTGGCGCTGCTTCGGCTCTCACCCAAAGATTCCATTTAAAAAAAAGGTCATGTTCTCACCCAATGACCCCATATTGTCGACGTTTTGCTCTCACCGAATGCCAAAAATCATGCTCTCACCCAATGACCCCATATTTTTTACATTTTGCTCTCACCGAATGCCCCTTAGTGCGAAAGTGCCAGCCCTACACCTATATCCATTTCATATTGAAGTGCCCCCCTGGGCGCGTTGCAACGGTGAAAAAAAGTTGCCCTAGCCAAAAGCAACAACATATAATATAAACATGAATGGCAATAATCATAAAATAAACAATAGAAGCATCAGTGGCAGCAATAAACTATTCAGTAGCATAAGCACATTTGAATAAATGAGTCTTTAGTTGAGATTTGAATTGTCTGATGTTGCTTGCGTGCCTGATATGAAGTGGAAGACAGTTCCAGAGTTTTGGCGCGCACACTGCAAAACATTCGTAGGGAAACACTCGCTCTCTACGTTTCCTTTACCTAGACACGAGGTAAAATCAGCATCTTTCAACGTGGCACGCAAAGTATCACACACATTTCAATGCGCAATCTCTGCGTATGGATATTTCCAGTGGGCCCGGGCCCAGGGTCCCCAAATTTTTTTGGGCCACCGAAATTGACATTTTAGCCGAAAAACACCATGTTTTGGACCAAAATAGGGTACAAAAATTACAAAAACTTTGCACTGGCATGTTTATACCAAATTTCAGATTCAATTTGAGCTAAAATAGTCTAAAATTAATTTTTTTTGCGCGCAAATGTCCTAGTGAAAGCAAAAATTTGGCCACTTGAGTGCACATGCCTTCCTCACGGTGCGTTTGGGGGCCTCTAAAGTTTGGCCTGGCCCAGGGCCCCAAAAAGGTAAATCCGGCCCTGGATATCGCGTTTAAATTTGGATCATAATAATAATTAGACTTTCCTTCATCCTTGACTGTCTTTAACATATTGTGAAACGGACAAATTTTGTGCATTTTCAACGATATATCCCGGGCGATGTATCTACGTTGATTTTGCCCGTGGCAAATCTTCAAAACTGGCTAAATACGTGACCTCGCTTCGATACAGGAGAGTGGTTTTGAATAGATCTACACCCGTCCGATACCTACGTTTGGAAATCGCAATCTCTCTAGTGTAGAGGTTCCAACAGTCTTTATAGCTGAGCGATTGATGATCTTTCGACTTATGACAAGACGTCAAATAGCGAAAAGCGGCTCTTGCACTCGCGCTTAATATCTGCTGACAGATCAGACTGTGCGGTGGCAGACGCATCCAAAGCAAGACGGACAATGCGAATTTTCTCGTCGAAAACTGACTAACTGCCCTTTTTTGACTCGTGAGAAGGTAGTATTTTGGATGGCCATACACAGCAAGTTTGTCAACCAGGCGCGAGAATCGCACTCAGCTATCTGGAACAATGATGTTCAGTTTTGGCATCATCAAGTGCCTTCTTATATTTGCTACACTCCTTGCGAAGTTGATCTTTGTCTACAGTTTTTATTTAATCAAAATTGGTCATTCCGCTGAACCGTCAGGGATTTAAAGCGTGATCCTGCATTATATTAGTTTTTTTATTTATTTTTGTTTGTGTTTTTTTTTATCAGTGTTATATTTTAGCAATCGATGAATACATATTAATTACACCGCAAAATGCATCAATGGAACCAAACAAAAATATATTCAAATATTATTGGAGCAAACACGAAATGATTCTTATCATAAAATAAATAAAATAATATATAATATTCGTATTTCAATGCTATAACTTTCTATAAGTATATTTTCTCCTCAATAAGTTCATCAGGATTGTCAGTAAATGTAATTTTTTTTGTTAATAAAAAGTTTTTGTAAATATATCCAAATAAATAATGGGTAAAATGATGTTATTAGCATACCTCAATGACGTTTCGTGCTGCATCGTAGCACTTTCTCAAATAGAAAGTGCTACGATGTACAAAACGTCATTGAGGTATGTATAATGTTTAACATCATTTTACCCAACATTTCTTTGGATTTATTTCGCAAATTATAGATTTTCTTCTATTTCATATTATACTGCATGTATGTGAATGTATTTGTGTTTTTGAAATAAAACATGAGAATATTAGATGGTACATGATCAATTCACAAGTCACACTCTATAGGTTGTGAAACTTTAAAATTGATCCGGTAATTAATTACGCTAATGAGCTAATTAATTATTCAAAAGATGTGGAAATGTGTTATTTGCTATAACCTATTTGTATTGAGATTGTATGAAGCTGGTACAGTATTTTATACTATTTTAGTCAATCCCTCAGGTGTGTAAAAGCTGACAATCTACTATGTTATAATCAAACTTTTCCTAGCAAGCGAGTACTAGGTTTTGTGTCTACGAAGGCCTACAATAACATTGATGTCTTACCTTTCTGACAAGTTCCATTGACATATTTAAATTCAGGCTTGCATTCACATCGAGGTGTTGTCACTTTCTGGTTCATTGAGATGACACACATAGTATTGTTGTTGCAAGAAACAAAATCACACGTATCTGTAGAAAAAATATCTTCGATGAAATCAAAACAAAACTGAAACACACAAGTTGAAATATTATTTCCTGATTTTTTAAAATATTATGCAATAGCGGACAGTGTGATAGAATCCACCTTATGCACCCAAAAGGGCGGATACAAGGGGCCCTCCTCTAAAAACTGTTAACAGTTAATTACTCCAGCAAAATCAATAGATAAAGTCTAACCTAAACTTCACATTGAATGGTGGACTGCACTTATGACCAAATATGGCACTTGCCAATCAATAATCACCCACTTGAAATCCCCTGACTCGCTCCACTGACCAAAGTTATGGACAGATATGGGAGTTGTTTTGCTGTTATCTGTCATTTTCATATCAGGGAGGTACGAACATTTGCAGATGCCCCACATGTAACGTATACATTATTCTTGATTGACAGCAAGTACAAAAAATATCCGTCAAGTGGTTTAGCTTTAATGCCCATCGGAAGAGAGCGGTCCACAAGTGAGTTATAGTCACTAAAAGTTGCATTCGATATACACAGGGAATTTTGCAGGCCATGACGTGCCCTTCCTTACTAAAACACCAAAGTGCGAATATTTCCAAACATCTAAATTAGCTAAAAATTTAAGACATGTTACAAAACTATATTTTCTAGAATTTCAGAGAGTACAATGACGTTAACTAGGCAATGCCCTATACCTCTAACATACACTGTTTGTAGAGGTCACACGTCAATGGTGAGAGAACTGTGTATTGTGTATAAGAAAACGAACAGTAACTGCAGTATGACCCCCTTTCAAAGACCTGAATCAGCCTACGACCTATTCGATATCCACGACACGACAGCGGATAGTGAAACATATTCTTCCTTTATTCTTTCAGTACATGTAGTTGAAGACAGGAGGACACTTTAGAACCCTTTTTCCAGAGTGTGTTGTAAGTGGACCTGTCACAGTACCCTGATGTTTCCTTCACCCAGCCTGAACTTTCCCCATTCACCATGACACGTTGTTCTTTTTCCGTATTGGAATGTCTTGACCCAGTTGAAAAGCTTCCCATAATCATAATCAAATACTCTGTGATCTTATTGAGACGGCGATGCGGGAAACTTTGTCGAAAGTTTTTTCGAAATTCGAGTAGTTTGCCATGTTCCTGATTTGCTGGTTACTGGGAAAACATATGTTTATCACCAGTGGCGTAGCCAGGTTTTCGAAAGTGGGGGGGGGGGGGGCACAAACTTGTCCTTTGTTTATTGACATGCACATGCCTAATATGTGCCGACGGCTATGATGAGCGGCGGAGGACCGCCCTTCCCCCAACGGGCTACACCACTGTTTATGACTGAAATGGGCCTAAATCCAATGGCTTGATGATTTGTTATGTTGGCGTTCAGCGCTGATCATGGATTCGATCCCATGGAATTTTTGAACAGGTCAAACTCCTCCCTCCTCCCGATTCATTGTATATAGATATCCATCATCAAGCAAAGCCAATCAACAAACAAAAAATTCGTAGGAAGTCACTTCCCCGTGTTAATTTATTTGGTGAAACACGAATTCCGTTCATAAGATTGAATTGCTGCCACCAAAAAGACAAAATTTAAGACATGCACGAAACAAGATTTCAGGGAAGCTGGCGGCTGAAAGTGGCATTGTTCTAATAGGTTTATTTTAATGTTTTTCGCATAAACCTAAAAAGGGCTCATTCCATCATACTGCCTGGACATGCACTTAACCATCTTCACAAAGGCCCAGGTGTAATGAAAACCTGTAGAACTAGCCATATTAGTAAATACCTTTTGGGGGGGCAAATGACCCCTGCATCTTCACTATGGTTACAGTCCTCAAATCCCCATGCATAAGCACCACATTCATCTAAATTGTTTTCTGCTCCTGAACAGGTGACACCATCCAACCATGTTTGTCCAGTTCCCTCTCCAAACTGAGCATCGCTAACAGCTTGTGCATCACCAGATGGAAAACCAAGTTGACGACAAACTACCATTGCATCATCATTATCCCATGAGTCATGACACACTGTACCCCAAACATAGTTATGATATACCTCTACTCTGCCTTCACTTGAATTGCTGCCACCAACAAGGCGGACTGAAACAGGTTCAAAATAAGATATGCAAGGAATAAGATATCGGGAGGGGAGGGGGTGCTGAAAGTGACATTGCCCAAAATGATTGATTTTAATGTATAAACCTGAAGAGAGTCCAACCCTCAAACATATCAAATCTATACTCCCTGGACACATGCTCCTAACCATTTTCATGAAGGTCTAGAGGACTAGAACATAAATCAGTACATACCTTTTGGGGAGCAAATGACCCCTGCATCTTCATGGTGGTCACAGTTGTTTAATCCCCATCCATTATGTCTGCATTAATCTAGGCTATTTTCTGATCCTAAACAATCTATATCATCCAGCCATATTTGACCGGTTCCCACTCCAAACTGATTGTTGACACTTGGCGCATCACTAGATGGAAATCCAAGTTGACGACAAACCACCACTGCATCATTATTATCCCACGAGTCATCACACACAGTACCCCAAGTGTCATTGTATTGTACTTCCACCCTTCCTTCGTTTGAATAGCTGCCACCAACGAGGCGAACTGAAACTGATATAAAAAAAGACTAGTAAGGAATAGTGAACTGGATCCTTTGGCGAGCTGAGAGGCTGTTATATTGGGCGAGGTAGAGGTGTTCACAAATATACGTCATATTATAACTTCACGATGACCTAGAACAGCTTAGCATATGGCCTCGGGGCCTAAACAATGAAAGGCAGATAGCCTTGGGAGCACTTGCTCAAAATCCAGTGGAAATCTCTCTCGACCCTCCTTTACTAATGTGAGCTATATATTCATATATTGGTTCATGTGACTTTTAACCTCTGTGGGGTCAAACTATACTATCGATTGATCCCCGTGTGGATCAAGAGAAGTGTCACCGGGCCGGTGCTAGTTGCATGTCAAGTGTATCTTGATGCTGCTGCACTTAGTGAGCTAGAGATGAATGTTCAAAGATATTCATATTCAAAATGTAAAACATTCTTTTAGATTTTGCACTAAGTAATTTCAAGTTCAGCACGGAACTATCTCGCCTCAGGTGGTATCGTGGCCCGGTATCGTGGTTTTATTTATTATTTTAAAATAAAAGCTTATTTTCAAATTTTCTGATCACATTTAGTGATATTGAATTTACTTTATCAAAGTTCGGTTATACCATTTTAAAAATTTGACAATATAGCTGTAGTACCAACCATGACTTATTTAGTACATACCATTATTGCAAATGACCCCTGCATCTTCATGGTGGCCACAGTTATGATTTGCCCATCCAGGAAAACCGCATTCATCTAAACCATATTCTGATCCGTAACAGAATATATTATCCAGCCATATTTCTCCATTTCCCTGTCCAAACTGAGCATAGCTAACAGCTTTAGCATCACCATATGGAAATCCAAGTTGACGACAAACTACCGTTGCATCAACATTTTCCCAACCGTCATCACACACTGTACCCCAAGCTTCGTTGTTAAATACTTCCACTCTTCCTTCATTTGAGTTGCTTCCTTTGACAAGACGGACTGAATGAAACAGATTCAAAATAAGACATGCAAGGAACAAGATATGGGGCATGGTTCAAAGTGGCATTGTTCAAAACAGTCTGATTTTAATGTTTTGGTAGAAACCTGATGGGGTAATGAAAAGCCTTTAGGACTAGATCATATCACTCCCCATTCCAGAAAAATACAGTTTATCAACTTCAGCCAAATCCTAATTGTTCATTTAGCACTATAACTGGCAATAAAAGTTTAATTTCACTATTTGGCCAAATTTATGAATTAAGGGTAGACGAGGTTTTGTTGGTCGAAGCAACCAAAACATCTATTTTCATTATCTAGATCAATATATTATTGAAAAATAACACCTTGATGATTTGCAAAAGTTCAGTTTACAAATCCTATACTTTGAAAACTTGCTTAATTTATTGTTGTTATTATAAGTTATGTACGTTTTACAAAAGTGTTATTGTTTCAGCCCTCTTTACAACATACCTCAAGTCGTCAAGAACCACAGGACCTATAAATTATATCTGTGATATTTGAATTCTTCTACATGTTCGCTATGAAATGAGCAATGCCGTTTTTGTCAAAGCTCACTACCATTCGCAAGATGCTGTAAACGACCAAATCGCAACAGTTTAAAATAGTTAATAACCTTAAGGGCCAAAAACGTGCATTTTTCACATGATGTGACAATCAAGTCTAAAGACTTGTATGAAATCTAATTTCAATTTATGCGTTCTAATTTTTGGAAAAGACATGTTTCATTCTTAAAACCAATTATATTAAAGTAACCAAAAAAGAAAAGAAAATTGGAGCAACATTTCGGCATATACTCAAGATGTTGAATGCTTAGACTTGATTAGTCTTGACTTGAAAATGCCTGTTTGTGGCTCTTTTTGCAAGAAAATAGTAGAATAGTGAGCTTTTTCTTTTATCTCCAGTTAGTACTAAATGAATGATTAGGATTGAGACATGTTTCATTTGGCAGAACTTCATAATATTTTTTTAATCCCAAAAAATTAATGCTGTATTTTTCTGGAATGGGGAGCAGTACATACCTTTTAGGGAGCAAATGACCCCTGCATCTTCATGGTGGTCACAGTTGTTTTTTCCCCATCCATTATGTCTGCATTCATCTAGGATATTTTCTGATCCTGAACAATTTACATCATCCAGCCATTTTTGCCCCGCAATTCCCACTCCAAACTGATTGTTACCAGGTTGTGCATTACCAGAGGGAAATCCAAGTTGACGACAAACAACCATTGCATCTTTATTATCCCACGAGTCACCACACACTGTACCCCAAGCTTCATTGTAAAGAACTTCCACTATGCCTTCCTTTGAATTGCTGCCACCAACAAGGCGGACTGAAAGTAGTCCAAAATAACGCAAGGAACAAGATATCTATTGCAGAATAATAATATACTATGCTGGTAGGTATAGGCAAACGTAGATTTATTTAAGATGAAGTGTCACTTCCATAATAAGCATGATAAGTGTATCCTCCTTAAGGTGTCGTTAGAGGATGCGAAAATGTTTTACAATCTTTGATTAAACAGTAGCAGTGTGAATTATTTTACATTTATCTTATTAAAGACATTAAGTACCAAGACCAGCGAACTGGACACTTTGTCGAGGCTGTTATATTTGACGATGAAGAGGTGTTCACATAATATACGTCATATTATAACTTCATGATGACCTAGCACATGGGGTCGAGAGAGACTAGCACTGGCTCTTGAAGTGCTCCCAGGGCTCTCTGAATTTCGCATTTAGGCCCCGAGACCCATTTACTTTGTGAGCTAGAGATGTGATCTTTAACCTCTGTGGGGTCAAAATTATACTACCGGTGGATCACGAAGTGTCCCCGATAATAGCTGCCTGCCACGTGTGGGACTCGAGGCTGCTACACCTAGTGTGGCTAGAGACAGTTTTTCAAAGATATTTATATTCAAAATGTAAAACACTGTTTTAAATTTTGCAATAGTTCTAAGTAATTTCAAGTTCAACACGGAACTATATCTCGCCTCAGATGGTATTGCTGTTTGTCTGAAGTAATATTGAAAATAAAAATTCACATTTTCTAACCATATTTCTTAGTGATTGATTGAATTTACCATAGATATCTTCTGGGATTTCATTACATTTTTTTAAATTGACAAAATAGCTGTAGTACCAACCATGATCTAATTAGTACATACCATTGTTACAAGTGACCCCTGCATCTTCCCAGTGTAAACAGTACCACATTCGGGACCACATTCCCCACTCACTATGACTGCATTCATCTAAACCATATTCTGATCCTGAACAGTTTACATTATGCAACCATATAATGTCCAGTTCCTTCTCCAAACCTAGCATATCTAACAGCTTGTGCATCAGCAGATGGCAAACCAAGTTGACGACAAACTACCATTGCATCATCATTGTCCCATGAGTGACTACACACTGTACCCCAAGTCTTGTTGTAAAACACTTCCACTCTGCCTTCATATCTATGGTTGCCACCAACAAGGCGGATTTTACCAGGATCTAAATAAGAGGAGAGTGTTGGATAATATTGGTAACATATTAAATATGAAATGAAGCAATTTTAAACTTTTACACTACACTCACCGCAGCGCTTTCACTGGCTCAACCGGCGTCTTCAGCGGATGTTATTGCTCTGAAGATGTATTGTTGAGCAATACCATCCGCTGAAGATGCCGGCGAGAGCGCCCAGGTGAATGTTCATTCATTTCATTCGGCTACAAAGCAGGCGACTACAAAGTTTCTCCATGTACTACGATTTGGTGCTCAGCATTAGGCCCAAACAAAAACTTGTTGTGTTGCCCTCAACCGCCCGACCCTAAATTCTGAAAAATCAGGGTCGGCATTTTTTTTAATGATGATTTTTACAGATTTGTTCAAACAATCAATGTTTTTCACTTAGAATTAATATTTTATTGAAAGACTTGTCTTCAGGTATCCAGAAGTCAAAATTGACACATGTCCCCCAATTGAAGAAGCATTATTTAATATTTGAGGGGATTTTTAAAAACTGAAGGTTAAAAATAAAAAAGAAATCCCGACCGTCCGACCCAACTTTCCCATTTTCTCACTTGAGGGCAACACAACAATATTTTTTTTGGCCTTATTGTGTAACATGATGTAGCAAAAGCATTGATCTTATTTTCCATGTCAGTAGATATCAACCAGGAATCGCAGCCATAGAGCAATACTGTAACACACGTGGTGTGAAAAAGCTTGACCCTTGTTGCAACGGAGATTGTTGGACTTCTCCACAGATGCTCCAATTTCCAAAATGCATACCATGCAAGCGCCTTCCGTCGGCTAGAGCCCATGAAGGAACCAATATATTTAAAATCGGTGACATACTTGATGGGTTCTCCGTATATTTGGAATAGTGGCTGTGGAGTGCAGTTGATGGTCATGTACTTAGTTTTAGGAACACTGATGGTGAGACCCAGACTTTCTGCCGCAGCCGCTGTTCTGGTCAGCTGTGCCTGTGCCTTTGGAATAGACGATTCAAGGAAGGCAATATCGTCAGCGAAATCCAAGTCGTTCAAAACCTTGGTAGGATGTCGCCTGGAACGACGCAGATGTGTTTGTCACTCCCTTGGTAGGCATCTGCATCAGGAAGTCAATGAGAACAATGATTAGGAATGGAGCTAGAACATCCCTCTGCAATACTCCAGTAGTCACAAGGAAAGGATCCGAGATGTTGCCGTCTACCATTACGGCGCTTTGTGAATTGGTGTACAGTACACGTATTGCCTTAATTACGATGCTCTCTGGGATACCATAGTACCGCAAAATAGAAAGATCTTGAAAGTGGTGAATGTAATCAGATAATAACGATAGGTTAAAATGTCTTCCTTTTATTTCATACATTATTTATGTTAAATATGGATAATACTGCCCTGTATAAAAACTCTGTATGTGCAGTTTCTCTCTTTTGGGGGGATGATTGTATGGACCATCCCCCTGGCAAAATATTGAAAGGGCGCATGTTTAGCGGGCGCTTTTTACTTGCGCAATATTTTTTGAGACAGGCTGTAGCGGCCCTTATATAAATAAACAAATACTAGAAAGTATAAAACAATAAAGCTCATTATGCATATCCATTGTTTTTCTCCATGTCGCCAGCCAAGGTGCGTTCCGTATAATGTGTCCCTGCCCGCTAAACATGCGCACATATAATGAATTATATAGGTACTTTTCATTAGCTGGTATCATGCCCTAATTATAAAGTATAAGACATCACAACACAGGTTATTAAATTTGTCCAACAGGTCTTTGAGACTAATATTGTCCACAGATACGTTACCATATTTCTCATGGCTAACAATCTGTGAAAATAATTGCCTAGATTAATGTTCTCACATGTGATGGATCAAGCAGGCTCCATAGTTATATTATATATGTGGTATAACACAATGGTTTCAAAGTAAAAAAATCAGGTCTATTAATGGCAAAAAATCCTGATGTTACGTTCATGTCGTCACAGATACGTTACCTAAATTCTACTCCCCTCGGAAAAAATGATGTGATAAATGAAGCTAAATACCATACCAGACTTTAGTACATTGGGTGATGACTGATCAAGTATGGGTATTAAGTCGGTAAGTTTTTACACTTGCACGATTAAGTCAAAGGTGGGAAAGGGCTTCACAGATACGTTACCACAGATACGTTACCCCCAATACGTACAAATAATATTGCTCAAAAATGACGTATTGTTCAAAAATCACCCATGCATTGTTTTGTGTTCTGAAACTATTAAAGGTTACGATTCTGAATGATTTTCATGAATTCTTCGAGGTTGGCATTTTGTCATTCCTGAAACTTGAACACTTTATCGGAGAATGGGCCTACAGTGGTAGCCTTTAAGCATACACTGGTGATGCTGATCAGCAGACACGCAAGTAGAAATCTGATTTGTACTACCATCCACCTTCAATCTTACTTCAGACATATAGTTTGCAATTCATACAGTTGTAAGCCACCTCTCACGTTTTATATTGGTGACTGTTCAGTGATTATCCATGACTTTGGTTTTGCCGCCAAGTGGCAGCCATCTTGATTTTGTGGATGATGCCGGGGGATGATGGTTACTACTACCATCATTTTAGCTTAAAATTGTATGATACCCAGCTGTAATATGCCTTATAAACCAAAGTACCAATGCGGTGTATGTAACCGTGCTGTTCGCTGGAAAACACCCGCAGTTGCATGTGATGACTGTGAAGTTTGGTTTCACAAGAATTGTGTCCATCAAGCTTCTTCGAAAACGCTGATTCATCACTTTTAACATCAATTAATGGATCACAGGAAAACTGTGATGGCGTATGCAGTACGAGGGTTGGTCAATAATATCCCGCAACCATTATTTATCTCCGCTCATGCATGACTTAGATGACTGTTACTTACGATTAATACAGTTTGTACCTTTGTCTTTCAAAACACACAACATTTAGTATCAGAGTACCTTTAATTACGTAATCTCATTTGCATAAAGTCATTGCTATATGTACACTCATGGAGCTATTATAAGATGGAGAGGAATAGATTACGTAACGCATTGAAACCTTGTGCCGATTTGAAATCTGACAAGCTATTCATCGAAAGGTACCTTTTGTTTGGGACAAAGGGCTTCCACCATTAAATCGGTAAGCTGACCCGACAGTGTATTAACGCTTTACCTAGGAGGCTACTGTCAATAAGTGATCAAATGCAAGTCGCGTGAAAGCGCTTAACGGAATGAAAAGTACCTATTGTTATACATAAACCCAAGGGTGTGATTGAGTAGCCGTAAGCACAAAAGGCACACATTAGCCGCTAATGCATAGTTCGTTGTCACCCCACTGACATTAGGTGCTTCATTTAAATAAATTGAATGCGCCTGCTGAATGATTACACATGGCTGCCATGTCTATAATGGTATTAAATAGCTACGTCCCGGGAGCTACGTATACATGTAACATATAATAAGTATACCGGTATAGGCCTATATAAAAGTTGTTTTACAAATTGATATTTTATTTTATTTTATTTTAAGAAGGAGAATGTCATAATCAGTGGCGTACTGAAGGGGGGGGCAGCTCTTCTGTGAGAGGTCTTGGGAGGGGATGAGGTTGAAGGAGGGGATATGAAGAATGAGAGGGGACTGGAGGAAGAGAGAAAGAGGAAGAAATAAAGAGAAATAAATAAATAGACGTAAATAAATAAAAAGGTAAGGAAAACGATAGGAATGAGAGGGGACAAAACGTAAGAGGGGATGGAGAAGGGAAGGGAGATAAGAAGAGGGAGTGATACTTTAGGAAGTACAGAGAAAGGACAAGAAATGAATGACAAATAAATGTAGGCCTTATAATAATTATTATAGAAACTAAACACAGCCCCCCCCGCCCACACACCCCCACACACACAGGCCTAACACTAACAGCACTATAGGCAGCCATTCGATGATGCCAATGCCTTTTATGCGTTACGTATTTAAAACGCCCAGTCAGATGTATTTTACACCTGCCAAGCACAAGCCACCCAATTTCGAAAATTGGACGTTGAATGTACACTCTCATGAATATTGATTGGCAACATTTTCCAATATGTCAGCGCTCAAATCGGACACAATAGAACAATAGACCATTCAGTGCGTTGTGTACACTGACAATTGTCAACATTGGCGGGAAATTTGAATTGGCTTTGAGGAACGTGTAATAAAAAGAAGCAGATGTAAGGACCAAAGCAGTTTACAAGCCTTATTTTTGGCATGAGGCAATCTGAGTATATTCAATTGATAATTGTGAAAGAAGAAATGTATCCGTCAACCGATGAGGAACTTTGAACTTCACCAAAAATAGGCCTTAACGACAAACAAAAATGTTGTGAAATCGCGAGAAAAGAGCCCACACGGTAGAAGAAAGAATCCAAATTATCTCCAAAATAAAACAAAAACAAATATGATTAATGGTATGGTATGAGAGATCATAGTCAGGACAATAGACTTGGTTGCAATAAAATACAAATATGCGCATGCGTTGATGGTATGCATGATTGAAAGTACCAAAAATGTATGAAAAAAGTAAAATTTCATCAAAAAAAAGTGCTAAAAATATGACTAATACAAGGTTTGCTGAACAGTAGCTGTGTGATTGAATTGCTATACCATGTCTTATGCTAAATTTAGACATACCTTTAGAAATTCAAATTTCTTATTCAATCCAGAGCCTCTCTATGGTGTGCTACTTTGATTACAAAAACAAGACCATTTCAAAACAAGGGTTCACTAAGAAAGAAATGTTTGTGATTTCACCACTGGGACCTCCCTTTTTAATAACCAGTAGATACCCGATCAAACCAGATACCATTGGTTAAATGTTGTCATCGATTAATCTTTCTATCTCTTATTATGTAAAGAACAATGGGTGATAAAGCCTACTCAAAATTCGAGATATTCAACACGATCCCTTTTCTTTAATTAAAATGGTATAGATCTAAAAGAGTACAGCATCATTTATATGTTATCGGTCTACAAAGTTGCAAAAACCGCGCCAGATTCTATACTTTTATTCTCGAGATATTTTGAATTACTTTTATGTAGCAATACCTCAATTTGCCGCGAGATTTTCTTGACTACTTTTCACCATAAATCAGGCAGTGTCCATATGCTATTGTGTTTATGCTAATGTCATTACGTAATCAAGTATTCAGCATCGTTAATACATATTTATTTTGAAAGACAAAAGTACAAACTTGCGTCATTAACAGTCATCCAAGTCATGCATGAGCGGAGATACATCATAGTTGCGGGAACTTATTGACCAGCCCTCGTATTACTAGCCTAATCAGGGGGGCCGCCCAAGATTGACTGAATTTTGACGTCGTCATTGGTTTAACACGTAAACACGAAAATGTCTCAAATAATTCCAAAAGTGTATGTATGTTATCAAGCACTATTTTATCAGTCTAACTCCGTCGTTGAGGTTTGACAGTCAACCTCATTGTAAGTACTGTCGCACCAGTTTTCAAAAAGGGTGACCAGAACAAACCATCCAATTATAGACCAATTTCCCTCACCTCCATCTGCTGTAAGCTCCTCGAGCATGTTGTACATAGCTCAGTGATGCGCCACTTCGAGTCACACAACATCTTGACTGACCACCAGCATGGTTTCAGGAAATCCCGCTCATGTGAGTCTCTACTCATCATCACAGTTGACGACCTCGCTCACAACATGGATAAAGGCCTCCAAACTGACCTCATTACACAGCCGTGACGTTAGTCACGGCTGTGTCTTTTTTCTTACTGGTTCTTTCTTCTTTCTTTCTTCTTTCTTTCTTCTTTCTTCTTTCTGCCGACCACTTCATTTGCTCTAGCACTTACATGCTTACACCGATTTTGACCTAACTTGGTCACAACCATCATTGACCATGCCCCTACATGTCATATGAAACTCGTGGGGTCAAAGGTCACGCAGGGGTCAAAGGGGTCAAAAACGTGATTTCAACTCAAAATGCTTCTTCTCTCACAGATTACGTAGGACGGTGACACCACTTGCACACATGCATTGTTATTATCCCGTATCTATGGGGTCCTCACAGATTTGGGGTCAAAGGTCATTAAGGGGTCACTTCCGGTATAAAACGAAAAACCTTCAATTTTTTTTTATTTGCTAAGAAAAACATAGGACAGTAACGGTATGTTCACACATAAATTGTAGTTACCCTGTGTATATGTGGTATTTTTTTATTTAGGGTCAAAAGGTCATTAAGGGCCACTTCCGGTATAAAACGAAATACATTTAAAATGCTTCTTCTCCCACAAATTACGTAGGACAGTGACACCACTTGCACACATGCATTGTTATTACCCAGTGTCTATGGGGTCCTCACAGATTTGGGGTCAAAGGTCATTAAGGGGTCACTTCCGGTATAAAACGAAAAACTTTCAACATTTTTTATTTGCTAAGAAAAACATAGGACAGTAACGGTATGTTCACACATGAATTGTGGTTACCCAATTCATATGTGGTATTTTTTATTTGGGGTCAAAGGTCATTAAGGGCTACTTCCGGTATAAAACGAAAAACAGTCAAAATTTTTATTTGCTAAGAAAAACATAGGACAGTAACGGTATGTTCACACATGAATTGTGGGTACCCAATTCATATGTGGTATTTTTTTATTTGGGGTCAAATGTCATTAAGGGGTCACTTCCGGTCTGAGACGAAAAACCTTCAAAATGCCCTTCTGCCACAAGTAACATAGCAAAGTGGTGCCACATGCACCCATGCATTGACTTTAGCCAATGTCTATGGCCGTTTTCATATATGTTGGGGTCAAAGGTCATTAGGGGTAACACCACGGCTGTGTTCGTAGGTTAGACCACAGCACAGCCGTGACGTTTAGTCACGGCTGTGTCTTTTTTCTTACAGGTTCTTTCTGCCGACCACTACATTTGCTCTAGCACTCACATGCTTACACCGATTTGGACCTAACTTGGTCACAATCATCATTGACCATGCCCCTACATGTCACATGAAATTCGTGGGGTCAAAGGTCACGCTGGGGTCATAGGGGTCAAAAACGTGATTTCAACTAAACATGCTTCTTCTCCTACAGATTACGTATGACGGTGAACCCACTTGCACACATGCATTACTATTACCCAGTGTCTATGGGGTCCTCACAGATTTGGGGTCAAAGGTCATCGAGGGGTCACTTCCGGTATAAAACGAAAAACCTTCAAAAATTTTTATTTGCTAAGAAAAACATAAATAACGGTATGTTCACACATAAATTGTAATTACCCTGTGTATATGTGGTATTTTTTTATTTAGGGTCAAAGGTCATTAAGGGGCCACTTCCGGTACAAAACGAAATACCTTTAAAATGCTTCTTCTCCCACAAATTACGTCGGACAGTAACACCACTTGCATACATGCATTGTTATTATCCAGTGTCTATGGGGTCCTCACAGATTTGGGGTCAAAGGTCATTAAGGGGTCACTTCCGGTATAAAACGAAAAACCGTCAAAATTTGTATTTGCTAAGAAAAACATAGGACAGTAACGGTATGTTCACACATGAATTGTGGGTACCCAATTCATATGTGGTATTTTTTTTATTTGGGGTCAAATGTCATTAAGGGGTCACTTCCGGTCTGAGACGAAAAACCTTCAAAATGCCCCTTCTGTCACAAGTAACATAGCAAAGTGGTGCCACATGCACCCATGCATTGACATTAGCCAATGTCTATGGCCGTTTTCATATATTTTGGGGTCAAAGGTCATTAGGGGTAACAACACGGCTGTGTTCGTGGGTTAGACCACAGCTTAGTCTAGTTCTTCTTAATTTCTCCAAGGCGTTTGACAAAGTGCCAAACCATTGCCTCCTCCATAAACGCAAGTTCTATGGCATACATACATACATACATATACGAATTTATATTGCGCCTTATCATCAAATATCAAGGCGCATTACAATATACTTAAACTACAAAAGACTTACGCTACAAAAAACATGGAATATAAACAAAAACAATATTATGCAACAGGAAATAAATGTGATTTGAGGAGTTCTTTGAACCGGTTTAGGGTGGGGGCCTCACGGATATATGCTGTGGAAGAGTATTCCATATCCGTGGGCCAGCAACATGGAAAGCCTGATCCCCTAGGCAGCGGTTTGTATATGGAATGTGGAGTTTGGTTGTATCAAGAGAAGAACGAAGTAAATGATGTCTGGTGTTAACAGATGAATAAAGATGAACATAATCCTGCAAATAAGTTGGAGCTAACCCATGCACACACTGAAATATGATGGTGAGAAGTTTAAACTTTATGCGTTCTTTAACTGGAAGCCAATGAAGCTCAGTAAGATGAGGAGAAATATGATCACGTCGCTTTAAACCACAAATAAGACGGACGGCCCGATTTTGAATGCGTTGAAGCTTGTTAAGATTAGTTTCTGTAGTTCCAGTTAAAAGTGAGTTGCCATAGTCCAGGCGAGATGTAACAAGTGCACGAACAATGTGATTACATGAGTCATTATCTAAATACCTCCTAATGCGTGAAATGTTCCTTAGTTGAAAAATCAGAGTTTTACACAAATGAGAGACATGAGTATTCATTGATAATGTTGAGTCCAGGTGAACACCTAGATTGCGAACGGATGTAGATGGCATTACAATAGAATTTCCAACTGTCAGATGATCGGTAGAGTATGTTCTGGTATTATGTGGTGAACCAAATAAAATGAATTCAGTTTTATCCATATTTAACTTTAATTTGTTTAATTTCATCCAGCAACTAATTTCCTGTATACAACCTTGAAGACGATGAATAGCAAAAATGTTTTCACCCGGTTTCTTTGGATCATAGACACAGTATATCTGGGTGTCGTCGGCATAAATGTGAAAAAATAAATTGTGCTTTCTAATGATGTTACCAATTGGTTGGATATACGTAGTAAATTGAAGAGGCCCCATGATGGATCCTTGGGGTGTTCCACATTCAAGTTTGATTTCTTCAGATAAAGTTTCATTAATGATAACACGACTGCTGCGATTTTGCATGTAGGATTTAAACCAATCCAGTGGGGCACCAGACACGCCAAAGGTTTTACTGAGGCGACCGAAGAGAGTAACATGGTTGATGGTGTCAAAGGCGGCCGTAAGATCTAACATAGCCATAAGAACAACTTTGTTTTGATCGAGCATACTCAAGATGTCACCTTTAACTTTCAACAACGCAGTTTCAGTGCTGTGTCCTTTTCGGTAAGCACTTTGAAAACTCTCAGATAAACTATGATCATACAAATGGTCCTTAAGTCTGGTAGCCACAATGGATTCAATAAGTTTGGCAAGAAACTGAATATTTGAGATTGGCCTATAATTTTTCAAAACATTAAATTTCAGTAGAAAACCATGGTGGTCACTGATGCATGGGCCTAGCAAGGCTACCACACACAAAACTACAGTGAACAGCATGGTCCTTGGTTCAGATCAATATCCAATTGTTGAGTCAATAGAAATCCAATTGATTTATTTCAGGCAAGGCTGTACATAGAGATGATGACAAGTCTGCAGAATTCACATGCATCATTATACAGTTAGGCCTACACAGTCAGAAATAATATAAAAATCACTCCAAAATGAGAGAAGTCAGGTAATTGCACTTTCAGTCACTGAAAACTATACATTAACAGAGACCCTCAGTGTCAATCTGGTGTTAATCCGATATCTAGAACAGTAAAACCAAATGAAGAAAGTAGGAGCTCAAAAATAGGCAGCCTGCATACTGGCGCACTAGGATTATCAGGGCGCAGGACAGACTTTATCATGTTTGCCTCCCTATGCATGAGTGCGTATATTTATGGCCTTTACAATATTATCTTATCACAGGGAACTTGGCAGATTTGGTCCAGTACTGGGCCAGTGTTGGGCCACACCTGGAACCGGCGATTGAATCAACAAAAGGACCTTTCGTGTGGTCCAGCAAAAGTGACACTTGGATTGGACCATATGTGTGAGCCGCTTGCAATGGGCCACATCAAGCCACTTTTGCTGGCCCAGAGCTGGTAGTACCACGAGCTGTCTTTAAGTTTTCATAAAAATTCTAATCAATCACCGGATGTGTTTAAGCTTATAAAAAGTAAATTAGATGCCGTTTACAAGGTTTTTATTCATATATCTTGGCCCAAAAGCATATACATATTTAACAGAATGTTTGAGGATTCAGGCTGACCACTGACGACATCGAATAGGTATGTATAAACTATTTAAAAAAATCTTGTAATTTCACATGCATAAATCTCATTTGGTTTCATTTTCCGCGAGCGGAGAGTGTCATGTCATGCATGTCAGCTCAAGAACATGAATTATGAACACGATGTAGGACTAGAAGATATGAAAATGACATATTTGTGGTAAATATGCTGACTGAATTTGAATCCACGATTAATGGAACAGTTTATTAAATCATTAGAAGACGCAAGTTCATTCTGGTGAATGTATGACTTGCATTGGCATGCCGCCTTGCAATGCATTTTAGGTGTTCCACTCTTTTGCAACCCTTACGAAAATGGCACGCAGTTTTTGAACGCATGCAGCATGCAAGCAGCAGGCGTGCCGCACCGCATGCAGCACGCGTGCAGTTGGTAGCGTGCGGATGCGTATATTTGGAACGAGGCACGCATGCAGGGAAGCGTGCAGATGCTTGCTGCATGCGTGCAGGTCATGAGCGTGTGCAGTTTGCATGCAGCATGCAAACCCATTAGCGTGTACTGCATGCGTGCAGCACATACTGGCCATATATATGCGAGACAAAATCATGAAAAAAAATATAAAAAAGAATGGTTAACAGTGTATACTGTCCATACAATTAGTCTTACATAACCTGGCTATCCATTTCACAATGAACCAAAATTGCCTAGCTTAATTTTATACAAGTCACTTATCTAACTTAACCTACCTGATTTTGAACCTGGGACCTTCTGCATGGGAGTCTGATGCTTTACCATTTGAGCTATTGGGGTATACACATTTGGTTAAGTGTTTTAAGTTAATATAAGCAATATTTTGATGACTAAACCGGCCAAAGTGCATCATTTTATGAATATTGATCAAATTTACTGTGAATATTGATAACATTCACTATAAAAATGTTGAATTTTGTTTTGATTTTTTTGATTCATGAATGGCATACCAACATTGGCCCAATATTGCAATGCCAACTATCGAAAAAGGAATTGCATTCCAACATTGGGCCAATCATGCAATGCCTACTATCGAAACAGGAATGGAATTCCAACATTGGCCCAATGTTGCAATATCAACTTTCGAAACAGGAATGGCATTCCAACATCGGCCAAATGTTGCAATGCCAACTATCGAAACAGGAATGGCATTCCAACATTGGCCCAGTGTTTCAATGCCAACTATCAAAACAGGAATGGCATTCCAACATTGGCCCAAAGTTAAATGCCAACTATCGAAACAAGAATTTGCTTGCCCTCCCTCTAGACCTGCCAAAAATGCTTGCCCCCTCCCTGTTGGCCTGCCAAAATTGCTTGCCCCCCCTCCCTCTTGGTCTGCCAAAACTCTTGGTCTGAAGGTTAAATACCGGTACTTAGAAAATTTTGGTCCGAAGGCTAACTTATTTATTCATTGTAAACATTTAAATTTCACTTCTAGATCATTGCCAAATTGTGACTTGATGTCAGTTGTGTAAAGGTGAATTAGTCATTGAAAATCCTGCATGCATGCAGCATTTTACCTTTACTGCTTCTGGAAACCCTGTATGCGTGCAGCATTCTAACTTTGTGATCTGGAAATCCTGCATGCGTGCAGCAATATGCGTGCTGCATGCAAGATGCGTGCAATTTGCATGCAGTCCTACAGTCCGCACACAAGTGTAGTCTGCACGTAATTTGCGTACAGATTGGTAGTCTGCACGCAGGTTCTGCGAGCAAATTGTGTGCGCGGTGGATATTTGTGTGCGGTGCCTGCATGCACACAGCTGGTTCGCACACATGAACACGCAACCAGCAGGCCTTGCTTGCATGCTGCACACATCTGCACGTGTGCTGCACACTGCCGCACGCGTGCTGCATGCTGTCGCACACATTTTTCATTGCTTGCGTTTTCGTAAGGGAAAGAAGAGAAGAGAAAGAGGGGGAAAGGAGAAAAAGAGAGAGGAGAAAAGGAGAAGAGAAATACTTACATTGCACATAGGCCCGTGCCTAAAAACGGACATTTGGTTCGTAAGTAGGCCCTATAATTATATAGGCCCTAGGCTAGGCCTGTGATTAATTTAGGCATTACTTGAAGGCGGGTCCTCGGCACAAAAACATGTGAAAATTACTGCTGGCCCGTCGACATGCCTATTAAGACTGACTCTGCTTACTTCAACATCGATCCATGATTTAATTGCGAGTCTCAAGTTTTATAGGCCTAAATGCCCGGGGGGGGGGGGGCACTGGGCACTAAGGTCATGTTCACATATGAATTATTTACCCGGGACCCGGGTTAATCCGGGTTGTACCCGGGTCCCGGTTCAAAAATTTCTGTTCACACTATAGCCACTCTCATGAAGAAAATTGACCCGGGTTGATTATTTTACCTAAGCCTACTGATGATGCAGGCGTATACGTATTCTGTCATTGACTATTACCGGTATATATAACCACAGAGTTCCAATATCTGTGATATAACAGGCTCCCGGCCTAATTATACTAATTTTTTTAATTTTATTTTCAAATTCCACCTTATGTAATTTATCTAGTTGCTTCTTGTAGCTGTTTTGGGTTAAAAACTCACAAAAACAATTATTGTTACTTCTTGATTCGATAATACTAGTAATTTGTTTGCATGAAAATAACTTTCTTATCTCAGGAATAGATGTTTATTGATTTTATTGCCAAAGAACTGAATCATTCTTTTCCCAGTGCAGACAGAAACAATAGAAATGGGGTGATAATGGTTGCGTTTACTTCTAGTAATGCGGGTCAAACAGTGAATTTCTGTTCACACTACAATTGACCCGGGTCATACCCGGGTTTGACCCGGGTTTTAACCTACTCTTTCCTAGGTTGAAAAAAATTGACCCGGGTCGATTTTTTTGAGGTTTTTTCCTGTTCACACTTATAACCAACCTGGTCTAACCCGGGTTGTACCTGGACCCAGGGCAAAACAGGCATAGTGTGAACACGACCTAACATGTAAAGGTGGTACGGGTATGTGCGGCGGTCAAGGGTCCCTTTTTCAGGCTCTCCGGCAGTTCCTTAAGCCCCACATTTGCAATATGCTCCAGTTCATTGAGCCTCAAACTCTGACAACTGTAGCTCTTTAGCTAAAATTTGGAAATTTTTAGCTCCAAAGCCTATAATTTGGCCGATTTTAGTTCACAGAGCCCCACAAATATGTTGAAATTTCAGTTCATCAAGCCCCTATTTTGACCCAAAATTAGTTCTTAGTTCCCAAAGTTCGGCGCTCCGCGCCGCACACCCCTACCAAAATTTTAGTTGAGTGCCCCCCCCCCGGGCCTAAATGTCGCTTGTGTAACATTAAAAATTTTGCAAATTGAGTTTGCCCACCCCCTTTTTGATAGTTTAAAAATAATGCAGCAAATGGCTTCAATTGGACATTCATTTTCCAACTTCTGTGTGGGGAACATCCCCCTCAGGCTCGGACACCTCCTGCGTAGTGGATAAACAAGTGGCCAGGCATTTTCGCTTCTGCTTTCGACATTTGCCAATTAAAACTTGTCCACAAAAGCCCCACAAAAGACTTCATGGACTGCTAATTTTCACACATTCTCGGCTTTTTCAAACTAAGATTTTACAAACTATAGTGCAAAAATGGTCCACCAAATCGCTTCAATTAGGTCTTCATTTGGCAAAAGTTTCTTACTTCTGAGGGGGAACATGATCACATCAACCCTCAGACACCCACCCTGCGTCGCGCAAGTGCGACGCGATGGCCGCTATGCGGCAATTTTAAAAATTTTATTACTTTTTCTGAAATTGGGCTCTTGTTGGGCATCCAGTTTTATACGCCTTGCGCCGGGGTGTTTAGGCCTATTCTATTTTGAACAGCTTATTCTGAACTGCATACGGTACTTAATTTTGTTTAAAAGCTACGGTATAGCTTTTTTGCATTTTTCAACCCAAATATCAAGTCACTTTTCAGGAATGCCAGCCGGGTAAAATGTGTGTTAATAAATTTTATCACCATTAGAAGCTTTGTCCAAAAGTGCTGTACCTTAAAATCATATGGCCTCTTTAAATCTTAAATCATGACTCTTATTGCAGCCTCTCTGCTTATAGGCCTATGTATTTACATGTAGAAAAGTAGAAAAATCCAAATAATATGTATTTCATGCTGAAATGGCTTGTGGTTTGCTGGAGGTCATAGGTCAAAACCTATGGGTCGGGGGGACAAGCAATTTTGGCGCACATTCTTGGGGCGCCTTTTAAATAAAATGCTCTAAAAGGCTTAGGAAAACAAGCGATTTTTGGCGGGCCGGTGGGGGGGGGGGGCAAGCGATTTTTGGCGAGCCGTTTGGACATTTTACTCCCCATGGGTGCTCATAATTATTGCACAGCCCCAGACAAGAATAAAGAATCGGAACATGTGTTATTTAGTGACTTTTTAAATAAATACTGCGGTACTGAAAATGATATGAATAAACATTTAGATGACCAAAATGTTTATTACTTTGTATCAATATTTTATTTTGTTGTTTCAGATAGGAATTGAGGAATGGGTGATTCTCTGAAAAGAGTAACTTTTAAGTCCCGCGACTTCCGGCGCTCATAAAAGTTTTAAAAGCGGATTTTTTTTTTCTTTTTTGGCTTAGTCATGGACTTTTGTATGTATAAAAATAGTTAAGAACATCCAAGTGGGGAAAAATTAATTTCTTGGAGTCAAAAAATTCTTCAATATCTGACGACCCCCCTGAAAACCCCATGTCCCGATGTCACGCACCGAATTTTAGTGATTTTGTAGTATTTTTGTGAGCAAGTGTGGGAAGTGAAAATTACCACTGACTGGGGTAAATATCATGTCTAAGAAGGTTTAAATGCTTAAAACCACTTCTAAAGTCAATATTATGGAATAATTAAAAAATTTGTGTCAAAAAATTGCTGTCCCTTGGTTTTGCATCATTGCCGTCACATTGGCATCAAAACGACTGGAGGTGAAGACCAAATATCAGAGGTCAATAATTTGACCCTGTACGATGCCTTTTAAAGACGACGAAAAACATCAACCCGGAATAGGTGCACATTGGCACTCTTTTCCTGCCAATTTTGAGGGTATCTTCAAGTATACACGCGCGTACCTTTATTCAACATCATCTCCAAACGTTTCTGATCAATTTGATATAAGTCTTATTGTTGAAATTTTCCGGAAAATAATGATGGTTGAATATGTCCCACAAGCTGTTGTGGTGATATGTAACACGTGGGTAAGATTAACCCTGCTATTAATCGTAAGCAATGTCTGAACCATCATCTCCGCTACATCAGTTGGCGTCACAATTTGCGGTGGCGGAAATGATTCTCTATAGGAATTCGTGTAGAAATATCATCTCCGTCACATCACCATCATCTCCATCACATCACCGGATCTTGAGATACAGCGAAGTCCAATTTAGTTTATCAGAAAATGCTTACCAATTCTAGACCTTCTCATCTGTATGAATTTAATTTTCAAGTAGTGTGAAAACATTACTGAAATCAAATGTCTGTGACGGAGATGATTCTCTATAGGAATTTGTGTAGAAATATCATCTCCGTCACATCACTATCATCTCCATCACAGCATTGTCATCTCCATCACAATTGTTGTTGACCTTTATTTGACCTTTGGCCCAGACAACATGGAATTTACTATTTGGAAATGTAATTGATATTGTATGTGTTTACTATGTCAATAGAAATTTATTTAGTTATTTCAAGCAAGCAAAATTATGAATATACTTAAGTTTGTATAAAAAAAATACTAACAGACATGACATTTTCCGTACAGCCTGCCTCTCATTGTCCCAACTAAATGACGAAAGTACAAAATCATATTATTTTAAAATGAAAAAAGCAAACATGAATCAAGCAACTTACAAGTTATCCATAAAACTCATAATTAAGAGTTTTAACACATTTTTGTCCTTATTTCTTTTTTTTTTTTTTTTGTGACGGAGATGATGCTCACCTGGCACAACCTGCAGATTACGCCCTCTATAATATAGAGGGCGCCCTAAAGATTGCGCCAAATATTGTTTTCATGCACTAGAGACTTACATCCTTACAGATATGTAAAGGAAACATTTTTATAATCATTTTCAAATTCATATTTGCCTATCTTCAAATAGTACACCTTTTCAGAGAAATACCCGAATATCACATCAGAAAGTATCGTGACTTGATCAACATCATTCACAGAGCCAAGTATGAAAATGGTTACATGGTGACAGTGAAAGCAGAATTGGAATGACTTCAAATCAATCCACATCATAGATGTGTCACTATGTGTTCCTGTTCAAATGTTGTTGAAATTGCATTGATTTTGCATATTTTCAACCGTGACTATAGGAATACATGCCATTCAGACCGGCCAACCAGGCTAGAATATTTGCATACTAGTTTGAGGATTGACTAGTTTATGGTTAGTCAAGCGCAAGCTGGGCGGACTGGTAAAGAAGGTAGATGGACTAGCTTAACGTTAGTCAAGCCGGCTTGACTAGATTGCTCTACTAGCTTCAAGTTTAAATTTTGCTACTCTGTGGTATATATGTGACCACTGACCCAACTCTAAGCGGGGAAACACAACTGTCAACTGTCAGAGTCAACTACTGATACTGTACTACACGTATACACTGCACTGCGGAGCAACACCTCAAGTTCTTACCCCAATGTCCTGGAATTAAATGCATCAAGATTTTGTAGAAGATGTCTTCCGCTACAATGTAAGTCTTGCTTTGTGTTGATTATGTAAAGTTGCAATTATTATAATATTACATCAGAAAGACCAAAAATAATGTCATGCATATGCCGGCATAACAAGCCATCAACATGCCAGTCTTTATGATGCATGATGCAGTCATGTCTACAGTAGAATTCAACTCGACCTTTGTAGGACTTAAACCCCATTAAAAGCTATTAAACCAAGATAACACTCATTGAAAACAGCTCAACTGATTAAATCATATCTTCTCTGGTTAAATACACACAACTTTCAGTTGGGTGAACGATTATAAAGCGAGCGCTGGAGAAAAATTGTGTGTGGTCTTTGTTTACGAAATGAGACAATACGTGCTTATTGTTAACCAGCGTTCTTGAAAATGAGAAACATGGTGGTTTGCAGACTTAACACGGTTTGGAAATAATTTCTTCATATTTTTTGGTGTTATCTGTCGTTTACATATCCTTCCTAAAACACCGAAGTACGCATATTTCCAAACATCTAAATTAGCTAAAAATTTAGGACATGTTACAAAACTATATTGTCTAGAATTTTAGAAGAGTACTTTTAATATTGGCCGGTTATTTTTCACACAGCGACGTTAACTAGGCAATGTACTATTACCTATAACATTAACCAAAACACCAAAGTACGCATATTTCCAAACATCTAAATTAGCTAAAAATTTAGGACATATGTTACAAAACTATATTTTCTAGAACTTTAGAAGAGTACTTTTAATATTGGCCGGTTATTTTTCACACAGTGACGTTAACTATAGGCATATCCCCATACTTTTAACGTAGGCTATTTGTAGAGGTCACGCGTCAATGTGAAAGAGCACTGTCTCTTGTGTATAGGAAAACGGACAGTAACTGCAGTATGGTACATAGCAGCTAGTACAACACTGTGATACAACATGTAGGCCTGTGTACTATTTTTTTTTTAGTTGTATAGCAATACATGTAGTGCCAGCAATACACCCTAGATGCAGGCCCGTACGCAGGGGGTGCGGGGGTGCAAAAGTATACAAAAAGTCCCAAAATATGACAATTTGCAAGCGTAGCGAGCAAAAAAACAGGTTTTTTACGCTTTTTTGGCCAAAAATGTCAAAATTTTTGAGGAAAAGTCCACTTTTTACAAAATTGCACCCCCCCCCAAAAAAAATCCTGCGGACGGGCCTGCCTAGATGTGTACATGCCCTTGCAATTGGCCCTTGGCCCTAAAAGTTCAAGCCATGGCACCATATTTTACCTTTAATGATTATTATTATAAGCACCCTGGTGGTATTGATAAGCTTGTGGGGCCCAAGTTATCCAATAGTCCAAGTTAAATTAAGGGCTGTGTAATGAGCACTGACATGCCTGAGGTAAAATTGGGTAGGGGCAAGATTATTTTGGCCAGCCAAAGGGGGGGGGGCAATTTTGGCACTGCTCCGATAAGGGGGATGACTCCCCGGGTGAGGGCAAGCAATAATTGGCACACATTCATAGGGCGTCTTTTAAATAACATGCTCTAAAATGCTAAAAATAAAATGCTCTAAAAGTGGGCCTTGGCCGTAAAGTTCAAGAGCAATTTTTGCCAATTAGCTAATAGGGGGGTGGGGTGGCAAGCATTTCTGCCATTTGAAAATTCCCTCAGGGGGCTCACAATTATTGCACAGGGCTCCCCTTAATATAAATTTATCAAAGGCATAACATATGATGATGATGATTGTCAGAAAATTCAAAACAACCCCTGTTGCAGATTGCATTTTGAGCTTTATTTTACCCTTATTTTGTTCTAAACGATTGAATTAAAACAGGAATTTGGATTGAAAAACTAGCCCTATTTTCACAATTTTGACTTTCATGAACACTTGAATAGGTCTATTAAGTACAGTGGCGGTGCCAGAATTTTTTTTTTCGGTGACATGGCCCCTGAAATTCACTCCCCCCCCCCATGAAGGGGGAAGTGAATTTCAACAAATTTTGCCCAAAATTGCTGCAAAAAAAAAATTCATTTAAATATATCATACCGTACCTTAAATTAGCAACAACTTAGGCAAAAAAATGCTATGTGCATGGTCTGCAATTAATTACTTTTTAATTCCTTGAATTTTTTTATAGGCTCTGTGGCTGACGATGCAACCGTGAAGCTTGAAAGACTCAACGCCAACATATACAACTAGTCTGAATGATTTCGTTCAAATACCAAAGGTAACTGAAAAATGTGTGACCAGATCAACAGCCTCATCCGGTCATACTGTTCTTTATCCTAGATCAAAATGGAGACATTTTGCATCAGAAGAAACCTCATGTATTCTCATAATCCCCGTGATATTTTAGACCTGAAATATGTTCCGTTTAGCATGTTTAGATGTTATAAACTGGTTCTCAGTGGCAACATCAGGAATTGTTTTCGGGGGGGGGACGGGAGCGAATGGGGGGCACAATCTTCTAAATTTGCACAAAATTGCTGCAAAAAGTGAAATTTTCTGTAATTTTAGTTCAAAAACTGGGGGAGTAAGAAAAATTCCCCCTGTAGTGCTGCCACAGATTGGTTTTTGGGGTTGGCAAAGTGAATGAGTGCAAAATCATCCAATTTTGTGCAAAATTGCTGCAAAAAAGTGATCATTTTTCAGAAGTGGGGGTGGGGGGAAGAATATTGAGGGGAAAATGCCCCGGTGCCACCAATGATGGTTCTATGGCCATTATGAAACACATTTTTGGTTCTAAATGTTTATGTTGCTTGTGCAATTTAAGACAGTATACTATATTTGTATTAAGTACTGTCCCTGATAGTGGACTTTAAAAAATGGTGTGGAAATACATGACCAACCAAAATTTTGGAGGTGTAAGAACTTCTTAAAGTTTCCTGCCCGTTGTCATTTGTCAAAATTAAGCTCCCATTTTGAAACATCAAAAAAAATTGTTGTTGGTTTAGGGATGAAATCCATAAAACTCGACTGGCGGTTGACCGCCTGTTCTTTTGCTATTGTTTTAAACAATGGCAACTGGACAGAACCGCCAGTCAAACGCCGGTCGAGTTTTGATTTCAGCCCTTAATTGATGGGACTATTACAGAGCCTCTGAATTGACACGGAAGAAAAAGAACTATCTTGGGGTCCGACATAGTAACTTGAGGGCCCAACTTAGTAAGTTGGGTCCTGAGTTACTAAGTCGAGCCCCAAGTTACTATCTCGGGCTACGAGTTACTATCTTGGAACCGGGTTACTAAGTCAGGGCCCATGTTACTATCTTGGGGCGCTCGAGTTACTATCTCAGGCCCCAAGTTACTGTCTTGGCCCCCAAGTTACTATTTCAGGGCCCAGAGTTACAAAGTCGGACCCATAGTTTTTTTCTTCCATGTCACTTCAGGGGCTCCGTACAATATACATGTATTAAAATGTAAATAAAGTAAATTATTTTGATGATCCTGAATTTCGAATTTTTCACTGGTACTTTTTTCAGAAAACCGCCAGATGTGAAAGCGGGAATATTCATTTTGCTAATTGAAGTTTAACTAACAGTAACTTTTTGCATAATTTGCTTACAGGTGCTGCTGAAATGTGACCCAACTGTGGTAGGAATAGACTTCCAACAATTCCAACTCATAAAGAAGAAAATGCTGTATATCCTGCATACATCAGCTGTGCAAAATAACGAGTTAAGCTGTTACACAAAAAAGTCATGTGAAAAAAGAACCTTGCACTAATTTTGCCTGTCAAAGATGGATTTATCTGAATCATGCACATGAAACTTTTCTGATTTATGATTTGATGCACATTCAAAATGGATCCATCAAAACTTTTGATTGTGTGACTACATTATTGTGAATATGAGTGACAAACTCATTTACCTTCCAACTATAACCCTTATCAGACTATCCAATCTGCAACTGCATGTATGGTTAAATTAGGGTTGTCCGGCAGGCTGGACTAGCTTGGAGGTTAGTCATGTCGGATCGACTAGTTTGAGCATGTTAGTCAAGCCAGCTGGACTAATGTTACATTAGTCCAACTGGCTTGACTAGCGCCATGTTAGTCCAGATGGGCGCCAGTTGGGCTAACTTAAGTCAATAACTAGTCGAGTGACTAACATTAACTAGTCCAGCGTGCTGGACTAACATCGAACTAGTCAAGCGACTAAGCAAAAGCTAGTCAAGCTGGACTAAGATAGGTTAGTAATCCTTGTTAGTCCAACAGTACTGACTAGCTTAAAGCTAGTCCAGGTGGGCACCATCTGCATGTCTATGGTCAGATCTTCATGGCTATGGCCAGAACCATAATCTCTGGGTCATATAAAATTATCTGGGTCATATAAGTTTTCAATATTTCAAAGGAGAATTCCCTTGCTTTCTATTGTTTTTTAGCAGGTTCAATGAACCATTCATGTATCTCCTTTTCTACCTGACAATTTCCGCTCATTTCAAATCAGTTCACTACACAAATATTCTCCCATAATAAGGTGGTTGAAGAGTCTCAGAAGTGCAATACAATTGTTAGCATGGTTATAACCTCTTTTAAACTTAGTCATGCAAGATATACCAAAGCATACATTTTTGAAAGGGCCACCAGGCCTTGTGTTTTAGAATTGCATATTTTGCCTTTCCATTAATCCACTCTCTAGCTCAAATATTACGGTAATGAGCTCATTTGTGTATTTGGCCTACATGCTTGTCATTAATACACTGTACAGCTCAAACACAATCATTGATCAACTTTGCAATCAAATTTGAGCCCTTGACTATAAAACGTTTGCAAAATCAAAAAGAAAATTTAATCACATTTACTTTTTTGATTATGATTTTTTTAAAATTAAATTCAGCAAAATGCCTTTTATTTTAGTATTTATAAACTACAACTTTTGTTAATTATAATGATTTTTTTTCTTCAAACAGTGACCCCAAAACAGTTCATTTTGGTTTTAATAGTTAAAGAACATTGAAGGCTACTATTGTTATATATACATCAAAAAATTAAAACAAAACTATTTTATATTATTATTAATGCCCAGATATCCGGAAATTCCCTCAGATTTTCCAAACAGGAAATATATGATATATCTGGAAGAGAAGAGAAGGCAGTATGAAGGTCAAACAACCACCAAAAATGTGTATTTTTACCCACACTATAATGTCATAACTCAATTTCAGCCAGAGGTGGATGTAAGGGCTTTTGAACTAAGCTCTTCATATGTATAAATATTTGCAACCTTATTCCCATATTTTGATTAACGTTTTATTAGCAGATTTATCAAGGTCAATATACTTTATATTTACCAACCTTTGTTGTGGGGCCACCTTAATTACGAAACCCGTAATTCTGGTTAGACAAAGTATTAATATTCCAGCAAACACAAAAACGTTTTAAAAAAGTTTTTAAGGTTGGTCTGAACCCTGGAATTATTGAAACTTTTGGACCTCATAACTGCTAAATTCTTGGTGTAATGTATATAAAAATATACATATTTAGAATGGCAAAGACTTGATCAATTCATCTGTGAGGTAAAATTTGGGCCAAAATGCCATTTTTGGCCCCAAATCCCCAAAATAACGGGTTTTTTTGCCCACTTCTATTTCGTTAAGGGATCTGGAATGAGCGTTTTGAGCATTTCAACAGTATTTTTGTGGGACATGAGAGCACATCAGACATATCGAATTGCATTCTGAATACGAAGAATGTCTTTCTGATATCAAATAATTTTCATTTTTGAAATTCACGATATAATACACATTTTATGACAAATTATTAAAATTTGATATTTTTCACATTTTTGATATAATAAAAATTTTATAAATCTAATGATATATTCTTAAAGTGTATGTAGCTGGGAGAAAAAGCTTCTTTTTTTTGTGTTTTGGAAGAAAATCCATATCTTCAATACGAAAGGTCAAAATTTTCAATTGATCGTCGGCCTTTCATCCCACCTACATACACTTTAAGTACTGTTAAAAAAAAAAAATATCAATTTTTAATTATTTGCCATAAAATGTGTATTACATTGCGAATTTCAAAAAATGATAATTATTTGATAACAGAAGGACATTCTTCGTATTCAGAATACCATTCGATATGTCCGATGTGCTCTAATGTTCATACCCCTTCCCTTAAACGTAAAAAAAAAAATTCTTGGGCCAATTTTTTTTTTTATTTATTAATTTTTATAAACTAGATAAAATATCTAGGAGCCTTTTTTTTTCTTTTTTTTGAATTTTGACCAACTTCACCAAAAATATTTGAAATTTAGGTGAAAATCAGGGTTTTTTATAATTTGTTTGAAAATTCAGCATTTTTTGAATTTTTTTTTCAAATTTCTCAAAGTTGGTCGAAATTCAAAAAAATGAAAAAATGGCTCCTAGATATTTTATTTAAAAAAAATTAATACAAAAAAATGTTTTTGTTACGATTAACGAAAAGAAGTGGGCCAAAAAAAAAAAGGGTTTTTTGGGAATTTTTGTTTTGGGGATTGTGGGTTTTTTGTTTTGTGTTTGCTGGTAAGTATTAAGGTTGGTCTGAACCCTGGAATTATGAAAACTTTTGGGCCTCATAACTGCTAAATTATTAGTCTAAAGAATATGAAAGTATACATTTTTAGAATGGAAACGATTTGATGAATTCATCTGTGAGGTCCAATTTGGGCCAAAATGCTCATTTTTGGAGAAAATCCCCCAAAAACGGGTTTTTTGGCCCAAATTTTTCGTGCAACGCGCACGTAACAAAAAAATTGTTTGGCCAAACATTTTTTTTATTAATTTTTAAAAACTAGATAAAAATATCTAGGGACCTTTTTTCATTTTTTTGAATTTTGACCAACTTCACCAAAAATATTTTTTGAAAATTTTGCATTTTTGACCATTTTGGTGCAAACTTCTCAAAGTTGGTCAAAATTCAAAAAATAAAAAAACGGTTCCTAGATATTGTGTTGTAAAGAGTCAACTTGTGAGGGGACTTTTCATTTTCAAAATAACTTGAATTGATTTTGACTTGAGAAAGGACATGCAGGGGGAATATAAGTTTGTTTGATTTTAAATTTTCAATTAAATTTGAAATATCTACACTTCATTGAGTGAGTCTCCATTATTTCTCTGTCATCTGTAATCTTCAGGGAGTTTAATACGATATACATTAGGAGACCAAAAAACCCTATTCTAGTAGGGGTTGTCGAGCGTTTATTATTATTTTTATTATTATTATCATTTATTTATTGAAGGCTAAAATTACCCCAATGATACCCTTTTGTCATCAACTTATACCCAATGACCCCTTTTTTTTATAGAAATTTACACTCAAACAAGCAAACAAGAATGCGCAAATTGTACAATTTTTACATTTTGTAGCACATTTTTGCAGTTTTGCCCAGAAAGTTACTCAATGACACACAATTCATGCAATTCTAATCCTTTCCATACGTAATGGCCCATTACATTTTCTTGGAGCCGCCACTGAATGACCCCCTTTTTGGATAAATAATCGCCTCCGGTAGATCCCTAGTCTGGTATCTTACTTTGGTAGGCACAGGTATGTCACTTTAATATTCGACTCGGGATTCGAGTCCCCCCTCCCGGTCAAAGGCGATGAAACCACAAATAACTTAACTGTAAAGACCAACCTTTGTGCAATAAATACGAGTCCGGGTGGGGGTAAAATTTCTCAAGTGGCTTTACTCTTGTCCTTGCCCCCCCCCCTCAACGTGTGCCAACATTTTGGGAACCTAATTTACAAGATGCAGCGTTTTATCATTTTAGAGCGCTGTATTTAAAAATTAGGCGTCCCATAAAACCGGGCACATAAATTGCTCAGCCCCATGAAAAGAACAGGACATTCAGACATTTCAAATTTAAATGTGTGGTTTTAAGCTAGGGACCCTAAATGTTGGCGTTTTATGCTTGTATAAATGAGTCCCCCGGATTTTGGATTGTGTAGGCCTACACTTACGCCCTATAAGAATAGCTCAAGCTATAACACCCTCTAGCCTAGGAACACCCTATTCTGAAATTTTGAATAAATATTAAATATTTTGGTTCTTGTCCTCTCCCTCCTTAATTTACGGGATTTGTCAGCTTTTTTTAAAGTAGATTTTTCAAGTTTTTAAAACTTAGGAATAGCCCACTTTCCCGGGCCTACTTTACGAAAACTTTATAGGCTTACAAATATGTCTAAATAAGTTTATTAGAGAACAAATATCACTTCCAAGAATTTTTGTGGTAATCTAGGGGATTTATCCGGCCTCAGAATCTCACATTAAAATGAAAAAAAAGGGCCTCCTCATTTGCTCTAAAAAGACAGAAATCTAAGCCATGCTAATTACCGGGGCTAATTTTACATTGAAAAAAAAACCCTCATCAATTCATGAAAATCCTCTGGACGAGAGCCAAAACATTAATTTTACACGGCCTATGGAAAGTTATAGGCTTATTATTAGTTTGAAGCTCTTAGGCCTAGGGAGAGAAAAATAGGCCCTATTAGGTCTATTAGGCCTACTGATACATGTTGTAACGTATCATGCATAGGCCTAGGCCTATTTAATTTAAAGACCTACTTGATAGACGTAGTATTTACTATTTGGCCTTGGCCTACTATTTAATATATTCATATGGAGGCCGACATGGCATAGACCTAGCCAGCTGGTTAGGCCCAAACCCGGGGCCCAAAGAAATGATAAGTAGGCCTAAATTATATGAATAAAAACAGAATAAATATTATATAAAATGCTTTAAAAGTTGTATAGGCCTACCTCACAAAATTAATTATGCACGAATCTCAGTTACAAAATGGTGAGGGTCAAATCTGGACCCGGCCCGTAAATCAGGAGGCGCTAGAGGATGGTCTAGAAATCAAAGGGACATGAAATATTATTTTGATTTTTTCCCTACCGATAGGATAGAAGTATACGTTGAAATTTAAACATGCCTAAATATTCCTATTAAATTGTCACAAAATAGTTAAATCACTGTAAATTGTCACAAAATAGTTAAATCACTGTAAAAATATTCCTTCATACAATATTACTTTTCAATAATAAACAATAAAATTTAATCTGTTAGCTTTCATTTGGTACCAAATTTGTAGCCATACACCAAGATTTGAAAATAAAATCAAAGTTCCCGCAAAAGTTGCACTTCCACTAAAAATATCAATTCAAATAGTCCTAGCCCCCGGGCCTAGCCTAGACTAGTCTGAAAACTGATTTAATTGATTGTTTCGCTAGTGTGAGCACGTCACCCACCACATGTGGGCCAGATAAAGTGAGCGCCAGTGCTGGGCCACACGGAAGCCCGGCCAGCGTTGGGCCAGCTCTGGCGACATTATGTGGTCCATAAGTGACACACTATATTGGACCAGTTGTGACCGACTTGGTCTGGTCCAGTGCTGGTGCTCACTTTATGTGGCCCAACCCTGGTCCAGTACTGGGCCAGTGCAAATGGGCCCTTTTACTGGTCCAGTGCTGGTGGGTGTTTGCTGTGATGTTCTTGATTAGGTATGAGGTACGAGGAGCGGTCAAAAAGTTCGTAGAACTCGGTATGCTTGTGAATGTAGTGGGGTCTCAAACCGAATGTGCCAAATTGACCATTATTCTGTGCAGCAAACTGCATCCCATATATATCTCTACAATCTGGGACCTAATGCAATCCTCCAAAATGACAACGCTCGCTCCTACAAGTCAACACCTACCTAAAGAATATGAGATAGATGCTTCAAAAAACTTTCCAAACTTTTGTTGTGGAGTTTATAACTTTCCTGTAGATAGGTACATACATGTATAGTATAATAAGCTGTAAATATTTCGTCTGAGGTTAATTACATATATAATCCAGGCGCGTATACAAAACTCCAGCAACCGGGAGACGCAAAGAAAAACAATCACGAAACGTGTAAATATAACATATTGAAGCTTAAATGGTAAAATATGGTTTAAATTGGAACAAATTCGCGCCTGAAGCGCACTTAAATTAGTTTTTTAAGCTGAAATGGTCAAATATGAATATATACACAGGCGTTTCTCGTCTCTTTTTCTCCAGTTTCACTTTTTTAAAATTTTTAATACCAGGGGAGCGCGCCCGCTTGTATATGCTATTACAGTCACTGCCAGTCAGTCGTGAGCAAGCTCAAACACGGCTGTGTGTGAAAGTAAATATGTATAACAACCAGTGCGCGTACCACTCCATGACCAATTATGCATACTAATTAGCTCATATGACTTTCCCCTGTTTGAACAGCTCTAATTTCTTTGTTTTAACACAAAAATTACAAAACTGTCAAATTATCATGCCAACCCAGTGAACTTGTACATTGCAAAAAAAAAATAGATCTAAGTTTATTTGGATGGATAAATAACGTGTTTTTCGGTTCGTCCTCCATGTAATACACACGAAATATAACACATTATACAGGTAAATAAACCTGAATATAAAGGTAAATATAACTGTGTTTATATACGTATTATGCCTATTCCAAACATATTGGCTATAGGCCTTACCTGGTTCTGGTCTGATTTATAATAAAGCCTGAAGAAGGTACGCCCAGTACCGAAAATTTGCTAATGTACAACTCTTTCCCGTTTTCGTTTGTTTTATTTTATGTAAATTAGTCACATGGACACTGTAATGCTTTTCGATACCCGCACTGCGCCCGTCGGTACTCCGCACACACGCCCGTTGATACTCCGCGTACTCGCTCTGCGAGCACACGATAGCTCCGCCCGCACGCGATAGCGCGCGGACAGACGGACAAACTCTCTATAATTAGTATTAAGATAAGACAATATGGCAAGGGGTTTTGTGGCATTCGGGGCACGTTCGTCTAACATGTTTATATACGTATTATGCCTGTTCCAAACATTTCTTTATATAATATAATATTATATATTACTAGATTTCGCGGTTCTCGGGTTGGGTGGTTCTCATAATAGGCCTATCTCTAATTACCAAACACCCGTTACCCATATACCTGCCCTGACCTTTTAAACTATTATGATATAGGCCTGCGTCTCTTTGTGATCAAGACCCAACTTGACACAACTCTGTTTTAGTAGCTGTGATGCTTACTTCGGTATCCATAATCTGGAAACCCATCGTTCGCCTCTCCCAAGCCCTGAGTGCCCTGCTACTATATACATTGGAGGACCCCGAAAATACCCCCAGTATCTGGAAGTAGGCCGTTACTAAAGTAATCGGATAGGCCGGGGTTATAGGCCTTACCTGGTCCGATGAGGTGCATCTCATCGGACCGCACTGCACCCTCACCGCACCCGTCGGTACTCCGCGCACATGCCCGTTGACACTCCGCGTACGCGCTCTGTGAGCACGCGATAGCTCCACGCGTACGCGCTCTGCGAGCACGCGATAGCTCCACGCGCACGCGATAGCGCGCGGACAGACGGACAAACTCTCTATAATTAGTATTAAGATAGATTTCGCGGTTCTCGGGTTGGGTGGTTCTCATAATAGGCCTATCTCTAATTACCAAACACCCGTTACCCATATACCTGCCCTGACCTTTTAAACTATTATGATATAGGCCTGCGTCTCTTTGTGATCAAGACCCAACTTGACACAACTCTGTTTTGTAGCTGTGATGCTTACTTCGGTATCCATAATCTGGAAACCCATCGTTCGCCTCTCCCAAGCCCTGAGTGCCCTGCTACTATATACATTGGAGGACCCCGAAAATACCCCCAGTATCTGGAAGTAGGCCGTTACTAAAGTAATCGGATAGGCCGGGGTTATAGGCCTTACCTGGTCCGATGAGGTGCATCTCATCGGACCGCACTGCACCCCTCACCGCACCCGTCGGTACTCCGCGCACATGCCCGTTGACACTCCGCGTACGCGCTCTGTGAGCACGCGATAGCTCCACGCGTACGCGCTCTGCGAGCACGCGATAGCTCCACGCGCACGCGATAGCGCGCGGACAGACGGACAAACTCTCTATAATTAGTATTAAGATAAGACAATAGAGGTTATCCACTTCACTCATGTGTGACTTCTAACAAAAGGCACTGGTTCCCGTAGTATTCGTCATTCAAACTAATTCAATGCACGACCTCGGAGTTACCTGCATGACTTTGGCGGGCTATTTTGAAACAGTCATGGTTGCACATGCAGCAGGTACTTCTTTAGAATGTCCTAAACAAGGTATAGCAGTCGTTGATAGGACATGCGGCTTATAGAACATGGATAACCTCTATATGGCAAGGGGTTTTGTGGCATTCGGGGCACGCTCGTCGAATATGTTTACATACGTATTATGCCTATTCAAAACATTTCATTATAATGCTTTCAGTTGCACACACTGCTACCCGTTGCTACTCAGCGAAAGCGATCCGCGTGCACGCGATAGCGCGCGGACTCAGCGCAAGCGCTCCGCTCGACGCAATAGCGTGCGGACTCAGCGAAAGCGCTATGCGCGACGCGATAGCTTATGCACGACGCGATAGCGCGCGGACGGACGGACGGACGGACGGACGGACGGACGGACACTCTGTAAATAGTATTATGATAAGACAATATGGCAAGGGGTTTTGTGGCATTCGGGGCACGCTCGTCTAACATGTTTATATACGTATTATGCCTGTTCCAAACATTTCTTTATATAATATAATATTATATATTATAAGACAATATGGCAAGGGGTTTTGTTGCATTCGGGGCACGCTCGTCTAACATGTTTATATACGTATTATGCCTGTTCCAAACATTTCTTTATATAATATAATATTATATATTATAAGACAATATGGCAAGGGGTTTTGTGGCATTCGGGGCACGCTCGTCGAATATGTTTACATACGTATTATGCCTATTCCAAACATTTCATTATATAATATAATATTATATATTATAAGACAATATGGCAAGGGGTTTTGTGGCATTCGGGGCACGCTCGTCTAACATGTTTATATACGTATTATGCCTGTTCCAAACATTTCTTTATCTTAATACTAATGACGGCGTGTCCGTCCGTCCCTCTGTCCGCGCCCTATCGCGTTCGTGTCCGCGCGTTTCGCGTTCACGCGGTGTGCTAGCGCGTGCTCGCGGTGCGCTATCGCGGAGTATCAACGGGAGTGTGCGCGGAGTACAGTGCGAGCATCGGAAAAGCATTACAGTGTGACTAACAGGTGCATCTCATCAGACCAATAAAACACATATTTCAATACCGAACACGTGCACACACCAAACACGTGCATGTAGGCTTATGTCAGCAGAACATGACTATTTCCGGAAGGCCTATGAACCGTTTTTGCGTTCACGTTTCTCGCGATTGATTTCATTACTTTAGTAACGTCCAGATACTAATTTCGGTTTCTATAAATGTGGTAACAGGGCAGGGCTTGGAAGAGGCGAATGATGGGTTTCCAGATTATGGGTAGGCCTACCGAACTACCGAAGTAAGCATCACACCTATAAAACAAACAGAGTTGATTAAGTTGTGTCAAGATGGGTCTTGATCATTGAGAGACGCATTTCATAGTAGTTTAAAAAGTCAGGGCAGGTATATGGGTAACAGGTTTGGGTAATTAGAATTAGGCCTATCACGAGAAGCGCCCGACCCGAGAACCGCGAAATCTAGTATAATATAATATTATATATTATAAGACAATATGGCAAGGGGTTTTGTGGCATTCAGGGCACGCACGTCAAATATGTTTACATACGTATTATGCCTATTCCAAACATTTCATTATATAATATAATATTATATATTACTAGATTTCGCGGTTCTCGGGTTGGGTGGTTCTTGTGACTATCTCTAATTACCCAACACCCGTTACCCATTATAGGCCTACTTGCCCTGACCATTTAAACTACTATGATATACGTCTCTAGTTTTGTAGCTGTGATGCTTACTTGGCTGTAATCTGGAAACCCATCGTTCGCCTCTTCTCCTGCTACCACATATGAGCCCCCCCCCCCCGAAATACCCCGAAATTAGTATCTGGATGTAGGCTGTTACAAAACATGATAAAGTAATAAAATCAATCGGGATAAATGTGAACGCAATTAGGCTGATATAACGGGTTACAGGTTAGGGTTTAACTACGGAAAAAATATTGCATCCCGGAAATAGTCATGTTCTGCTACTAATAGGCCTCTGCACGTGTGCCGTTTTGAAATATGTGTTGAAAATAGGCCTATTGATCCGATGAGATGCACCTGCATGATTAACCACACTGTAATGCTTTCCGATGCTCGCACTGCGCCCGTTGGTACTCCGCGCACTACGCGATATCGCACCGCGCGCACGCGATATGCACCCCGAGCACGCGTTAGCGAGCCACGCACACGCGATAGCGCGCGGACAGAGGGACGGACGGACACGCCATAATTAGTATTAAGATAAGACAATGGCAAGGGGTTTTGTGGCATTCGGGGCACGCTCGTCTAACATGTTATACGTATTATGCCTATTCCAAACATTTCTTTATATAATATAATATTATATATTATAAGACAATATGGCAAGGGGTTTTGTGGCATTCGGGGCACGCTCGTCTAACATGTTTATATACGTATTATGCCTGTTCCAAACATTTCTTTATATAAAACAACATTTATTTTCATTTTAGACTTTTTATAGTCTATATTTTCTTCATTTCAGCTTAATTTAGCAGTTGTCATGGTTGTGTGCAAATTCCTATTACTATTAGATACGTTGTAATAAAACATGATTTTAAACATTTGTATATTACTTTTCTCTGAGGGCTTGCAGCAAAATTGATATTTTATTTTCCTTGGTATGGGTTTGTGGCTAGTAGTCCGGTAATGATGATGATATGATGATGATGACGACGACGACGATGATGATGATAATGATGACGATGGCGATGACGATGATGATGATGATGATGATGATGATAATGATGGTGATGAACAAATCAAATCAAATCAAAGATGATGACGATGACGATGACGATGACGATGATGATGATGATGATGATGATGATGATGATGATGATGTTTAATACACAAACGAAAAAGAGGAACAAACATGCCTAGCATGTAATTCTATTTTAAAAAAAAAAAATTTGACCTCTTATCTACTCGCAAACTGAGATTATGCATATGTTATCTCTTCAATAAACATTGTAAAAGTCGATTTGGCCTTAAAAAAAAATATGTCACATGTTGTTCGGATTATAAAGACACAGTTTGTTGACCCTATAATGTTTGTGCACTCATAAATTGACCTCTAAGTGTATTTGGTATAAATGCATGATCTTCTATAACAACAGGTTAACTTTCTTGTTGAATGGAGGCCTCGAGGTCACTGAACTGTGTATTTGGAGATGATGTATTTTTTGGGTCATAGCACACGTGTTAAGCAAAAACATATACATGAGAAGTAAACAGGTTACATCTTCTCTGCTGTGACTGATACCATAGAAACGTGCTCTTTGTTTAAACATTGCAAGTAACATGAGAGGCAAACATTAATGTTTCATATTGCTTACAACCCCCCCCCAAAGCAATGTTGGAGCCAATACTAGACCAATTGTCCGTTCCTGTCTCAGTATCAAAACAACATTGACTGGTGGGTGCGGGAGGGGGGTGAGAATTTCATACTAAATTAAATCCCTCATCACTGCCATCATCGTCACCATCACGACTCTAATAATCATCTGACATCAGTTGTATTATCTATCATCATCATCATCATCATTATCATCATCATCATCATCATCATCATCATCATCATCATCATCATCATCAACATCAACAACAACAACAACAACAACAACATCATAATCATCATCATCATCATCATCTAAACCATCATCATCATCACCATCATCATCACCACCATCATCATCATCATCGTCGTCGTCATCATCATTTACAATATAGCCACACAAATAGAATTAACTGCAAGTCATCAGAAAAACAAAATATTTTAAACAAATTATTGTTTTATTACTGTGCGCACAGTTTGCAACAACAACATCAACTGCTAGATTATGCTCAATTGAAAAATAAAATAGATTTTCAAAAAGTCTAAAATGAAAATAAATGCTGTTTAGAGATGTTTGTGCGTATGTGTATGATTTGGAAATTCAAAATCATATTTGCCACACAAAGGGAATTTTTAAAAAAAGTGGATATAATTACATCCAAAATGAAAGAATTCAATGTTACAAATAAAATTCCAAAATATGGTACGTTTTCTGCCTTTGCTTGTCACGTTGTAGGCCTATGTTGAAGTTGCGATTATATCTTCAAATAAGTTGTAATGATGGTCTACCAGACTCAATATATATCTTTACTATTGTAGTATTTTATTAGATTTGTTGATTCTTCATGATCTCAAAAAATTGAAGTGATTTGATTATATTATCAAGCATGGTTATCAGGTATGGTCTTATGAATATTAATATTAAATATATGTTTCTCATTGGATGATTCTTATATTATAATTAAGAGAAGTTATTCATAACCATATAAGGTCATGATGTTCTAAAACACTTGTTTAACTTGTGATATCTATGGAATGTCTGGTTTGGTAGAGATCCAAATGTGAAGGAAGTAGAAAGTGTTTGTCTTCATGATTATGGTTTTAAGGAATGTTCACATAATCATCACAAAAGTTTCAAATGGATATCACCAAGACAAGTGGTCGAGCGGTCTAAGGCGCTAGGCTCATAGTGTATCCAAAGTGGTGCGCCGTGAGTTCGAACCCCGCCTCTGCCAAACTTTAAAAAAGTAAAATTAAAATTGTACTTTTTTTATATTTCATATTGGGGAAATGTGACTGGTAGCATTTATGTATGGCGTGGAGTGGTGTGTTTGGACAACTTTGTTCCTTAAAGCCTAATTTGCATGTCAATGTACTTCTGCTTTGTGTTCGTTCAACCCTGGGCAGTCACCATCTCACCTCAGAGGAGTCAAGAAGTGAAAAAGTTTACAAGTATCTGGCCAGGGTAAGTTGACATTTCCTTTAATTATATTGTTTTCATTAAGAAAGTTGATCAAGTGAAATAGCACTGTTTGATTCATGGTTAGAGTAAATCAGTTAAAAGTTTGGTTATTATTACCACTATTTGTGTTATAATCTAAAACTTGGTGCTAAGTCATGTTGAAATCTGTTAGTATCAGATTGTAAGATTTATAGTGAAAAAGTGATGTGCGCGCACGGTTTGTAAGATAAAGATGATGATTTTGAATGATAATTGCAAAATTAATCCAAATCATCAGATGCATTGTTTTGGAATAACAATGGTATTGTATTGTTTTTGTGTTAATAACCATGATCAAACTATGTGTTTCCACGTGATCTTTCGTTAATTAATTGTGTATGATTAGCTTACGTTAATTGTGTATGAACTTGGAATAGTGCTTCATAAAAATAGGCCTAAAGTATGTTCGCAAGTGTTTTCAAATAACTTACAAAAAGAGAAAGTTTCTTATGAAAGTTTTTATAATAAAAGATAGGCTAGCCCTATCTGCCCTACCTGTATATTATTTGGTGATTTTAACAAGGAAGTAAACATAGAATCTAGGTGTGGCATCACCGAGGAGCTGGCAATAGTAGTTCCAGATCTTTCACCCAAATCATGCCAAATTAGGTGTATTTTTGTTATGTAAGTTGTTCGATTAAGCAATACTGAATTGGGCCTGAAACCAACGAACCGTAGCCTGAAACTTGAAACCCAGACCAGCAGATCTTCTGAGTAAGATAAATTAGCATAATAGGTCTATTATGTCAAGATTTTGGAATTTTTAGCCTTTACAATTTGGTCATTCTTGCGCAAACAATCCCTCATTTCAAATCATTAGTTTTGGTTTCTCTTTTGTTCAGAAACCAAAAATCAAGGGATTAATTGGAGATGAACTGGTCTGCAATCTTGCCCTGTATACGCATCACCTGTGGTAGTGCTGGGGGTAGTGCCCCCGAAAGTAAAACATGATTTTTAACACTAAATACTGCAAATATAGTACCGATGATTTGCACATTTTATGCAAAGTTGGCTCTACGACCCTTGGCCCCTTGGTTCCCCACGCCGAATTTCACATTTTTCTGATCCCTAGATACGAGCATACTTGTTACGTTAGTTTAATTTTTTACCCCTGCATGATGCTATGTGGACATTTCAGGATCATCGTTTTTAAAGTGATCATGGTGATGGTGTTGAAATAGGTAAGTTGCTAGCTTTTACGGAAACTTGCCGAACGCAGAGCACATTAAACTTATAAGCATAATATTAGTTTCCAAAAATAGGTAGTCTATATTATTATTACTATTTTTTTTTATCTTTCAATGAAAAATATTTTGAGAAGGAATTAGCAACGACCTGAAAAGCAATTTCTTTCGAGGTTGTCGCTAATTCCTTCAGCTTAGACATATTTTATTGAAAGATGACAAAGAGTGTCCAAGAAGACTGCTCTTCAGGCAATCTTTATCGCCAAAATCTTTTTATTTATTACATTTAAACACAGAGTATTTGTAAAGCTTTTAAAGCAATTATGATAAGATGAGATAATCTACGACGCCAGATACACTAGCCTTCAAAAATGCAAGTGAAACGAATATTAAAAGTTTGATAAAAACAACTTTATGAAAGAAATTGAGCTTATATTTTATGTTATGATCAATGACTTTCAAATTTTCATCAAAACACTCAGGACTTTTGAATGTCCAAAATTTGGCACATTTAGAGATTTTGAAGGTTTATTTGGACGCTTGCTTGAAAAAGCAGCGTTAATTTAAGTATCACAGGTTAAATGCCTATCTCTCGTGACTTCCTTATAGAAAACAAAATTAAAAAATCTATCATTGAATAATTATAATAAATTAACCAAATATACTATTTTAGCAATTTCGGCCAATCTGCAGACAAATTAAAGCTGAAAAAAAGGTCAGCTCTGAGGTCAGCTAATTAATATGAAAAATTGATGCCAATAGAAAACCGTACATGATATTAGGGTGCGGTTTTTTGTACACATATATATGTATACAAAGTTCTTTCATTGATAACAAAAAATACACAAAAAGTAATTAATTATGCAAATTAGCTAATTACAGCTAATAATAGTAATTGTGTATTCATGATATTATTATGTAAATTTATATAAATTAGGCATGAGTAATTTTGTTCATTTATTTTTTTCATAATTCGCAATATTATAGTATAATTATGCCCGGTAATTAGGTTCAATTTAACCCTAGAACTGATAAGGGGTGTACCATCAACCCCCCCCTGAGATTTTCACCCGTCATAAAAAACCCAACACACACACACACACTCCCACCCCCACATTATTGGCATTCAGCGGAAACTTATGAAGAAATGTTCTTAATTCATATGTTTAAGTGCAAATGTTACCCTTCTAGCTATTAAATAGTCTAAACTTTTCAACACATAAAGACATTTATGCCATTTCCTATTTGCCAGCTATTGTGATGTGAGCTGAGGGTAAAGTTCATTACAGCATCACTTGAGTGAAAAGCCTCATTGATATGTAATTTATGCCAATGTTTTGCTAAAAATCAATTCAAAAAGTTCATGGTACTTTTATTTTGCAGAATTTTGCCTTGAAACTTGGTCAAATTGTTTCTAATATGTTCTAATGTATTATATAGTCTAGCATATTTGCATAATTAATTAGCTAATTTGCATAATTAGCTAATTAATTATGCAAAGTAGGGCAGCTAGCTAATTAATTATCTGGAAGTCATTAGCAACACGTTGATCAATTTGAAACCAGTATTCTATTAACTAAAAATGTTATTACATATTACCATGATTAATGAGCACTTTCAAGTCATATTGGTTCATCGATTATTGATAAAAATAATACAATACAAAGAAATTTAAAATGTGTGTATTATAAAAAAACCGTATGTCCGATTAGCTTAAAACATAATGCGTATTGATCAGTGTTCTTTGCCCTACCCAATTAGTATATATTTAAAAACATGCATAGAGCACTACCTCAAATACCACCTTAATGCAACAGACAGCTTATAAACGACTGGTTTGGAGATTATGGCAGCGAACGAGGAAGAGCGAGGTTTATAAATAATATTTTCTAAAATATGATTCTTCACTTATCACACTGATTTAGCCTTGTCAATTCGGTAGACTTCATTTACACTTTATTTAATATTCATTGAAATAAAAAATTAACACTATTTAGCAACATGTACAATGATAAAATACCAAGGTAAAAAAACACATCAGTTCAAGCTTATGCTGTGCAGTTTGTAAGGAATAATCTTATAAAAACGACAGGGAAAAACGATCACAAAACCGAGCAAGAACAAAAGAATTGTTTTACTCCCACAGGTGGGGTATGAAAAGTCGGGTATGAGAAGTAGGGCCTCAAATTAATTGTACCAATTCTTATTCGCAAAAGGTTCAAAAAGTAAACCAGAACACTTAAATATCAGGTTAAATAAAGGGTATATTAGGCGACGAAAAAAAAGAAACCCTGTTCTACGGGCGGACGGACCTTTCAAGTAGGGTCGGTCGGTCGGCTTTTTATTTTGGAAATGACCCCAAAAATCATCAAAATCTGTAAATAATTTGCAATTTGAGAAAATACAAAAAAAAAATTGTTCCTGAAATTTCCAAAATTTCGGTCGGCATTCATTTGTACAGGAAAAATTTGTTTGCCAATTTGTTAAAAATCTGGGTCGGTCGGGCCCGTAGAACAGAGTTTACTTTTTTCGTCGCCTTAACGGTTTTCAAAAACGTTTTTTGAAAACTTACAAATTATAAAATGTTTTTTAAGTGTTGATAAAATATTTGGCAAAAAACGTTTGCAACAAATATTTTACAATGTCATTTTGACAACATTTTAAACATGTTATAGTGTGCTTTCATACGAATCGTTTTAAAACGTTTTCATGACCTTTATAAAATCCGACATTTTGGCCTAGTTTTTAAGGGATATGAAGTTTATAATTGAAAATTAGGGGGGAGGGTTGCAACCCACTTTGGTAGTCCATGTTACAAAATATAGCTCAGTAGTAACCTATTCGCCACTTGCACGGTTCCGCCATTATGCACTATATGCGGGGAGAGCCTCGAACTGGCAGCATACATGAAAGGAAGAATTACGTAACCTTACACAGAATGTTATATGACTGGTGGACTGGTTCAATTCCCATTCATGTATGCTGCCAGTTCGAGGCTCTCCCCGCACATAGTGCATAATGGCGGAACCGTGCAAGTGGCGAATAGACATGATAGATAGATACTCTGGTCTGAATAACTCTATCTTGTTTATCCTGTTTATACCACAAATCCCCAAGTTGAGGCACTGTTATCTGATCCATCTCCCTTGACACCTCATTCATTTGGCATTTGGATGTATTATATGTATTAGGGACCGTTCACAAACACTTGTTAGGGGGGCCTGATGCAAAAGGGGGGCCCTGAAAAATTTTGACCCTCCTAAGGGGGGGCCTGAAAATGACCACAAATTTTCCCAGTAAAAATTGAGTTTATATGCTTTTCTATGGGGTTGACCCATAATTTTAATGTCAAAAAGTGGGAGGAGCCCTGAAATTTTTGAGGTCTGTAAAGGGGGGCCCAAAAAAATTTCTGCGATGATTTTTTTTTGCACCAGGCCCCCCCAAACAAGTGTTTGTGAACGGTCCCTTAGTATTTATATTTTTTCTTTGAGAAATCATTATATTAAACAGGGTCATGGTGCTAGTTTTTATGCCTCAGTGAATATTGGCCTAATCCTACCCAGGACAACAGGCACAGGTCACTGGAATAGGATCAGATTTAATGTGTCTAGTGAACAAGGTTACCAGAACTATCAAAGAAGGTTTTTCTAAGAAAAAAGAATAAAAGTAAAATCATAATCACTGCAATTATTCCCAGCTGACCCCATATAGATATCTGTCGGGGCTAGCTGTCAACATGGTATGAAAAGTGTGACCACTGGTTCCATATTAATAGGCCCTATAATCTTTTGTGCTGTAAAACTTTGAGGAGCGCGTACTACCATGATATTGCAAAGTCTATAGCAAGCCATTGGGCCCATTACGTATTGCGGCAACGCGTTGCTTTCAATAAACAACGCGTTGTTAAACCAGCCAATAGGAACATAGCTTTTGGCAACGCGTTGTTTAAAGATGCCAAAAGCAACGCGTTGCTTTCATTTTAGAGCGTGTTGCGAAGAGCACCAATCACAGCGAATCTTATAGGAGACTCGTCGTCGATGATACCACGTGGTTTCTAGGCAAGCAAATTTTACACATAGGGAGAGACTAAAATTAAATTTAAGGAAGGCAAAAAGGAGCACGTGTGGCCTAGAGAATATGGCGCTCGGCTCATAATCCATAGGTTGCGAGTTCGAACCCCACTTGTGTCAACGTGTTGTGTCCTTGGGCAAGGCACCTTATCCTCATTGCCTGGGGTGGTAGGGGTATGGTGGGGATGGATGTTTGTATAGTTGTTTATTTCGATGTTGGAATATTGGCGCTGATTAAGCTGCTGCCTGCACATTGCATTGTTTCTGTTTGGATGTGTTTAATGTAAATTCTAGCAATTTGACCTACGGGTCACCATTAGAGTTTGAAATAAAACCTTCCTTTTTTTTTAGCAAACACAAAACGTTTAACAGAAAACGTTAAATGTCAGGTTACATAAAGAGAATAAAGCGTTTTAATAACACACAGAAAACATGTTCGAAAAAACTTGCTGCAGAATATTCTAACATAATGTTATTAAGCGTTGACAAAATATTTGGCACAAATGTTGGCAAAAACATTAAGATAACATTTTAAAAATGTTTTTGTAGTATTTTGTCATATACAACATTTTCAAAATGTTTTCATGACCTTTGTACAGGGTGTCTCAATAAAAATAGGCCCTGTGGATAGGGGGACATAACTTAAAATATCAGCAGTAAAATTAAAACTTTCTTGCAGATTCAAAATCCATGAAGCGTTTTCTATAGATTGGTGCATAAATTATCAAACTCCGTTCACTCGTCACTGAGATAATTGGGAAACTACAAATAGACCCATTTTTGGACCTTTCCAATGGGACAATACACATTAACAATAATGTGCTGCATTGTAGTTTAGAAAGGAAGAAATTAATGGAGTTAATGGTTGACTAAGTATTGTTTGTCGAAGCTGCCAAAAAGATCGATTTTTATTATCTAAATCAATAATATATTATTGAAAAAAACGCCTTTTGATTATTATTGATATTTCTTTTGAAATGAATTTCAAAATTGCATCGTGCCGGACAGTCTATTTACGTGAACTGACGTCAAAAACGTCAAAAATCGCGCAAAAAGTGTAAAATCGTGGACGAATTTTTTGTGGGACCTGAGACTCACATCATGTGCATTTCGGAAACGGGGAATGTCCTTCTGATATCAAATAGTTTTTAAATTCGCGATATAATGCCATTTTATGGCAATTGATTTTTTTGAAATTTACCAGTCCTTGAAGTAAATAAATTTAATGATATGTACGACGAAAAGCCGTCTATCATCTTAAAATTTTTACCTTTCATTATGTTCATATTGAAGATAAAGATTTTGATCCCAAATTACAAAACAGAAAAAAAAATTGGGTCTTTTGGGGGAAAATCGATTTCTTCAATATGAAAGGTTAAAATTTTCAATTGAAGGTCGTCTTTTCATCCCAGCTACATACACTAAAGTACATATCATTCGATTTATGAAGTGAACTTCGAGCATGGTTAAATATCAAAAATACAAAAAATATCAAATTTTTATTTAAATATTAAATTTTTATTATTTTAAAATTTAAATTTGCCATGATGTGTGTTATATCGCGAATTTCAAAAAAATAAAAACATTGATATCACAAGGACATTCCTCGTATTCAGAAAATATTCAGAATGCAATTCGATATGTCTGGTGTGCTCTCAGGTCCCACAAGAAATACTGTGCAAACGTTGCTATCCGAGCCCTTAACCCAAAGAGGAACGCGTGAAAAACATTATTTGGGAGATTGATTGATTGATTTTGAACTCCTATTCAGCAACAGTTGCGTTTCCTTTTATTTCTTTTATAATAAACTACACATTATTGTTAATGTGTATTACCCCATTGGAATGGTCCAAAATTGTGTCTATTTATACAAACGTAATTATCTCAGTGACGCGGGAACGGATTTGGATCATTTTTGCACCACTGTTAAGCAGACACTTCATGGCATTTGAATCTTTAAGACAATTTTTATTTTACTGCCGATATTTTAAGTTATACACCACTTTCCATAGGGCCTATTTTTATTGAGACACCCTGTATAACCGACATTTCCATGTTATTTAAACGTTTTTACCAAAACCAAAACGAGTTTATAACGTTTTAAAAACATTTCTGTGTTTGCAGGGACCCGACTAACGTCAAGAAACACCCCGGGAACCCAACGGATTATTTCATAATCACAAGGAAACTGAAATGCATGGCGGAATTAATTTATTATTGTTCACTTGTCCGCTTAAATTATATTCTTAACCACTTGAGAATGTTCTTGCAATCTTATTGGTTCTTACACGTGTGATATGACACGATATCACACACCTTAGCGAGTGCGTGTCGACGCGATACTCGTACGCGCTATTTGAACCAATCGGAACGTGCATAGCAACAACAGGACTGATCGATTCTAAGCCCTAGGTAATTCCTTGTAAAATGCAGGATTTAATTTGATTAAAATTTGGTATACTTATAATTAATATATTTATTTTCATTGAAATGTTTAAGAATGAGAATAAAGGTATTGTTTTTAGCCGCTGTCGTGCATCTATCGTCTCATATAACACGCGACATGATTTTTGGCGTAAAACAACTCGGCGATGTCGCCCGTGTTATATGAGACGATAGATGCACTCCAGCGGCTAAAAACAATGCCTTTATTCTCTAAATCCAAAATAATAAGAACCGACCTCTGACCGGTACAATAATCTTATTCTATTTCAGTACTGTTTCTTCTGTCTGCTGACTGAAACTCAGAGAAATTTGTGTCCGCCATTATTTATTAAAGAATCTCCGCTTCAGTTTGAACTCGCCAAAGAAAGTAGCTTAAAGCGAACCACAGCCAATCAGCTCGCTACTTTGTGACCAATAGGCTATTGCTAAAGGAATTCATACTCATTGAGTTAAATTTACGAGGAGGCAGCAACTTTCGCAATCATGGCAATGAAGAACTTGGCTGTTACGTTACTGGTGATCGTAGTATTGGCATGTAAGTAAACATGTTTAGTTCCGGATCAGGGTCTGTTGTCGGGGGGTGTTTAGGGGCAAAGATATCGAAATTCCCAGGACATTATTTGGGGCCCACTTCTAATGGGAAATGTACGCGCGAAGCTCCTGAAATTCTTTTCATTTTACAATATTTTAGTCCAACAGCAAGGTGAATAAGAGTTTACCAGACAAATTTGCATGTTTACACTATTTTAGTCAATGAGGTAGACCAGAGGGCCGATATTTGTTCAGAATACGGCTATACCCGCAACTTTAAACAGGGCTCATAATATTTGACTGACGGGGTTTACGTACACACGGTAAGGTACAAGGCCTTAATGGTCAAGTGCTAGATCGGTATACCAACTCAGCGCGATGTAGCTGCTTTATTTGCGGAGAATCGGCCGGCCCTTTGTTTTAACATTTTGGGCCCTAGTGCCCATAATATTTGACCTATGGGTTTCATGTATATGTACCTATGTAAAGATATGATGCCCTAGCGCCCTTGTAGTGTTATAGCTAGCCCTGTCACTCTGGTGACACTTATTTTAACATTTGGGACCATGAGGACATACTAGATGTCATATGGTATTCTTGTATGTATAGAGCCCCTGCTCTTTAAATGTAAAAGAGTGAAAAACTCACTCCCAAAAGGAGTGATTCACTTGCAAAACCACTCAAAAAATAGTAATTTTTAACTCGTTCAAGGAGTTAAAATGAAGAACAATGCGTTTTTATAGAGTTGTCCTTCATTTAACTCCTTGAAATAGTTAACAAAAAATGTCACACCATGCCATGAAATGAATAATAAAAAATTGTTGATATTTTGTGGTCCATACCCATTGCAGGTGTTTTTGAAACTGGCCTTACTTTTAGGAGACGTCATAAGGCTATGAAAAAAAAAGGTACGTATGAAACCTAATTATGGAGCGGTCATTATTTACGCCATGGGGAGTGGAGGCACGTGGGCCTATGATGTTGTATTTACTATTGATATTCAATGAGTATGATTATATCTCAAATCCTTGAATATATTTCGGGTTTTTTTGGTATTTGTAAAACCTATTGCTTGACTTGTAGTTGAATATATGTGTTGAAAGAATACGATAAGCTGCTGATTGAACTTCCAGTCTGTGCCTTGAAAAAAAAACTGACAAAAATCGAGTTTTCTTAACTTGGCAACGTTGAAGATACGTAATGAGCTTGCGCATTAGGGTGATTCACAAAAAATTAAATTGGTATTTTTCAACAGGACACCCCCTCATTTTGTTCATTTTGGTAATAAAATTATACCTGCAAAATATGAAAAAAATTCAAAAAAGTTTAGGGCGTGCTACCGGTCAATGAACTTTTGTACACAAAGTCAATGGGATTTTTTGTCAAAAATTTCAAACGCTTATTTCAGGGCCTAAAAAGTCTACCAGGCTTGCAAAACTGAAGTAAATGTTCAATGATATACCTAACTTTGTGAAAACATGGGTTTTTACCAAATTAAAGTTCATAGTTGACTGTAAAAAAAAAAAATGTTTCAAAAGTGACAGAGGGAGTGTAGCTCAAGAAAAGAATACCTTGGGATATCCCCTGGAATCCCACCAGGCACCCCAAATTTATACCTTATTGAACTGAACTGTTGATAAAAAAAAAGATTAAAATTCTTCACATATTAGTTTACCCCAATGGTGATACCAGCTTTTGAAATCTTATGTAATAGTAACTATCAAAATCCATACATCTGTATCAGGGGTGGTCATTATGGCCATACCTGATGAAGATTTGTATTGTTTGAATTGAATGACCACAGGAAGGATTAGATTCACCATGGTTGAAAAGAAATGTATATAAATTGGGGTCACAACATTGGATAGTGGCCAGTTCAAAACTACACCTTTATATTAGCCAAGTACCATAATATTTTGGCTGTTCCAGCAACTGCCTTGCCCCAAATGTAACAGTTTTCACAAAAATGCAATTTTCTGGAAAGCGGGTTAACATTTTTACAATTTTCTTTAGCATATATTTTTAAGGACATTACTCACACTATGATCAAATATTTTTGGCACAATCAGGGAAAATTAACATGGCTTTTTTGTGTTGTAAAGAAAATGGCTCATAAACCCCATTGACTTTGTGTACAATATTTCTTTGACCGGTAGCACCCCCTAAACTTTTTTGAATTTTTTTCATATTTTGCAGGTATGATTTTATTATCAAAATGAACAAAATGAGGGGGTGTCCCGTTGAAAAATACCAATTTCATTTTTTGTGAATCACCCTATTGCGCATGTCATAAAAATGACCCATTTCATCGCTGATGAATGGCAATGCCGCATTCGTAGTAGGAAAGAAACGTTATCTTTTTATCGTACAGGTGGATGTACTTAGCCTGAGTCGCTCGGCCTATCTCGAACAAAATCGCCATGCGTGGCTGTTGAAGAACTAGTGGATTCGCCCTAATATCACGGTAATATCTGACATGATAGGGATGATGATGCTGTGTGTGGGTATTGCGAAGAGAACTACAACCCTGGCGGAAATTCGTTGCCACACCACTGAGCACGTGCTGGTGTTAAATCAAGCAATCGCCAGAGCTAAATATGTCACAGTACCGCATTATATTTGTATAATAGTTGCAAAAAAAACACTCAATTTACTCCCCCTTTCCCCATCCCTCCATTTTTTAATGTTGGGAGACTGAAATGTAGACATGATGACGATTTTGTCAAAATCAGCATTGCAATAGGGGGGAATGATGTTGGCAAATTAAAGCCTTAATGTACGATTTCCGTCAAATTTTGATTTTTGTTATTCTTTATTCAAATGTTCACATAATATTAGTAATAACAGACGGGAGGGGTTGCTGTCCATTTTAGGTTGATATAACAAGGTAAAGTGTAAGAAACCCCACTGGTTATTTTGGTCATTTATCACGCAGTTCTTTATGGGACATGTGTAAACATTACAAATATGCAAAAAAATCAGGTTTGAAAAAAATTAACCAATTTCATATTATAAGATCGTACATTATGCATGGCTTTTTAATGCTTTGGTGTGGCAACATTTTCCGCCAAGATTGCAACCCTGGCGGAAATTCGTTGCCACGAGCTAAATATGTCACAGTACCGCATTATATTATTTGTATAATAGCTGCAAAAATGCACGCACACTCAATTTAGACTCTCCCCTTCCCCAACTCCCATCTTTCAATGTTAGGAGACTGAAATGTAGACATGATGAGGATTTTGTCCAAATCAACATTGCAATAGGGGGAGGATGTGGCCAATAGACCTTTTCATACAGAGTAATTCCGATAAAACCCGAAGCATGAAATAATTTCCCCTGTCGCGCGCGTCTAAAAGTACCTCTTCAGCATCATGTACAGTGCGAAGTTCCAATGTGTAACAGGCATCATAACTACGATGAACTTTCGATTGTCAAATTAGGGACGAGAGAGGTACTTTTGCCAATGATTCTCAACGTGCAATTAAGCGTGTGGTTGTAGCGTTGTGTAAGAGACTGACTATGGAAGAGGTGATGAACGTAAACAAACACAGTTCTGGAAAAAATTTAACTGACGAAAAATTACGGACATTATCCATTTCTTTCCATTAGTATCTTATTGTGCAAAACCAAGTAGCTGAGGTGTTAGCTCAATATGCTAGGAAAATATTTCTCGCGATGACCCCATGTTCAAATTGGCTTAATAAGCTGTATTTTCGCGCAAAAGGGTGTCGTAATTCATGACATTTCTTGTCTGCCAGTTTGGGTACAATTTGACCCCCTAGCTTACTAAATAAATATCGTGGTTTTCCGAACTTTTCCGATCTTGATATGAAAAGGTCTATTAATGCTTTGCTGTGGCAACATTTTCCGTCAAGATTGTAGTCTTATCCGGTTTTATACTGCGAGACTCCAAAATAGAAGACCCGCTTCGACTCATCCCGTCAATATCGCACACTGGGTGGGGTTTTATTTGGCGAATAAAGATTACGGGGAATTAATTGTTCGATTCTTACGGTAATCCTCCTGAACGCCTCGGACTGAAGAAACTCGTCGAACGTTACGCGTACAACGATAAGCAATTGCAAGGCGATTGCAGTACTGCTGTGGACAATTTTAACTTTTTTTACCTTAACCTCCGATTTCGAGGGCGAGACATGCGCGAAATTACTCGAATGTTACGTTTGTGAAGATTGCCATTCATCCAGGTAGTAAACAATAATGATATTTAAACTATAATCAAGTCAACTGGACTCACTATTTTTAGTGGGAAATTTTCACGTCCAATCCTGAACGCATCATCAGCCCTACTGATCATCTGGCGGTAAAAGTTCATTGCCTTGTGAAACGGATGGTCACCATCTTTGAGTTCAACCTGGGAGGTATCTTCCTGGTCGCTGAACTGTAGGCCCCAGCCAAGTTGTGTCGTAGGCCGCCTCCCCTATTGAGTGAAGGCTCCTCCTGTTTCTCATAAATAGCTTCTTTGACCCCTCGCTCATACCATCTGCTTTCTCTGTCCAAGATTTTAACATCCTTGTTGTCAAATGAATGTTTAGTACTCGATTGTTGTATAAGGACCCGAAATCAACGATATACTGGTCAATGTAGTCACTGAGTACACCAAATCGCTCGACCTTTTATTATAGAGTGGAGTCGTAGTTAATAGATTTCAATAAAGAATAAAGAGTTTAACTTAGTTATTAATATTATTTCTTAAATGTTCCTAATAAAGGTAACTAGGAGAAAAAAATCGCCCCTCTCATTTGTTTTTCATCGTTTGTCTAACGTCGGTAAAAATTTGACTTTTCGATTCAAAATGGCGGTATTTTGATCACATTCGCGCCTAAATATTTATGATCTCATGAATATGCTAATAAGTCACGCCCACCTCATTAATATTCATATCAGCTAATTGGCCACGTCCACCTCCGTGAATATTCATGACTTCGTGACCCATGACCTGCAACCCCTGGTTTACATTTGATCTCCTGACCTTTGACCTTTGACTAGGAACCGAAAGTAGCGATACCCTCTTACTACTATGCATGAATGGGGATTGAACCAGTCACAACATTTTGTAAAATTATGTATTTCATCATGTACATGTCTAGCGTTGCAGAACCGTACAATCGGCAGTCCTGTAACCGTGGTAACTGGTAACTACTATAAAGGACCAGGTTTCAAGTTTCCCATTATGACCATCTAGCTGAAGGGGAAAAGGACCCGCAGACAAAAAGTGTCCTACAACATACAACAGTACATAGGCCATACAATGTACTATATGACGAATTTGCAAATTTGCTGTGGTTTGGAATCTTGAATTTTTTGAGTTTTTGGTGTCATATTAGTAATATATCGGAGCATTTTCTACCAAAACTAAAAAATTCCATGCATATTATTCTTCTGTACGAAATTGAACAAACTAAGGTCATATGTATAAAGAACGTCATGGTTATATCTCACGACAACATGAGTTGTAACATTACAAGGCGCTTGGCCCTGTAAGTTTTCTTCTCCTTTTCTCCCATTTCTCTTCTCTTGTTTCCCTTTTCTCCTTCCCCTTTCCCTTCCTATTCTTTCTTTTCTCTCTATCTCTCTTTTTTTTTTTTTTTTTTTGCGCCAGTTGAAAAAGGGCTGGATACGCTACTGGTTTTAATGACCACAATAATCATTATTTACCTTGATCAGTGTTGGTACTTCGGCTATATTTATAAATGCGCCTTTATAAATACGCACGTGACCACCTCCGCGCTGGCATAACAGCTTATAGACAGTAAGTCTCGAAATGACCTTCTACATAGCGCGTGGTCTTCCTGTACATTTGAATGCAAAGGCGGAACAACGTGAGACTGCTATGCAGCAAATACTTTCAAAATGTTGTTTTTGATAACATATTACAAATTCGGAATTGCAAAATGTGTAATAAATTTGTAATTCAATTAATACGTAAATTTGATGATATTTATCTACAGAGTTCCTATAGACCAACGCACTGAATCAACGCATTGAAGAGTCTATTGTTCTATTGTGTCCGATTTGAGCGCTGGCATATTGGAAAATGTTGCCAATCAATATTAATGAAGTCGTGCGATCGACACCTACAACTGTTCAATTGGGCGACTTTATTGTTAGGTGCTTTTATTCATACATTGGGCGTATCGAGCTGTATCGGTTGGTCCGCAATTATATTTAATATAGTATTATAGGCCTACAAGTATGATTTGCTTTGCTTTATTGATTGATTCAGAAATAGTATGGCTATATGCTTCTCGAGTTCTCAGCAAATATATCACATTTGAGGTCCAGGGTAGCACTGGCTTCTGTGCTGTACTCTGATACCTGTATGATGATTTTCCAACTGTAGGATAGTAGCTGATAGTTCAGCACTGGTAGTTCCACAAGAGGGGCTATCAGATCTCAAAGCAGCCAAGTAGCCCTTTCCTTAGGCAAGGCCTACCTGCTGAGCAGTGATGACAGATTCAATTTACACTGTGTATTGCATGGTCTGTTGTCAAAATATGTATGGGAAAAGTTTTCAAAAAGCTTAACTTAATTTAAACACATGCGCAGTGAAATTTGCACTCCACAAACTATCTTCATTAAGTTTACATTGGGAGAAGAATTTTAGAAGTATTGAGATCTTTGGTGAAATTTAATTTGCATGTATGGAAATGTGATAGAGAAATTACGATATCCAGTAGTCAGAGACAAGGAGAGAAAGTTATGGGTATAATAACTTAAAGGAGTATTTCGTGATCCTAGCATCCTCATTTTATGACATTTTCAGTACATATCGACGAAAAAAGCATATTCCCAAAATCAGGCCCGTACGCAGGGGGGGTGCGGGGGGTGCGACGCCCCCCCCCCCGAATTTGGAAAAGTATACAAAAAGTCCAAAAATTTCAGAATTTGCGAGCGTAGCGAGTCAAAAAATGAGGGTTTTTACGCTTTTTTGGACAAAAAAGGTCCAAATTTTAGGAAGAAAATCCACTTTTCACAAAATTTGGAAAAAAAAAGGTCCACTTTTTCAAAATCAGCACCCCCAAATGAAATCCTGCGTACGGGCCTGCCCAAAATTTCAGTTGATTCCGATTTTGCGTTTGCGAGTTATGCATGATTATGTGTATTACACTGCTCCATAGACAATACGTTGTAATTTCGTTCTGGTGCACCAGAACGAAATTCAAATTTCATGATATCTTTACTAAACGAATTAAGGGCTGGGGTATGAACGTTTGGACAGTATTTATTTTGGGACATTAGAGCACATCAGACATATCGAATTGCATTCTGAATACGAAGAATGTCCTTCTGATATCAAATAATTTTGATTTTTGAAATTCACAATTTAATACACATTTTATGGCAAATCATTAAAAATTGATATTTTTGATATTTAACAGTACTCAAAGTAAACTTTATAAATCTGATGATTTATACTTAAAGTGTATGTAGGTGGGATAAAAAGCCGACGATCAATTGAAAATTTTGACCTTTCGTATTGAATATATGGAATTTTTTCCAAAACACCAAACAAAATTAGGTCTTTTGGGGAAAAATCCATATCTTCAATATGAAAGGTCAAAATTTTTAATTGACCGTCGGCTTTTCCTCCCAGCTACATACACTTTAAGAATATATCATTAGATTTATATAATTTACTTCGAGGACTGTTATTATCAAAAATTGGAAAAATATCAAATTTTTATAATTTGTCATAAAATTTGTATTATATTGTGATAATTTTAAAAAAATGAAAATTATTTGATATCAGAAAGGCATGCTTCGTATTCAAAATGCAATTCGATAGGTCTGAGGTGCTCTCATGTCCCACAAAAAATACTGTCGAAACGCAATAAACGCTCATTCTAGATCCCTTAATCTGCAAGAAATATTTTGTACATAAACATTATGTAGCCAGAGTATTCCAGTGATATAAAAATCTCAACTTTTTTTGAGAAAAGTGGGGGGATGAGGCTGTGGATCACGAAATGCCCTTTTAAGTTCAGGTAATTGAATAGCCGAGATTTTTGCTAGAGGGGTTAGCCTGTGTAGGACGGGGGCCCAAATCCACCAAAAGGGGGGTGGTATGGGGTCGTGGTGCCAAGTAAAAAAGAAGATTTCACAAAGGACCACCCTGGGGACCACTTTTCATGCTAACTTGAGCTGTTCAAAATATCCAACAAAAGTACATTCTTAGATGAAGTAAGATGAAGTAGAAAATTCTGCACTTCTTCCTTGCAAAAACATCCTGTATACAGATGTTACGCACTTTTTTGAGGGGGTAAAGAAATGAAAGAATAATTAATTATTGTTTGCCTTACAAGAAGGGTGGCCCCAATTTAAAAAAAGTCGCTGTCAATAAAATTGCACACCCCCCCCCATTTTGTCAACAAAAATTCTATGTCCCCCCACCACCACTGATACACCTTGCCCCCTAAACAGGCTAAAATTGTATTGAAATCAGTCTTTTTCTTTAAAATAAACATACTATCTGTGGTCACACTATATGTGGTCATCTTGTGACTCTACATTTTGGTCATTACCAATGTTATGACCCCCCCCAATTTTTCTTTTCAAAAATTTATGACCCCCATGACCTCCCTAAAATGATAGCCCTTTAAGCTCCTTAAAATATTGTCATCCAAAATCACCATCCTTGGATCTACGAGTATAATGATAAGAGAAATCTCATGGAATTGCGCCTTAGTCTGTACAGATTGGATTCCCCCCTCTTTCTCTCCTTTTCTCTCTCCCGCTCATCCCCCTCTATCTTTTCATCTCTCTCCCACATTTTTATGCCTCCACCGCGAGGCATACTGTTTTTGTATTGTCCGTGCTTCCGTCCATCCGTCCTTCCGTGCTTCCGAGATTCCGTGCTTCCGTCCGGAAGCTATATCTCGGGCATGGATGGGCGGATTGACTTCAGATTTTCAGGATAGGTGGGTCATGGTCAGAAACTCTGGCTACTTTTTTTGGGTGAGGTTCAAGGTCATATACTGAGGTAAAAGGTCATTTGAGGTCAAGGGGCCCATTTTCCTTATTTACCTCTTTTCTCGGAGACTAGGGGTCGCACGTTCCTCAAACTTGATGGGTGGGTGTATCTTGACCCCAGGCAGAACAAGTGTGTATTGGTTAGTGGGTAAAGGTCACCAGAGGTCATACAGGGGTCATTTGAGGTCAAATTAGCAAAAACTGTCATATGGCCATGAAACTTGGTAGGTACAGTCAACATTTAGAGCAACATTTTGGAAGGTCATTTTGGGGTCATCTGGGGTCACCCAGGGGTCATCTGAGGTCAAATTAGCAAAGACTGTCGTATGGGCATGAAATTTGGTGGGTACAGTCAACATTTAGAGCCAAATTTTTGGGAGGTAATTTTGGGGTCATCTGGGGTCACCAAGGGGTCATCTGAGGTCAAATTAGTAAAAACTGTCATACGTACATGAAACTTGGTGGGTACAGTCAACATTTAGAGCCAAATATTTGGAAGGTCATCCGGGGTCATCCAAAGGTCATCTGAGGTCAAATTGATAAAAACTGTCATATGGGCATGAAATTTGGTGGGTACAGTCAACATTTAGAGCCAAATTTTGGAAGGTCATTTTGGGGTCATCCAGGGGTCAACTAAGGTCAAATTAGTAAAAAATGTTGGATGTGCATGAAACTTGGTGGGTACAGTCAACATTTAGAGTCAAATATTTGGACGGTCATTTTGGGGTCACCAGGGGTCATCTCAGGTAAAATTAGTAAAAACTGTTGGATGGGCATGAAACTGGGTACAGTCAACATTTAGAGCCAAATTTTGTAGGTCATTTTGGATTTTGGGGTCACCAGGGGTCATCTGAGTTCAAATTAGTTAAAACTTGTGAGTGCCACACCGCTCTCTTTGGTGGAGGCATCACGGTCGACGCTGTGCGTCGAAAACCGCGACATCCGAGAACCGCGGTCCATCTAGTTCTTTTTTGTTCCTGTACTGGCAGGTGGAGGGGGATATGCATTTTTGCCAGAGCCCCCGGAAGCTATGCCATTGTTCCACTTCCATTTTATTTCATTTTATAAAAGATGGCCATGCATGACGCAGTCTATAATGGTAGAGAAATTAAAGCTAATTAAAACAAAACTATACACTAGGCCTACTGCATTCAAATGGAAAGTCATACCAGATAATCAGAAACCTATAATATTTTCTATTTATATATATTCTATTGCATCGCCATTTAAAGGTGTATTTCGTGATCCTAGGATCCTCTTTTTAAGACATTTTTCATTAGATATCCACCAAAAAAGCTAATTCCCAAAATTGCAGTTGATTCAGACTTTGTGCTTGCAAGTTGTGCACGATTATTGCAAAAAAAAATTAATCTACAAGAAATGTTTTGTACATAAACATTATGTAGCCAGGGGTTTCCAGTGGTATAAAAATATCAATTTTTTTGGAGATATTAAGTTAGGAAATGAGGCTGTGGATCACGAAATGACAATGTGGATCACTTTATAATATAGGCAGTAGCCTATAGGCAGTCAGACAATAGAGAGACCTGTGTGTGTTTGTGATTTTTGATAGATCTTTTTTGAATGATCAAAAGCTATTTCACCATTAAATAATATGAACTTTAAAACACATAATTTTACCAACATTGAAAGCAAATTATCTTGGTACTGAAAGTGGAATAGAAACTTTATGGGTCTAGCCTATGGTGTATTGTAAATTTATTAATTAATGTTGCATACCAATCACAGTAGGTGATTTCCAGGCTCATGATATTTGGGTAGGTGATAAGTGATTGACAAATTGCTTGATGGGGAGTGTAAATCCTGCTGTTCTGAGGGGTAATAAAATGAACAGTGGAAATACTAGTTCCCTCGCTACGCTCGGTGCTCCCTTCGGTCGCTATTCGAGAGGCGTCGCGGTTTGTGGAACGGGGCTAGTTCTAGTCCAGGGTAGACTCCTATATACGCGATGCTCATGTAAAATACTATGGTAAGCCTATACATAATAAAACACGAAGTGGACCGCGGCTAATGTCCTTAAAAATACTACAGTAGGAGTGATATCATAATTACTTCAAATCCTTATGTAGACCTATTGGCAAACAATGTAGACAACTTACTTCAAAGAGTTTATATAGGAAGGAGAAGAAATAGATTATGTAACGCTTATTGTTACTTTGTGCCAATTGGAGTTCCCGACACGCTATTCATCGAGAGGTACCTTTTATTCGATACAAAGGGCTTCCGCCATTAAATCGGTAACTGACCTGACCAGCGTATTAACGCTATAATACATCAGTCTACTGTCAATAAGTGATGAAACGAGAGTCACGTAAAAGCGCCTATACGAACGAGAGGTACCTTTTGTACTAGTCCATCCCAAGGGTGTGCGTGAGTTGTCGCATGAACACAAAACAGAGGTTCACCTACAATACAAACCTATTGCAGCGCCCAAATTGGTTTGGGCGCTCATTTGATTATACTCAGTGAACACGCTTTGCTCTACCATTTCGCTACGGACAGTTCAGCAGCATAGACAAAATGGTGTTTAACTTTTTCGAGTTGCGAGTATAATTTTCGAGTTTGGAGTATAATTTTCGAGTTTCGAGTTTAATTTTCGAGTTTCGAGTTTAATTTTCGAGTTTCGAGTTAATTTTCGAGTTTCGAGTTTAATTTTCGAGTTTAATTTTCGAGTTTCGAGTTTAATTTTCGAGTTTCGAATTTAATTTTTGAGTTTTGAGTTTAATTTTCGAGTTTCGAGTTTATTTTTCGAGTTTCGAGTTTAATTTTCGAGTTTCGAGTTTAATTTTTGGGTCAAAAATATTGGGAGTTGTTTTTTGTGATTTTCGCCAAAACCATTGCTTTTACACCAAATCTGTGCTCATATTTAAATTGCTTGAAGCTTATACTCTCAGAAAATAATATAGTTTTTAAAGCTTGCATAAATATTTAAGAAGTTACAAGAGTTTTACTGAAGGCTCCCCATAACTCTCCCTTACACAGGCATCTTTATTAGTGCTGAAAATGTCATTATAACACCACGGAATATATATTTGTTAACTGGAGTATGATCCAAAACTGCAAGGGGTAGGGGTGGGTTGGTGAGGGCAAAGCGTTTGAAATTTTCGAGTTTCCAGTTTATTTTTCGAGTTTCGAGTTTAATTTTGCAAGTTTCGAGTTTAATTTTCGAGTTTCGAGTTTAATTTTCGAGTTTCGAGTTCAATTTTCGAGTTTCGAGTTTAATTTTCGAGTTTCGAATTTAATTTTCGAGTTTCGAGTTTAATTTTCGAGTTGTACTTTAAAACACTTTATTATCGTTAAGTGACTTAAGTTTTAATTCAGGCTGGAAAATCGGAATTTTACACACATACGTCCTGTTTTGACGTGGCTTTTATGATAAGCCTAATTCGGACCAATATGCCTTTAAGGGAGCGCAGCACGCCAGTAATTAATTAAGGATCTTATTGAAACACACGTAAATTTGTCTTTATTGGGCTTTAAATATTTTTTTTTAAAGGCCAATATTAAACCAATGAAAAAACCCAATTGTATTAAGATTACAAACTAGAGCGGTTACCGCACCATAGCTGAACCACGGAGCTTTGGTAGTAGGCATATATTGCGCTATACCACTGTCACACATTTCAGAATTTTGCTCTTTCATTTGACACCATCGTGGGAACACCCTTGTTTTGTTTTCAAGATATCAATGTAGGAAAGGCGCGCCCAAACCAATTTGGGCGCTGCAATAGGTTTGTATTGTAGGTGAACCTCTGTTTTGTGTGCATGCGACAACTCACGCACACCCTTGGGATGGACTAGTACAAAAGGTACCTCTCGTTCGTATAGGCGCTTTTACGTGACTTTCGTTTATTCACTTATTGACAGTAGCCTGCCTATTATAGCGTTAATACGCTGGTCAGGTCAGTTACCGATTTAATGGCGGAAGCCCTTTGTCTCGAACAAAAGGTACCTCTCGATGAATAGCGTGTCGGGAACTCCAATTGGCACAAAGTAACAATAAGCGTTACATAATCTATTTCTTCTCCTTCCTATATAAACTCCTTGCACTGAATGGTCTATTGTTCTATTGTGTCCGATTTGAGCGCTGACATATTGGAAAATGTTGCCAATCAATATTCATGAGAGTGTACATTCAACGTCCAATTTTCGAAACTGGGTGACTTGTGCTTGGCAGGTGTAAAATACATCTGACTGGGCGTTTTAAATACGTAACGCATAAAGGCATTGACATCATCGAATGGCTGCCTATAGTGCTGTTAGTGTTAGGCCTATGTGTTGTGTGGGGGGGGCTGTGTTTAGTTTCTATAATAATTATTATAAGACCTACATTTATTTGTCATTCCTTTCTTTTCCTTTCTCTGTACTTGCTAAAGTATCACTCCCTCATTTTATCTCCCTTCCTTCTCCATCCCTCTTACGTTTTGTCCCTCTCATTCCTATAATTTTCCTTACCTTTCTATTTATTTACGTCTATTTATTTATTTCTCTTTATTTTTTCCTCTTTCTCTCTTCCTCCAGTCCCTCTCATTCTTCGATTCCCTCCTCCACCCTCATTCCTCCCAAGACCTCTCACAGAAGAGCTGCCCCCTTCAGTACGCCACTGTTTATGACATTCTCCTTCTTAAAATAAAATAAAATAAAATAAAATGTCAATTTGTGAAATAACTTTTATATAGGCCTATACCGGTATACTTATTATATGTTACATGTAGGCCCCTATACGTAGCTATTTAATACCATTATTGTACTATAGACATGCAGACATGGCAGCCTTGATGTGTAATCATGGTAATCATTCAGCAAGCGCATTCAATTTATTTAAATGAAGCGCCTAATGTCAGTGGGGTGACAACGAACAATACATTAGCGGCTAATGAGTGCCTTTTGTGCTTACGGCTACTCAATCACACCCTTGTGTGTTATAGTAACAATGGGTACTTTTCGTTCCATTAGGCGCTTTAACGCGACTTTCATTTGATCACTTATTGACAGTAGCCTGCTAGGTAATGCGTTAATACACTGTCGGGTCAGCTTACCGATTTAATGGCGGAAGCTCTTTGTCCCAAACAAAAGGTACCTTTCGATGAATTCAGTATCGAAGTTACGTAATGTTACTATGTCAACGGGATCACGCGCTAGAGTAATGAACCACGATCGAAATGATCACCACATAAAGTATATGGCACTCGAAGGCATACCAAAGTAGCGTGATCCGGTAACCAAGAGAATTACGTAACCACTTCGATGCTGAATAGCTTGTCAGATTTCAAATCGGCACAAGGATTCAATGCGTTACGTAATCTATTTCTTCTCCATCTTTAATAGCTCCATGCTATAGACCACTTTACATCATTGTTTATCAACAAAAGCGAGGGATTGGTCTGTCGATATGCCCGAACGAACCGCTTCACTGTTCAATGGCTTTCTTGTACTAGACGAAATGTGGTGGGAGATTTAAAATACACATGCCCTGAGCAGACTACGATGCGCACGCACACTGCAGGGCAAAGAACAATGGAAAGTACCATAATGCGTGCGCATACTGCCGGGCAATGACGTCACATGTCAAGTGGTGTATACTTTTCTGTATAGTGGTCAATGCATGAGGATTTGGTCACGCTTGTTGGTCTTGGTATGTCGTGCCCATGGCTCACGTGCGTATTTATAAAAGCGCTTCTTTAAATATTTACCGAAGTACACTGTTGATGATGGCCAAATGAGTATAAAAATTTCTTTAAAATTTTCGCGCTTCTATATATCTACATAATCTATCCAGGCCCGTACGCAGGGGGTGGGGTGCGGGGGGTGCGTCGCACACCCCCCCCCCAAATTTGCCAAAGTGTACAAAAAGTCCAAACATTTCAGAAATTGCGATTGTAGCGAGCAAACAAATCAGGTTTTACGGGGTTTTCGTCAAAAAATGTCCAAATTCTGGAAAGAAAGTCCACTTTTCACAAAATTGTCCCCCCCCTTTGGAAAAAGGTCCACTTTTTCAAATTCAGCATCCCCAAACAAAATCCTGCGTACGGGCCTGCATCTATCGATTTCTCTAATAGGAACAAGGCCACAGAACAACTTGCACAACGCAGGGGGAGTTAGGTACAGCAGGAATTTGTATCAAGAACCGGGCGTCGCTAGACAAATATGATTGGGGGGATGTACAGCATGTTTTATCGACGGAAATATTTTGTGAATTGTAGACCCAATTTTTTCAATAGCCAGGACGGCGCTCAAGAATCTAAAAAGTGGGGTAGGAGGGGGGGTAGTATAAAAGTTTTCGACCAATTTTTTTTTTATTAGTAACTGCTATAACATTATAAATAGGTCTACTACGTAACAACACCACAATTTCGTAACAGGTTAACCTTTTATATGACTATTGCAATTTGCTGACAATCACACCTAGCTTTGATTACATTTGCCGACAATAACATGGTTTTACCGACACCAGTCAATTTTTTCCGACAAAATTGTGTATCGGGGTGTCCCCCCCCCCATACCTCCTCTAGAGACGGCCCTCATTACTGCTGATCAAAGTGGGCTTGTGTTCACTATGTCCCCAGACCCGTAGTGGCTCTTCACCTGTATAGCATAAAGTATGTAAAGGTACAGACTATAACGATTCATCTGTAATTGTGTTACCATATTTTTTTACATGTACAGATTCCATTACTGCACAAGCTATGATGGAGGAAATATCCCGCGCAGAAGAGATTCTTGCAGTTTTGGAAGATCTTGAAGTGAAAGACCTAGAAGACAATGGTGGACTAGTAGAAGCTTTAGAAGAAAGGGAAGACCAACTTTTAGAGAAATTGTTGGTGGAAAGTTTGAAAGAACAACGCGAAAATGACGATGAGAATTAAGCATGTAAAAATTTAAATTGTATTCAGATATAAATGAATCAATTAATTGATAAATTGCTAGAAATCGTTTGGATCAGTTTTTTAGAACATATTCTTTTTCGGAGACTCATTTTTAAGTGATTTAGTTAGATATTAGGTTAGGAAATTCACCAGGGACCCATTTGACTATATTTTGATTTTCGTCTGCTTTTTGTACACGTTTGCTTGCCGAGATTATCAATAAATAAAATATAATATAAAATACTAAATGCAGAATTGATGTCACATGGGAATCTTACTCGTAAGATTGTAACATCAGTTAATATATCAATGCAGTAGCAGTAAGTTGAAACATTTCCTCTCAGTTTTTTGAAAATATGAAAATATATCAACCATGTTAATTATTGTCAGTTACATTCAGAATAATAAAAGGATCCATTGTAATTGGTATGTGTACGTTTTGAATTGAAATCGTAGTACGCTGTGGACAGCAAAGCCGTATTTATTATTAGTGGGACCCCTGATGAAAGAAAATTAATGTCATCAAAAGTCGGATAAGCTGTTCTTCCACAACTGGATCTGGGCAGCAAGCCAGCAACAGATTAAAAGTAGGAGATACTATATTTTATTTTATTTATCATGCATATATTTTTGTCAAACTGCATGCTTGGGTTTTAATTTAACTTCTGGCTTTCAAATTTTGTCGAAAAGTCGACAATTTGCCATTTCTATTCAGCACTGAACAGAATGAGCAATTCGCCATTTTTTGAACATATTTGCAATACAATAATTCATTAGTGTTTCTGTTTGGTTTTGCTTTAATATTTACATAATAAAACACACTAACCACACAAAGGGTAAATCAGACATTGCATTGTGGACTTTGATTTAGTAGTACGCTGTTCGACACGCCGCTAGTCCGACTACACAAATTCCCTATACTTAGGGGTGCGTCATTCCGAAAATGAAAACAGTGTGCTAGTCCGAAAAAAGCATGCGCTAGTTCGAAAATAAAAACCACTGCAACAGTCCTACACGCTGCTAGTCCTAATCTGCAAAAACGTTTTCATTCCGACACGCCGCCGCTAGTGCGAATCCGAAATACAATGCACTAGTCCGAAACTGAAAACCATAGCGCTAGTCCAAAACTGAAAACCAAAGCGTTAGTCCTAATCTGAAAAACACTGCGCTAGTCCGAATCTGAAAACACTGCGCTAGTTCAAATCAATATTCACAGATTCGACACTGCAATTTGAAGCGATCTATTTTTGGCACAGAGTAGTATGAACTCCAATTTGGTTTCTAGCGAATTCATTAGTCTTATATTCCTTCCACGATATTCTCATCACAAAGTAATCGGGAAAACTAGAACATTCATAATGTGAATCTTAGTAGCTTTGGAAATGCCTCTTGTCTTTTCATTATCTGTTAAAGCAATTGCAGATACTTGCCATGGCTAGGCGTCTTCTAATTTCCTGTGAAATGCGCCCATCATTGTCTATGAGTGATCCCAGAAAGTTGAAAGTGTCAACTTGTTCCACAACTTCCCATCCTCCTTTACCTGTTGATCAGCATCATTGTCTTTCTTTTAATATTTAGATGTAATACAATGTAGTCCAAATTCCTCGCTGCTTACTTTTACTCTGTCCATGAGGTCCTGAAGCTCATCTGATGACCTTGCCATAAACGTGATGTCGTCAGCGTATCTGAGGTTGTTTATCTTTCGTCTTCCAACTGATACCTGAGCTGTAACACCATCAATATCCTTGACGTACGCCTTGGCCAAAAGAGAACCACTCACGGTCTCCACTCTCTGTTCTAACGGTGGCTTCTTGGTTGTGATATATTTAGCGAATCCGATCAGTCACGTGCTCAGAGAAGTTCATTTCTCTCATTCTCCATAGCTGCCTATGCCACACACAATCAAATGCCTTCGAGAAGTCAATGAAGCAAAGGTATAATGGTTGTTGAAATTCTCTATTTTTCTCCATTAGCTTCCGATTTAGTTTCTTGTCCCTCTACCTCTTCTAAAGCCAGCTTGCTCAGGTGCTAACTCACTCTCAAGATGATTTCTAATTTTTTCCGCAATGATATGAAGGAGGACTTTACTAGCATTTAAAATTCAGGAGATGGTGCGATTGTTGGCACATTCACTTGTGTTATCCTTCTTTGTTTCCAGTCATCTTAATTGCCATTCTTTCTTTTCTGTTCCATATCTTGTTACATAGTCTGTCAATTATTGCAACACCTTCCCTCTCACTCACTTCCTTCACTCTCTTTCAACAGTTCCGTCTGGATGTTATCGATTTACCCTTTGTGAGCATCTTCATTACTTGGTTTACCTAGACCCTCCCTCGATGCGATGTCCATGGAGAACGCCTGGTAATATAGTTTATATAACATTAAATAAACCCGATATCGGATTATTATATCAGCTTATAATTGAATACATGAATACAAAACCCACCCAAGTCCATGGGAAGTGATTTTGAGAGAAAAACCTGTGTATCATTTTAATTCCTTAAGTTAGATTTACCTGGTCAATATGGTAAGTTTTACGTGCAAATGAGTGGATTAAACTGTATAAAGTATGACGATTAGCATTTCAGGGACTTTTTGGCGTTCATTTTAAATTTTGGACTTGGGTGGTTTTTTTAATCATATACAAAGACAACAACGTTGGAATGAGATTATCACTAGTAAGATAATACAAAATAAAGCACACAGGTATGTATAATGTTGATAAGCATTCTGCCATGTAATATAAACCACACACGTTCCTTTATTAAACCTTTTTTTTTTCAAATGTCACTCTCCAGCAATGAATGTGTTACAAGTGGACTTTTATACATACTGGATGTTACAAGACTCAAATCAAGGAATTGGGTGGTTCTTTCATACATGCTATTTCTCACATGCTCAATAGACACAGATGATGAATTTGAGTTGTTCTTTCATACATATGACAGGCCTATGTATAGCAACAATTTCCCATTCTTAACTCAATTTGGCCAACGTATGGACTTGGGTGGGTTTTGTATTCATATAATTCAATTATCAGCTTTGTTATCAGCTTCCACGCCTCCTTGTGGCTTTAGCGTTACAGCGTCATTGGTGCCCACACATCTGTTCGCTCTTCCTCAGTAGCTTTTGAAACACCTTCAGGCCTGGGTTCTCACTATCCAGTGTCATATCTCTCTTTACGTTAGTTGTACTCATCATTACATAGGTTTACGTGGCAATTTGTCGGTGGTGGTTTGTAGTTGCCTTCTACCATTGCGCAGTAGAAAGGAGACCATTTCGTAAACTCCAACTAGTAAACTCTCCAATCCCAAGAAAAAACCTGCAGGAGAGACTAGCCTTTGACTTCATCTTTTAACAAGTATCTCCTACTTTTAATCTGTTGCTGCCCAGATCCAGTTGTGGAAGAACAGCTCATGCGGCTTTTGATGACATTTCTTTCATCAGGGGTCCCACTAATTAAGAAATAAAGGGTAATGCATGATCCTTTACACGAAAATAATGTGTCCGAGGCAGTAAAAACGTAAATAATGGGTGAGGCGCAGCCGAACCCATTATTTAAACGTTTTTACTGCCGAGGACACATTATTTGCATGTAAAGGATAATGCTGCACTCTTTATTTCTATTCTATTACCACAAAATGGTGTGATTTAAAGAGAAAATATTTCAAGTTGTTTACCTCAAGGTGGAGCACATACACGTAGCCAAAGCGTATGCACATTCCAATAACACAACCTAACATTCCATTCTCCCCTATAAGCGGTGCACAGCTTGGGTACAGGGCGTTAGTCCAACACACCGCTAGTTCGACACGCCGCTAATCCGAAGATGAAATGCACTGCACCAGTCCGACACGCCGCTAGTCCGAATCTAAAATAAACTCTGCCAGTCCGACACGGCGCTAGTACGAAAATGAAACTGCGCTAGTTCAAAACTGGAAACCACTGCGCTAGTCCGAATCTGGAAAACACTCCTTCAGTCCGACACTACGCTAGACCGAATTAAAAAACACTGCGCTAGTCCGAAACTGCAAACCATTGCGCTAGTCCAAATTTGAGAGCACTGCGCTAGTCGAATTTGAAAAACGCTGCGTTGGTCAGAATTTGGGAAACACTGCGCTAGTCCGTTAGTTTTTCAAATTTGGACTAGCGCAGTGTTTTTCGAATTCGGACTGGCGCAGTGTTTTTCACATTTGACTAGCGCAGTGTCTCTCTCTCTCTCTCTCTCTCTCTCTCCGTCTATCTCTCGTTCTCTCTCTCCTCACTAGTCATGATTTTCAGATACCAATGTTGAGTTGGGTTCGGATTCATGCTATTTCCTTTAATCTGGTTGAAAAAATAAAAAAAATACTTTAGATGTTTTGAAATTCGCGATATAATACTAATTTCATGGCAAATTATTAAAATTTGATATATTGAAGGTAAACATTTTTCTCCAAAAGACCTGCATTTTTTTAAAAAAAAAAAAAAAAAATTCTACATCTTCAATACAAAAGATCAAAATTTTCAAATGATGGACGGCTTTTCATCCCAGCTACATAAACTTTAAGTACATATGATTATATTTTTACAATTTACTTCGAAGACTGTTAAATTTCAAAAATGGTCAATTTTTAATCATTTGCCAGACAATGTGTATTATACTGCAAATTTCAAAAAAAAAAAAAATTGATATTAGAAATGCAACTCGTCGCTATCCGAGCCCTTTACGATGCCTATACACACTTTTTGAATTGTTGTTCTATTGGGGTGTACCCATATATGGTCGAATCCAACGAAAAGTGTACACGGCATGTTCAGGGCCATAACATAAAAGTATTAATCAATTGGCATTCGTTTTCGTATTGTGTTTATTCGCCTTGATCATACGCTTCGCGCCATATATAATAAGACCCCCTTCTGTGAAAAACTTAGACACAGAGGCCCCAAAACATGCTATTTTTACCCATTTTTTCAAAATATTTCTTAAAGTATTTTTAAAAACATCTAAATCAGTTATGAAAAAAGTCATTGGATTGAATCTAAATTGATTTCCTGAAAGGTGTGTATTCAAAGATTTCCTGTTCAATTTTTCACATATTTGTACATAATTATGAATTTTTTGTGATAATTTTTTGAGTGGTATTTTTTTACATTACCTACGAATACAATTTTTCATAGCACTAGATATATCTTTAAAAAATGGAAATCACTAATAAATGCGCAATTGATACAAACTTTGATATGTCCAATACTGAAATGCATTGCATTCGGACATCTTTATTATTGTGTTTAGCTGCCAGAAATTCTAAATGGCACAAAGGTAGGTTTGGTAAAAAATATGCATTACCTCCGAATACATGTTAAAAGCTGTGTCATTACCACAAAGTGAGAGAATAGTAAGCAATAGTTAAGCAATAGGTGCAGGGTAATACACTCTTTATTTCTACCAAGTTTCAATAGCCTGCGTTTAAATATTTCTGAGATGTCAACAATAAAAGCAAGTATTCGTAGGTAAATTTCGGTAACCGAATGTTACCTACGAATACAATTTGACATCATTACAGTATTGTGAAACACCGCCATTCATGCCAATGCCCATATTGGTACATAACGAAGGCCTGTATGTTTGCTATCAAATCATATGTCAATGAAAGTTGCGAATTCACATACATGCCCACTATGCAAAACTGAATACGGCTTAATTGTTGAAAAATATGTATTGAAATAGACGACGGTCTGCTCATTTGAAAGAAAATTAGATTCAAAGAAGATTAGAAGGGATAAATACTTGGATTTGTCAACTGTCATGTGTGCTTCATTTCAAATGTTTACCGACCTTCTGGTTTCTGAGTAATTTGTGTCCAAATTGATTTATTCGAAGGTAACTTTTGACGTTTTCGCTAAGGTTACCTTCGAATACCATGGAAAAACGACTGTTCTCATTGTCTCATGATCTAGACAACACAGTGATGGACCCTGGTATAAAGCTAATTGTAGTTGCCCTCAAACGAAAGGCCACAAGACGTAACTGACTCCAAGATGGACTTCACAAGTCTGCAATAACGGTTTAAGCGATTTGTGTGCAATTAAGCAAATTAAAGTCACTTTAGTGCCTTTGTTTCTTACTTCAATCGTCTTTCAACCGCTGTGAACCGACATTATTAATACATGATAGGGTCTAAAGTATCAATAAACGCACATAAAGAAAATAATACATTCAAAGTGCTTTATAAAATAAAGTTTTGATTGCGATATCCACCAAAAGTCTAATTCTTACCTACAAATACTGAAATGTTACTTACGAATACAGCATAATACATGACATGTGTAATGAAGTGTCCCTACCAATGGAAATTAATTGTCAAAAACTTTAAGCGGTACCCCAGGACACTATTATTACCCATATACGGATTCATTCAACAATTATTTATTATGTAAAATTGCTGATTAACTACTTGTATATCAAAATGAAGTGGTCCAAATCTTGCTAAAAGCATCAAAAAAATTTTGATCTAAGGTAATAGCATTTATTCATTTGGACGTACCATCTGAAAGAGATCTAAAACTACCATTTTATTAATTCATTACCATAATAGCAAAGTTTAAACCTCTAAACTCATTATAGATATTGTTAAATCGCTCATGTTACCTACGAATACCCGGGTTTCTTCACCTTTTCATTGTATAAAGCGTTAGGTGTATGCGTATAATTCCTAATATTCTTGAAAACATATATCCTACTCGTTCTTATACAATGTGTAAATTGATTCATACTCATTTGATAAATCAAATACAGAAACTGACCTAAACTTCATTTTCAAAAATAAACTAGCATAAATTGACTAAGATCATATTGATGGCGCTATAAAAATAAAAACAAATATTTTCTGGTTGAGCTAGCATTTTCCTGACACCTTGTGGTCTACATTACACGAAAAAAGCGTTAATGGGAATATTCCATTTGTTTAAGGTTGATTAGTATTGCGATAGTGAAAGCATCCTAGTGGTATTCGTAGGTAACATTGGCTTTTGATATCACATTTACTATCACACGTCCTGGATTTATTTTTCAAGATTAGTAATGGCACTTTTGGTTCCTATAAGGCCAATATTTCATCAATCAATGGGCAAAAGGAAAAAATTGTGGAGACATTTTTATTTCGGACTTTTATTTTTGGCCCGTGGACACTTTTGGTTGGATTCGACCATATATATACAATTTGAGTGTAAACTATACAGACATGGTCTGTGATTGTGATCTGAATAGAGATTGGCATTACTTGGGATTATTATATTACAGGACGCTATGGGTTTGGGATTTTATTTTTGCTACATTAGTGGAAGCAATGTTTTTTGACATCTTTAAACCTGAAAGGATAACGATTTGATTCATTGTTCCATTTTTTCAATGCCTCCTGTGGTTCCCATGAGGGGTCGAAGGTCACAGTGGGGCTAAAAGTTAAAAATATTCCTATGATGTTGTAGCGTATCTCAATGTTTTTTCTGTCATCACAGGGAATAAAAAAGTCAATTGTCATAATATTCTGCGGGGCTTAGTTGAGGAGTAGGGCCAAATAAGGTCAAATGTCAATACTTTTATACACCGAGGTCAAAATTTCAAAATGGTCCGATTTCATCGAAACTGGTGTCAAATTACTCAACCTTAACATAAACATATTATACTTAATTCACAATTTTGGTGCAATTTCCATTGTCATATCCTCCTTCAAAGTTAATGCAGCCAAAGTCCAATAGAAATATCTACATGCATAACCTTTGACCCATGCTTTCACCCAATTCCGAGGTTATACATTTCTCAAACAAATTGTTTTCCTTTTTCGTAATTTGAGACAAATTTGACCTCTGTGCATAAGATATTTGACCTTTGACCTAATTTACTCTATAACTCCTGAACTAAGCATCCTAGTGCAATATAATAATTGATTTTTATATTCTTAGCAATGAGCGGATTAATTTGAGGTATTTATTACAACACAATAAAACAAATTTTACATTGTGGCTCCATTGTGACCTTCGACCCCTCGTGGGATGCATAGGGGCATAGAACAAATGGAACTAATTTTAGTTTTATCATTTGAGGTGTACGGATGCCAAAAATCATTGGTTCCACTAATGTAACAAGACAAGATGCTAACTCAAAATCTCCACGTAGCGCCCTATACTATTAATTTGTATTATTGAGATTGGCCTAGTTTACTTATTGTAACACTTGACCAAGTTCAGACTAAAATAATAGTGGAAATCTGGAAAGAAATTTCTGACCATTGTATGACAAACAAACAAAGCAGTCTCTTTTATCCCTTGGCTGTCACAATCGGCAGTATAGCTCAGATCAACTCCACCATGATGAATATGAAGAGCTGATTTCTGTACCTTCAGGTTGTTAAGGGGGTACTACACCCCTCGAAAAATGTGTGTCTATTTTCGCATTTTTCTCAAAAACTAGTATTAACACCGTGGTAACAAAAGTTATGTATATTACTACACTGGAATTTCAGTGACCCAAGACAAGTGGTTCGTTATTTATGATAAGAAATTAGATACCGCTACGATGTACCTCATTTCCTATTATAATATTATACTGAACCGCTTGTTGAAATTTCAGTGTAGTCATTGGATTCCTTGCCCCAATAATATACATAACTTTTGTTACCAGTGTGTTATCATTTGTTGAGAAAAATGCAAAAATAGTCACAAAGTTACCACAGGGGTGTAGTACACCCCTAACCGTTGTTTTGAATTTATGTTCGCCAATATTTATCAAAGAATATCTGCCTTAGCTTGAACTCACAAAAGAAAGTACACTAGATAGGTGAACCACTTCCAACCAGCTCGCTACTTCGTGACCAATAGTCTATTGCGTAAGGAATTCATAGATTTTACAGAACAAGTTAAGTTTGTGAGGAAGGCAGCAACTTTCGCAATGAAGAACTTAGCAGTTACATTACTGGTGATCGTGGTATTGGCATGTAAGTATACATATGCTAAGTTCCGGTCCAGGATCAGTTGGGGAGGGGGAGGGG